>NC_064266.1:8027500-8652500 GCF_003254725.2 Canis lupus dingo
CTCTTGGTTAATTAAAAGATCTAGGAGACTCCTTCTCTTGCCCTCAATTGAAAAAAAAAAAAAAAAAAAAAAGCATCAGGCGGCAAAGGCTTTTGTTTGCTTAGAGTAAAAACACATGGAGCAGATATATCTGCTGCATCTACTGGTTAAGAAGGTGGTTGTAGAAAGAGGAAAGGCTTTGGAGGCATTCAGAGCTGGGTGAAATGCTTGGCACCACTACTTAGAACTTTGTGATTGCCTACAGGTTAATCAAAATATTTGAATCTCAATTTTCCTATCTGAAAATTGTAAAAAATCAAACCGTCCTTGCAGGGCAATTGTGTGATTAAAACAGTAACTGGCACATGGTAGTAAGTCAATAAACAGTGGCTTTTAGAATTTACTGTGGTAGAGAGTTCCTTTGGTGATCCCCAAAGAACCACAACTCTTGCTATTTACATACCATTTGTAGTCCCCCCACTTGGACTCTATGATCTGTGTCATAGGGCTAGTTTTGGTCCATGGGACATTAACAGAGGCAAAAAAAAGCAACTGCTGTTTTAAACCACTAACTTTTGGGGGGCTCTGTTAGTAATAGACAACCTAAAATACTTATTACTCTTTCATGAAATGCTACTGATTATGGACTCCCAAGAATTCTGTATAATGTTTAAAAAAAGAAGCTACAGTCTCTAATACTTGCAAAGAGCCTGATACTTTATGGAGCCTTGAGAATTTTAAAATTGTTCATAAACTCAGGATTATCCTTGAAGATTGACTAAATAACTCTAGACAAAATATACAACCACATCCCCTTCTTATAAATGTTCTAAATAAATGGAGTTGCTAAACAAGTGATTGGTATACAAAAAATTTTAGATTTTTCTCATATAATCATTACATATTTTTATGTAAATATTTAGGTCTGGTATTTTGTACCTTCTGCCCACTTTTGTTGTCTTTTGATTTTGATTTTGACTGATTAATTTCTATACCTTACTCAGTGTTCACCAAGACAAGCGTATCACCACCTGTCACCATATAACATTATTACAATATTATTGACTATACTATGGTCCTTTTAGATAAAACCTCATAGCTGTCAATAAAGCAATTTGCTTACTAGCTTTGTTTATATTGTTTATACTATTGTTTCCCAACGTAGAATATAAATAATTGTACTTTTGAGTGCTTTTAATTTAAGCATGTCTTCCAAAATAATCTGAAAGCTAATGTGCCAAAGATTGCTATTATTTACTTCAATTTTCCTCTTCCGTTTATTTTTTTTTCCTCTTCCGTTTATTAATCATTTGTGATGGGATTACACCCAACTACAGTTCTAAAATCTGAAGTTCCCATTTCCACAAGGTATAGCCATGCTCACTAGCTTTGACAATGAGGTCTAAGCGGAAGTGATGTATGGGATTTATAGAAACTTGTTACAAAAAAAGAAGACAACATTTTTGGCACCCCACTCCCTTTTTCTAGCTTCCTTCCTACTGCGAAGGCTGGAAATCCAATAGCACTGAGGTGCTTGTGGTGATCTTGAGAGTGAAAGTCATGTGTTAAAAAATTCAGAAACCCAAGACTCTGGTAATAGTCAAGCCACCATCCCAGTTATAGACTCCTTAAGTCCACATTTATTTTACATGAGGATAAAAATTAACTTCTACCTTGTTTAAACCATTATTATTTTAAGATTTCTGTTATTTTCAGATAAAGTTAGTCCTAACAAATACCAATAACCTAAGCATTGCTGTATGTGAACACCAAAAAAAGGATTTGATTATAGTTTCAAGTAAAATATTTTTAAAGGAAAAAAAAATGTCTGAAGAAGATGTTTGTGGCTAGAAAATCAATACACAAATCTAGAATCTAGCAAGAATGTATGCCTTTTTGCTAAAATTTGTTTTGCATATTGAAGGATAAGTACAATAACAACCAAAAAACATGGAAAAGCACAGGAAAACCACCCATTACTGTTGAATTTCTTCAGTGGTTTGGCTATGACATTTATGTTTACTTTGAGAAGATTCAGCTTAAGAAGACTTAAATTCAAATTCCAGATTACAACCTAAGTGAGATAACTTGCTTAACTGTAAAAAAGTGATAGCAGAATTTTTGAAATTGTTGAAATACAGAGATTCTATACACTAAAATCTAACCTAGAATAATTCATAACTCCACTACTGACATAGATGGGAGATGAACACAACAATGGGTGTATGGGTACTCATGGGCATATAGTAATAAAGACCAAAAGCTCTATCAAAGCACATTTTTATTTTTCAGAGGAAAATTGCAATAATGATCTTAACTTTTTTTCAGTGGTTGAAAAGAGCTGGGATGCCTGAGTGGCTCAGTGGTTGAGCATCTGCCTTCAGCTCCAGGATCCAGGATCAAGTCCCACATTGGGCTCCTTGTGGGGAGACTGCTTCTCCCTCTGCCTGTCTCTCTCTCTCTCTGTGTCTTTCATGAATTAAAAAAAAAAAAAAAAAAGAGCTTATTTTATACTGAAATCTCAAATTCTCTGACATACTGAAACAGAATTTCATGATGGAAGATTGTATTTTTAACACAATATTCAGATGCCTTAATTAAATGAGTATCTTGCCTAGGGAAAGGCCAAAGTTCAATTGTTTTCCTTAATAATCATTGAAAATACCAGCTCAGAAGAGATTTTGACTTCTCCAGACCCTATAGTGCCTAGTCATAGTTCGTATAGCATTATAAGTCCAGCTAGTGGATTGCCCAAACTCTATCTGGGAGAAAAGGTAAAGGTATATTTTGAATAACAGAGTTTGCCATAAGGTAGAGCATTATGTAAGTTATATCTATCCTGTTGAGAAGTCTCAAATACCATAAAACATTTTATTTTTTATATAAAACTTATTTTAAAATAATGATTTAAAATATTACTTATACATAAAATTATTTTTCCATGAGCAAATGATCTCAGTCCTTCCATTATATGTTTTTATGAGAGATATTTTCTTAAAACTATAAGGCAAGCCAGATTCTGAGCTGACAATCTTTTTGAAACTGTTATCCATTTTAATGGAAAGAAATCTTAAGGGTTTTCAATAACTAGAATCGTTCTCACCATTTTTCACCAAAGCTTTACAGTTATGTACAATTCTTTTTTTTTAATTTTTATTTATTTATGATAGCCACACAGGGAGAGAGAGACAGAGAGAGAGAGAGGCAGAGACACAGGCAGAGGGAGAAGCAGGCTCCATGCACCGGGAGCCCGATGTAGATTCGATCCCGGGTCTCCAGGATCGCGCCTTGGGCCAAAGGCAGGTGCCAAACCACTGCACCACCCAGGGATCCCGTTATGTACAATTCTTAAATAAAATCATCCAAGGGTAAGTAATATCATGTTCTTAGCCAATGTCTGTCAATTTTTAAAGGAATATGGGCTCCTGTTTTATACAATAATGCAGAAAATAGGTACCAAAAGCACCATAGGATTCATACCTCCAGTATATGTTTTGATGTGCCATCTTGTTCAAAAATATGAGATGACAAATACTCGCTTTTTGTATTGATGCATAAACATATGAATCCTAAAATAAATATTAAACATCATTTGAAAGCATGAAATGAAACAAATATATTTTTAGTAAAAAGCCAAGTCCAGCACGTAGAAGATAAAATCGTCCTTACTAGACAGAGTCCTTGTCGATGTAAGAGTCCACAGGTAGGTCTTGACTGATGAGTGTGCCTGGGTGAGCTGGGAAGTGACAGAGGGGCTCTCAGACAAACAGATTCACCTGCATGGTAGCATACAGGGTTCTTGAGGGTCTTCTTTAAATTTCTATATGGTCAATCCGAGCATAAAATGAAACCATCTGAATCTCCTTGGACTGCTCAGCAGGTCCCTTATTCTAACAATTCAGATCTATGCCCTGAGATACTACCCAAACTTAGTGAAAACAAAAGAGAAAGGACGAATAATAGGGAGAGTTACCTTAGGGAAGTACGCTGTCACATGGGAACACTCACTGGCCATCAACCTGGTTGCATATTAGAACCATCTGGGACCTTTAAAAAAATCCAGATCCCAGGCTGCACAGAAGACCAATTAAACCCGGATCTGGGAGAGATAGAACTCAAACATCAGGGCTGTTTTTGAAAGCTCCAGGTGATTCCAATCACTCTGTCTGACAAGGTCTCTCTCAGCTCTTGGCATTGTAGGAGGTCATCAAGAGAACAAGGAAAAGGAAACATGTAATTTCCCCTAGTCAAACTGTGATTGTGGGTATATAATCTAATTCCTGACTAGCAGATTAAGATATTAGCCCAATTATGCTCATTTTATTACATTGAAAAAAGTAGAACCATCATTTTATCTTAATTTGTTCAACTGCTAAAAGAATAATGTATTCTAGTGTCAATATGCCGAACCTAGTACATCTCATATGAAAGGCATCTATTTATGACTTCTAGCAAGATTGAAAAACTGCCAATGCACATTTCCCAATAGATCTAGGAAGGTTAGCAGGTAGTAAGCTGAGCTGGCATGTAGGACCTTGTGTTAATGAAAACCCAGAACTCTGGTTTCCTAACTATTCATGATTGGGAAATTAGAGTTTATAGTTCTGGAAGCTTTCACGTACCTCACATCATTTGAGCATAAGGAAAAACTGACCCCTAAGTACCCAAACATCATGTGAACACTGTGCAAATGCTATACAGAAGAGAGAGGCACAGCAGCTTAGCCCACTGGAGAACAAAAACACAGCAACACACAATTAGGAACTAAAATCCCTGTGAATCAATTCACTCAGGCATAATACCCTACATCTTTAAAACACACACACACACACACACACACACACACACACGTTTCAATAGTATACCCAAGAGTGATTCATGTAACAAGCTGGTTAATGACAATACAAGATTAAAGTAAACACCAAAAAAATCACTATGCCTGGATTCATATTACTTAGAGGAGAAGTTAACTTGAGATACTTTAGAAAAGCTCACTTAATTATACTGGTGATGAAATTATCTTTTCGTTGGCTTAGCAGTTATGATTTGGGCCCAACTTTCCTGACCTTCTAAGTAAGTTGAACCACATGTTCACTTGATCATAGTAGCTGTATCTTTTTTTTTAATAAGAAAATCTCCCTTTTAATTATAAAAGCAAAGAAAAAGAAGAAAATAGAAGGAAGAACAATTACCCCTAATCCTACCACCTTCAAATACCCAGACAGTTGCATTTGCCAGCTCTTCCAGTTTTTGACCAAGATTGAAATCAGTTTTCATACAACTTTCCTAAAGGTCTTCAGAAGCTGTTCACTAACACGCACTGCACTGCCCAAATCAGAAACCAAGGATTTTAATTTCATTATGGACTAGTTTTATGATTTTAGACATGTTAATTAGCTTCTCTTAACTTCAGAGGAGGAGGAGGAGGAAGAGGAGGAGAAAGAAGAAGGGAAAGAAGAAGCAGAAGAAGAAGAGGGGGAGGAGGAGGGGATGAGGGAAGGGAGAAGGGAAGAAAAGAAAAAAACAAAAGGCCAGAGTCACTCTGGAAGGCACTAGGATTCTGTACATTTCCATAAATGGAGTAAAAAATTCAAATTTCTGTGTACTCTGAAAACTTTCCATGGCTCATCCCTGCCCCCACCCCCTAGCTCATTACCCTGTGAGTGCCTCAGTCATGATAATATGTCATATTCTTCCCTCATGCCTGCCTCTCTGACTAGAATGGTAGCCCCTAGAAAGAGAAATCAATAAATGTGTGTAAACTAATGAATTAATGAATATACAATTGAGAAATAATTCCTTTATATTTCTGCAGATAGAGGTAAAATAACATTGAGTGAACATAAGCACAAAGAAAATACGGCAGATACTTTGGATGGCCTTCCTAGTACTCCCGGCTATCTTTGCTTCAGTGAGCTCCAACTGACTTCCAACTGCCAGTATTCTCTTGGCCTTGAGGCTTTCTCTGAAGCTTCAAAGACTACTCTGCCTATTCGCATGGCAGGCCAGACCAGCCAGGAAAAACACATCTTCTTCTATCCTTGTGGCATTCGGCTGATGCCTGATGAGGGTTAGTGTATAAACATCCCACCTCCCTTGTCCTTTGGGTAAGATAACTTTGAGGGGCACCTGGGTGGCTCAGGCAGGTAAATGTTTGACTCTTGATTTCAGCTCAAGTCTAGATCTCGGGGTCGTGAGTTCAAGCCCCAGATAGCTCTGAGACAGTTTTAAATCATTCCAAATATTCTCCCAAAAGCTTCCCCTTTCCTGTTTTATTTCTCACTCTTCTAGTAACTTGTGAGCTGTCCAAACAGACCACTCACACAGGAATCCTTGACATAGGATCTGTTTCTTAGGGAAATTCAAATTAAGACAAAAAACATACACAAAGAATATAGAAGCTAAAATGTAATCTAGCTTAGATAGTCCAAAGAAGTCAGTAAAATATTATACCAGGTTGCCAAAACATACAGTTCTCAATAAAATTTTCATTAATTTCCATGGATTGTAATTTGCTAAACTGTATATCCTGATATGAATAAAACAACTTAGTGTACACATCCCTTCCATGCAGTTTTCAACATTAGCCATGTATGAGCCACAGGAACAATGAACATTGTGAAAATAAACCAGTGAACTGGTCATGGATGATATGTTCTTAATGGGAGAACTGGCTTCCTGCCACAAAAATGTTTCTTCAAGCATGATTTCAAATGTGATATTGCCCAACAAAGAATGCAGTTTCAAAATAAAATGCTCCAATAGTTCTATTTGCATAGTTACAAGTATATCAGTTAAGAAACCTAATGTTAATTAGCACTCCCATATCAAGTCTTCAAAACAAGAGGATGAGGGAAAAAGAAACTATAAATCAGCAGTTTAAAGTTCAAAGATTTATAAACAGCCAAGTTGTCTTTGAATGACATGTTGGAAATCATATTACACAGTGATAATCATTCAGTTACACATTTTTATAAAATGTTAGTATATGTGCTTTAGACGTTTAAGTAAATATAATTTAGGAGAGTTTTCTTTTTATTCTGTATAACTAGTACTGTATCTTCCACTTTGCATACCGCAATTATTTATTTTTTATCATTTACACAATTCAAATGCAACTGTGTTTCATCAGAAGATATAAAAGAATGACAGTTTTAAGGCCAGCACCTCATAGAATATAATTTAGTTCCATTACCCAATTTGTCCAACTATTTTGCCTGAACACGGTCAATAATGAAAAACACTTCAATCCCTCTCCTTGCTGAATCATATCATAATTTTCCATTCCTAACACTAGTGTTAGGTGAAAAAGAAAAATATTTAGATGAATCTTTAAAGTTTATATATGTGAATTATACATGTATATAAAGGAAAAATATAAAAGTGGCTCTGTTACAGAAGAAATGGCTTTTTTAAAAGTTGAAAAAAGTGATATATTTTTACAGACGAATAAAACAGATATAAAGCAAAAAAAAAACAGATATAAAGCAATTTGTACAATACTAAGAAATACATAAGCTTCAACAAACTTTTGAAGGTCTTTAGTAATGTAACTTCTTTAATGATTAGTCCTTTCATGGATCTGGGCCCTTGCTTCACACTGGGTATCCTACTTTCTCCCTAAAATGTTACAAACTACTGACATCTCAAGCAACATATTCACTGTTATAAAACAACAGGAGAAATGAAGATGTTTGGAAAATAGAGGAAAAAAGGGAGACCAGAGCTGCAAGTTTTCTGTGTTCCATATCTGGGAACTTAACCCAACAGACATTCCCCCTTTCTTCTACACCTTAAATCCCTCAGCTATCTATCCCCCCCCCTCCCCTCTTCAACAAACCCTCCTCTATCCTGTTCCTCCACAAACCTAACATCTTATCCGTCTGTACATTCATTGACAAGTTTCTGGAAGGAAGAATAAACCTAGACTCAGTTTATTGCTCCTTCCATTTTCTACCCATCTCCCTTTAATGTAGGTTCTAAACTCTTATCATTTAATGACTTTTATCTATAAGGCACAGAAGATGAACTCAAATGATATGGTTATAAAAAAAATATACTGACTGATGTAACAAAGAAATGGAGGTATAGGTCTAGCCATAGGCACTATCAGATTAAGGCCCTCAGTGTCACCAAGAAATCTATCATGTCTATTTCTTGGCCCTGTTCCCTTCATTCAGTTGATCACATGAACTGAGAGTGGATGGAAGGCTAGTTCTCAAAAAAAAAAAAAAAAACAAAAGAAAACCAAACAAAAAAAACCTTCTGATACACTCACACACACACACACAAAGTACGGTCAAACATTCAGTAATTTATCAATATTGGTTTTCATTTTGTTTTGTTTTTTTGCTTTGTTTTTTTTTTAAAGATTGATTGATTTACTTACTTACTTACTTACTTACTTACTTACTTATTTTAGAGAAAGAGGAGGAGTAAAGGGGTAAAGAGAGAGGAAAATTCCATGCCTGACTCAGGGCTCCATCTCACAACCCTAAGATTAGGACATCAGCTGAAACCAAGAGTCCGATGCTTAACCAACTGTGCCACCCAGATGCCCCAAGTTTTGTTGTTTTTTTGTTTTGTTTTGTTTTGTTTTCCAGAAGTCACCAAGTCTTGGGCAATTCTAATGCTGCCCCTCTGCCTCTTTCCCTATCTCTTCATACCCACCACTGGATAATGAAATCTTCCCTGACATCGCAGAATACTACTCAGTTTCAGAATCTGCCCTTACTTATTTGGCTGATCATTTTAGGTTCCCTTTGGAGGACTGCCTTTGACCAAGTTCTTAAACACAGATATTCTTCTCAGTTTACTCCTTGACTTTTTTTCTTTCTTTACCTTTGGCAGGGCAACTTTGCTTCCACATAGGCTTCTACTATCATCTATATGTTAAAGACTCTCAAGCATATAGGTCAAGCTGCAAGTCTCCACCTGTTATAGGCTGAAGTGTCCCTCCTAAAATTCAACCATTGAAGCTCTAACCCCTAATGGGATGGTATTTGAAGATGAGGCCTTTGGAAGATAATTAAGTTTAGATGAGGCATGAGGATGAGGCCATTACGGGAGCATTATTGTACTTAAAATAAGAGACGACAAAAAGCAGGCTTCCCTCTTTTTTTCTCCACCATTGAGGATAAAAAATAAAGGGAGAAATCTGAAAATTAGAAAGAAAACCTTCACTGGAGAGCTAAACTGGCTGACTCCTTGAGCTTGGATTTGCCAGCCATCATAAGTGTGAGAGGGAAATTCCTGTTGTTTAAACCAGTCCATCTGTGGTATCTCATGACAGCAGTCTGAGCAGACAAAGACTCCTCCCAACTCCAAATCTTCACATCCAGTTGCCTGTTGAATGTCATCTACACAGTTGTCTTACTATTGGGGCAAATTCAATAGAACCACAGTAGTGGCTACCTTCTCTCAACAAACTGTGGTCCATAGCTCAAGGCTATTTTTAGAAATAAAGTTTATTAAAGACACAACCATGAACATTCTTTTATGTAGAGTTCATGGTGGCTTTAACAATACAAAGGCAGAGTTGAATAGTTGCAACAAAGACCACATGACCTGCAAAGCTTAAATTATTTGCTCTCTGACCCTTTATTGATCTTTTTTTTCCTGACCTTTGTCTAGAACAAAGATTGTTATTCTTAGCTATATATTAGGATTTCATGGGGAGTTTTTAATGATCTCCTGCCCTATCCAGCTAAACTACAGTCCCTAGAAATTCAACCTAGGTATCAGTATTTTTAAAGGCTCTTCAGGTGCAATTAATAGCAAAGGATGGAGAGTCACTGTTAAAAGAACCAACTTCTGCTCCTAAATTCCCAATCTGGAATATTAGTGCCACCATTCTCCAAAGGCAAACTTATCACTGGTGCCTTTTCTCCCACCTACTTTGATAACTTATCCCATACACTGTTATGTTCTTCTATATTTAGATAAGAAAGTTTTCTTGATTTATTCATCCCTTTTCTACTCTGACTTCATTGTCTTTCATTCAGTCATTTCAATAACCTCTTCATGAGTTTTTTGTTTGCTTGTTTGTTCTTTGTTTGTGGGTTTGTTTTGTTTTGTTTTGTTTGCTTTGATTAACCCTAATGACAATTCCCAGGGTTTTACTACTAAAAGAAAGGTGTAATCAATCATGCCACTCTCATACCAAAATAGACCTTGACCTTGGATACTTACTAAACTGTTTTATGAATTGTAATGGTTTTATTTTTATAAATAGATAAGTATATAATCTGAAAATAGTGATAAGTTTGTCTTTATGTGTTTGTGGGTGCACGTGTGTGTAAGGTATGTGTTATTGCATTGGCTAAAATATCTGTTATAATTAGTATAATGTTGGATAATAGTAAAATAGCAGGCATTCTGGTATTGTCCCTAACTCATGGGAACACTTTCTCATTATTCTTCAGTGCTTTTATAGATATATTCTTTTTTTTGTCCTTGTGTCTTTTCCATGGAATTTTAAATGAATTGTGCATGATCTGCCACTTTGGTCTACTCCAATTTTCCTTTAAGATGATATCTGGGGAATAAATCAGATCCAAAGTTTATCTAATACTTCTTATTAATATTTTAAATTTATCTACCTCCTTTGAAAGTTACCACTAAAAGAAGAACCAGCAAACAAACATGAAATCTCAAGTCTCCCACTTGAAATAGAGATCTCTGTCAATCAATAATACACTAAAAGAGAAAACTATGAATACCTATCATTTGAAACACGAAGACTCCAGGCTTGATTCATAATGAGAGTGACATAATTAAGCTACCTGTTTCCTGAAACTCTTTCCTGAAAAAAAGATATGGCATAAGTCATTTGTTGTAGTGGAATCAATAGGTTACCTAGCAAAAAACTCTGAAACAGTGAACAAGTAAATAACTTCTTGCTTCCTCTATAGCCAAGCTGACTCAGTATATATATATAAAATCTCAAATTAGATCTGTTTACTCTGTTTACTCAATATAACCTTTATTAGACCTGGGTAAAGATCTGGCCTCTGCTGCTCATTATACACATAGCCCTGGGAAGTTATTTAACTTCTTTTGAGTCTGGGTGTCCTCATCCATAAAACAGGATCGATCAATAATATATGCCCAATTCAATTCCTTATGATATTAAACAGATATAATATGGTGAATTTTGAAACTCTTGGTATATTTAAACATTCATTATAAAATTATGATACTATTATTTTAATTATGGCAAAAACTAAGGAAAATTTGGAATGAAAAAAAAAAAACAACCAGCCTAGCCTCTGAGAAATCTGGATTTGGACTTGGCTTATCTTATAAATTGGGCAAATCATTTCATCTCAATGTACTTGCTCGGACCTACCTTCCTGGTAGCATTAAGAGCAGGCCTCCCAACAGACATGAAAGTGTTTAAGAAAGTTAAAATTACTATAAAATCTGTAGTATCTTTATTATATATTCTCAATAAGGATATTTGTTCTAAAAATAAAATAAATTCTGGTTATATCTATTGGCAAAGACTTTTAAATCAATAACACTAAAACAGGATTACATTCAAGCAAAAATTTCTGTCTTATAAGGGAAAAATAGGAGAATAAAAATATAGGAAGAACAGGCTATGGGGATAGTGTCTGATTTAATCCAGGGCTTCCTTAAGGAACTGAAGAATCAGGACAGAGAATCATTGCAATTGTAAGCAGAAAAAAACTGATGGAAAGGAACATTTGATGGTTCTTAGAAGAACTGAGTTATTTAGGGGCAAAATCAGCAGCTAAATATGTACTTTAAGTGCAACAATTAGACATAAAGGATCAAATAGAATGTGAAAATGCCTACTTTTAAAGAAAAGTGATGAATTCTATAATTGGCACCCCAAAAAATGGTTTCAGATTGTTAATCATAAAGATTAAATGAAATCATGTATGGAAAGAGTTGACAGCATTGTTTGGGACATAGTAAACAATTAGTAAATGTTATATTTGGTATTGTTAATGTTATTTTTATTAACTTGTGACTGAATGCTACACTATCCCAGAGGAAGAAACTTATTCAAAGAAAAATTAGATTAGGATTAGCTAGAAGATTTAATAACTGAATAGTACCTCTAAGCCTGATATACCAATTTTTATTTTTGAATTTCTATAGAGGCAATTTAGATGTTGAGAGATATATACACACTCACGCACATGCACATATACACACACGCATACAAATGATTCCAAGGAACAGGTGTAGTGATATGTTCTATTATGGTAAATATTTAGTCTATGAAAACTTCAATGTCATTTAGAAACTTAGACGTGAAAAACCTATTTATGAAAGCACATGTGCAAAATCCTAAATCAAAAAGCATCTACTTAAAAAATAAAAAAAAAAATAAAATAAAATAAAGCATCTACTTATGATTTTAAGGGATTTTTTTCTTTCCAAAAGATATACTGCTGATCTTTTTAAAAAAGCATATCTCTGTTATATAGTTTGAAATAAGATATCATATGCAAAAACTTGACCTAGACACCATTTTCCCCAGCAAGTTACACCTTTCTGTAAATAACAGCATGTGATTTACATTACTTAACTACATATTACTCAATTTTTAGGGAGAGGTAAGAGTAATAAAGCAACTCCTCTTGCCTTGAGGCTACAGTGCTCTGCAGTATGGATTCTGCCCTTGCAACTCCAATGAACCTCCCCTTTTATTTGCCAAATACCAGGTCTTTGTCACAGGGCACACCATTTATCCCTATGAGCACATAATTTTTTTCATACTATTCATTCATTCATTCATTCATTCATTCATTCAGTAAATGTCCAATGCATGTACCTTCTTCTCTGAATCTTCTAAAAGTCCTAGAGCCAACTCCCTCACCTAAGCTCTCAGCATTCTTTCCTTACTTTTATCATCATACTCATTGTCATGTTTTACAGTTATTTCTTTGATTACCTGTCTCCTTTAGGCAGTACTTCAAGGGCAAGGATGACAATGATTTAGTCATCTTTGTTGCCCCAGCAAATAGTTATGTACCTGGAACATGGGAAATATCCACAGCTGTTTGCTGAAATAATTATGATCACAAAAATAGATCCTCCTTTAGCAGATACTATAGCTCAAAATTTTCCATTCTTTTGGGGCAACCATTTCTCTCTACTGATGGTTTTTATTTACATCTCTCATTACAAAACTTTAATTTTTTAGTGTCTGCCAAAAAATGACTTACTATGTGCACACACACCACTAGAATGTTTTATTACAAAGATATAATGTCTGCTAACTCTGCTAACTCGTCTCACAACTTATTTCCATAACTGTATAATATCAATTTTATTTTGCAACAAAATTGCAAGCATATTCACCATTACCAAGCAATGGAAAGCTATAAGGCTGCTATTTCCAATCGCTTCTCCTATGTAGCCCCTGGCTGCCACCAGGGCCAAGTACTTAGTACTTACCACTAAGTAGTGGTAAGATGGCTAAGTCCTTAAACAAAACTTTAGGTTCTGCAGTGTGAAGAGAGGTGTGAAACAGTGCTAAATTGGAATGCACTCTGTTGATGGTCTTTCTGGGCTCATCTTCCAACACTCTCCACTCTGATATTTCAATTGAGTCTATCAGAAGATGTGCTGCAAAACTGTTGGAGCTAAGGAGTGTGGAAAGATAAAGGAAGGGAGAGGTTATATTCAGACCCACATATCATTCTAAATGAATCTTTGTCATTTTCATGTCGATTTCCACCCAAAGGCATATTAGATGCCCTCAGGAAATGAGACTTTCTATTTGAGCTGTGATTAATAATTACATCTATCTTTTATTGACTGCCTATTGTGTACCAGATTTTTAATGCTTTATTTGTATAAACTTATTGAATCCTCACAATGACCCTGCTTTAGACACGAAGAAACTGAAGCATAGAGAGGTTAGATTATGTGCCCAAGGTCAGAGAGATGGTGGTAGATCCAGGATCTGAGTGCCTATGAAAAACCAAACAAGAAGACAATCTGTAATTCTAACTTTTGTCAACTGAGTTAAGAGCAATAGCTTGCTATGGTACATTTTTTTTTTTTTTCTGGTTAGGCCACTGCATTTAAAGCCCTGAAAGAGGAACAAAAAGGAATGTTGAGAAGTTGACTTTTGCTAGATGCATGACATTCAAAAATGTGAAAACTAGAGGGCTTTGTCCACCCACTTGATGCTGGAATCAGAGCATAATGATTAAGTTCATGACCTTTAAAAATCAAAGAGACCTAGATTTGAGTCCTGGGTATTACTTCCTAGGTATATCACCTTTGATAAGTCATTTAACCTATCAGAGTTATCATTACTATCAGAGTTTCATTACTTTTTTTAAAAGATTTTATTTATTTTCTCACAAGAGACACACAGAGAGAGGTGGAGACATTGGCAGAGGGATAAGCAGGCTCCCTGTGGGGAGCCCCATGCAGGACTCAATCCCAGGACCCCGGGACCATGGCCTGAGCCAAAGGCAGATGCTCAGGTGCCCAAGCCACCCAGATGCCCGAGTTTCATTGCTTTTTACAAGGGTTTGGTTAATACATAAGGCTTTTAGCAAATTGGTTGGCAGAAAGCGAGCCCTCAACAAATAATATAATGGTATGAACTGATGATTATGTATTGTTTCCACTAAACTGGTGGCTAAATTGCCAGCTGTCGAAAAAACTTACAGGAAACTGCTAGCAGAGAAGAGAAGCAATACAATACATGCCTATCATATACTAAAGAAGAGGCTCCATTTACTTATGATGTGTGAGTGTGTGTGTGTGTGTGTGTGTGTGTTTAATGTGGTGTTTTGGGTCTCAATTTTAGTTCTGAAAATCATGTAATCATGTAATTCATATCATGCTTTAAATGAGTACTATAATCATTCAAGTGATCAATATTTAATGTAAAGAGAAGAGACTACTCTTCAATATGGCCTAGAAAACATAGGGGTAAAAGAGGAAAATAAGTGAAACTGAACATGATAACAGTCAAGGCATTGCCAGAAGCTAGCAGGAATTTTGTCTAATTATCAGATCATTTGAACTGGACTCTAAAGTACAGCTTTGATCCATACATGCTGTGACTGCCCAAAACTAGACAGGAGAATAGTTTTCTCCTCAAAGAAATAGGAAGTACCCAGTAACCAGTATGTTGGACAACCATTATCCTACTTGAGGTTCCACAGGATTTTTCCAAATAATTACCTGCAAAAGTTATGGACACTAAAGTTCACAATTTGTAGTATCAAGTGGTAAACTGTTCATAAATTTTCCCCCCCAGAAAAGCAATTTTGCATTATTTGAGCTATACAGCCAGGGTAAAAGTCATCTTTTTCTATTAAAGGTAATTTAGTTCTATCACTAGCTAGACACTTATCCAAGTGACACTAAGAGTCATACAGTAAAATATACTAACTTCAAGTTGGGGAAGAACTAAATATACTAGAAAACATTTCTATGACATTCTGAGCTAAGTTTGACTTAATTTAAGAATAGTCACCTTAACCTAAGCATTTAAGAATTCCAAAAGGCATAGAACAGCGGAAAAGACTATATGATTCATCAATAAGTTCCTTGCTCTATCCTCTTTTTTAAAAAAAAAATACCCAATATATTTCACTTTAGGAAACCCTGTGTTTTCCTTCAATTCTGTGCTGCTAATAATTAATTCATTTTACTTACACTGCATCCAGATTCAAATCATGGTATCCATTTCTTGGTAATAGATTCTGCCACAGGCAATATGCTGTGCCATAACCTCAATTACAACTTACAAAGGAGAAGACTGCACTTATTTTCTGCTGGAGCCGCTATTTTATCTTAAATGAAATTGTATATGGGTGATAGGGAGCACTGTTGTGGTAGGAACTAGTGGGTCTCATCCATATTGAATGTATGTAAAAGTCTTTCTTAACTCAGGGTCTAGGAATGAAAGATCCATTGACATTAAGCAGCTGGTGAAATATGACTAATAAAAAATTTCAATTATAGTAGGAACACCAATAATAGACATAAATCTATATTATCATTAAAAGTGAACAATTCTAACCAAGCAAATCTTTGGGCAGGTACCAACAAACCATAAAACCAGTTATTTCTTTTGAAATCACGAAGTGTTTGGGTCTGCATATGTGTAGAAAGAGAGATAAAACAGAGAGATAGAAACAGAGATGTAGACAAGACACAGATTTTCATTTATAATACAAATTTAAAAGGGTATAGATGGAATAATTATCATATTGTCTTATTTACTTTATTAGAAGTAAATAATTTTTTATTTTAAAAGTATTATTGTTATAATTTCCATTTATATTAACACTCAGAATGTGTAGTAGATATGAGACCAAATTAAAAGGTAGAATTGTACATGCATGTGTTAATGTGCAAGCACATGTACTAATGGTGTGTGCTCGGGAGAGTGATAGTTTTAAAGGCATTTTTTGCTTCTTAATTTTCTTCTGAAATTATAAAGCAGAAGGGAATATTTAAGAATGACTACAAGGTGCCCCAGATCTTTAAGTCTTCCTTTAATAAAAGTGTTTAACTATAAATGGGAAACTCAATTACTGTAAAGATATCTGTTAGCAAGTTAAAACCTTATCCAAGTCTTTTTGCTTCAATTTTTACCTCTGATTTCTCCCACTTGTGAACTAGATTCCTGTCTTCTCTGGTCAGAAACAATTTTGCACGCTGAGTGCTGATATTACTATGTATCAAAAGGAAACTGAAGCACATGCTGTCTCACGCTTCTTCCATAGGAACACCACTCAGTTCAAGGTATGTAACATCATGGTTGATGATGGGCCAAGATGCCCTTGTCAACTACTCACAGGCTCTGTAATTTGGTAGAGACATATATAATTAATTCTGCATTGTCTCTAATGTTTCTAGAACTTACTTATGCCGAAGTCTTGGAAGTCACTGATATTGACCAACTATGCCCATGATGGGTGAAACTTAAGAGAGGAGTTCCTAAGATCTCATCTTTTTGTAAAGTCAAAAGCAAAACAATCAGAAAAATAGGACTGGGAGCTGTAGAAGGAAAGCACAGTGGTACTCTGTGTTAATCAACCATCTGCTTTTCTGCTTCTGCCTTTTACTTTCTTTCTTCATAGAATAGTTGGAATGGCTGTGGATCATTGAGTCCAATCACCTTAATATCACATGTGAGGCCTCAGAAAGGCCATATAATTTCATCAGGGTCACACGACTTGTCAGGGAGCCAGGACTGGGAGCCAGGTTTCCTGGCATCTGGTCAGACTGTCTCTCCACTACGATGCTGCTCCTAACCTCTAGCTTGCAGTATGAGGAGATAATGTGTCTTTCACAGAAATCAGTTTTTCCTAGGAACAGTGAGAGAGGGAGAGTAGAAGTAGGAGATGAAGAGGGAATGCGACAGGACAGGAGAGAACTGGAGAGGCCAGGAGAGAACAGTGGAGAACAGGAGAGGACAGAAGAGAACAGAAGAGATCAAGAGAGAAGAGGAGAGAATAGGAGAGGACAGGAGAGAGGAAAAGGAAAGGGAAGATTTCATCCCTCCTTCAATATTACAGTGTAAGAGGATCTAGGCCTATAGCGGGGTCATATCCAACTCATTGCCAGGTTGACCTATCAATATATTATATATATAAGGAACTGAGGAGCCTCCTGGAGGAGAATCTGTCCTGGGCAAGCATCTATAAACAGCACTGCGCTGAAGGGAAGGAGTGGTGGGAAAGGTTTGCCAAGCAGGGAAGAGTATTTCTTTTTCTTATATTGTTTAGAATCATCAGCACATGGTGATACTAAAAAGCAGACCAGATTTCAGCCAATTTTGTTATGGTTCTAAATTCTCTACAACAAAGCATCTCACTACTTTCTGTTCCAAGAGTGTACTGCTCCCACTGCCTCTAGAGCACCCTTTTTGCTCCTCCTCTCTGTCCCTGCTCAATCCTACTACTGATAAACCTTGGACTGTAACACAGTGGGAATAACTCCAGAACTCTGGATCCTCATCATCCAATAGAACCCACCAGGCAGGGCAGTCTCGGTGGCACAGCGGTTTGGTGCCGCCTGCAGCCCAGGGCGTGATCCTGGAGACCCTGGATCGAGTCCCACCTCAGACTCTCTGTATGATGCCTGCTTCTCCCTCTGCCTGTGTCTCTGACCTCCCCCGCCCCCGTCTCTATGAATAAATAAATAAAATCTTAAAAAAAAAAAAAAGAACCCACCAGGCAATGGTGAGAGAGGTGCAGCTAAAGGACATCATCTAGACCTGGCATCTAGGTATCAGGGTGTCAGCGGGGCTGCACAAAACCAGGGACCTACCAGACTCGATTCAATAATGCACAGTGAAAAAAAAAATGCATAGTGAAGAGTGTCCAAAGCAAGAGACAAGGAAAAGAAAAAGCTAACACATAGTAGCAATCTGTACAGTTGACTGGGTTATTGGTAAGTATGCATGAAATTCCTCTTGGGAACTCTAAATATGCTTAGTTTTTCTGATGGGAGATTTTTTAGAAATATGCCTTAGCATACGGTTAATATACATTTGTTACTGTAGCTATTGTATGAAAAATTCCTACTGTAAGAATATGTAAAATAAACATTACAGAAAGAACTCTTAAAAAATCCTCAGGGATAAACGTTAACGGTACAATTTTTAACAAGTTTATGAATACAAAAAGTCTAAACAAACACTTTGACTACTAAGGATGTTAAAATGGACAAATTGACCGATGATTAAGTCCATGTACCAAAAGCACTGAAACCTCCGGTCATATTGCATAGACACAGTAGCTCTTTATGGAGTAAAGTACCAGTCTGTGCACAGTGGCATGCTCTCAGTTTTGGAGGACACAGGAAAGGTGATTTCACAAACCCTGTCAACAATGCTGACGAACATGTTCTAAGCATGATCTCAACTAATTCTGAAAGGCAAAAATTATCTCAGTTATTAAAAAGTTTTCCACCAGCTTTTCCATTTTTAAATTGTTTTATCAGAGGTGTGATTACATTTCCCCCTTCTATTATTTTGAAGCCAGAATTTCAGGAGAATTACAAAATTATGTGCTAAAAATTCCCTTTATATAAACATTGAGTAAAGAGAAAACTCACATGTGCCTTGTCAGGCTAAATTATGGGTGAAACGGAGGACTGTAACCATATGCATCCACATGCGTTGATGGTTGTGGCAGATTTAATTAGTAAAATTAGTCAAACCCACCAGCCAAGCTGTGTCGAATCAAACCAGCACAACCTGTGTTTGTTGGCAGAGTACTGCAATTAAATAAGCTGAGATTATTTAAATTTAGGAGAACTCTGGGTTACTAAGTATACCTATGACTAACCTTCAGATGAAATTATAAAAGTATTCTGGCCTTCAGAGACAAAAAAAAAAAAGTAGACAAGTTTACTAAAGTACTCAACAATCCTTTTATTGCATCCTGCAAGGACTTATTTTTAACCAATCTGGGAAAATTCTCTAATAGGTTAATTTCCAGAGAAAATTCCCCACTTAAACACAAGAAGAGAAAACCTTTCAGTGACTCTTAAATAGCATCGGGCAACCTAATCTCATGGCATACATTAAATTGTAAGAGGTAGGCTATGAAATATTTTTAAAGAAAAATGACAGAAATAACCTTAGCAAGGCAATGATTTCCACCTGTAATTCCACCTATAATTCCATCTATAGCCATCAACTCAGTTCTAAGAAGGATTTTTCAGGCACCAGGATATTTATTTACACTCTTCACACACTCTCTAAAATACTAGGAATTTGAGGGGCATCAATTTGAGTAGTTGAATTCTTTCTTTTAAATACAAAATTCCTTATGGAGTTAACTGAAATAGTTATGGTTCTGTCCTTTAAAGTTTTTTTTAATTTTTTTTATTGGAGTTTAATTTGTCAACATGTAGCATATCACCCAGTGCTCATGCCGTAAGAGCCCCCTCAGTGCCCGTCACCCAGTCACCCCAACCCCCCCGCCCACCTCCCCTTCTACTACCCCTTGTTCGTTTCCCAGAGTTAGGGGTCTCTCGTGGTCTGTCACCCTCACTGATATTTCCCACTCATTTTCTCTCCTTTCCCCTTTATTCCCTTTCACTATTTTTTATATTCCCCAAATGAATGAGACCATAAAATGTCCTTCTCTGATTGACTTACTTCACTCAGCATAATACCCTCCAGTTCCATCCACGTAGAAGCAAATGGTGAGTATTCGTCATTTCTGATGGCTGAGTAATATTCCATTGTATACATAAACCACATCTTCTTTATCCATTCATCTTTCAATGGACACCGAGGCTCCTTCCACACTTTGGCTATTGTGGACATTGCTGCTAGAAACATCGGGGTGCAGGTGTCCTGCCATATCACTGCATCTGTATCTTTGGGGTAAATCCCCAGCAGTGCAATTGCTGGGTCGTAGGGCAGGTCTATTTTTAACTGTTTGAGGAACCTCCACACAGTTTTCCAGAGTGGCTGCACCAGTTCACATTCCCACCAACAGTGCAAGAGGGTTCCCCTTTCTTCACATCCTCTCCAACATTTGTTGTTTCCTGCCTTGTTAATTTTCCCCATTCTCACTGGTGTGAGGTGGGATCTCATTGTGGTTTTGATTTGTATTTCCCTGATGGCTAGTGATGCGGAGCATTTTCTCATGTGCTTCTTGGTCATGTCTATGTCTTCCTCTGTGAAATTTCTGTTCATGTCTTTTGCCCATTTCATGATTGGATTGTTTGTTTCTTTGCTGTTGAGTTTAAGAAGTTCTTCATAGATCTTAGATACTAGCCCTTTATCTGATATGTCATTTGCAAATATCTTCTCCCATTCTGTAGGTTGTCTTTTAGTTTTGTGGACTATTTCTTTTGCTGTGCAGAACCTTCTTAACTTGATGAAGTCCCAATAATTCATGTTTGCTTTTGTTTCTCTTGCCTTCATGGATGTATCTTGCAAGAAGTTGCTGTGGCCAAGTTCAAAGAGGGTGTTGCCTGTGTTCTCCTCTAGGATTTTGATGGATTCTTGACTAACATTTAGATCTTTCAACCATTTTGAGTTGATCATTGTGTCTGGTGTAAGAGAATGGTCTAGTTTCATTCTTCTGCATGTGGCTGTCCAATTTTCCCAGCACCATTTATTGAAGAGACTGTCTTTTGTCCAGTGGATAGTCTTTCCTGTTTTGTCGAATATCAGTTGACCATAGAGATGAGGGCCCATTTCTGGATTTTCTATTCTGTTCCATTGATCTATGTGTCTGTTTTTGTGCCAGTACCACACTGTCTTGATGATTACAACTTTGTAATACAACCTGAAATCTGGCATTGTGATGCCCCCAACTATGGTTTTCTGTTTTAATATTCCTCTGGCTATTCGGGGTCTTTTCTGATTCCACACAAATCTTAAGATGATTTGTTCTAACTCTCTGAAGAAAGTCCATGGTATTTTGTTGGAGTTGCATTGAACGTGCAAATTTCCCTGGGTAGCATAGACGTTTTCACAATATTCTTCCAATCCATGAGCATGGACTATTTTTCCATCTCTTTGTGTCTTCCTCAATTTCTTTTAGAAGTGTTCTGTAGTTTTGACCTTATAGATCCTTCACCTCTTTGGTTAGGTTTAGGTATCCTAGGTATCTAATGCTTTTGGGTGAGTTGTAAATTGGATTGACTCCTTAAGTTCTCTTTCTTCAGTCTCATTGTCAGTGTATAGAAATGCCACTGATTTCTGGGCATTGAGTTTGTATCCTGCCATGCTGCCAAATTGCTGTATGAGTTCTAGCAATTTTGGGATGGAGTCTTTTGGGTTTTTGATGTACAGTATCATGTCATCTGCAAAGAGGGAGAGTTTGACTTCTTTGCCAATTTTAATGCCTTTGATTTCTTTTTGTTGTCTGATTGCTGAACTACTAGGACTTCTAGTAGTATGTTGTATAGCAGTGGTGAGAGTGGACATCCCTGTCTTGTTCCTGATCTTAGGGGAAAGGCTCCCAGTGTTTCCCCATTGAGAATGATATTTGCTGTGGGCTTTTCGTAGATGGCTTTTAAGATACTGAGGGAGGTTCCCTCTATCCCTACACTCCAAAGAGTTTTGATCAGAATGGATGCTGTATTTTGTCAAATGCTTTCTCTGCATCTATTGAGAGGATCATATGGTTCTTGTTTTTTCTCTTGTTGATATGATTTATCACTTTGATTGCTTTATGAGTGTTGAACCAGCCTTGAATCCCGGGGATAAATCCACTTGGTCATGGTGAATCATCTTCTTAATGTACTATTGGATCCTATTGGCTAGTATCTTATTGAGAATTTTTGCATCCGTGTTCATCAGGGATATTGGTCTATGATTCTCCCTTTTTGGTGGGGTCTTTGTCTAGTTTTGTAATTAAGGTGATTCTGGCCTCATAGAATGAGTTTGGAAAGTTCCATCCCTTTCTATATTTCAGAACAGCTTTAGTAGAATAGGTATGGTTTCTTCTTTAAACGTTTGATAGAATTCCCCTGGGAAGCCATCTGGCCCTGGACTTTTGCGTCTTGGGAGGTTTTTGATGACTGCTTCAATTTCCTTTCTGGTTATTGGCCTGTTCAGGTTTTCTATTTCTTCCTGTTCCAGTTTTGGTAGTTTGTGGTTTTCCCGAAATTTCTCCATTTCTTCAGGATTGCCTAATTTATTGGTGTATAGCTGCCCATAATATGTTTTTAAAACAATTTGTATTTCCCTGGTATTGGTTGTGATTTCTCCTTTTTCCTTCGTGATTTTATTAATTTGAGTCTTTTCTCTTTTGTTTTTAATAAGGCTGGCTAATGGTTTATCTCTTATTAATTCTTTCAAAGAATCAACTCTAGGTTTTATTGATCTGTTCCACAGCTCTTCTGGTCTCTATTACATTGAGTTCTGCTTGACCTTATTAACTCTCTTCTGCTGGATGTATGTTTTATTTGCTGTTCTTTCTCCAGTTCCATTAGATGCAATGTTAGCTTGTGTATTTGAGTTTTTTCCAATTTTTTGAGGGATGCTTCTATTGCGATGTATTTCTCTCTCAGGACTGCTTTTGCCGTATCCCAAAGATTTTGAATGGTTGTATCGTCATTCTCATTACTTTCCATGAATCTTTTTAATTCTTCTCTTAATTTCCTGGTTGACCCTTTCATCTTTAGCAGGATGCTCTTTAATCACCGTGTGTTTGAATTTCTTCCAAATTTCTTCTTGTGATTGCATTCTAATTTCAAAGCATTATGGTCTGAAAATATGCAGGGGACAATCCCAATCTTTTGGTATCAGTTAAGACCTGATTTGTGATCCAGTATGTGGTCTATTCTGGAGAAAGTTACATGTGCACTTGAGAAGAATGTGTATTCAGTTGCATTTGGATGTAAAGTTCTGTCAATATCTCTGAAATCCATCTGGTCCAGTGTATCATTTAAAGCTCTTGTTTCTTTGGAGACGTTGTGCTTAGAAGATATGTCTTTTGCAGAAAGTGCTGTGTTGAAGTCTCCCAGTATTAGTGTTTTTTTATCTAAGTATGTCTTTACTTTGGTTATTAATTGATTGATATACTTGGCAGCTCCCACATTAGGGGCATAAATATTCATGATTGTTATGTCCTCTAGTCGGATAGATCCTTTAAGTATGATATAGTGTCCTTCTTCATCTCTTACTACAGTCTTTGGGATAAACTTTAATTTATCTGATATGAAGATTGTTACCCTTGCTTTCTTTTGAGGACCATCTGAATGGTAAATGGTTCTCCAACCTTACAGTTTCAGGCTGTAGGGGTCCTTACGTCTAAAATGAGTCTCTTGTAGACAGCAAATAGATGGGTCTTGCTTTTTTATCCAGTCTGAAACCTGTGTCTTTTGATGGGATCATTAAGCCCATTCACGTTCAGAGTTACTATTGAAATATATGAATTTAGTGTCATCATACTATTCAGTCTGTTTTTGTGGATTATTTCTTTGGGTTCCTCTTTCTTTTACAGAGTCCCCCTGAATATTTCTTGCAGAGCTGGTTTGGTGGTCACATATTCTTTTAATTTCTGCCTATCTTGGAAGCTCTTTATCTCTCCTTCTATTCTGAATGAGAACCTTTCTGGATAAAGTATTCTTGGCTGCATATTCTTCTCATTTTGGACCCTGAATATATCCTGCCAGCCCTTTGTGGCCTGCCAGGTCTCTGTGGAGAGGTCTGCTGTTAATCTAGTATTCCTTCCCATATAAGTTAGGGATCTCTTGTCTCTTGCTGCTTTAAGGATTTTCTCTTTATCTTTGGAATTTGCAAGTTTCACTATTAAATGTCGAGGTGTTGAATGGTCTTTATTGATTTTAGGGGGGAACCTCTCTATATCCTGGATCTGAATGCCTGTTTCCCTCCCTAAATTAAGGAAGTTCTCAGCTATGATTTGTTCAAACACACTTTCTGGTCCTCTGTCCCTTTCAGCGCCCTCTGGAACCCCAATTAAATGTAGATTTTTCTTTCTGAGGCTGTCATTTATTTCTCTTAACCTTTCCTCATGGTCTTTTAATTGTTTTTCTCTTTTTCCCTCAGCTTCCTTCCTTGCCATCAACTTGTCTTCTATGTCACTCACTCTTTCTTCTACCTTATGAACGCTCATCATTAGGACCTCCAGTTTGAATTGCATCTCATTTAATTGATTTTTTAAAAATTTTTATTTATTTATGATAGTCACACAGAGAGAGAGAGGCAGAGACACAGGCAGAGGGAGAAGCAGGCTCCATGCACCGGGAGCCCGACCTGGGACTCGATCCCGGGTCTCCAGGATCACACCCTGGGCCAAAGGCGGGCGCTAAACCACTGCGTCACCCAGGGATCCCTCATTTAATTGATTTTTAATTTCGGCCTGATTAGATCTAAATTCTGCAGTCATGAAGTCTCTTGAATCCTTTATGCTTTTTTCCAGAGCCACCATTAGCCTTATAATTGTGCTTCTGAATTGGCTTTTTGACATCGAATTGTAATCCAAATCCTGTAACTTTGTGGGAGAGAGTATGTTTCTGATTCTTTCTTTTGTGGTGAGTTCTTCTTCTTGTTACTTTGCTCAGTGCAGAGTGGCTAAAAACGAGTTGTACTGGAAAAAGGAAGAAAAAAAAGAGAAAAACAAAACAAAACAAGGAGGGGTATCCTCTGGTTCTATATACTATAAATCCCTTGACTTCCCCTGGATCTTTCCAGCACTGCTGGGTCAAGAACTTGCTCTTCCCCTGTCCTTTCCAGCTGGTCTTCTGGGGGAGGGGCCTGCTGTGCTGATTCTCAGGTGTGTGCACCTGGGGGATCTGCCCCACCCCCTGCCTGTGCATGTCTCAGTGGGAGCTGTTTATCCTGTGAGGCCTCTGTTCCCTGGTGGCCCCGCTCCATTCCAGGCACAAGGTGACACCAGGAGGAACAACCACTGCCAGCGGCCAGCTCTCCAGCCCTGGAGTCAGCTCCCACAGTAACTAATGCAGCTCCCAGTCCTCACTGGCCTGGATGCTTCTGGGGGCGGGGGCAGCTGATGTGCACAGCTCAGGGGTGCCCGGTGGCAGGAGTGTCCTCACTGTCCTGTGACTTCCAGCCCTCTTCCTGTCCCGGGGGAGCATAGGAGCCTGGGCTGTGTCCCCTGGTGCCCTGGGATCCGGGGCCTGCACCACGTGTAATCGCACTCCTGGGCCGTGTAGCCCCTTCTGTCCAGAGCTGCTACCTGAGCTTCTCCTGAGGCCCTGCCAAGCAGAGCTCGGCCCACGGTGTGTGGCGTGCTTTCCCCTGGCAGGCACTTCCTCTGTTAGTGACCCTGGGAACCTGGAGGCTCCACTGCCCCTCCTGTGGTTCTGCCTCCGTTCCCTCCAAGCACCTTTCCATCCGGGAAGAATCCGGTGTGGATTTTTAAAGTTCCTGCTTCTCCAGGACTGGGCTTTCCTATCTGGAGGCTCTCACTGTGGCCTTAGCCCGGCTCCTCGTGGGGGGCCCCTCCCCAACTTGATTCTTCTTCCTTTTTTTAAAATTTTTTCCATCTTTCTACCTTGTTAGAAGCACAAACTCTTCTCTCTGTAGCGTTCCAGCAGTTCTCTCTAAATCTCAGGTCAAATTCGTAGGTTTTCAGGATGATTTGAAAGTTATCTAGGTAAGTTGGTAGGGACAGGTGACTTGCAGACCCTACTCTTCTGCCATCTTGCCCCGCCGCCCCCCCCCCCCCGCTTTAAAGTCTTGTGAAATTTCCTTGACTTCTTGTGCAAGATGACTAATTTGCCTAAAATGGAATGGGGGAAAAATTCTTAGGACTCAGAAATCAAGAAATCATTAAGGCACCTTCCTCCTAGTTTTCATTACTAGGAGTTTCAGGGATCTCAGCAAAGGTAGTCATGATAGAATGCCTGTCTGAACTGACAGCTTGACTAAGTACACTTCTAAAGCTTTCTATATTGGCATTTAATCTTTTATTTAGTCACAGAAACATGAAATCACCATTTTAAAAACTGCCAAGAGAAATTGGGGGAGAAAAGTGTTATCTTTCTTCAGCTCCCAGCAAAACATTGCAAGATAATAGGAAGATGAGAATATTTCTTCCATTAACCCCTTGACCTTGTAAGTTAATAATGGCTTTTTATTGCAAATATATCAACAAACAGGGCCCCATTTGAGATTCTAACCCAGGGAGTAAGATCTCTGCAATAACATGAAATAGTGTCCTTGTACTCCATACTAATACCTGAGATACTTAATGTAAGGGCCATCCCCCCCAGAAGCTGGCCAGGAAGCCAAACTATTATCTTTTCAGAGCAACTTCTAAGGAAACACAAAAAGACATTTCAATTGTTATTTTAAACATACCAGAAGTGTTGCTATGCCTATTTTTTGCCTTTACTATTGTATGATGAAGGTGATATTTTCACCCGTCAATTCAGAACTCAAATCTTCTATGCTAAGAATAAAGTGAGTAAAAAAAAAATCACACAAACCTGGAAACATAATTTTAAGCAATTTCCTAAAAGAAAATACATTATAATTTGTTAAACTCCAATTGGTATGCTTTAGCTACCGTTTAAAGGGATGACAATGATGATCAAAATTACTATCACTTATTATTTTAATATTAAGATTGTGTTGGGATTTCCCAAATTAAAATGTTAATAAGTAAGGGCTTCATCAAGTTGATTTGGGATACAAGAAAAAAATGACTTAATTTCTTCAAAATCAAAACCTCATCAGAAATGTACTTATGCAAGTGAGAAATCTTTAAGGGATAAAAGAGCATTAAATTATTATATTTTCATAACTTTTTCCTAATTGTAAAAGCACTCCTCTAAAAATTTCTTCTGAATAAATTTCTAAAAGAGGAAATATTATGTTAGGGAACATGTTGAAAGACCTCAAATTATACTGTTAACCAGTTCTACTGTAGAAAATCTGTCCCAATATACATGTCATTACATTTTTGAGTAATAAAAAGTCTGAAAATGATAGTTTTTAACAGAATGACTTAATTCAAATCACAATTAAAAATAACTTGGAGTAAAAACTCAGCAGACTTATAAATATTTCACTATTTCTAAGTTATTATTACATAGACATACTGACATCTCTTCTCATTTAAGTGGCTGTAACCATACATCAAACCAAAATAAACAATGCTTTAAGAAACAAGAAGATTTTTTTAAAAGATTTTATTTATTTATTCATGAGAGACACACACAGAGAGAGAAAGAGAGTGAGAGAGAGGCAGAGACATAGGCAGAGGGAGAACAGGCTCCACGCAGGAAGCCTGATGTGGGACTTGATCCTGGGACTCCAGGATTATGCCCTGGGCCGAAGGCAGGTGCTAAACTGCTGAGCCACCCAGGCATCTGTAAACAAGATTTGTCAGAAAGATGATGAAGTAAATTTGGTTCCTAAATTATAAATTACACTTGGATTAACATGATCAATTAATATTTATTATAGTCCTACAATGTTGTAGATGCCAATGAAATAAAAGTAGTAGCTACTTTTATACTAATATGACCATTCTATAAAAGCTAGTAATGAGACAGAAAAGTCTCTCTGTGATCAACTGTGTGACTACCAATTATCCATGTGACATACAAATGATGAACACCCTTTCTGGGAAGAGACTTCAGATACAAATAGAAAAATTATGACCTTCTAAAATCAGAACAATGTCACAAATTTATCAAGATAAATCCAATTTGTCATCAAAAAAAGTAAAAATAAAAAATGGAAAACTGAAGAACACAGAGGAAAATATTAAACCTGTGTTCAGTATACTATAGTAAAGTTTACTCCAAATCTATACCTGGATCATTGTTTCTAATTACATTTAATGCTAAATTCATTTAAAGTAATGAAGTAAGGCTTAAAAGTGGGTTTTGCAAGACAATGATGCTGGTTGTTACAACTGTGAACAGTAACAGTAATAAGTGCTATAGAACATATCTGAAAATAATTACTTTTCTGTGGTGTCCCATATTCTGGCATTCTTAATTACACATCAATCTAGACATAGTAAATTAATAGCCAGTCAACTGTAATCTTAAGGGGATCCCTGGGTAGCTCAGCGGTTTAGCACCTGCGTTTGGTCCAGGGAGTGATCCTGGAGTCCCTAGATCAAGTCCCATATCAGGCTCCCTGCATGGAGCCTGCTTCTCCCTCTGCCTGTGTGACTGCCTCTTTTTCTCTCCCTCTCTGTGTCTCTCATGAATAAATAAATAAAACCTTTAAAAAAAAACTTTAATCTTAAAATGTATTGACATTTACATACAAAGAAGGTCCTATTAACTCAATAGGATATAAACTTTGGGTTGTTTTTCCAATTCTGATAATTAAATGCACCAAGTCAGTCTTATATCTTATTCCTTTCAAGACTAGTCTTCATGGTTATCATATTAATCAAATACCCTTCATAGCAGTTATCACACAATAGATAAACATCTATAACCATGAGAAGTGCTATGAAGGAAAGGTAGCCAGTGCTACAAGGGGATAGGACTAAATCTGGGATTTGGATTTGGGGAAGGCTCCATAAAGAAGTAATATTTAAGTGGAAATCATAAGCTCAAGTAAGCATTAAATGGGTGAGAAAGAAGGGGTAGAGGGCAGGAAGAGCCTTAGCAGGGGACACATCAGGCATACAGAAAGAAATGAAGGCACACATCAAGAGTTGGGGGAGGGCAAAGTGTTAGGAGGGTAAGACAGGAAATAATTTCCAGGTCAGATCTTGCAAGCTTAGCAGAATGGATTAAGGAGTATTAACCACTATCCCAAAGACAACTAGAAGGTCATTGAAAGGTTTTAAGCAGAAGTGTGACATGTTAGATTTGGTTTTTTAAAATAGCATTCTGCCTCTGGTCTGGAGAATGGGTTGAAGTAAATGTACAGAGACCATTTAGAAGCAAATTGCAACAGTCTAGGTGAGCGGTGATGGTAGTCTGGCTGGGTGACAGGACAGTGAAAATAGAGAAAAGTAGATACAAAATTAATATATTTAGGAGGTGGGGTGCCTGGGTAGCTCAGTGGTTAAGTGTCTACCTTTTGGCTCAGGTTGTGATCCCAGGGTCCTGGAATCAAGTCTCACATCAGGCTCCCTGTGGTAGTCCCTCTCCCTCTACCTGTGTCTCTGCCTCTCTCTCTGCGTCTCTCATGAATAAATAAATAAAATCTTTTTTTAAAAAAAGATATTTAGGAGGTAAAATGGACAGATCATGCAGTTGAATTGCCAATGGTTGTAAGGAAGACAGAGGGCTGGAGATTGTGTCTTGACATATTCAGTAATACCACACACTGTAATAAAGAACAATGGAATTGGAGATTTATGTAGAAAGATCATAAGTTTACTTCAGACATTTGGCACCCTAGATATCTAAGAGAAGATTTCAAGAAAAGTGTGGCCTACACAGAACTTGCCACAAATTTATAAGGCATCAGCCTGGGGTTTGTTGGAATAAGGCAATGATAGGATGTCCCTTCAAAAAATTAAAACTGGATTTAAAGTAAAGTTCATAAATACAATAAAGCTTTTACACAAAAGTATATATTAAAGGTAAAGGCGTATATCAGGGCCCCCTGTGGTAAAGCAAAACTATGCATGTGAGAATATGAATGCTACATTTCTATACTTCTGACCCAGCATTCCCAGTATGCTATAGGATGGCAATGCTTTTTGCCTTCCAGAATTAAAAAAAAAAAAAAAAGAGTGCAGTTAAGAAAAGACAAATGCTATATTCATCGAAATTAACTAACAGAAGACAAATTCAGCTTGCCTTTCAATAAGTAAATAACTTAATATCATCTGCAGAGATTAGGTTTTCTGCTATATAGTATCCTCAAATAAGTAAAACTTTATTTCACTTTTTGTTCAAGTAATTTATACTGACACTGAATGAAGATGAAACTGGTCACATAAAAAATATTACTGTAACATTCTTAAAATAATCTAGTTATTCAGATGAAACAGCTCTTATTTTCCCTTCATTGGTTACTACTAGTTCTCCCACACTGGCTGCATGAACACAATTCTTGGTCATTATTTTCAGTGAGTCTCCTACAGAGAAAAAGCCTCTGAGGTTAAACAGGAGGATAGCATTCTTTTTACCACACTGGATCAATTTCCAGTCATAGAATCCAATCACAGAGGGGGCAGAAAACCTTTCAGAGGAAATATTATCTCCTAACCAAAAATGTGAGAAGTCAGCAGACAAGTTCTTCCTCAGACTTGACAAAAATTGTGATGATTATTTTTCCTTCCTATCAACCACCTGAGGCTCATAAAAACCTAAATATATACAGGGTCATAAAACTTCATATACTATGAAACTGTACATGTCAAGGTCAATGAAAACCTCCGTGTGGCGAAATACAATGGATCCTTCACTCTTTTCTTCTACTTGGACTTCCCAACACTTGGTTTCTGCAGGTTATACTTGGCTCCTTCTTTCATGTAATATTCTTCTCTCTTGAATTTCACAAAGCTCCACTACTTTTCTTACTAACTCCCAGACTGCCTTGATCATCTTACTATCCCATTTTCAAAATGCTACATGTTTTCTCTACTATGCACATTATTTCCAACATGACCATATCCAGGCACATGGCTTTATATTCCACATCATGAGTTCAAAAATATAAACACAGAAAAAAATAAGCTACCAATTTTTAACACTGGCCTTGACTACTGCTGTAATTTCCAAACTAGATATTCAACTGCCTGTTTGATATCTACCTTTTAATATCTTTTGGTGCCTCAAACATCATATGGGTCTAAAATGGGATTTACTTTTCTTCTACTCTTACAAGTGTTCATTTCTCTCTTTGTTTTCACCAAACCCATAATGACATCAACATCCATCTAGTTGCTTAATTCAATCCATAGGAAGTGTTATTTCCTCCCTCCACTCGCCTCCACCTACCAACCATCACACCTTATTTACCAGCTAGCCCTCAAGGGTCCTCTTCATGACCTTTCCTGAATTATCAACATCATCATTGTCATCATCATCATCATCATCACCACCACCACCATTAGCTCTTGTCTAGATTCTAGCTTTCTTCTCCTACTCCTTTCTTTGTATCTACTCTCACTCCTAGGATATATTCTCCACAGTCACCAAGTGACCCTTAAAACCATAAATTGGAGGGCACCTCAGTGGCTCAGTCAGTTAAGCGTCTGTGTTTGGTTCAGGTCATGATCTCAGGGTCTTGGGGTAGAACCCTATGTCAGGCTCTCTTACTCTAGATTTCTTAGATATATTTTAGCATATAATAAATGTTTAATTTCATATAAAATTTCTTAATGGTAATGGTCATCTTTCTAACACAAACTGCAGAGATTTGACAAGGTCATATTTATTTCCATTTGAATAAATGAATAAATATTTCCCAGACTTAAGTATCTTTTGTTGATACCAACAGAATTATATCAATATTTGCCTTTTAGGAATCTAAAAGGAATAACACAAGGTGTTTTGGAATGGTGATATACTAAGTAGGAAAAGTCGTGTTATTTGTTCTTCTAAAAGGGTTTCTTTTTAATAGTCAAAGGAATTTTAAATCTCCACATTTGAGTATATAACCACAAATATCTACTTTTAACATTAACGTTGAGTCTCTTCAAAAGTGAACATAGCATATTAAATTAAACCAAAGGAACCAGTGAGCTCTCAAGTCCTTTGGGAGTAGATTTCATCACAAATCAGGGAATGCTGCCATTCTGCTAATGCAAACCTGTGCCAGTCAGTAAGCTCTTGTCTCTAAGCACCAATGCCATCCTTCCATTCCCCAGCTCTGGGACTGTGAAGCTCCATATCCTATCAGCTGGCTTCCTGTTACATTGTACCAACAGGGGCAGTAGAAGGAAACTGGCAAGAGGGGAAGGGATGAAAAGACTAAGCTCCTTCCATTTTCACTCATCACAACCGTCAGTGAAGCCCCTGCCATAACTCTTCACCCCAGCAACAGCAGCAGTTGGTCTCAGCCTCTATTTTCTGGTTTCTGGTACTCCCAGGATGTTTTGTTGTACCCTCTCAGAGATCCCAGCTTGAGGAAGATAGCACTACAGAAACCCTCCTCCAACTTGTGAGGTATCAGCACCAGGCAGAGAACACCTCTCCTCAGTCACCAAGTGAGGCCGAAGTTTTATGGGGGTACTTTTTTGAGAAACCTAACCTCTGTCATATGTTCCCCATTCATAGGATTGCTGTTAGCTCATAATTCTCTTTTTGCCTTGGTAGCCCTCCAACAGCTGTACCATCAATGCTCTATATTAAATTTTCTCCATTAAATAACTACTAGAGATGCTCCTTCCTGACTAGACCCCAGATTACTCAAAACAAGACAAGATGGGTAGCCTGTGGTGAACTAAAAAGAGGGATGAACCAGAAAATATACTATAGGGAATTAATTGCAGTATCAGTATATTTTTTTGGTTTTTTGTTTTTGTTTTTTGTTTTTAAAAATAATTGTTTATTTACTGAACCTCGGACAGATTAGATATACAACCAATTTTAAATGTACATCTTTTAATTTTGAAGTGTTTTCACACACACCAAATTAAAAAAAAAAAAAAAAGACTGGCATTGCAACAGTTGTCTTAAGGTAAAATACCTTAAACTGTTGCAAGTATTTTCATCCAAGGTTGAAAAATTGTTTATCCTGAACATGAAAACCTGTAACAAACTTAAATTAATTATATAAAACTCATTACTTGTAGTTTTCCCCTTGCAAAGATCCAAAAAAAGTACAAGTAACTGATATACATCAGTCACAACATAATGCTGGCTCACCCCCACACCACAACCAGCTGTTCCTTTAATTTGCAGTGTTAGTATATTTTATGAATATACTGTGTGTGTGTGTATACACACACACACACACACACACACACACATACATATTAGGCATCTCCTAAGTTATATCAACAAAATGTAAACTTTTTTGAGGACCAAGGCTGGGTCGTATAATACCACAATGCTGAGAACTATTACTTACTCTGCCATTACACTTTCATTGAGTATTATACGAGTTACATAAAATGTTTAATTTTCAATCTACACTATAACCTAATGGAGTAGGTATTATTCCTATTTTATTTTATTTTATTCTTTTTAAAGATTTTAATTATTCATTCATGAGAGACACACAGAGAAAGGCAGGCAGAGACATAGGCAGAGGGAGAAGCAGGCTCCATGCAGGGAGCCTGATGTGGGACTCGATCCTGGGACTGTGGAATCACGCCCTGAGCCGAAGGCAGATGCTCAATCGCTTAGTCACCCAGGCATCCCATTTCCCATTTTAAACACACACACACGTAAAAATAAGATAAAGCCCAAGGTCACAGGTAATAAATAACTAAGCAAAAATTTCAACTAATGTCTCTAGAATTAGAGTACCCTCGTTCTCCATGAGACCAGACTGCTCTCACTCATTTACCATTATATTCTTTGCCACAAATAAGATAGAATCCTGTACAAAATAAATGCTCAGTAAATGTTTGTTGAGTAGATGACTGAACATTTTTTTCATAATTGAAATAACTTTAATCTGGTATCTTTATGATACTAGTATTCATAAATAAATCTGATAACATTTCTGTTTCAAAGGTAACATGGCTTTATGGCTACAATTTAGTGATCACACCTTCCTAATAAATAAGGGGCCTATTGATTGAGTAGGACAACAATGAATAGGAAAAAAAAAGCTGAATCAATTTAGTAAATGGAATTTCCAATATAGTAATAAATCTAAGATGTTAATCTAACTAGAAGATGGGAATACCAGTGTTCAAGGTGACAACCCAGGTTCTCAGTGCATGTTGGGTAATCAAAGTGTACGGAGGTGCAGGTGCTTTGCCCTAATAACTCCACAGAACTGTGATATTTGTTCAGAAAATCTGCTTTATGTGTCTGATTCTTTTAATAGAAAAGCTTCATTTCTGAATGAGAGGATTTTGGCACATTACCAAGTGATCACTCATATCCAGATAAAAATTTGAAGATTATTCCTAACCAGTATTCAGCCCAAAATAATGAGCACAATTAAAATCTTAAGAACAGAAATAACCTGACACTGGCACTGGAATGTAGGAGTACATTTATTATGATCAAGTAGGAAAAATAAATATATGCAGGAGATATATAATATGTTCTGCATTAAAGTATGTGGGTGTAACCACAATTAATACAGAACAAAAAAAATACAGAACAATTCTGTGCTAATTCAATAGTCTTATATCCACAATTGATACAAAATGGTTCTGCATGGATTATATGCAGAAGGAAACAGTGACTGCCATTCTATAATAAAAAATTCCCCAAATTAAATCCTGAAGTATATGATATATGCTATGATACAAGCTTTATGATCCATCTACCATGGGGAAAAAAATACCCTCAAAAGTTATAAAATAGAAATATTAATTCTAAACATTATTTAAATGTAGCATAAAGAAAATATTCTTAATGTTGGAAAGGATAAGGGTTTTTTCCTTAGAAATATCAAAAGATTTTGCAAAAATTTTAGTGATATCAACAGAGTACCGTAACTTGATTACCATTAGGATTTCAATATTAGGATATATTCAAATTTGAAATATTTACCAATTGAAAAATAAATATAAATGCATATATATATATATATAAACAAAGTACACATTCATTCATATTTATACATTATATGCTTTTGGAAGCGCTTTGATTATAATATACCAACTTCAGTGTATAGTCATTAATATATATACATATATAATATATAATATGTAATATATAGTATACTGAACTTATGAATGCTAAAGAGGGTTTGGTGGAATATGAGGGATGGTGGAAATAGCTGATGAGTTTCAAAAGTCTTTGATTTATATTCCAGCTCATCATTTCAGAATATTCAAAGATCTACAGTCATTTTGTTCATTTTTTTCATGTTCCACATAAAGAAACCAACGCACACAGAGAGATTATATATCCAGACAAGACTATACCAAAACTGGGGGAAACAACCAGTTCTCCTGTTATCAATATTTGTGTTTTTAGCCCCCTATTCAATTCTGGGTCTTAGATTTGTTTAACTAGAAAATTGAAATAATGACTCCTTTGTAAACTTCACTTTTTTTTTTAAAGATTTTAATTTATTTATTCATGAGAACACACAGAGAGGATTGAGAGAGAGGCAGAGACACAGGCAGAGGGAGAAGCAGGCTCCATGCAGGGAGCCCGACGTGGGACTCCATCCAGGGTCTCCAGGACCACGACCTGGGCTGAAGGCGGCGCTAAACCGCTGAGCCACCAGGGCTGCCCAACTTCACATATTTTATAAGGATCCAAAGATGATGTGTGCTCATGAAAGCACTTCTCAAATCATGAAGCCCTCTACAGGCATAGGGATTGTTGAAGCACAGATGTCATGTATTTCTTTAGTCTTGCAGTACATACACAGGCCCATAATTTAAGCCCAAATATTTGCATGCATAATCCAATGTACTGTATTTAAAGAGAAATGCCTTCTCTCATTTATTAAATTGACTTATTTGTACAATGTAGAACTAATTAGGTTTTAGCATACTCTGGGCAAAAGAAAAAATGCATTATAAACTGTATCTGAAATTTTATATATATTTTTTTTTCTAAAAGGGAAAACACTATCTATATAGATATGGTTGATTTCCTGCCTCATAGCCCCTTGGATCAGCTGAGTAAATCTGCAGCTGAGAACACTTCCTGGTTGCTAACAATTTCCCACCTCAAACACTTTGGTTTCTCTTCTCCGCCTTTCTATGGCATTCCCAGAGCTCCAACAGAAGTGCAACCTGGAAGTCAAATGAAAAAAATACACAGAGGAGACTTAACACTCCTGGAGGCAACTCTTAACCAGTGTGGAGGGACAGGGAGTGGGGGTGGTGAAGCATTATTTTTAGTATCTGTATCTAAACCTCACCTACAAATTCATTCTGAAAACAGAACTGATCTCTGCAAAACTCTGAGGAGTAATTAGTTAATTGTGGCTCCTTCAAATTTGGGTCTTCGGGGTCTGCTTTTAATTATGTGAGCAAGGTAAAGTGATGAATAACTGGCAATATATATAAACACATATAACACTATTACAATTATGTCTGGCCTATACTACTCACAAAAATTTAATTAATCCCTTAAGTGCTACAAAGTGTCTCTGCCTTGGTGAAGGTCACTTGACTAGTCCTAGTGCGTGAAATGGTGTTACTTTCTCAAACAGAACAACTTCAGTTGCAGTTCATAAGGTCAGCTTGGTTATCTCTTTTATAAGAGTACCTATAAAATGTTACATATGATCCTTCTCAGCAACTCCTTCCAACTTATATCTACTCAGAAAGCACACTACCTGTACTCTGCCCTGGGCCTTGTAATGGCCTTTGACCCAAAGCAATAAAATCTGACAACAGTGGAGAAAAGTTTGCATTTTATGAACCCAATTATCACCGGATATTTATTGAGCTCATTGATAGCTATGGCATATTTGCAGTCTTGAGAATCAGTAAAATATTTTTACATGCAGTTTTTATTTCTAAACAAAATAATGTACGTGTAAAATATGTACTTAAAGAAAAAAATAGTTGCCTATTGAAAATAAGGAGAAGATACTGACTTTTTAAATTAACATATTTGATATGCTACTTAGGTTTGTTTAAATATATGTGAAAGTGGATAAAGGCACACTTAACATCTTTAGTTATCCTTTAAATATTCTATTTTCTTCTAATAAAAAATGCAATCTAAGTTTCATTTTTAAATGGTTTTTAATTTCAAAATCATTTTTTTTCTTTTCCAATTTGAGTACCCTAATTTTTATATGTCATCATATTTATGCAATGTCAGAAAGGCAAATACAGCTATATTTCTAATGGAAATTAGGTTGGATGGTTTCTAAGTTTGCATCATAATTTGCAATGCATGATTAATCTGCAAGATAAAGTGATATTCTTTCAGAGGTCATGTTTTTTGTTTTTTGTTTTTTGTTTTTTTGTTTTTTGTTTTTTTGTTTTTGGCGGGGGGGGGGTGTTCTGGATTCAAGGAAAGGATGTAAAATGATAGATTTCTTTCTCCTTTAGCCCTTAGAACACCTATATTTAATCAGTGTAAAGTCAGCTTTTATTACAACTTAGGCATATCACATACATGTGGCAAAATTCAATTGCACTTAACTTTTTCATTCTCTATTTTTCTGAGTAATTACATAGAGACCTTAATGCCATATAGTTTATGATACAAGCCTCAATTTCTAATACATGAATTGAAACAGTTTGTACAGATTTTAAAACAGCAGCATCATTAACTTTTAAAAATAAATATAGGGGCACCTAGGTGGCTTAGTCAGTTAAGAGTTTGACTACAGCTCAGGTCATGGTCCTGGGGTCCTGGGATCAAGCCCTCCCTCTGCAGGGGGCCTACCTTTCCCCCCTCTCTGCTGCTCCCCCTGCTTGTGTTCTCTCCTTCTCTCTCCTAAATAAATAAATAAACCAAGCAAGCAACGTATTTAAAAAAATGAAATACAGCAGGGATACATTAAAAAAAATTTCACTAATTTGATTTTTAATATAGAAAATATGAAAAGAAAATGAGAATAGCCCACTATCTCATTGCTCAGAGAAACACTATTAATACATTTTTAATCAAACAGTATAAAAGTAGATAATCAGACTCTTCTCTTTCCTAACAGTCCTTGTTTAGAAAGATAAACTATTAAAAATAATTTTAAGTACTTATCCTCATGTGTTGCAGCCAGTTACCCTAATGTGTCTGCTTATCCATCCATCCACTCATCCATCCACCCATCCATCCTTCTACCTAGCTATCTTTTAAAGGGAGGGATAATATTATAAATGCCATTCAATCTACCCCATTCCTTGGTGTTTAATATATCCTAGAATATTTTCCACATTGGTACAAATTTGCCTTATTTCTTACAGATTGCATACTATTTCAATATTTAGAGAATATATATTTTTTGAATCTTGGATTTCACTGTCAGAGAATGGGCTAGACCAAACTTAATAAAAAGCCCTTCTAGGTAGATATTTTATAGAGTAGAAAAGCCAAGTTATAGTAAAGAGATCTCATAAACTTGTTCTGCTGCTCCCTATCAACTGCATTTATGTGGTTCACAAATGACTCTGCAGCATTTCTTTAGAAAATATTTAGAGAAAAGTATTATCTGAGACAGATCAGCCCCTAAATCCTCTCAAACACAATAAAGAGTAATAATTTTGTCCTTCCATAAACCATGCTCTAGAAAAGAATAGGGGTTCCCCTTGAGATTGTCTGAACAGGGCAACGCGGTCTCCTCCCTGGCATGCAAAAAATGGGGTGTAGTGTTATGTCTACAGTACACACTTTGCAGACAGCATCAGTTACTACTTAAATCTCCTGGATACTTAGGAAGATAAGCAGAACAAGGATTTTGTTTCAGGTGAGATCATGGAACAGAAGATAGGGGCCAAGGCTCCTTGGTAAACCTTATCCTGCTTGTCCTGTCAACCCACCTTTGCTTTGACTTCATATTACATCTCTTCAAGTGAACTCACTGTCAACTTTGAACTTTTCCCAGGAAGGGAAAAAAGGCTATATGTTCCTTAACAATGACAGGTATTCTTTTTTTATTACCTTGAAGGTAAGTCAGAATTTACCACAGACATGTACTTTTATTTTCACTCTTTACAACATATTCAATGATTTCCTTTTAGAAAGGCTTTCAAAATTGATCATTTAAAATGTAATTGAGAGAACATTCATGAAGGTGTTTCTTTTTTTTTTTTTAATTTTTATTTATTTATGATAGTCACAGAGAAAGAGAGAGAGGCAGAGACATAGGCAGAGGGAGAAGCAGGCTCCATTCACCGGGAGTCCGACGTAGGATTCGATCCGGGGTCTTCAGGATCGTGCCCTGGGCCAAAGGCAGGCGCTAAACCGCTGCGCCACCCAGGGATCCCTTCATGAAGGTGTTTCAAATTAATTATTATAACTTAATAACTAACCATCCCTTTAATAGACATTCAATATGGAATGAAATAGTCTATTCCATTTAGATCATATTGGATATGGCATATCAAATATGAAGATCAATAAATATCCAGTAGTTATGATTACCACTATGTGTGTAGCTGGGGAAGATATTAGAGCTAAATGATCCTTGTATGACTTAAAGTTGCAACCTCTACTTCCTTAGAAAGGAATTCCTATAATTAAGTGAACTCAATGATGGATGTTCTGAGGGTCTTGCAAATACACTACTTTTCCTATTTTAGCTATTCCTTTTCTCCATTTTCTCTTTATTAAGGCCCATTGTGGGATTTGAGAGCACAAAGAGAGCAGAATTAGAAACCTGAGAGCCCATAATCCAACTTTATCATTTTTACTGAAAAGTGAAATGGGAAATTCCAAATTTGAAATTCTAAAGAAGTGGGTGATATATCAACAAGAAGCTACAGATAGGCGTCTCTAACAAATGCTACGGATGTTGGTGCATTGAGCCTCCTGCAACCTCAGGATCTACTCTAGTTTTTGTCTTTAAAAGTGCAAAGTTCAACTTGGGTTTCCTGGTCTCCATTCCCATTAAAGTCCACTCAGATCTCTTTTTTCTTCTAATAATAATGAAACTATAAGAGTTCAAACATGGATTCAACTCAACTTCTTTTGAAAGCTAAGAATGAACAAAGAGACACAGCTTTGGGTAGTAAAAAGAATAATAATACTTGCTTCCTTCCAGAGCAACCTCTCCCCAAAGGAAGGAATTGTCAAGGCTATTAAGAGGCAAGGACTGAAATCACGTTAATAAAGGTCTTGAGCTGTCCTGCCTTAGAGTCCAGCACCATATAATACATATAATCTCAATATATAACATCTAATGTTTAGCATTCTAGATGCTGAAATGTGTAAGCTATCTCAAAAAGAGATTTCTGTACTTCAGACAATTTCAAGCTTCTTCTTTAGGTCTGTCTGTCTGTCTCCTTTCTCTGACTGAGTAAACAAAACGGTACTGACAAAAGAACTGGGGATTCCAACTTTATGCATGTGAAGCATACTGTCAGTATGCTTCTGTAGTCCTACCTACACAAGCATCTAAACAGAAGCAATACTGTGTATGTCTGTGTGTTCTGCCTACCTAATAACCACTCTCCTTTCTTAAGAAATAATGATTTTAAAATAATTTTTAAAAAGCAAACAAAAAACAAATAAGTGAACAGACTGAGCGAGGAGCATAGATACTAAAATCCATTTCCTATTCTACCTTTCAGACCAAGGTAGCCAATAAGATGTAAGAGAAAGTACTTGAGTGGAGTTTCCAGGAAAGCTCTTCAAAGGATGCTGATGAACTCAGAGAACATTATTTTTTATCTTCACTCTCTTTTCCTTGCTCCCTCTTCCTGCCTGGAAGAGAGAAGTGATTGATGGAACTCCAGCAAGGCATCTAGGACCACAAGACAATACTGAAGATGGAAAATGGACATTAACAGAGAAAGATGATAAAAGGAACCTAAGTTCCTAATGATTGTGGATCTCCCATATTAACTTTGGTCTCAGCTTTTTTTGGCCTGATTTTTTTTTTAAATAAAACATCAAACAACAACAACAACCAAAGCTACATGTAGTTTAAGCCACAGAGTTTGGGGCTTCTGGGGCTACTATAGCCTACTGGTATACTCTGTATTTGAGCATCATTGTTTGGGAGAGGCTTAGTAGGGGCATGTGAAGAGATAGTTTGAAGAGGATGGATGGTTGGCAGAGCTTGCCCATAGTCCTCGCCTTGACTCCAAGTCCCAGTTGGGCACTGTCCTTCCTCCCTTTTCTTGCATTTGAATTTATTTAAACACAGCGTGGGCCTTTCTTTTTGTTTATATCTTCTTAAAGTCTCTTTCTCCTGCTAAATTAAATTTAGCTTCAGAAGTATGCAAAATGTCTAAATGTGTGGGAGAGCAGGAAAGTGGGGAGACAGTGGACATTTTAAGGAAAGCAGAGTGATTTGTCTAGCTCAGGTCCTTAACTCCTAGGCCAGTAGGTTTGCCCAGACTCCTAAAATGATCTCTCTCAGAATTGCGTGTGTGTGTGTGTGTATGTGTGTGTGTGTGTAAGAGAAAGGAAAGAAAATTGTTTCTTTTAGCATGTTGCCACACAGAAGTTCACAGAAATTATTAAAGGGTAACTAAATGGGTATTGTCTTTTTTTTTTCTTTTAGGAGAAAATGCTTTTACAGAAATTTACTATCATTCTATTGAGTTTTCTTTCTTCTCAGAAAAGTAGTATGTTACAGAGCATCCCTGCCTCCAGGCCCTGTTTTACTCATTTGTAATGATATACTATATGTAAAGTTATATTACCAGCAGTTGCAATTTCCCAACTGCTTGATGCCTGATGTCACAAAATTATTACTAAGAGAGGCTGTTACATCTACTGCTTCGAGGCATGGGGAGTATTATTTCAGCAACAATGAGAGCGTATAATAAAGGACTTTAATTTTAATGACAGCTTGAATGCAAGCTGTTAGAAAAATCGAGTGTATGTTTTCCCTATGCAGGTAACTGAATCAGGTGGCTCCCTCGAAACAGCATCTCTTTTCAGCCTACTTTGGATTTAAATTATTCAATTTCATTCAACAAGCATTTATCAAATACCCATTATACATGAAGCACTGCAGTGGGTGCTACAGTGATTGAACAGCAACACCTGCCCTTCAGGAGTTCACAATCTAGTGAGAGAGATGCCTATTAACATTACTTTAATAAAATGCAGATATTGAGAAGTGCTAAAATGAGGACCACAATGAAGTGTCACGAGTTGCAGGAGAGGGATGCGTGAAGCATCATGGAGAAGGTGGTGTTGGAGAAGGACTTCAATAGGAATATAATATACACATTCCAGCAAAGGTACCCAACCTCCAACTAAGCCAGCTTAGAGGTGAGAACTCTTGAGGTGTAGAAAAGAAATCAGACATCCTCAACTAGAAAACAGCAAAAATAGCAAAGAAAGGAGAAGCTCTGGAGCTAGCAGGGTGGCAATGTCAGTAAAAATTGGGAACTAATTAGGTGTAGGAGGAGGAAGAAACAGACTGTACAGTATGACTACAATATCTGTGCTTTCATTACCCTGTGAGGCTGATGTTGTTACAGGATCCACTTTCACATTCCCTTGCCCTGACCATTTATTTCAGTGCCCACAGTCCTGACTGCTAGCACCTGCAGTTTATTCATATATTTATTATGACAAAGGGGTTTCTTTGGCTTCCAAAGCTTGGTTTGCTCCAGCACATGGGATCTGGGAGGTGCTGAGGAATTCACATGCAAGCAGAGCAATTCCTAAGAGATGACTGACAGGACTTGGTGTATTAGTGGCCAAGCTCCTTTGCCATTGGGTGAGTAAGAGCAAGGTACATATCTACATGGGCTTCCAGAGTTCTCTAATTGGATTAAGCTCAGTTACTTGGTGATACTCCTTGACAGGTTGCCTCCTCTTCCCTTGCTCACTTTTCTACTCTCCTATCTTGAGGCACCCTGTCAATCAATACACTACCTACCCTCACATCTTTGTGCCTCAATCTGTTTCTGGGAAAACCCAACTTGAAGACGACTATCATCAGGATTTTCCAAGGCTTTCCTCTGAAACTGTGTATCAGTGTAAGCAGAGAAAAAAACCAGAACTCTGAGCAGAGCAAGTTATGCTGAGTGGAGATGGCAAAATATGAGACAATAGAATAAGAGGTGTTTACAACCAGTACTTAGGGATGAAAATATTGATTCACATGACTGCACAGCCATTTCCTGGAAGTCAGAGATACATGACAATCCTGAGAGAAAGGCAGCAACGTTCTGAACAGGGTTCTATTGCTATAAACATAAGTGCCTTCTTGTTTGCCTTTGTGGGCTGTTTCTACTTAATGATATTCATACAGATCATTAAGATTTTGAAAGAGACCTCGGGAAGGTAACAGTATAGGACTAAGATCTCTCAAATTGTTATACACAGGCTATAAACAAGCATGTGTGGGGAAAATAACAGTGTTGAATTAACATTCTGAGATGGGTCCTTTGGGTGCAAGAAGGAAACATAGGAGAACCTTCCTCTGAGAAATCTTACTTGGCTACGTTGGCTCTCAGCAATCTTCCTGGCTTCTGAGGTAGAAAAACGTCCAGAATCTCAATGGTTCATTTGGCCCTCAGCTCATTCTACGCTATACCTATACTATGTACCACTGTGTACTGTCTTTTAAATTAGACTGTAATTCTCCTTGAACAGAAGTCTTAGTGGCTTACACAAAGTGACCTATACTCTAGCATGGTAGTTTCCAGGACAGTAGACTCTGGGACAGAGAGTGGACTACAGGAAATTTATCAAGGAGTGTTCTCAAGATTAACAGCTATGGTGAAAGTAAAGGGAGCAAGACTGAATGGAGAAGAAATCCGGGTTGTGATACAGTCACCACAATGCCACAACTGATCCCATGGGGTGCTCTGAAACTGGGACTCCCTTTATAGTTGCCACAAATTGGGGTGAAGGAACTGGGCTTTTATATATTTGCATTAATCAGTCATTGGATGCAGACATCCACAAAAATGACAGATGATATATTTTGTCTGATTTGGGTGAGGTTAATGTCCTATAAGCATTTAGGGAAATATTAATAATTTATTTTTGCCATGAAACTGAAGAATTATGCTGAGAATATTGTATCTATGATTAACATGAATTCAGTAATGACAACATATGCTAACTTCTGTTGCCTAGCTATATGAGTTCTATGTTTTCTAGCAAGATGGTTAAGGCTTTAGGGAGCAAATCTCTGTACTTCATTCTTGGATTCAAAGTATTTTTACCATAATAATTGTTCAGTTATTGTTTACGGATGATGATCATTGTTTTATTGAAAGCAACCCTAAGAAGTAACATCTTTTGATCTGCTACAACACAATCCGAAATATAGGAACTTTAAAAAGATATATAATAAGCTTCCTAGAAAGTTTTCTTTTAGGACTTAGAATAAGGAAAATACTGCTATCTCTGTTAGGTATTATCTTCTGTAATAACAAAAATTTTAACCAAGTCTGCCTTTTTGGTATAGCTGCCAAAAAGCTCTTCAAATTGATTCTTTTTCATAATTCCTCACATTTTTATCATTATTTATATTTATAATTATGTTACTTCATGCCCATTCATGTGTATTGAACAAAGCTGTATATAAATAAATCAGCATTGTAAAACTGTAAAACTTCTCCTGTGCCCCTAAAAGATATAAATGAAGTTCTACTTTACTCTAAAGTTTTCCTAAGAATTCCAGTCACTCCATACAGACTTTTTGCTATGCTGTTACATGGTTTTGCAGTTCATAGCACTCTAAAAGGAAAAGCAACTGAGGGAAGACTTGAGTAGATTCAAACATAAGAAAAATAACATCAAAGGACGGGAGCTAAAAACAAATAAAAGGAGACCTAGGAATATTCTACTGCATAGTAAAATTTTGGATTTTTCAAGTTATGCCCTTTGGGTTGTCTGTCTAAATACACAAGAATGTCTATAGAATATTTTAGAAAGATTTCCATTAAAAGTTGCCTTTTTAAAGTTTTGGTACCTGAATCAATAAAATTCAGTTATCTGAAAAAAGTTTTTTGTAAGGATGCTAGATTTTGTGACAATAGCCAATTGCTATTATCTGAATAGATTTTGACTAACACAATCCCTTTGCTTCTCTGTGTACTTATACATTTGTTTCATCACTATCAATTCATTGCAATTACATGAATCAGGGTTTTTTGAATTTCCTTTTCTTTTTTTCTTCTAGGTAAAATAGTCAATGTGAATCTGCAACAAAAAAGAAAAAGCAGAATAATGTACTCTCACTCTTAAGAGCAATTTGGTATCAGATTGTTCTGATCATGAATCCTTATTTGACCTCTCCTATGTATGATACTGGACAATGACTCAACATCTCTGAGCCTCAGTTTCTTCATCTGTGAAAAGGGGGCAATAATACCTATCTCACAGGATGAAGTAAGGACTAAGGGCTTAATTTTTTTAAAAGATTTATTTATTTATTTATTTATTTATTTATTAATTATTTATTTATTTATTTATTTATTTATTTATTATTTAAGAGACAAAGAGAGAGAGAGAGCAGAGAGAGGAGCAGAGAGAGAATCTTCAAGCAGACTCTCCACTGAGCACTGACCCCAATCTGGGCTGGATTCCATGACCTATGAGATCAGGACCCATGAGATCATGACCTAAGTTGAAACCAAGAGCTGGTTGCTTTATCAAGCCACTAAACCTACTCTAAAGGGGTTACTCTAATTGCTTAACACAAGACCTGACCTACAGCAAACAATCAAACTGCCTATGCTATTACTTTCATTGTATTTGTTAAAATACAAGAAATGAATCTACATACAGGATATAATGATCCAATAAATACTGACTAGTGATTATTTAAGATATTACAAAGTTTTAAAATAAAAGGTCTAGAGTAGATAAAGAGGATATGATTAATATGAAGAATGCATATATTAGTAAATTATTTAAAAAGCTATTATTTGTCAACCTCTTGAAAATTCTATTAAGAAGAATTTGGTGAATAGAATTTTATTTTTATCATTTTGCTTAACAATATAAACCTATCACAACTAAGAAAACTGGGTTATAGTATAGCATATGTAAAGTTCCTGTTAAACTCTAATTTGAAAAACAGAATTGCAAAGGCCACTGTGACCTGCTGATTAAATGCCTTTTGTTGTCAGCTTTCTGTAAATGATGTAATAGAGGAGGAAATGGAGATGATGACACAAATCCAAAGACTCTAGACTCCTTCAGAGCTTTTCAGTTGGAAGTAGGAAAAATGCACTTGTGATCTTTTCACATGAGTGTGTAATCACACAAAGGCCAATACAATGATTGCAAATGCCTTTTGAAAGGTAAAAGGTGCAATGTGTCTATGAAGTGAGAAAATAATCCAAATTTTTATACATAGAAAAAGCATGAGCTAGTATTGAGAATGGGACATTAGATGACTACAATCCTGATTTAGGAAGAGAAACTCTCATGGTCATGAGCAGATTGTTTTCCATATACTCTGAGTTTGGAATGAGGAGGGGACTTTTGGTAGAACAAGTATGACCATTTTTTTTTCCCTACCCATAGTCTTGTCCAATCCAATGTCAACTCTTATGTACTTCCAGGTCATGCTGGAAAGGGAGCCTGCCCTGAATGATTTAACCAGCTAGTCTCATTTTGCTTAACTTTAGTCATCTATAAGATTATAATAACAAACTGGAAAAAGATCAAATTACATTTGAAAAAGAGGACTATACTATGAATTGAGAGATTTTCCTTCTAGTCCTAACTTCTCCCATATTTGGCATTCTTGGATTTGACCTTTTTGAGCTTCAATCGTTCGATGAGATGCTTGGATTATATAATCATTAAGATACTCTCTATCATTAATCTCTGTCATTCAAGTACCAATTTTAGATAGTGCAAGGAGTTGAAACACTTCTTTCCCCTGGGATACTAGTTCATATACTAAGCTTGAGCTTCATAATAAAGCTCTCTAAGTGAGATAGCCAGGCCCAAAACACCTCAAAGTCACCTTAACTTATGTAAGCTATATCTGCATAAGCCATATGGTTTGATGGTTCAGATGTGGTTCCAACCACAGCCCAAGAAGACCTGTCTGCACAAATATCACTCCCCCAAACTAGCATGAATTCCATGTTTTGACACCCAATCGAATGTTTCCTGAATTCATTTTAGAAATGGGCTGGGTAGGTTGTCATAGTGAAGACTTCTGAATAGTTTAAGGACCTATTTTACTGATAATACCACGAGGTGAAAGAGGAAAGAAGTAGAAAACTAAATCATAAGGGAACAGAACATCCCACCGGGACCACCGCGGTCCATGAGGCCACCTCTTCCTCCCCGCATGCCACCAGGGCCACCTCTGCCACGGTCACCGCCCGGGGGCGGGAAGGGTGGTGGAAGCACCATTTGTGAAGAAACATTAAAACAAGTTAAATGGTAGTGTGCCGAGTTTTTTTTCCTTCTTTTAAAGATGGTTGTTTAACTAAAGACTAAACAATGGGAACCCCTTGTGAGCATGCTCAGTATCATTGCGGAGAACCAAGAGGGCCTCTAACTGTAACAATGTTCATGGTTGTGATGTTTTTTTTTTTTTTAAATAAAATTCCAAATGTTTATAAACAAAAAAAAAAAAAAAAAAAAAAATAAGGGAACAGAGATGGATACAGAGGGAGAAGGGAGGATGGCAGAGACAGTTGTCCAGGCCTGGCTGGCCTTTCTAAGCAGAAAGAGAAGGAATCAAGTGGTATTCGGCTTCTCCTATCAGAAAGAATGGAAGAAGAGAGATTTAAAGAGCATTTGTAAAGTCTATCAGATTTTTAAAATAGTTTTTCTGCTCTTTACTGCCAAAATATATTACTTCTCTTTCATGTTTCTATGACAACATGAGGCAGTAAAGAATCAGATAAACCTGGACTTGAAAATGGCTCTGTCATTTGCAAACTTTGGGAACTTGGACAAGTTACTTAACATCTCTGGGACTGATCTGTAGGGGAAAGGACGGTGAAAATACACAACTGCCAGGGTTAGAGGATTAAAGTGGGAAAAGATACCTCAAGTACAGTAAATGCTCAATCCATTACTGAAATTTTTACTTGTTCCTGCTGGCTTGTGGTTTTAGGGTAAACTTTCCCAAAATACAGAGGTTTGTGAATGGTCTGAATTAACACAAGATATCATATTTATAACCATTTTTCTCCTCATTGCTAAAATTTGAGGCCACCTGATAAGTTGAAACTGCTGCTGGTTTGGGGGGATGGATGTCACCATGAAAACTCACACATTCCTTATGCTTGCTGTCAGACAGTTCTACAATTTCAAACAAGTTTTTCGTCTTAACCTTTTATGTTTAAACAGAATATTACTAAATTTCATGCCTGGATCTACTAGTTACCCAACGAGTAAGTTTTTTCTTTTTTGTTCTCTGGCACTACTCTAGCCAATATTTGTGTTATCCAATATGCCTCTTCTAACTTGTGTGGTCTATATGAATCAGGCTGCTTTCAAACCCACTTCAATTTCCAAGAAAACATTAGGAAAAGAAATCCGCAGCTGTTAAAAATTGCTATCAAAATATATCAAGCCATAAAACAGAGGCAGAAGTGCATGGTTCTGATAGCTCTGTAGTCTCTCACACATATCACAGGGCATGCCCTACTCTCAGACATCCTTTATGAGATCTAGTGCCTGGCCCTTAATACAGCTGCATTCTGCTCAGCTGAATGCTTCAAGAGTAATCACAACGCAGGAAGAAAAATTCTTAATAAGCAATAATCATTCAAAAGAACACAGTTCAGGGGATCCCTGGATGGCTCAGTGGTTTAGCGCCTGCCTTGGGCCCAGGGCGTGATCCTGGACACCCGGGATCAAGTCCCACATCCGGTGCCCTGCATGGAGCCTGCTTCTCCCTCTGCCTGTGTCTCTGTCTCTGTCTCTCTCTGTGTGTGTCTCTCATGAATAAATAAATAAAATATAAAAATAAAAGAACACGGTTCACTGCTGGTGGGAATGTAAATCAATACATCCACTTTCCAAAGCATTATAAACATATGCACACCCTATGACCTAGCAATCTGAAACCTAGGTAAATATCCAGCAGGGGTACTCATTTGTACCCTGAAAGGCATGCACAAGAATACAGAATATCCCCAAACTGCAAACTAACCAAATTGTTAAAAAGAAAATGGATAGGGAACCTGGGTGGCTCAGAAGCTGAGCATCTGCCTTTGGCTCAGGTCATGATCCTGGGATCCTGGGATCAAGTCCCACATCGGGCTCCCTACAGGGTGCCTATGTCTCTGCCTGTCTCTCTGTGTCTCTTATGAATATATAAATAAAATCTTAAAAAAAATAAAAATAAAATGGATAACTTATGTTATATTCACACAACAGAATATATTAAACAGAATTTTTTTTTTATGGACAAAACTTACAGACTTAATGTTGGGTGAAAGAACTGGGATATAAGTATGTATAAACTATATGGCTCTATTTTTATAAATCTCAAAAACAGGCAAAACTAATCTATTACTACTCAGGATACACTCCCTGCGTGATGGGAGAAATGTAGTAACTGGAGAAAATGTTCTATTTCTCAACTGGGTGCTAGTTACAAAACTGTTTAGTCAGTAAAATTTCATCAAACTCTATGCCTAATATGTATATATTTACACATACACATTATACTCAATACAAAATTTTAAAAATTGCAAATGATTATACAAATGTATGTTCATCTCTGACATGACCTTGGAGAAAAGCAAGAAAAAAATGTTCAAATGGTAGGAAGAGATCTAATGGGTTCAACAAGACAATATGATCACAAGTTCAAGCAGAGATTCTGGCAGGGACTGGATATTTCTGTCCCACCAAAATTCATATGTTGAAATCTAATCCGCAATGTTCTGGTGCTTGGGGGTGGGGCCTTTGAAGGTGGTGAAGTCATGAGAGTACAACCCTCATAAATGAGATTAATACCCGTATAAAAGAGGCCCCACAGAACTCTTTCCCCCTCCACCATATAAGAACGCAGCAAGAAGATGGCTGTCTATGAACCAGGAAGCAGGCCCTTGCACACACCAAATCTGCCAATACCTTGATCTTGGACTTCCCAGCTTCCACAACTGTGACAAATAAATTTGTATTGTTTATATGCTACCTAGTCTATGGCATTTTGTTATAATAGCCCAAACTGACTAAGATGGACTCAGTGACAAATCTGACACAGTACATTTGAAGACAACTGGGCCGATATCCCTGACATATATGGCTGAAAAGGGAATTACTATTAATATCCTTACTACTATAACAACTATTATCTCTTTATGGACCAGGCACTCTATTGTGGTTCCTTTCAAAAACATGACCTCATTCATCCTTACCAATGACTCTATAAGAAAACACTCAAGTGTCTTTTTTTCAGGTATGGAAACTGATGCTCAAACATGTTTAACTACTCATCTCAAGTTGTTAGAAGACCCTACATGAGAATAATCACTCATACCAGTAATCTATGAAACCCTTGAGTCCAGATCGTGGGCTTCTGTGATTCTGTTCCTTGGCTCCAGTAAATTCCCTTCCCACTTCTGTGTGACATGGCCAATGCTGGTTCTTCTGGCATTCATCTTCCTTTGTGGGTTCAAGTCTGTTCAGTCAGTGTTCTTCAGTCAGTCTGTGAAATATGGGTAAACAGCCATGGCAATCCAGCTCTCCTCCCTCCCACACGCATGCGGTTCAGTTTCACTGATTCCGACATCAAGGCTGCCAGACTGGCTGGACTCCCGGGACTCATTGTGACTACAATTTGCCTATTGCAATTATCAATGTCATCACAGAAGTAACCCAATTTCCTGCTTGCTGTTAGAATTTTTAAAGGTTGATGTGAGGGTAGGAGGTTTTCAAATTCCCAAAGAAATCAAAAAAAATTTTTCCCTCATGGATCCATATAAAATTAGTTGTACTCAGCATCAGCAAATTAGTGGAGATTTTCTTGTAGCAAAAAGGAAAAATATGGTCAGTATGTGCTTATGTTATGGTCTCTAGAGATAGACAAACCTCTGCTCAATTCCTGGTTAAGCTACTTAGTAAGTTCTAGTTTCTTTAATAAATGAAGAAAATACCTTCATCAGAGAATTATTATAAAAATAAATGAGATGATGTATGAAAAGCACTTGGTTCAATCTCTGCTATGTGCATTCCTATTTCCTAAGTGGTAAATAATCACACATAAATACATGCACATATAATTTATTTATAGCATGCTGCATAGTAACATCATGTATTATATACAAATACATGCATATACACATACTCCCACAGAACCAAAGGTTTGTGATTTCTTAGTCTTATAATTTTGGTATGAAACTCTGCTTTTGAGAGAGGTTGGTCACGTGGTGGTTTATTCAAATAGCCAAGAATGGCAGAAAAATACAGAATCATGAATACTAGTATAATAATCTGTGAGCAGTAAAATAGGTTTTATAGAAATCTGAGGGTCTAAATTCTGAGAACTCAAAAAGTGTGAAATCTGTCCAGCACCATGTATTTCCAGGCCACCAACTCAAATGGCAATGCTCACCATACATGTAGCCTGACTTGCATACTATCTGACTCATTTATAGAACATGTTGACACTTTGAGGTTAATAAACTCTTAATTATTAACAGTCTGTAAGTCTACATGTAATAATTGCCTTTTAATCCATTGTCTTCCCTACTCTTTAAGGACTACAAGAGTTCTGTAGTCTTCCTTTATATTTGATATGACCTCTCAAAGAACTGAGAAGGGAATGTTCGGATGGAAATTAGCCACAGCCACAGCTGTGCTCAGGAAGCTAATTCACAGCAGAATTCAAGAAGACTCTGTTCCTTTACTCATTGGTGTTTAATGATTTTACTTCCTCATTACAGTTCTTTTGCCTCAATAGAGAAAAAAATAATTAGACCTTGAACATGGCAATTAAAAAGCAGATATCCTGAGCTCTGACACTTCTAGCAGACCAGCAGACTGTTAAGGAGAGTATCTTTACCCTGTTGGCAAATTTCTAAAAGGTTATAGAGCACTGCTGAGAAAAAAAATCATTCGTTGGCAAGTATGACCTCTGAGTTTAGATGTTCTAAGTTCAGGTTCCTACAAAGCATACAAATATCAGAGTTGGTGCTTTTTAATGCTGCCATATTTCCCTTAAGTCACGCACTAATACTTTATTTCCAAGGTCTGTAAAAGTTTTTCTTCCATTATAATGTTAATTATAATGGAACAAAACTATAACCTGGGTTAAAAACACCAGTAATCAAGTAACTCTATGTTGTGAAGATAATATATACTGTTTATAAAAATGCTACTTATTAAACCCAATGAGATTCACTTAGAAAAGAAATTAGGCTTCTTTATCAGCTGGCAGTTCGGTTTCTAACTGACACATATTAGGAAAAGACAGGATATTTTTCACAGAAGAAGTAAATATAGCTATATCATATAGACACTCTGCAATCAGTGTGCATGTTAATATGGGAAACACAACAAATTTCTGTTGTTTAAGCCACCCAGTGTGTGGTAATTTATCATGGCAACCCTAGCAAATTAAGACAGTTACCGTGCTTAATTTCAGACTTACTGCATAGTGAATTCAACTATACATTAGAGGTGTTACAATTTGAATCTATCACTGATGAACTGCTCTACAAAACCACATTCAATTGAGGCACAATATTTATTTTGCTTGAATTGAAGCTTTATTATGGGACAATCTACTGTCTGCTGCCATCTATACATGCAGCTGATAAGGAACAGGAACTCCTGCTAACAGTAAGTGAGCCACCATTTAGTAGATCCCAAATTCCTGATCTATAGAAACTGTAAGATAGTAAATGTTCATTATTTTAAATCACTAGATTTGGGGTTAATATATTACACGGAAATATATACCTAATACATTTATCTGATATTCATTTTCTCTTTCTATTGGGAGAAACCTTATTTATCATTCAGGTGACAGTCTTTAGTGGTTAAAACATACTCCCCAGCTCTGTGCAAGTAGAATCGACCCTATGAGCACAATTATGGCAACACACTGCAGACAGGAACTTTCAGAGAATGTCTAAGAATGTTTTGCTCTCCAGATAAATATGTTTTCTCTCATCCCACCTTGAATGTGTGATGGCTAAAGCTATACCAACCACCTTACCATCAACAGGGAAAGGTCAAGAAGATCATGCTGACCTTGGCTCTCATGTCATTGAGCTGCTGAAGTAACACCAGAATTACCTGCATTTGGACTTGTTATGCAAAGGGGAAAAAAAGTCATTTTTAAATCGGTTTTTCTGTGACCAATAATGGGAATACAATCTTTCCTGATAAAAGCTACTTCTCCATCTTACATCATTTTGGGAGTTCTGGCAATAGCTTCTCTGTTTTTATTATCAGAAAAGATTATTCATTTACTGGCATGGAAGGTTTTACTACCTTATTTTTAAACATTACTTAAAACTGGATATTTTCATATATTATTCCCATCTACAGTATTAGTATAAATAAAAAGGAACTATCAGAAAGAGAAAAATGGAAGTGATAAAAGGAATGAAAAAGGAGGAAAAAAAGGGAAAAAAAGAAAGCAGACAAGATAAAAAGCTATAGATCTGGTAAAGAGAAAATGATAAAGAGGAAAAATATATTTTTTAAGCCTGTGGAAAGAAATTGGCATGAAGATAGTTAAAAGAACCTAAACATTTAAAGTGTAAAAACATTTGTTGTCCCCTTCTAGATGTCAAGTAGTTTTTAAATATCATGTGCAATGAGATTTTTATAAGGATTAACTTTTTTTCTTAGTGTTTGAACTTTGACATTAAGCAATGAAAGTCTAAACTTGAGATGCTTTTGATAACTGTCTTTCCTGAAAACAAGATATGAGGTGATAATGAGTTGAACCTTTGAAAACATAGAGTGTGTTTGCAGGTTCTGGTTATTTTATGGGTTACAGACAGAAATTTTTTAAAAAACCAATTACTCTACAGAGATTGAATAGAGATGGGATAAATACACCTCCCCCCAAAAAATGTTGTGTTAATGGATGGCATAAACGGTTTTCTTTTCACATTCATATAAAATGCATTGCACACATATTATCAAAAAGAGAAGAAAATTACAAGTCAAAGCTCTTTATAAGCCATTTGTGAAAATAATACCCTTTGGAATATTCTCCTGTTAAAATTATCAACTTTATAGTTACAGGAAAAATAGACTGATATGTTGTTTAAAGTTTCATTTCATTTTAAGTGGGTGTTTTTGTTAATTTCAACTTTGGTAAATATTAAAATATTTTATGATACTAGAGTCATCCTGTTTGACTTGAGTCTCAGGTCTACTACAAGGTTATATTGCTTTCAGAAAAGACTTGCCTTCCCTGGGCTTTGGTTTCTTCCCATGTAAAATGGGGAAAAGAAGGGCAGCCTGGGTGGCTCAGAGTTTTAGCGCCGTCTTCAGCCCAGGGTATGATCCTGGAGACCTGGGATCAAGGTCCCACGTCAGGCTCCCTCCATGGAGCCTGCTTCTCCCTCTGCCTGTGTCTCTGCCTCACTCTCTCTGTGTCTCTCATGAATAAATAAATAAAGTCTTTTTTTTTTTTAAGTGGGGAAAAGAATAATACCTACCTTATGGGGCATTTTGAAAAGTAGGTAAGTAAATCAATGTTAAGTATTTAGAATAGGCATGGTCAGCAATCAATGCATTTATCTATTACTTTGTGACTATAGATGTAATAATGAAATATCTAGAAGTGAATATCACCTATAATTGTTTGTCAAGTAAGTAGAAAAGTGAAAATGTAGGAATTAATCACAAAGTGTGAATCCATAAGAGATATATGAACCTCAGAATCAAAGACATGCAAACAATCAGTCTTCAGACTTAAGGCTTAACATTTTTTTTTTCTTTTTGACAGAATTGATAAGAGAAATCCTAAAATTAGGATAAACCCACAGCAATTTTACCACCTTCCTCTCCTATAGTCCTCTTTGAAGATGTGTATATTATTTTAAATAGTTTTTCTTACTTTTTTATGATACAAATAATACACGTTCACTATGAACTAAGATACAAAATAGCACTAAATAGACAAAAAGAAAAAATACATAGTATGTACATATTCACTATCAGAGGTGAACACTGTCAATTTGGTGTATGCTCTTTCAGACCATATTTTGTGAATTTTTAATAGTTTAAATAGATTTAACAATCTACATATTTTCATATAAAATTGGATAATATTATTCATGCTATTTATAATATGATTCTTTTATTTATAATTACATAAAATGATTTTTATGTCAAAAAGCAGTTTTTATAGTATTATACTCAATAGCTAGTTCTTATGAATTTTTCAAAATTTCCTTATACCATATTAGGTATTTAATTAGTTTTTGTGTTTTCTCTATTATAAACAGTAGTGACTGTTTCTTGTAGCTGGTAGTTTAGCATATGCTTGAGATCCACTGCTAAAAATAAAAAGTTTTAGACTTTTGACACATGGCATAGCTGTACTCCAAAAATGCTGTACACCATGTGCTATGTTTTGGGTGCTTCTAATGGGTCCCTACAGGCATCGAGAAAGTGACCTCAAACCACATATGGGTGTAAGAATTCTCCAAAGTAACTTTTTTTCTTTAAACAGTTAAGTTAAATAGAACCCAGAATGTCTTGGAGCATATAGCTTCTGATGTAAACCCAATGTCTAGATCATGTGTAGTATACAACCAGAAGCTAAGAGAGTTTAAACTGAAAGCCTGACAGATATTTAAAGAAGGATGTATCATTGTTCTAGTTTAAAGCAAGAGAATTGTATGAATAATTAATCCCTCCCCCCAACAACAACAAAAAAGTGTTTTTACACTTTCAAATAGGTGTAAAAATAGGAAATTATTTGCCAAAAGTAAATAACTAGAGTGTAAATTTCTCTTCCTGCTGAGACAGAAAAGTTTCAACATCACAGCTGGGTTAGGAAATAAGATGTATTACCAGAAAATATTCTACAGGAATGACCTCTTAGCATTAAAAAATAAATAAATAAAAATTTAAAAAGGAAAAAAAAAAGTCAAAGAAAACCTTCAGCAGAAAACCAAACAGTTCCGTTTAATGATACATGAAGCATGGCCACCCTGTGTCAGATTTTTCCTTTTCTAACTACACCAAGAGGGAAGGTTTCTGGTGAGGGAAGCATATTGTTTTTGGTAAGCACATCAATGGTTGGGTCTTAAGGGTACCACTTCATATTCTACAGGAAGTCATTTCTAAAATGAGGTCTAAGGCCTTACTATTAATAATAGATTAAGAACTATCTTAAATTCTGTCTCCTGTTCCCAATCAAACCCAAACATCTCTTTATTCTTTTTTTTGAATTTCAAAACCTGAAGAGGGGTGACACTCCCACTTCCTCTATTTTGAGAAGTAAGTTCAAGGTACTCCTTAGGGGATGTTGGTTAAAAAATAACTGTTACTGGTATTCTCTGATTTTGATGGTTACTCATCCAGTAAGCCACACAATCAAATATTCTCTTAGAAGGAAAGATTTATATCTAGCTAAGTCTTTAGGGTTCCATATGTTCCATCTGAGAACAGAGAAATCAAACTATTATAATTCTTAAGTTCATAGGAAACATTCATACACATTATCCTATTGGGTACTCAGAAACCCTAGGAGTGTGTCAGGTATGGTTATTGCAATTTAATCAGAGAGGAAACTGAGTTGTGGTAAGGTTGAGAAGATTCTGAAAGGGCATAGCACTAAGTGGTGGAATCAAGAGTCCAATCTACTTTTCTTTTTATATGTGTTACATTTAGGAAAATTGGAATTTAGTATATTTCATCATTCAAGATTTCTAACTAAGGAGCATTACTTTCTCACTGTGTTTCTAATGTTACTCCCAAAATTTAATTACCTTCAACTTATATACAATTGGTTACAGCTAGTGTTTTTCCTTTAAAAAACCATTTTGTGCTAAATCTGATTCTGGATAATTCTTGACCATGCCTGCCATATTTGTTATGAGTTAGTGGCTATGCCAATGACTTAGTGGAAACATTCAAGTATCATTTACAGTCCAGTGAAGTTGATGTGATCAGTACTGTTTAAGCCCTTGCTTATAATAAAGCTGAAACTTGTTTTGAATATGTAACAACACAAAGGGAGAAAAGATCTTGCCTACCTTTGCATTGATTACTATATCTTTATCTGGACTGATAACCGAATATGTCATTTAATTTGAAGAAAAAGTTCCCTGAAATGGTAGAACTAATCCATCCTGTGTGGCATCCTTGGAGCAGTCTTTATGAATATGTCTTCCCAACATCAAACATAAGAAATCACTCTTCTTTTCTCTCCATGTTTGTTGAGGTTGAGATATGCCTCAGCAATAGTTTTTTATTTATTTAATTTTTTATTATTGGTCAATTATCCTAGGCTGCAGCAAAGTTTACAATACTCCTCTCTCAAAGGACTTCCACCAATCCCTAATTGCTTTCTGAATTTCACCCTCTTTTTCTCTCTGGAGCTGCCATAAAATTTGCCTGACCACCCAGTGTTCACTTTATCAGTATGCCTAGTACTATCACTTGGATTCTTTTTTTTTCAGCTCATAATGGTCAAAGCTGTACAACAGAGCAGGAACATGAGGACCATGTATAGAAAGACTGTAGTAGAGTAAATAAACAACTTAGGGATGCCACTCTAAATGAGGGAAGTACAGCATGAGGTATGATCAAATACTCATCAGCTAAGAGGGTAGGCTAACATTCCCTCTACAGAACTGGCTGACTGCTCATAAGAAAAATCAAAATCACTACACTCATCAAGTATACTCACATATATGCATACATACACGTACGTGCACACACACGAGATAAACAGCTCTATAGTAAATAAGTAGTGTAGGGGCAGTGCTGAATGAGGTGTCAGATCTCTTAAGTCTAATGCAGATTTTAAGAGGCAGTGTGGAAGAAGGCAAAGTATTGTTTGTGTTTGAGAGGCAGTTTCTTAGATACAAGATTCTCTAACTAGCTAGGTCATCTAACTTCCATGACACAGCAGACTGAAGGCTTTCAAACTGGATTTCATGGAACACTGGATTTCAGTGAACAATGTTCACTCCTGTGAACACCAGGAGTTCACACCATGGTGACAATAGAAGGAGCCATGGATGTTCTCATATGGACTCAGACTTTCAACAAATTTCACCCAGAACCTGATTTTGTTTGAATATAGGTTTTTAAGATTTTCTAATGTAAAAAAATAAACAAATTTCTAGGGTCTCTTCCAACTCTTATATTTTTATACCCCAAATTCCCCTAGAAGAGAAAAGAGCTAGATGATTCCATTCACCCTGTCACAAACAATCTTATCCTCCAACTTCTGAAGAATTACCGATTTGGCTACATTTTAGGATGGCATGTTATAAACATGGCCATACAAGGTCAGTGGCCTCCAAGTTATCTGATGTTTCACATTCGACAAAAAGGTAGAAGAAAAGAATATGTTGATGCAGTGTTTCAGTAGGAAAAATCAGGCAGGAGAAAGATTAACAAGAGTATAGGGAAAGGGTATTAGTTTCTAGCCCACTCCTTATACTTTTGCCAACTCAGAGAGAGAGAGAGAGAGAGACAGAGAGAGAGAGAGGCAGTGAGATAGAATCAGAGAGAAAAATAGAGAAAGGAGTTGTTAATCTGATTGGTTAGTGTATGAGCTGTTGATTGAGTTTAAATTGTATAAAGCCACTCTCTTACTTGATTCATACTTTCAAGTTTGAAGAGCACAGGAATTTCTGCATAAGTTTTGAACTGCAGCTCCCAATGAACCACTAGATATTAAAGCAATATTCAAATGCCCCATTCACTAGCATTGCTTGCATGGAGCTCTCTTGATTGCTCCACTAATAGAGTTTTAGCTGGGCAAGACTGAAGCATTCCTGGGTTCCTTGGATATCAAAAACTCCTGTTTGCCACCAAAAATAGTTGAGGAAGAAATATGCAAAAATACAACATGAATGTTCAGGTTAGATTGGAGTTCTTAGTATAACATCCAGCCAGCCTTACTTTTGTAGGTAGACCTTTTCATATATAAATGGCACACATTCTGAACTCTCATATTTCCCTTTTTCTTTGAAGCTCAGCAATATTCAAAGCCAGCCCTTGAAATCTGGAACAATATTTGCTAGGTACAATTTTACAAGATGCATAGTAATGATAATTTCTTGTCACCCAGAACCTAGAAAGTGTTTAAAAGTGAGTCTGTTAAAATATCTGATTTTCTTACAGGGTATGGTTCATAGGCCACACTTGTGGGTGAGGCCATTTCCATGGTTGGACTGAGTGGTTTTGTTTTGTTTTCTATCAGAAAAGCACAGCATAGAGTATCAAGATATGACACAGGTACCATGTAGTAGTCAGGAATCTGGCAAGAAACAATTCACCTCTGATGGTACAGAGACTGGAATGAAGGGCTTCCTTAGATGCGATGGTAGATTTCATGCAACCAGGAAGATACATCAAGACATGAAGATATGGGCAAAAACAGGAAGAAATTCTTAGCCCAGCAATGAAAGCACAGGGAGAAAATGTTGTTACTGGAGGCTTGTGAGCACTGGCTCCATGAAAGATGGTCTCTGGACAGGAGCTATAGTCTTGGACGAATATAGCCTCTGCCAGAAATGCAATTCAAAGCAGGAAGGGAGAGGTAAGAAATATTGCAATCTTTATCTTTCTCACTCCTCTCATTTCCTGCCAGTGACTCCCAATGGCTAATCCATTAAGTGACATATATCAAATGGCAAAGGAGTCCAGGTTATATAGTCCAAACTATCAGCCTGTTGGTGGCACAGATTAGGGTAGAGAACAGATCTGGAAATATACATGTGTAGTGGGACAATTGAAAATAGCACAGATGCTTAGCCTAGGAAAATATATACGCACAGAGGGGGTTTGTGAAACCCCTAAAGCCTATATATATATATATATATATATATATACACACATATATCAGGTTAAGAAACTGAGAAACTGAATATATTAATGACTTTCAAATCTATATCTACAGGCTATATAATCTTATCTTCCTCCCAAGTATGGGAGACATATACATATATCTACCTACTGAAATAGGTAGATCTTCTCTCATATATCTCTATATCTATCTATCTATCTATCTATCTATCTATCTATCTATCTATCATCTATCTATCTATTCATCTATGATTAGACATCTCTCAGATATCCATTGGGCATCTCAAATTCAAGGTACTCAAAACAGAAATAATTATCTTCCTCCTTCTTTAAGATGTGTTCCTTCTCACAGATTCCCTTTTCTATTAGCTTGAATCAACCTCACTAGACAGGCCAAATCTCTCACTCTTTTTTCCCTTCACTCTGAAATCACAGCAGTGACTAAATCCTGTTAATGCCACCTCTGAGTATCTTAGGAATATATACTCTTACTGCTGATCATGTTACCACTTCCTTGATGAAGAACTCCATCACCTCTGGCCTGGACCACTGTCCCTTCACATGTTTTCCCTACCTCTTACTTCTTCCCATCAGTCTATTCTCCACAAAATCATGGAATGACTTTTCTAAAAATAAAATCCCATCATGCTATTCCCTTAATTAAAACACTTCATCTCACCCTTTTACTTATAGCAATTCAAATCTATCCAGAGTCAATTGCATGCACAGGAGATTTGTCTCCACTGTTCCAAGTGAGTAACAGAGTTTTTTTTTTTGTTTGTTTTGTTTTGTTTTTGTTTTTTTTGATAGCTTTTGTTTGTTTGCATATGTTTTGAATGTCTTTCTCTCATCTTCACCACAATTTGCCTGGTGAGTTTCTGTTGACTTTTTATTTGAAACTAATGTTTAAATTACAGGAATGTTGTAAGAATAACATAATGATCTCCCATATATCCTTTCTTAGCATTTTCATTCATTCTTTAAAATACATTTTCTGGAATACTTTTTATGGTCCTAACCCCATCCTGTGAAGTTCATTTCCTCTTTTTCTGTGAACTGTTTGCCCCCCCCCCCCCGCCCCTTTATTGTGACTGCACTTTCTATACCATTCTGTGCTTTGTTTATCTGTCTGCATGTCACTTAACAGGCCAACTTCCATAACAACAAGGGCAATGTATCATGAGGGATTAGTGCAGAGCTTACCTGCAGCATGTATAAAAGAGATTTGTGCTGAGTAAGTGAGTGAATGCCCAATCTTATGATTAAGAAATTTAAAAAGACCTAAGGGTATATGGGTTTTTTATTGTGTGTGGTTTTTGCCTTGTTTTGTTTTGGCTTTGGTTTTGTCATCCTATAAATTGAATTGGTGCCGCTAGCTTCTCTCTATTCCAAAGGAACTAGAAAAAAAGAAAAGAATCTGTTACTCTGTGAAGAGACATTTTGACACCATCCTGGGTGAAACTTCTTAGTTCATATAGACACTTGAGAGGAGATAAGTTCAAAAGGAGAGAATCCCTGATATACTATGTGATGGCCCACGTGAAAGATTGTGCCAAATGTGCTACATAGTCCCTGACAAGCATGGGCGGACTAATTATCTCTCTTGGGAAAACCTATAGATTCCTTGCAGAACTAAGAAAGTTCCCAGCAATGAGGTGAACAGCCTTATCAGCAGGAGGCAATGTAAGATATCTGAGGCCCTGAAAGGGAAAATAATAGATCTAGAGTCACATCTATCTGTACAGACCATATTGAAGGATGTCACATACATCTACCTACTATGGAATGGGAAGAGGTTTGGAGGAACATGGTGGTGATTCAGAACTAGGACAAGTTCCCAGCAAAGAAGATACATAGGCATTTGCTGATTTGTCTTCATTCTGGGCAAAACTTCCTTCCAATACATAGTAGCCCAAATGCTTATAAGCTGTAAAGTAAGGAGCATATAGGTTTGTGTGTAGGAACTAAAGCAGGGTACCTAAGACCCAAGGGCAGCCAGAGCATTTTCAAAATAAGCTCATCTATAGCTCTATCAAGTATAAATGGTATTTCAGATTTGTGGCCTTAAAAAGCAGTCAGGGAAAATGCACTCCAGGAGAGGAACCTAAGGAATATAGAACAAGTGTGAGGAGTCAGGACTCTAAGATCTACTCTAGCATATCAATGAGCTGAAGCAACTATCCCCTAATGAGGATCTTGGGAATAAAAAACAAGTTTAGATAAGGACTAAATGGATGAGGGGGCAGTAAGCCTACCAAAATAAATGTATAAAATTCTGAGTGTTCAACAAAAATGGAGTACAGTCACTAGTGTAAGTGTTGTGCTGGGAATTTTATGAGGAATTTGTCATTCCTTGTACATCATAAATAGACATCATGACTAGACTGTTAGTAATATGCAGCAATGGAAATGTTTCAATACATTGCATCCAAAAAGAAGTCAACCCTCAGCAAACATTTATTGGGAATTCTGTCAATGATTTTCATAGTTATATATGACAATTTCCTGTATTTTAGGTCATTCATTTTGCTTATCCCTCAAATACCCTCTCCTCTAGCAACTATCATTCTGTTCTCTGTACCTACGAATCTGGTTTGGTTTTGTTTGTATTCTTTTGTTTTGTTTTTAAATTCTGCATATAAGTGAAACCATATAGTATTTGACTTTTCTTCCTGAATTATTTCACATAGCATAATATCCTCGCAATACCTCAATGTTGTGGCAAATGGCAACATCTCATTCTTTTATGAATATTATATATATGTGATATTATATATTAGATATATACGATATATATGATATTAAATATATATATATGATTTCAGAAATCTGTCCAGATTGACCATTTTTAAGTAGAATTGTTTGGGGTTTTTTGCTATTGAGTTGTATGAGTTCTTTATGTATTTTAGATACTAGCTCCTGATCAGATATATGACTTGCAAATATTTTTACCCTTTCAAGTAGGTTGCTGTTCTGTTTTGTTGATGTTCTTTCTCACCATAAAAAGCTTTTTAGTTTGATATATTTCCATTTGTTTATTTCTGCTTTTGTTGCCCTTGCTTATGGAATTAAGTCCAAAAAAAAAAAAAATCACTAACACTGTCAAGGCATTATATTTTCTCCTAGGAGTTTTATAGTTTCAAATCTTACACTCAAGACTTTAATCTTTTTTGAGTTATTATTTTTAAATATGGTGCAATATAGTGGTTCAGTTTCATTCTTTGCATGTAGCTGTCCAGTTTTCCCAACAACATTTATTGAAGAGAGTAAAGAGATTGCCCTATTGTATATTTTGTCTCCTTTGTCATAGATAGATAATATATGTGTAGGGTTTTTTTTTTCCCCTAAGCTCTCTATTCTGATCCATTGATCTATGTCTCTTTTTGTGCCATGCCATACTGTTTTGATTACTATAGTTTTGTAGTATTGTTTGAAATCTGGAAGTGTGAAACTCTATTCCTTCTCAAGATTGCTTTGACTACTTGGGTTCTTTTGTTCCACAGGAATTTTAAGATTATTTGTTCTATTTCTGTGAATAATACCACTGGTATTTTTATAGTCTCAATAAATTTAGGGGCACCTGGGTGGCTCAGTGGTTGAGCATCTGCCTTTGGCTCAGGTCATAGTCCCGGGATCCTGGGATAGAGTCCCACATCAGGCTCCCTGCAGGGAGCCTGCTTCTCCCTCTGTCTACGTTTCTGCCTCTTTCTCTGTGTCTCTCATGAATAAATAAAATATTTTAAAAAATAAATAAATCTTAAAAGACTGAATTTATTTTATTTTAAAATAAATTTTAAAAGACTGAAACCACATGGGTGGCTCAGTCAGTTAAGTGTCCAACTCTTGATTTCAGCTCAGGTCATGATCTCAGGATCCTGATACTGAGCCCTACCTAAGGCTCCATGCTCAGCAGGGAGTTTGCTTGAGATTCTCCCTCTTCCTCTCCCTCTGCCCCTGCCCCCCACACATGTGTGTACTCTCTCTAAGATAAATAAGAGAGAGAGAGAGCGTGTGCACAGGAGGGGCAGAGAGAGAGAGAGAGAGTCCCAAGCTCTCTGTTTGATTCTGCCTGTTTTGCAAATTACCTATCTATTCCTGTCTTAAAGGAGTGGCTCTATGTAGGAGATGAAACTTTTTTTTTAACCCTCCTCTAGTTCTTGGTTATCTCTCAAGCTAGGCTCTTTTGATTTTCTCCCACCAGTGGGGTCCAGAAATCCAATCCCCCTAATTACCCAATGCTGGCACTCAAGAGGTGTTCTCTGTGTGGGTTGTATGCACCCATTGGCTCTGGCTGGGTCATGTGACTGGTGCTGCTGGAGAGAGGCAGGGGTGCTTGCCCATCAGGTGTGAAGGTACCATGTGAGCAGCATGGGGCAAGGGCATGTGTCCATGCAGCATATGCTGTGGGAGGGGGAGGTCTACTTGCATGTTGCACCTAGCAGTATCACCTAAGTGGCACATGGGGAGGTGGTGCTGCTCACCCACATCTGGCATTATCATTCAAGCAGCTGGGTCTGCTCACGTGCTGCTATTAGATGGTTGGAGTAACTGTACAAAACTCACACTCAAAAGAACCAGCAAGGTAGACAGAGCCCATAAAAATGTCATCTGCCAGTGTTTGGTTCCCAGAGAAAATCTTGATAGACCTTTGCTCCTCTGGCATAAGCTTTAGGTTTAGCGATTTCCTTCACCTATATCTAGACTCTTTTCAAAGTGCTGCTTTTTGTACTGAGTCCTGGGGAGAGTGGGTCTGTGCACAACCCCTTTAAGAATGAAAACAGTTCCCTATAGCCCTAGGTTTCCCCTGAATATAATTCCCTGGTTTTCAAAGCCAGATGTTTTGAGGGCTTGTCCCTTTTGTGTAGGACCCAAGGGTTAGGATGCCATGTGGGATACAAACCCTTGCTCCTTAGGGAGAAGTTATATTTATATTTTTGTTGTTGTTGTTTGAAATCCTTCCTGATTATAGGTCACTGTGGGTGATGGTGGTGAGCACATCTCAGCCTTTCCTACCTTTCTTGATGTGGCATTTTTATCCTTTGCTGTGGAGTAGGTATCCAACTAGTTCTCAGGGATTTTTTTCAGAGTGATAGTTCCATATACAGCTGTATATTTGTAATGTCTGTGGGAGGAGGTAAGTTCAGCATCTTTCAACAATGTCACCTTTTTTTTTAAAAAAAAAAAAAGATTTATTTATTTGAGAGAGAGAGAGAGAATACGTAGAGCACGGGGAGGGGCACAGAGAGAAGTAGAGAGAACCTCAAACAGACTCCCAGCTGAGCATGGAGCCCAGTGTGGGGCTTGATCTCATGACTATGAGATCATGACCAGAGCCAAAATCAAGAGTTGGATGCTCAACCAACTAAGCCACTCAGGTAACTTTACAATGTCATCTTGAACCACCTCTCTGTATTTTATTTTAAAAGATATATAAGGGCCACATCTGTAATAATAAATAGTGAATATAAATAATTTCCATTCACAATTGTATTAAATGCCAGAAAATAATAAGAACTAACATTAATTCATTCTTTACTATGCACTTTGCCCCAGGTTCAGTACCTTACCCTTGAAATACAATTTTGAATAATTTCTGTATACTAAGGTACAAAATACCTGCACAGTATGTTAGAGATAAAATTTTAAAAGTATGAGCACTTCCAAGATTATAAATACTCAACTTGCCAATACCTTGAAATAAAGAAATTGCCATCTGCTCAGGATCCCTCCCTGCCCTCATTCTCTCCTGCCCCCAACTCTCCTGGCAACATGGGGATCCGAGTAATCCAATATCTCTTTCTCAGCAGTTCTTATTTTTCCCCTTAAGAGTTCTGTACAATTCATGAACCCTCCACATCCCTTAGGACTTCAGTACTTCATGGCTCATTTGGTGCTACCTCAGAAAATTTCCCTCAAATCCATAAACTTTCCCTTTATCAGATGTTTTTTTGTGTTTCCAGTTCTTATCTGGTTACCTCAGGAATATCAATTCACCTATTCTATCATTAATTCCTTCTCTTTTCTATTACCCATTCCATTTTCAAGGCAAAAATTAACTTAATCATGTTGATAAATGAAAAAAGTATCTACCACTAATGCTATATTGACAGAAAGAAGAGAAAACTCATATATTGTGAAGCAAAATTGCACAGCACAATGAATCCTACTGCTTTTAAGTATAACCAGAATTTCTCTCTAGAATCTACATGAAATTTTGTATCCACATCCTGATCTTCTCATTATATTACTTTTGTCTTGGGCTTCATAACTGAAATAAGGAAATTCTTAGTCTTTTTTTTTTCTATTTTAAAATGTAAAATAGTTTTCTTTTTCTGCAAAGTCTCTTAGAAATTATTTCCTTTACACTATGAGTGAAACAAATTTTATGGGCTAACCTAAGATCCTAACCCATTTAGAAATAAATTGTTCATCAAAATGAATTCTGTGCTCTAAATAACTAATTTATAAATATACTTTTAAAATGCAATCTCTTTGTATGCTAGAAACCGAATATAAGGATAAAGCATATGCTATTGCTATGGAAATTATGCCATGGAATATAAAACTAAATATTAGAGATGCTTTTCTAAAACCACTAATTAATTTTCACACTAGTTGAGTTATGCAACCATACATGCTTATTTTATCCTTGAAATTCTTATCAGTTTCCTTTACAGTTGAAATGTTTAAGAAAATTAACTCAAATATAAGATATAAAAATATAGTAAGAGTGTAAGACCTTCCCAAAGCCTAGTTTTGATATGCCCAATAGTATATAAAAAATTCTCTATAAATTCTCCTTTGTTCTAATGACTTGAAAATTACAATGATCCAGGCAAGCAATCCATGCAGTAAATAATGCATTAATAACTCACCTACTTTTAAAAAGAGGTTCAAGTCTGCTTATCAGAAAACATTTAATCAACCAAAATGCAATGAACTAAATATAAACAAGAAAAGGGAGTTAAAGGAAAGGAAAGCAAGATGGAGAAAATAGGTAGATTCATACACAGATATATGCCATGAAATATTTGGATATAAGTGGGCCCCTAGATTTGGTTCTTAGAGTTCTAGAAGCTAATTTAAGAGAGGAAAAAATGTTCAATTACAAGATTCACCATGTTTACAAAGTAAAAAACTAGCCTAATGGAACTTCTTCAGGAATAAGAGCAACTATTTCTGATACTAAAATCCTTAAGTGATCCTCAGCATCTTCAACTACATTCTTAGAGCAATCTCAATGACATAATCTGTAGTGCTGGGGTAGATATTATCCAAACAAGTAGATGGAACCTTCAAAGCTTAGTTGGATAAAACCAGCTCCATGGGAGCTACCACAGTGCTGTTAAGGAAATGGGTCCTCCAGTGAATTTAGTCATAAACTGTTAGATCATCTATAATAATATATGGACTAATTATCTTTTAGTAAATCATACATAAATATTAATTCCCAGTCTATGTTTTGGAAAATACTGAGCATCACCAATTCCCATGTCTGGATCCAGCTACTTAATATGGCTAGGGAAATATAAGACTTCATGTTTTAATAAGCAGTGAAGCTCAGGGAAGCATTCTGGGTATGAAATTGCCATTGAACAATCTAAGTAGATTACTTCTGCTTTCTACAATAAACAAGTGTTGATATTATCCTAAAATGGATAACGATATTATAAATACTGAAGTAAGTAACGCTTAATGCTATGTAAATCCAGTGGCACAAGTGACCTCCTGGTTAAACAAAAACATACACAAAAACAAGGCACTAGAAAATTGAAATTTCTATGCTTATTTTTTCTCCTAATAAATATGAAATTGGCTAAGTTTATATACAGCTTTTTAAAAGAGTCATATTGGATCTATTTTCTTTAATAAGATGTGTACTCAAGAAATAACATTATTGTACAAATTGGTACTTTGTAATTTCTTGAAACTAACTGAAGTTTACTCTTCTGAATTCCCTAGGTACATTTCAGAATATTATGGCTTTCAATCTCAGATTTATCTAACAGTGCTTTTTTATATTTTTTTAACTTGCTTCACAGAAAATAAAATATAATAAATTAAACTTTTAATCTATTCTGTCACTGAAAGTGACTTCCTTTTAAAATCCTGACTATATAACTCATTTGCTAAATTGTCCTAAAGCTTCGTATTACTTCTTTATCTCCATTATGATAAGAATAATAAATGAAGTAAACCAAACTATGAAAGAGAACTTTCTTTTTCTTTCAGATATTTAATTTTAAAATGTCATATTTTACAATAAATTTATAAAACAGTATAATAATGTCAAGATTCATATTTTAAACAGTGTCTTTCTGTTCTTTTTATATTGTTGGAAATGTCTTGATAAAGCTGGGAGCATGTGGGCTAAAGCTTTATAAGATCAAGACTGGGGATACAGGTCAATCAGTAACTGTAAAAGGGATGGACAAGTTTTCAATCCACAGCTGAAATTAATCCCTTCTAATTTTTATGATCACCTGCTATGCAAGAAAATTATGAATTCCGGGGATCCCTGGGTGGCTCAGCGGTATGGCGCCTGCCTTTGGCCCAGGGAGCGATCCTGGAGTTCCAGGATCGAGTCCCACGTCGGGCTCCCGACATGGAGCCTGCTTCTCCCTCCTCCTGTGTCTCTGTCACCCTCCCCCGTTGTCTATCATAAATAAATAAATAAATCTTTTTTTAAAAAAGAAAGAAAATTATTAATTCCAAGGAGATAAGGTTCCTATTGTCATGAAGCTCATAACCTAATAGAAGTTTGATTCATTTTTTAAAAACCACAGGCTGTGTTAAATGCAATAAAGATAATAAACAGATATTATGAGAATAACAAGGGATATAAAATTTGGATTGGTGGTCAGACAGAGCCACTCTGAGGAGGGGGTATACTTAAGCTTTACCAGAAAGGGAAGGAATCAATTATTCAGTGTAACCTAGGAAATATATAGAAAGTAACAAGGCCCTGAGGTAGGAAATTTTTTTTATATATTTCAGGAACTGATGGAGCCAAGGTGGCTAAAGTTTAGTGAGCAAGAGATGACTTGTATAGAGGCCAATCATGTAGGGCCATAAAGGTCCCACTAAGATCCTTTATTTTGTCCTAAGGAAATTGAAAAATCCTGAAGGATTATAGGAAAGTGACAAGGACACAGGCAATGCATTTAGAAAACAGAATGAATTAACAAAATTAAGCCTTCTTTAATGACCCTAGATACTAATGTGCCTTAAGAAATCACTTTTGAATAAAAGAAATCTTAGATAAACAAAAGCAAGTTAACTGGCTATAACATATAACAAATATTATGTTTAGAATATAACAATCTCTCTTTTATTTGTTTTAAGGCTCTTGCTATTGATGGGATATTTATTCCTTATTAATTTCATACATGCTGACCCAGAAGCCTCTAAGAAGATTCTTAGAACTAGGTTTTCTTTCCAAAGGGGAGGGGACAAAACATAGAAAAGTATGAATGATAACATAATGAACACCTGTATTCTCACTATTAATGATTTTTACTTTTTCAGATTTACTCACATTACCAATAATGTTCATATAACACACTTTAACTAGAGTAACCTAGGTAATTTTCCCAAAAATGAAGTCCTCTTTTCCTGGTAAGTATGCTATAAATTGGCTAAATTTACTGAACTTTATTAATCAAATTTTGGTGTAGTCACTGTTCATGAGGGGTGCAATTCTCTGATCATTGTACTTATAACCAAAAACACATATATAAGAAGCTGTTAAGCACTTGTGTCATTTAAACATTATATGTGGCATCCTTAAATACATGAGTCAAGAAATGTTCCCAATGGAGTGATCTCTTCCAAAATGCCTCTGAGGGGGAATGGGAAAAAATATAGCTAAGCTGAACCTCACCTGAGCTGACCTCATCTGAAATGACCCAAGAGCAAAAGGAGAGGGTGGCTCTCCCACTCTGATGGGGTGTTTGTTTCAGTACACAACACTCTGGTTTCTCCATGCATCCTATTTCTGAAGGATGATCTCAGAAACAGAGATTAGAAGATGAATCCTGTGCTAGAGTTGCCACTCCACCAAGGCACAATCTATACCTTGATTATTACACAATCATCAGCTGATAGGAAGTAAGCCAAAGTTTTCTCAGGACAAAGATGGTTTCACCTGTTTATTATAAGCAATTTTTAGGGGCATGGGACTTTAAAAACATCATGACATGTTTATCTGCAACAAACAAACAAAATCCAGGAAACTTCTTCTTTTGCATACTCAGTCCAAAACTATGATCACTTAAGCTCATGTCTGTCTGCCATCCCTTTGGCATTCCTCAAACAAGTCTACTTTATCTACAAAGGTCTCACATGCAGGAGTGTGCATATCCTGGAATTGCAGATATTCCCTGATTTCATACGTACAAGCCAAAGAAAATACTTTTCACAATGTCTGCAGTATAGGGCAGAATTTTGGAGAAATTACTTCAAGGCCCCAACATCTTCAATTCATGGGCTTACAAGCCATTTCAATTTATAGCCCTGTGCATAATTGTGACAATTACCAGATCAGAAGAAACACTTGAAGCCCACTAGACGTTCAATATCTTCCTCTCCACATTCCCCAAATGAGAGAAACTGAATATAAGCAACCACTAATTGACAGCAACCACTAATTGACATAGATACAACTACTTTCATCATCTATTCACTATCTTAATAATCCTTTCACCACAATTTATCTCTTTAGTGGCTGAGGCTTGAAACCAAATCAGAAGCATATTGCTCTGGCTTCTCTTCAGTGAAATTAAAAGAAAAAGGTTCAGTGTATGATGGATGTTTTCAGAGAAAGTATTTGCATTTTTTATAATATAATGCCAACTGTATCACAATCTCTATAAAGGTGCAGACCATGTCCAGCCTATTTGCCAATGACACCATATTACTTCTGCATGGTAAGTGTTCAACCACTATTTGTTGAATTAATGCTGGGTGATGTGAAGTGTAACATGATAATTTGACAAATGGAAAGAATAGATTGAATGTGGATAACTTACTATTAGTAGTTTATCTTTATGGAAGTATTACATTCTCATTAAAATAATTTATGTAGATTTCTACCTGCCTTGCCTTTTCCTTTTTGGTTGCTATTATCCTACATCAGCATGAAGCCAGAGACTGAAAACTGATTTACTTTCACAACACGTTTCCTGCTATAAAATAATAGCTCTGAATTTGAGAAGCAAAAATGTGCATTTGGATATGATGTTTTAGAGGCTAAACACACACACACACAGAGTTTTAAATACTCAAATCCTCAAATTGCCCAGAATTGCCAAATATGGTGCTCTCTTCCACTGATGAGTATAGGATTGTACAGGGCTGTGTTCTAGGATCTAGTTATTACCCTTTTAACTCAAAATCTCTATATAATTAAAGAAAATGCGTAGCAATAACTTTCTTTAAAAAAGTACTAACAATACTGTAAGCTTATCAGATCAATCAAGATGTTGTATTATAATATATTTTCTTTTTTTCTCAGTATGATTTCTTCTAAACAGAATTCTTTTCATATAATCTGACTGTATAAGTACTGAAGAAAGCAATGCATAAAAATAGAACAGGACATTTGAATTTAAAAATAACTTTTTGAAACTGATAGTAATCTATTTATACCCTGATAATTCAGTTTTGCTTTATAAATATACATGTGTGTATGCAGAGACACACACGTGTGTGCACACACACACCCTATACTTATACATTCATAAAAAAATATATTGAACATATTTTATGCACCAGGTCCAGGTTTTGGTGCTGACAAGACAATGATAATCAAAAGCAGACATGATCTCAGGTTTTCTCAAGCTTGCAGTCCGAAGGGCAGAAAATTTTTAGTGAAATAATCCCATAGCAAAATGCAAATTCATCACTGCGACCATAAACTGACATATATATGGTATGTTAACAGCACATAGTAGAGGCACGCGGCTTTGTTGGAAGGGCTAGAAGACCTGTTTTATTTAGAGGCTGGAGTTTTCTGGTACATGAATAAAGTGGGATCTGAAAGTTGAGTAGGAAGTAATTAGGCAAAGAGCACAAGTATGACTCTGAAATGCTGGGGATACAATCCTCAAACAATGAAGAAACAGCAGACACATAAAACTAGCTGTTATCCCTCAGGTATAGAGTTACAGGTCCTATTCTTTATACTTCCCAGAAGTCTTGTAGAATCAAGCCACCACTGTCTATAGCAGCAACCTCTGTAGAGTACTCTTATAATGACTTCTCCTTCTTTTCTTACTCACCTTCTCTACTCTTTTACTGTTACTTTCTGGCTCCACTTTCCAAATAAAAACCCTACAAAATAAAAACCCAAAACCTAAATTATTTGCCTCATGTTATGATTTTTTATTTGCTTATTTATGTGCTTGAGAATGAAAACTAAGACACTAAGCATGACATGAATGAGATAAGAACAAAACTGTATAGGTCTGAAAGGCATTTTAAAGGTGGGAAATAACTAGACTTGTTTTTCAATAAGATGTTTCTGTCTGCAATGCAGATAACAGATCAGATGGAGGTAAGAAAGGATGAGGCTCAGAAGTTATTACCATGGTCCAGGTGAGAGAGGATGGTGGATTACATCAGAAAGGAACCATAGTGATAGAACAAAATGGATGGATCCCAGAGCTATTTAGGTAATAAAAGCAACAGGGTTTAATGATGAAAGAATAGTGTTAAGGATGACTCCTAGTTTTTTGCCTTGCATAACTTGATGGATATGGTGCCAATCACTGAGCTATTAGGGACCACTGAAGAAGTTTGGAGTAGAATGAGAGAAAACAACAGGAATGCTTTAAATCTAGGTCAAATTTCAGGTATCTTGGAGATATCTTGTAAGAATTACAAAGTAGGTAGATAGATATATGATTCTGGAACCCAGAAGAAAATTTCAAGCATTTCTGATTCATCTTTATTTTGGTGGTGATGGAGTCTGTGAACCCTGGATTATATGTAATTAGGTCTTGAGGACTTCCAACTGAGTTTGAGGAAGCTGGACTGGAAAAAGAGACTAAATAGCTTGAGGCAGAGGGATGGGATGAATATCAAGGGGATGTTTCATCATAGAAGCCAGATAAAGAGGGTATTTCACAAAGAAGGCAAAGGTCTATAATACCTATCACCACTGGAGAGGCAGGCAGGTAAGGTTATTGTGATAGACCATGTTATGGGTCCCAATTCACTTCCCCATATATCCAAATTATTTACTATGTAACTTTGCAGTTCCATTCACTAAAAGAGGTGGAATACATTTTTCCATTTGAATTTATTTGGCCAAGTGACTTTCTTTGGCAAAAGAAAACAAAAGGGGGGGGAGGCAAGCAAGCAGAATTGATGGCGTACAGTTTCTGAGCATTTCTACTTGCCTTCTTGCACTTCTGCTATCCTCATGAGAAAGACATGCCTGGTCTAGCTCATGAGTCCCAGGAGAAAGAGACTGTGGAACAGAGCCCAATGGTTCAGCAGATGCACAGATGTAAAAACCAAACAAATACACAGTGTTGCGTGCCCCTCAAGTTTTATCATTGTTTATTATGCAGCATTATCTTGATAATAGAAAACTGACATGCTGACTAAAAACCTATATGTTAGAGTAAGAATGCAGGTCACTGATTGGTGTAGATCAGTTTTGATCTGGAGACAAGGTAGTGAGAGAAGCTCATGGATTTGAGAGAAGTTATATGAGTCATTGTGCGCTTTTTAATTTTTTTAAAATTTTTTTTGGCATCGTGCTTATATGTCCTAAATGGCTGAAGCCTACACCCAAAAGAGATTTTCATGGGAACAGAAAGATCCTAAGAAGATGGAAGAAACTGATTATCCAAAATAAAGAGGGAAGATAGGATAGGATAGATAGAAGATATGATAGAGAGATTAGGTAATATGTTATGGGAGTTCATATTAATGATGACACAGGTCAAGGGTAAGGTTGGCAGGTCTTATAAAGGACCAGAATGTTGGGTTCATGTACACTGCTCCTGATAATAATATAAATTTTTCTTCATGCTGTGCTTATTTCCATAAATATGAAACTCAAGTAAAGTGAAATTAAAGTTTGGTAGCATCTATTAGTGTCATTTATAGTGATAGAAGATCTTACCATTCTTTAATCAAAGACCTCACTAGTGGGAAAAACAGAATAAACCTTCTGTCTTTTGTATGTGAAGTCTAGTATAGAATGCTGAAAACATTATAATATTAAAATGAAAAGAAATACAGTCGACCCTTGAACAACAGGAGTTTGAACTGCGTAGGTCCACTTGTACAAGGATTTTTTTTCGATAAAGACAGTACATTATTGAAAATGTATTTTCTCATCCTCATGATTTTCTTAATAACGTATTCTTTTTCCTAAGCTTACTTTATTGTGAGAAGACAGTATATAAAACATATAACATACAAAATATGTAATATTTGTATTATTAGTAAGGCTTCCTGTCATCAGTAGGCTATTTATGAAGTTTTAGGGAATCAAAAGTTATATGTGGATTTTCCACTGCTCAGGGGATTGGCAATCCTAATCCCTCTGCTGTTCAAGGGTCAAGTGTAAATAAAAGATGAATCTGTCCACAATAATATTCATTTTTTATTATTTATTTTATAATTAAATATTTTTAAAAGATAACATTAGTTCTGACATTGACTAGATTTTATATTTTATTTTTATGAATTATAAAATAACTAATTAGAACACTTCAAATTCTGATGATAGTAGATAAAATATTTAGCATTCTAGTTAAGTAAATTTGACGAAATTAACATTTTTATGAAACATGAATTAATATTCAGATAAATATCAAGTTTTGCCTAACTTTTAAAGAGTCAGTATAAATTCTCTGTAATTTAATGCTGTACTCTAAATCAACCGTTTTTTTTTAAAAAAATCCCAAATAGGTTTCTATAGTATTAGAATACAGATGTAGCAATTTTTATTCTAAATTTAGACTTCCATACAATATCAAATTAAAAGATAAAAAATACAGATAATTTCCAAAACCAAGAGAATACCCAAATGTGTTATAAATATTTCATATTTTTCAAATTATTTCAATAATAAAATTTACACCAAGATACCACTTCCTCTTAGAAAATTAATGTTTGGCACACCTGGGTGGCTCAGTGGTTGAGCATCTATCTACCTTTGGCTCAGGGAGTGATCCTGCACTCCCGGGATCGAGTCCCACATCAGGGTCCCTGCAAGGAGCCTGCTTCTCCCTCTGCCTCTATCTCTGCCTCTCTCTGTGTGTTTCTCATGAATAAATAAAATCTTAAAAAAAATAAAAGAAAATGTTTATTCTTGGTCAGAATTAAATTTAAACATCAATCTTTGTAGGCTTATATAAGATGAAAAAAATTTTTCATATTACTAAAATGAAGTATCTGAAAAAATAGACAATTTAGAATTCATATTTTCCTGACATTTTCTGAATTACATATTTAGTCACAAATGCCTATGCTTAATTTTGACTGAAAATCTGCACAGTACTCTATTAATTATTCCTATTTTATATTTGTTTTTTTAAGTTCCAAGCAATATCATATAGTAGATTAATCTTTGAAGCTTTCTATGGTTGAAATATCATATTCTCTTTAGAGAGATGGTAAAGTGTACCTGAAGGACATTTTCTTTATTTCTTTCTTTTTAATATATTAGAAAATCTAAAATGTACAGCTCATATCAAACCATCACCATTGCACTGAGAAAGTCTGAGTTCATTGCCAAGATAGCACTTGTTCAATCTCTGATGGCTGCAAGAGAATGGGTGGTAGGCACATTCTCATTACATGGTACATGATAAACATGTTCCAAAATGGTAGCATTTCTATTTTTCATGTGGCATTGGCTATAATTCAATTTATCCCCAAGTAAAATGAAGAGACCCTGATAAAATGCTGAAATGTAGTAGTGTTGTGTCACTATGTCAAGCTTTGTTCAAATAAGACAAGCTCCAAAGAGGTAAAGATAAATGAATGGAATCACAAGAGATTTGTTGGCTAAAATAGTTCCTTTGTGAATGGCATGAATTCCTTAAATTAATGACTTGGGTGGCTAGAATTAAAACCAAGTTCCATTTTGTTCTATTATTATTAATTTCTACACCCAAGGTTTCTGTGAATATATCCAGTTTTTTTTTTTTTTTTTTCCTCAGCTATTCCAGAAAATCACAGGGCATAGAGCACAGAGATGCTGACTTTTTAACATCCAATCTTGCTTCTGGCCTAAGAATTGTGTTCTGCTCAATGCAGCAAGCCAGGGGCAACTCCTTCATCTTTGAAAATCTAAAGTGAATTCAAGTTGAAATAGCATTAACTAATTTGGAATTGGGGTAGTCAACTATAATTTTTACATAAAATATATAAACTTGAAATAATATAAAGGCTCTCTAGACTCCATCCTTATTCTCAGCAACAAAACATTTAGGTCAATTTCTTTTATTTAACAGTTTTCTAAATCTCCTTAGTATCTCACTTAAGTTTTTTTTTTTTTTAATAATCAAATGTAGACATTAAACGTGACTTCCCTACATATAGATAAACATACTTCCTGCTCCTTAATGGCTCACAACAAATATTACTGAGGACCTGCAGAGTGTCAGCCACTATAGTAGGCACTGGATTCAGTGGTTGAGTATATACCTAGGTATATGATAATAGATAGTAAAACAATAATTTAGAAAGCAACAATAAAATATGCTACAAGAGTGCTTTTATCTCTGAGCATGGCATGGACTAAATGGCGGAGATGTTCAGGAAAGGTTTCCTTGAGCACAAACACATACATGTTCAGGGATGAGTAAGAATTAACAAGGTCAAGAGGACAGCTACCCAGGTACCCCTCATTTCATTACTAAAATGACAATGGTTTTCTAACCTAGCTCTCAATCTTTCTCTCCACATTCTAATGTGTCACCACATCCTTATGACTCTCAAATAATTCTGACATTCTCTTTAGCCTCTATCTTGATGCTTCAACCTTATCGCACAACTCCCCTGTCCCCAACTCTTGACCTAAACAATAAAAAATCATTGTTGCTGGATTAAGGTTGAGCTGTGTCCTAACTTCACATCATTTGAAGTTTGAGGAATGAAGACAGGAAAGTCCTCACCCCTACTGACAGGCTGGCTATAGAAGAATGAGCCTCAGTCTTCTCAAGCTGGATTGTAAAAAACATGTTACCCTCCTATGAACCGCTATTTATATTGTTTAGACTAGATAGTAGCACCACAACTGAGAATGTGATGGGTTAAGTTGGCTTCTGTGGGCTATTCTGGGAACACACCCAAAATTTGTGGCTTTTATTTTTCTATTGAAAAATACCTTCTAAGTTCTAAATAACCAACTCACAAATGACTTTTTGGAATTGAATGGTTTGTAAAATGAGGGACTGACTGCACTTAGAATGAAACAATGTAGATTAGAAGAAAATTCAATTGAATTAACAAAAAAGCAGAAAGATGAAAGGCTATTCCACAAAAGCCAATTAATTCCTATGAAAAGATACCACTGGCCAGTAAATTAGGTCCTTTTTGAAACCTACATTAACTCTTTCAGGACACAGAGTAGTAGTGCATTGATGCCTTAGTGATTTGAAAAGTATCCTCAAAAGGCCTCAAATTAGTCCCAGCACTGGGTACATTTGATTCATTATTTTACATGAGGCCATGGAAAATACAGTTATCTAATCAAATAACTAAGCATGAATGTAACAGAATGATATGTATGAGGCAAGCATAGTTGCTATAATATCCTTATATGTTATAGACTGTACACACACCCCTTCTCAGTACAAACATTGGTTCAGAAAATGTAAATTCTTCAACTTTGACCCAAATAGGGTTATAAGATTCACTTTTTTTCTCCCTCCTAGGTCAAACTATTTCTTTGGCAAAAAATAAACCCTTGAAAAAAGGTGCCAGAAATTTCTTTTACTAACAAGTGCTATTAAATCCCATTTTCATTTTTAATTTTCACATGCCAGCTCTTCTCAAAGGAAAAAATTATGATTTTGCAACCATGGATGGTCACAACAGAGGACAACCACAGGTGTTCCTTGATCAAAATGGAAAGACAGACCCCTAGAAGTGAAAACCTGAAGCAGCTGGGAAGCCAGAATGGTTATTTTGGTTGACTGAGTTCATGGTGAAGAGGACAGATTCATTGTGCCATCCCCAAAGGAGTCAGTTAGCTTTGCTGTATTCCAGAAATAAATATCATTTTCCCAATATGTATGGAATAACCATGATATTGTAATACTAGAACTGGAAGAGATTTTATTTTTTTTAATATTTTATTTATTTTTTCATGAGAGACACAGAGAGAGAGAGAGAGGCAGAGACATAGGCAGAGAGAAAAGCAGGCTCTATGCAGGGAGCCCAATGTGGGACTCGACCCCGGGACTCCAGGATCATGCCCTGGGCTGAAGGGAGCGCTAAACCACTGAGCCACTCAGGGATCCCCTGGAAGAGATTTTAGAGATCATCTGATAAGAATCAAACTATAAGCCTTCAGGGCTCTAGAAATTAGGATACAAGAGACAATGGGGGGCACCTCCTAAGTTTCCTACCTTCTCAGTAAACTTCCTGGTAATAAGTTTTCATGGGAACCAAATGATCTCTGGTTTCCTTTTTACAAAGCTCTGATCTCAACCGCTTGATTCAAATGTCTCAATAAGGTAAGGCATCTTCTTAGCTAACCCTACCTCTGCATATCACAGAGGTCTATAAAAATATAGAAGGTCTTAGTCATAAGTACATTATGTTTTCCATTGAGTCTATTCATAGGGTACAAAGCTTTTAAAAAACAAAACATTGGTAATCAATTTTTGTTTGATATATTTTGGAAGATATGGATAAAAAAGATTGAGGCTAAAAAACCCAAGTCAAGTGCCTCACCTTCATTCATTTCAAGATACCTGCAAAGGCCCTGATATGATTTCTAGCACAGCCTCCTGAAAATCAAAGACTACAAATGATTTAATAGAAATATAATGTAGGACATCTAAACGCTACCCACTTGACATTGTTGGAGGAAGTCATGTCTAAAATGTACCCTACAAAAAAGTAAATAAATAAAATGTACCCTACATCCTGAGAAAGTAAATGTACTATATTGGTATCTATTGCTGCAAAACAAATCATCCCCAAATTTAGTGATTTAAAAGAAATTATTTATTACTTCTTATGATCCCGTGGACTGGGTGAGTGGTTCTTCCAGTCTGCACCAGTTTGGCTAGGGCTTGGTTACAATAACATCACTGTTGTGTTAGAGGCTTTAGTGGGGGCTTCCCTACAAGATGTTTTTCATCCTCCAGGAGGTTCAAACTGTGAACCAAAAAGTCGCAGCTACAAGCGCAAGCCCAATGCAAAAGCACTTTTTTAATCCTCTACTGGAGCCATCTCTGATATTTGTCCCATTGGTCAAATTCAAAACTGTATGGGAGGGGCCTACTCTCTGTGTGAAGATAAGAATATAAACTGTGATAGTTATTTTGTTACAATCTTCTATATTTTAAGTTTTAAAAATTGAATCCATTTAGTACCAAATTAAATAGACTTTTATCTGAAAATATAGCTTCTATGATTTTACTAACATAATTTTTATTCAAAGATTCAAAATCTATCTTTATGCCTATGTGGCTTTTTACATACATAAGCCTCATGTCTGTACTACTTTACTGCTATACAAATTTCCATACACTTAAAAACAATACAAATTTATCCTCTTATAGTTCTGGATATCTGCAGTCCAAAATCAGTTTCACTGAGCTAAAGTCAAGGTGTCACCACTATGTTTTTTCCTGGAGGCTCTGAAGAAAGAATCTGTTCCCTTGTATGTTCAAGCTTCTGGAGGTTGCCCATATTCCTTGACTTGTGACCTCTTTCCTTCATCTTCAAAATCAGCAATGTTGCATCTTTCTACACTTTTCTTCCATAGTCTCATATCTTTCTGACTATAACAGAGTAAGGTTTCCCATATTTAAGGACTCCTGTAATTACACTGGGCCTACCCAAATTATCTAGGATAATCTCCCCATCTCAAGGTTCTTAATCACGTCCCTTTGGCCATATAAAGTAATATCCATAGATTCCAAGGATTGGAGTGTGATCTCAGAAGGGCCATCATTTGACTACCGTAACATGTTTTTGGGAAACCACATCTAAATAAATCTTTAAATGTAAGTCATATTGAACTGCATTGGAGAAACTGCCCATTAAAACAAAAACAAAACAAAACAAAAACAAAAACTCTGGCATTTCGTGATTCCTTTTTAATACAATTCAAGCTTTTAAATAAAGTTTCCATTACTTTAGAACTTTAAGTTGTAGTTTAAATATTTTAGATCTATTTTCAATACTTTGCCTAGAATTAGTGTCTAGGACTAAGCACTTTAGCATGTGAAAGCAATGTATCTAGCCTGTGGTACAGATTTCAATTATGATTTTACCATTTAAAAAATAAAAGTTGAATTTTCATGGTACAAATGAATTGAAATAGAACACACTTTGAGGTGAATTAATGATAGTTTATATTAGGTACTATTATCTCTATCTCTATTTCAAAACTGTTAATCAAAGCTACATATGATCCTGTTTGCATTTCTAGACTTTCATTAAAGGTCTATTTTCCAACTTACTGCAAATGCAACCTTGGAGAAAGTCACTATATGTGACAATGACTTCAGATTGCTATGATTTTTGAAGTTATTAAAACTTCTGTCAGCAGTCAGATCCAGCTCCATTTCTCACAATAGAAAATCATTTACAGGCACTGTCTCCTTCTTTCTCAAACTATTGAAATGGGTTCTCATGAGATTCACATTCTGTTTACAAACAACTAAAAATGACCCAACTACAACGGTAGCTCAAAATTAGCTCTGATAAAAATTCTTCCAATAATGGCTTTATAAAAGGGCCTCATAAATCCTTTATTCAAATCACTATGAACAACCTGTAAGCAAGGTTTGGGGGCAGAATCTTAAGGTAGATGAATGATAATTCTCTGTCTATGATTCCAAATACTCTTGTTACATTCTTGTACTCCTTTTTTTTTTTTTCATGATTGTAATAATGTATGTACACGGAACTGTGAAGGTAGATGAAGAAGTGTAGCATGTCAGGTCAGTAAAAATTCTTGAAAGCATTTGACACATTTTTTCTTGTCTAATACATGTTTTTAAACAACTGCTTGATTTTTCCTGACTTTTTTTAATCCAATAGGCCTATTTTTAAAAACAGAGTGTGAATCTATGACCTCTATGACTGGACTCAAATATTTCATTCTTAAAAAGAAAATGTTACTTTGTCAAATTATTTCTTTATAAGCATCAGATAATCCTTTGGACTAATAGAGAATTTCTTAAAGGTGTGGCAGATTTGATTTTTAAAAATTTGTTTTAGGTAATTGTAATCATTCCTACATTCTGTCATTGGGAGAACAGTTCTTTTATTCTTCTTACATTTCAGTATTGCATATAGTAGAGTAAGATTAGCAAATAGGTAAATTCATGATTTACATAGTGATATCACCCCAAACAGCATGGTTTTTAGAGGATGACCAATGAAGTAATAATAACCCAAATATTATCTTCTCTGAGTTCTCTATGGCCAAACACAATTAAAAAAATATTGCTTATGAGGTAAGAATGATTTTTAAAAATGTTTGGATAGGTATACACAATACACTGTCTAAAATAAAGTGCCTACATGAAATTGAATATGTGCTACAATAATTTTACACAAACATGCATGAATATTGGCATAAATAATTCAAATTCTGAACCTCTCCCTACTTGAAAATTAATAAAAGTTGGATTTCACTTTGTTAATGATGACAATATATATATGACCAGAAATGAACACTATCCATTTGGTGGTAAAGCTTTGAAATGAATGTCAGATTAATTATTTCTGCGTGATTTGCTTTTTTCTTGCTGAAATCCAATATATTATTAAGATGCCTAGACATTCCTGATAACAGAGCAAGGTGAGGCTTCTGTCAGCACACACAAAGGAGCTGAAGCAGAACTCACAATAGCACACACAAACCAGGTTGCTAATCTACAAAGGAGCTTGGCCCACAAAGGGCCAAGATGGCAGAAAAAAAATTGCAAAAGAGTGCTACACTTCAGTAACCAGATTTTCTACGAGCTCATTAATATTTACCAAAGCCACAAGAGCTGTTTTTTCTTTCATTTAGCCAAAAATGCTTCCTTAAAATTATTCTTATATTGAGACAGCATTAGAAAAATAAACTATGCATATAAAAGAAGCCCCAAATTAAAGACAAGCAGCTTTTAAGATAAGTCTGCTTTCATTGTGAGCATCTGTACCCAGAAGACCATTTACACAAATTAACATATTTTATCTACTGTAAAAAAAAAAAAAAACACGAAATAACTCACATATACAAGATTGTTTAAATTACTATCAGGGAATGCTTGAGCATTATTATTACATCCCACAAAAACATAAGTCCTGATAACCAAGTCAAAGATTTGCCACTTAAAAAGAAAACTAGTTGGAAAGGTATTTTTCTTCTTTTTTTTTTTATTATAAAGGATTTTATTTACTTATTCATGAGAGACACAGAGCGTGAGGCAGAGACAAAGGCAGAGGGAGAAACAGGCTCCATGCAAGGAGCCTGAGTGGGACTCGATCTCCAGTCTACAGGATCACACCCTGGGCAGAAGGCAGTGCTAAACCACTCAGCCACCTGGGCTGCCCGGAAAGGTATTTTTCTATTACAAGCAGTGTTTTATTAACTTATTTAGCAGGATGATCAAGAAATGAATGTTAAATGTAAACAGATCTGGGTTTGCATCTGACATTAGCTATGCAGTATTGGGTAGATTACTCCATCTCCCTGACCCTTAGATTTTCCATCTGTAAAATGGTTAATAAAACCTACCTCCTGTGGTTTTGAGAAATTGAAGACTGTGGCCACTAAAAGCTGAATGTAGCACATGCCCCATTCAAATCCTTCAATAAATATTAAAAGTTTATGTTTCTGTAATTATTTCTTAGAAGAACTTTAGAGATCACAGATAATATAAAAGTTACCTATCAGCACACTACCCTGAGAGAACCACAATTAGCAACTTGTGAATATCCTTCTAATTCTTTCTATGCATGCATGCATACTTTCCAACTTTTTATTTTGTATATATGGAATCCTACTTTGAATATCTCACTTTTTCCCCTGTTCCCCTCACAGTATTTGGGATGATTCCAATATTTAATCAATATAAACAGTAGTGCAGTGTGTGTCTGGCAATAAATATTCATATATATCTTTTATTATCTTTTAACTCAAATAATGTTATAATAAATATCCCACAAAGACATGTGAATATTATTTCATTCGACCTGAAAACATGCATTTGTACATAGCTCACATTTTTCTAATTTTTTAATACTTAATTTTTTAGTAGATAATACCTTTGTCTTACAAGTTGTCTTTAAATCAATATAATATAAATAAAAAGTAAACAGTAAAATACCTTGCTCTCATTACTGTGACTTATTTACCAACTTTCCACCACATCTACCTTGCAGGTAACATTAATGTATGTATATAGTCTTTTAGATGTATCTATGAATGTATAATATAAACATATATGTACCCCTTTATTCCATAAAGGAAAGCATAAAATACAAACCATGCAATTTTTGCTTTTCCACTTTTAAGAATATGGTTCATACTTCTTTCTATATCAGTATTTATCCTATTCTCTTATTTACAGTTGCATAGTAGTCCATTGTATATTTATACCCTGATTTACCATAATTCTTTTAAACTGCACCCTAATGATTGGTATTTATCTTCATTCCAATGTTTTGCTCTTGAAAAAAAGTAATTAATATTGTGACGTGATTAAAAAAGTGATTAATTTTATGTATGCAAACATATCTTTAGTTCAGACTAATATTCAAAATGTTTATTAATTTATAGGCCATACTAGTGTTTATCATCTGATGATCAGTTCTGTATGTCAGTTAAATTCTTAGAATTACTCACCTCAGTTCCGTATACTTTTTAAAAGGAAAAAGAAAAAAGATGTAACTTTGTATTCTTTTTTTTTAGATTTTATTTATTTATTCATCACACACACACACACACACACACACACACACAGAAGCAGAGACACAGGCAGAGGGAGAGCAGGCTCCATGCAGGGAGCCCGACATGGGACTGGATCCCGGGTTTCCAGGATCATGCCCTGAGCCAAAGGTGGTGCTAAACCACTGAGCCACCCAGGCTGCCCATAACTTTGTATTTCTACTACATGAGTAACCTTTTTTTTTTTTTTTTAACATGAGTAACTTTCTGTACTCACTGGGTCTCATTCCCTGCAGCTCCTGGCTGATCTCTGCTACTTTGGGCAGCCCTTCTACATGTTTTAGAGTTTGTAGATTTTATCAGTCTCCTAATCTTACAGATATATTTATTATATCATTCCTCTATATCTTTTGCTCACATTTCTATTGAAGCATTAACATTTTCCTTTTTGTATTCCAACATCATGCTCCGTGTTAAGGTTATTTGTGATTTTTTTTTTATTTCTTATCTCTTAATTTTTATTTGGGAATGTTTTGAAGATATTCTTATTTATACTACCTCTATTTTTTTTTCAGAAATAACAGATTCAAGGAAACAAGAAGTAGATTCATTCACTCATCAAAAACATACCAAATGCCTGCACGTACCAAATATTTTTCTAGCCACTGATGACACAGGGGGGATTAAGTTCCAGTTCTCTTTGCACTTATATTTCAAGAAGGGAAAAAAAAAAACAAAGAAAGGAAGGGGCTAGATACTGATAGGTGAAATAGGTTTTGTTTTGTTTTCTGACAGGATAAATTTCCCATTTATTGATCAGAGGCCACCTTGAAGCTAAAAGGAGTTACCAAATACAAACATCTTTTTCTATGACTAAAGTCATTCTTTCGATCAGAAAGAAACATTTTAGTATATTTTTAGTCTTTAGACATATTTCATCTTGGTTAATTTTTTTGAAATTATTCTGTCTTAATTCTATTTTACCTTTTATAAATGGCTTGACTAAACAGCTTTCAGAAACTTTTTTCAATACTCTCCTAAAATGCCACAAAGCAACCATATTTATCCTTAAATTTCAACATTGATTCAAGAGATGAAAGAAAACACTTGATAAGGACACAAATAAATATAGAGATGTGGTGAGAAAATCAAAGTAGTTCACCAATAACTGAAAAACATATACAGGAACTATTATCAGAAGTGGAAGTAAAATTGACCACAATGCTTACAGAAATAATAAAATAAACAACTAACTCCTAGCATGTTTGCTCTTTTAACATCCTGCTCAGGCCAGAGGGTTTCTGCTCTTCCAAAGAAATGCCTGTCCCCCACCTCAGTTACAGAAAGCTGTAAGGACATAGCAGCGATGCAGATTCTGCTGCATAGCTTTCCTAATGTCTCATCGGAAATCAGGTCTAAGTAGGATCTGGGCTTGTTTTCTGTTGCAAAGACATACAAGGTCCTGGTTAAGAACTTCCATTTCAGAAACAAATCCCTTAGTGATCATTTATTAAGTATGTGACCTCATGCAAGTCACTTAAACAATCTGTACCTCAGTTTCCTCACATCAAAAAAAAAAGGTAGAAGAATACTTATTTCATACAGTTGTCATGTTGATTATGTGAGCAAATCCACACAAAACACTTAGACTAGGACATTGTGCATAGTAGGTACTCTCTTATTATCCATGATTCTCACTAACTATTGTATTACTGTTTTGCAGATATATTTCATGTAGAAAACAAGGTATGATTGGTTTATCCACTGCCTGAAAATTTGTAAAATATTTCATTGATTTATATTTTTTATTTTTGGTTTTACCATTTAAACCATTCTAGTGTATAATTTGCTGGCATTTAGTACATTTTCAATGTTGTGCATTGTACAACCATCAGCACTATGTAGTTCTAGAATATTTCATCACCCCAAAAGGACATCCCATCCCATAACCATTAAACAGTCACTCAACATTTTCCCCTCTCTCCCTGCCCTGGCAACCACTAACTTGCTTTCTGTTTCCATGGATTTCCCTATTCTGAGTATTTCATATAAACAGAACTGTACAATGGCCTTTTGTATCTGGTTTCTTTCACTTACTATAAGTTTTAAAGTTCGTTCTTATTGTAGCCTGTATCAGTCCTTTATTCCTTATTATGGTTGGATGCTATTCCATTACACAGAAGGCATCCTGTTTATCCATCCATCAACTGATGGATATTGAGTTATTTCTACCTTTTGATGATTGTGAACAATGCTACTATGAATATTTTGTGTACAAAGTTTTTGTATCTGTTTTCAATTATCTTGGGTACATATCTGTAAGTGGAATTTCTGGGTGTTACAGTAATTCTATTTGACTTACTTAGGATCACTAAATTATTTCTACAGTGGTTACAACATTCTATATTCCCACTAGCAATATATGAAGATTCCATTTTCTCCATTTCTTCAACAATATTATTTTCCCTCTTTTAAATTTATTATAGTCATTCTCATAAATGTGAAGAGGTACCTCATTATGGTTTTCATTTTCACTTCTATAATGACTAATGGTTGGGTATTTTTTCATATGCTTCTTGGCCATTTGTGTATCTTTTCGGAGAAATGTCTATTCAAGCACTTTAAATCCAAGTTTTAATGGGGTTCTTTCTGCTGGTTGTTGAACTGTAAGAGTTATTTATATATTCTGGATAGTAAACTCTTCAGATATATGGCATATACCCATTCTGTGGGCTGTTTTTTCACTTTCTTGATTATGTTCTTTGAGGCACAAAGGTTTTTAATTTTGATGATGTCTGATTTATTTATTTATTCTTTTGTCACTTGTACTTTTTGCATCATACCTACGAATCCATTGTTGAATTCATGATCATGAAGATTTGCCTTTATGGGGTTTTTTTGTAGTTTTAGTTTTATATTTATGACTTTGATGCACCTTGAGTTAATATTTGTATGCAGTGTAAGATAAGGGTCCAATCTCACCCTCTTGCATGTGGATATGCAGTTCTCTCAGTGCCATTTGTTAAAGAGAATATTTTCCCATTCAATGGTTTTGGTTGGAAATGGCCATTTTTGAGCAATGGGCAACGGAATCTTTGCTAAAAATCAACTGACTTGATTTTATCCCATTGATCTATGTATCTATCCTTATGCCTTATGAGGTACCTCTCTTTTTTGACTACCGTAGCTTTGCAGTGAGTTTTGAAATTAGGAAATGGAGTCAAATCACTTTATTTTTAAAAAGTAATTATTAACAAAACATAGAATTGGATTTTAGGTAAAGATATAACTAGACCCTATCGCTAGTAATTTAAGTGTTAATTTTAATATAAAATATTTATCAATCTCATCTGGATATCTAAAAAATAATGTGTTTTCAGAGTTTTCAGCAAGTTTTAAGATATGCCAAAATAGAATTTAAAGGAGAAAGCAGTTTAAAGATATTAATAACAATAGTAATTGGTAGTAGTAGTATTTAAAGTCAGTAATATTAGATTGTTTTTGAAAGCACTTGCACATACTTTTCACAAGAGTTCTATGATATTTTTTCACAAAAGTTCTATGAAGCAATCAGGGCAAGCATGAGTATTCTCAATATGCAAATGGAAAAACTAAGGCCCTGAGACGTTAAGCAATGAGCTCAAGATTGCACAGTAAATAAATGCTAGAACCAAAACACAATACCAACTTCTCTAATTCCCAGGTCAGTTACTTCAGTTTGGTAAGTTAATATCAGCTTTGGATAAATTTGGTCTTATGTAAAATTTTACTTCAGTTTTGGGAAAAAACTTTTTTATAAGTAATAAGTAATAAGTAATAAGAACTTTTATAATTGCTTCTGCAAATCACTTGCTTATTCCATGCTCTTACAGAAATAAAAGTAAAATCAAATGCCAAGGGTTTTAGCTCTCCTGAGAGAGCTGGGTTGACTCCTTTTATACTCTTAAGTTATGCTATGATTCTTCTCCACAAACTGTTACATTCTCAATTTCTTATCCCTCTCCCTTGCATAAAGTTTTTTCTTTGACATTTAATTTATTATTAACTATAAAATGTTTCCATTACTCAGTAAAGCACCATTTTTCTGGACAATCTGTGATAAAAATCCCATGCAAACCAAATGTGCCTGGGGGAAGTGGCCTGAACCACCTCTTTTGTATCCATACACTAGTCCCATTAAAGTATCGCAGGAATATTATAAAGTACTAGAGAATGCAATTTGGAAAAGTATTATACTTGTTGCCCTTTGGAGAACTTATTTAATGTCAAGGAAAGATAAACTGGGCATTTTGTAGATCAGTAGGATGTGTCTAAAACTCCAAAGACAAGTCTGAGAAGGACCACTCAGCCCATGTTCCTTCAAAGCAGTGAGTTAAATGGTCTCATTATAAATATGCAGCAGAGAAAAAAAAAAGTACTCACTTTCATAAGAAAGTAGAAATAAAAAATTCCCGTGAAAGCTTGAGCCACTGTGATATAATACAAACCTATTTCAATTATTCTCAAATGCAGCTATGCTGTGTCTTTTATTCTCCTATTTGGTAAGATGACAGTCTTGGTAATTGAATATTAATTTTCACCAAAAAAGCATTCCAAACTCTCCTTCAAAGAGGGAATTAAGCTTATTAATTCACTCCTTAACAAGAGGACAAAGTGCATGACTTGCTATATAAGGAACAAGAACTCCTGGGGGCCAAGAAGATTTAATCAAGGCTTGGAGGGGGGGGGGTAGTGAATAAGCCAGAAGGCAGAAAATGTGAGGAGGTCACCCAACTTTTCAGGAAAGAGAGGGGGGGGGGGAAAAAGAAAAGAAAAGAAGAGAAATGAACTTTTCAGAACTCAGCCAAAGTGAAACAAGGCAATCAGATGTATAAATTCCTCCTGAGATCCAGGCAAAAAAACACTGACTTCCCCTTATAATGCCATTTTAATTTCTGGTAAAGTTCCAAAGCAAAGGCTTATATTTCATGATATTATCAACTTTGTATAAGACTACTTGTGCTACTCGTGACTTACATGGCCTTAGGGACACCATTGATTTTTTTCGCCCTCATAAATCTGAAAATGCTCTCTGCCTTCCTACTAGACCCCTAGTACTTATTGATGTCTCTCCTAAAACAACAGTCCAAGGTTGGACCTGGGAAAACATTGAAGGCTCTAATTTACCATAAAGTCTACTAAAGATTACATATAATACATAGCACTCCAAATGTGCCCAAGAAATATTAGAAACACTTCTGGGCAGCCCAGATGGCTCAGCGGTTTAGCGCCGCCTTCAGGCAGGGCCTGGTCCTGGAAACCCCGGATGGAGTCCTGCGTTGGGCTCCCCACAGAGAGCCTACTTCTCCCTCGGCCTGTGTCTCTGCCTCTCTCTGTCTCTCATGAATAACTTGGAAAAAAAAAAAAAAAACAGACTGAAGAAATATTAGAAACACCTCTGGGGATCCCTGGGTGGCGCAGCGGTTTAGCGCCTGCCTTTGGCCCAGGGCACGATCCTGGAGACGCAGGATCAAATCCCACGTCAGGCTCGCGGTGCATGGAGCCTGCTTCTCCCTCTGCCTATGTCTCTGCCTCTCTCTCTCTCTCTGTGTGACTATCATAAATAAATAAAAAATTAAAAAAAAAAAAAAGAAAGAAACATCTCCGCCTAAACACACACACTGTTTTTTTTTTTCCTAATAAATGTTGCTACATGGGAAAATTACAAAGTGACTCATGCTACATTCCCCTCCAACATATCTGCAGAGCTGCAAGTCTATTTTAAGTATCATTTGACTTGTAAATATTTCTTTTCTATTACTTTACATTTTTAAAAATTATTAAAGATCTCAGAGTTTTTGTTTCTATGTTACATGTATGTCTCTGTGTGTGTGTGTGTGTGTATATATATATATATATATATACACCATATATATTTACCAAATTTATATATCATATATATTTACCATATTATAAAAGTTAACAGAATTTTAAAAATATTTAGTTGATTTGATTTAAAAATAATCCTTGCAGATTAATATAAATAGCATATACATTATGAATAACCATGTTTTCAAAACCAAAATATCTAGTGAGAAATGGCATTGTTTTAAATTTTTCCAAATATTTTTAATGTCTAGTTTAAAAAGAAGACAGGTGGATTCTAATTTTTCTGCTTCTTCATTTAGTATAAAATATCACTGTTCATGTAGCCTCTGGCCTGCCCATACACTTAGGAGAAAATGACAATGAAAAAAGGCAAATAATGCCTTAGTATTATCGTGAAAATCGTGTTGATGTCATAGATCCTCTGAAAGGGTCGTTGGGAATACCGCCCTCCCTCCCCAGAGATCCCTGCATCACACTTTAAGACAATTGCTTTAGAATATCAGAAAAGCATACACAAGTTGGAGCTACACATGGATAACTATTAACAGACACCTAGGGATAGCCACGGCAGTATCCAACAAAGATCTCGTATCTTTAAAGTGCTGTTTTCAATGTATTGTTAAGTTTATGACTGCTTCAGTAACCAGAGATAGTCACTGACCAGTTTTGCATTACTCTTGTTAGATTCAAGTAAGACCTACAAGATGATATATAGACAATAGCTCCTGAAATTACAAAAGACACTACATTTGATGCGCAATTTATGTGTGTGTGGTGTTGTAACTGGTTTGGGAGATTTACACTTAACTATTTTAGTAGTTATCCTATGAAATATAATATGCAACCCTAGTTTAAAAATGTTTTAGTGTAATCCAAATTTTCATCCTGAATAATAAAAAATACCTTTAAAAAAACATTATTTCTGATTGTCTCTCCTTAGCTTCCATGCAACTTTTGTCCAGCACTTGTTTTATCTTATCGGTCTCTGAATCCTTCAAACAGATGCTATTATTGATTTATACAATCCATATTTTGTTAAATTTACCTATATATTTACTAATTTATTTTCTCATCATTTCTTCTTATACTACGGGCTTCCCTTCTAGGACTGTCTTTCTTCTTGAAGTATAACATGTAGAAATCCCTTATAATATGTAAAAGTCCCTTCAGTCCAGATCTTCTGGTGACAAATTCTCCCAGCTTAAAGATATTTATTTAGCTCTCATTCTTGGTAGACAATTTCACTTGGTTTATAAATGTAGTTTGATATAGTTCATAGCCCTCTAAACCTTTATCTAATATTTCTGTTTGTCTTTGATGCTATGAGAGAGACTTGTCAGTCTAATAGTTGTTCACGTAGGTACCTTGTTCTTTCTCTGAGCTGCCCTCAGAATTTTATTCTTGTCTTTGGAGTTCTACAGATAGCCTTCAATGTATCCTAAGAGTGAGTTTTCTTTCTATTTATCCTGCTTGGGATGTGTTGGTGCTCCTGAATTTAAGGATTTGTGTGCTTCATTGATTCTGGAAAATTCTCAGCCATTATATTTTTAAATATCAGTGTCCTCCATTTTTCCTATTCTCTTCTGAAATCCAGTTAATGTATATTAGACCTGTTGTTCACCATACCCTTCACATCTCTTTATCTGGCTTTTATGTTTTCCTCTTTCTGCTGCAATTCTTTGCATCATCCAGTTTGTGCTTAATTGTTCAACCCATGTAGTGATTTTTACACTTATTTTCCTTTTTTTTCTTTTAATTCCAGTACAGTTAACAGTGTTAAGTGAATTTCAAGTGTACAATGTGGTGATTCAACAATTCTGTACAGTACTCAGTGCTCATCACAATAAGTATACACTTAAGCTCCTTCCCCTATTTCACTTATCCCCCCACATCCACTTCCTCTCTGGTAACCATGTGTTCTCTATAGGTAAGAGTCTGGCTTTTGGTTTATCTTTTTATTTTCCTTTGTTCATTTGTTTTGTTTTTTAAATTCCACATATGAAGGCAATCATATGGTATTTGCCTCTCTCTGACTGACTTAGAACTATACTCTCTAACTCCACCCATGTTGTTGTAAATGGCAAGATGTCATTCTTTTGTACGGCTAAACTTATTTTAATTGCTAAAATTCTATTTGTTCTTTTAAAAAGCTAAATTTGTAATAGTCTCTCAACCCTTAATAACATTTTAATTCTTAGTTTAGTAAATATAATATGCAAACTCATTGATATTCCTACCTGATGATTCCAATATTATGATTCTATCTGTGTTGCTTTTGTTGCTCCTAGATCATGGTGATTTCTTTGTGTGTAACTTTGCATACTGAACTTGTGGCTACTTTAACTTTATCTATAAAATTATTTAGAATTTGTACTGAGAGGTGTATCTCTAATGGGGATTTTCATTTGCTTCTATTTCAAGAGTATTTTAAATATTAAGCTCAGAAGTTTTCAGGCAAATAAGTAGTGTAAATACATGCTGCCAGTCCAGAAGATGGTCAACTCATGATTACAAATACTCCTCCATTTGCATGGCCCTGGGTCCTGGGCCTTCGTTCTTCCCCACTACACAGGTCAGAAATTATCCGGGTTACAGGCAATCGAAAGAGCACAGGAGAGCAGCAGATTTGTGTTCTCACTCACAGTTTAACCTTGAAAGATGTTTTCATTTCCAAGTCAGTTCAACCGTATATTTTCAATGGTTATTAAACATGTTAGATAAAATATTTTAAGGATATACAGTCAGTCATATCCTCAGAAATAGATCTTCCTTGCCTTGAAGTATATACTGTAGCATTTTTATGTGGAAAATCTATTGCTAAGGTGTATAACTTTATTTTAATTTATAATATTCAGTGACAGTCATATTATTTTTAAACATGATAGTTCAAATTTATAGTTCTTATAACTTATCAACTATTTCTGTACCATTTGTTTTAAACTATATGAAGGCTAGAACAACTGTGTTGTACTAAACCCAATGAAATGTTTTCCATTTTTGTTTAAAAATCCTAAAACTTAAATACAATTTTACAAAACTGAAATTACTGTATCGGCCAGACTCTACAGAACTTAGCATCAACCTCTAAATGATTCTGAAAATATCTGGAACTCACCTCTGCCTCTACTGACATAGATAGATGTTAGCAGTGAAACAGTTTCTCATGTTCTGTAAGGTTTTCTAATAGAATCTGGCTGTAACCATCAGACAAAACAGACATTAAAGAGAGGCATGGGTATTGTCTTTAACCTTCAGCTATTACATATGCCATATGAAATTGCATAGTTCCAAACTAATATCAGAAAAATAAAGAAAATAATAAAAAAAGAAAATAACAATTCAAATAGGAAGCACTTAAGCCTGCTTATTTTTAAAATACTTTTCAAAAAATAATATTTATAAGGACTTTGGCTTAATTCATTTGCTTGCAGTTCTCATAAATTAACACTAAAAAATATAAATTGCTACATCTGTAAATGATTAGAATTATAGGAATATGCCATAAGTAACAACAACATCAGTAAAAACTGACAACACAGACATACAAATTTGGTACCAACTTTTGGAACATAGGAACCTGACATTTTAAATAAGAGAAGAAATACCGTGTTATAATTTCATCTGTGGCTCTACTTTAACATAGATATAAGTGGAAACAGAATTTTGGGGCCAGTGACTTAAGTATCTACTAATTTTGAAATGGATGAGCTATGAAAGGATTGCAGAAGGACCTTTAAATCTCCTCCAGTAGGATTTAAATGGTACCAATATGAAGTAGCATGGGGGAAGTAATCATATCTTAGGGGTTAATAGGACTGGAGAGTTCTTCCATATGGGGCAGGAGCTACTAAAAACAGCCCTTTCTCCATAAGCTGAGATATCCGAATGTCCTTTGTCATGAAAGTGACCTCCTTACAAACCTAGTATGAAAAATCTTCCTGTGGCCAAGTGACATAACATATTTGAAATTGTTCTAAAAATTGTGATTAGTCATTTGGTACAGTGAGCAAGTAATAACAAAAGAAACTAAAGAGGAAGTAGGTAAATCATATTTGGGGAATGATACAGTAATAGCATCTTTCTAAGGCAAATATGTAAAGGAAACGTTTCTCAGAGAAGAACTGGATCAACACAACTTCCTCTTGGAAGGGTAAATAAGCTGGCTGGCAGACCTTTCTTAGCCAGATTTTTAGTGGAAGTTTATTGGTAGGAGTATTTCTAAACCTAACAATAAGATATAAGAATTCACAAAAGGGAAAATCACATTGTTAACAGATTGTATATTAGAATACAGGAAAAACTAGTTACTTGAAACCATACAAAAGAGATTTAAGGAAAATATACCCCAATTTTTTAAATTAAGAATAAGCCTGTTGGCGGTGAGGTTTCTCATTCTAAATCTCTAGCAAAATGATTAGCAAAGTGACTTTATGGAAGAAGTACCAAACAAATCATATGAGTGATTTATCTAAGCAATTCAGTGATAAGATCTGAACCCACCCCTGCTACATAAGCCCTGTAACATAGTGATTCAAGGAGAATGGACTCTGGAAACAAAATGCCTGGCTTTGAATCCCTGCTTTGCATCTGAGATGTGAACTGCACAGTTACTTAATCTCTATGACTCAGTGGGTAGGATGGGGATGATAATGCTACCTTAAGTTAGCACATTTTACAGAGTGCCTTTGGCAGTGTCTGGCACATAGTGAGCTTAAGTAAGCATTTTACCATTTCTGCTATGGCAGAGAAAAAAGGAAACCAGATCAAATGCCAACAAACTTGAGTCTTGGTCTCAATATTGTCACTTGCTCAGATAAGAAGCTTAAAAGCAATTCAGTTTTACCCGTGACACTCCTCACTTCGCTCACTACCTTCCCAGCAGTTAGGATCAAGTGATTTCATGTGTACAAGGTGTGTTGAAAAGCATCAAGTGTAACCTTTGAGTTCTCTGGGAGAAAAACATTGAATTTCAAGGTACTGTATCATATGATTCTTATTCTGACATTCCAAAAAATATCAAACACTGAAGTCATACATGCTTATCTTCATATTTAATGGTGTCCCATTTAATGGTATTTTCAGCACTGAAGAACATGCCTTAAAATTCAATGCCACTTTAAGCCAATAATATAAGGAGAATTACATACCCATTTATGAATATGCTTCAACTAGTTTGTGATATCTTTAGGTATGACCCATAATGAAGGATTTTTAATTTTCTCTTAATAATTTAATGTTATCAATTAGAATATCTTTTGTTCTTATTATATTTCAAAGAACAAAGGTAAAATGACTAGAGACAATCAAGTGAGGAACATAACAGTAACAGCTAACCATACTAACTCTGTTGGTCCTCAACCCAGATCTGCTTAGCATTTGCTCTGGTACATGCTGTGGTATCCTACTGGGAGTATCTGCAGACCTCCTGAGGGCTTTATCTTGGGGGCAGACCAAAAGTGCCATGAGTTAATATCCCAGAAAGCCCATCTCAGCTACAGACAAATGTGGGTGGAGGATAAATACCCCTCATCCCTTGGGAGAGGCAACTCTGAGAAGTACACCATGCTGTTTCCCGGCGGTCAGCGACAGGACTGAGTTCCAGTTTCTCCTATGATGACCTGCTTGCTAAATCATTTCTCATTGGCTTTCTCCCCTGCTCTGTCTCAGTTTCCATGTCCTTACCAGCACTTCCTGGGATCACTTCTCAATCTACCTGTCTCAGTATTCTGAAGAAACTCAGATAAGATACTAACATTTATAGTGAAGTTACTACATACAAGCATCCTCAGGGCTTTATGTTCTGGTTTTCCTCCTACTTCACTGCATGTGCCTTTTCGGTATCCTCTGCTGACCCTTCTTCTGGCTGACCCCTAAATGTTGGTAGAGTATAGGACTCATCTGGGAGGCCTTCTCTCTTCCATTTCCATTCTCTGCATAGATGGTCTCACTCACCCCCCGGTGTTTATGTGTCAATGACTAAAATTTCTGTTTTCAGCCCTGACTGGTCCCCTAGACACCAAATTCGTATCTTCAGGTGCTGTTTAACATTCTCACCTAAATGTTAACAAGGCCAAAGCAGAATTCCTGATATCCTGTCCCAAACAGCTTCTCCTCCATCCTGCCCAATTCAGGAAATGGTGTCACCACCCATCAGTTGCTCAAGTTAAGAACCCAGGATTTGGGATGCCTGAGTGACTCAGTCGGTTAAGTATCTGCCTTCAGCTCAGGGCATGATCCCAGGGCCCTGGGACTGAGCTCTGTATCAGGCTCCTTGTTTCTCCTTCTCCCTCTGTTACTCTCCCTACTTGTGCCTTCTCTCTCTCCCTCTCTTTCTGTCAAATAAATAAAATCTTAAAAAAAAAAAATGTCTGATTTGTTCTTGATTCTTCCCATCCTTTCACTCCTCATATCCAATCCTTTAAAAAAAAAAAAAGATTTTATTTATTTATTTATGAGACACACAGAGAAGGAGAGAGAGAGAGAGAAAGAGAGAGAGAGGGGCAGAGGGAGAAGCAAGCTCCATGCAGGGACCCTGATGTGGGACTCCATCCCAGGACTCCAGGATCATGCCCTGGCCCAAAGGCAGGCGCTAAACCTCTGAGCCACCCAGGATCTCTCCCCATATCTAATCCATTAGCAGGTTGTGTAGATTTCACCTTTGAAACATACTGTAAACTACCCATTTGTCTCCACATCTAGAACTACCAACTCATCTAACTATATTTCTCCTCTGAGCTATTGCAGTGGTCTCCCACAAGTCTTCCTTCCTTTGTGCCATTGTCCACAAGCTATCTCAAAAAAACATTTTTAAAAATATTAAGTAAGCTATGGTGTTCCCTTCACTACACCTTTCAATGGCTCCCAATAATGCTTATGCATAAAACCTAGACTCCTTTGTCCTGGCTTAGAAGGCTCCACAATTTCTGATCTTTTCCTTCTCTGAACTCTGTATAGCTTTCACCTTAGATCATATGCTCATGTCTCACAGGCTTTTTTTCTGTTTCTTGAACATAGCAAATTCATTCTTGTCCTAGGGCTTTTACGATATCTGTTTCCTTTTCCTTGAATGTTCTTCTCTGAGATCTTTGTATGGTTACCTCTTTCTCATTCAAGTTTCAGCTTAAATATATCCTCTCTATAAAGAATTTTAAAAATTATCTAACCTAATATAGTACCCAGTCACTATTTTATCAGAGTGGTTACCACTGTTTTTTAATGCTTATTTATTTTATATAGTTCAATCTTCCTCTGAGTAGATGTCAATAATAGGAATTTTGTCTTATGGGGCATCCCTAGCATCTAGCACATAAACTGACACATGCCAGGGCTATAATAAATTTTGTTGAATGAAATAAATGGCAGGAACTATCATAAGCCCCATTTTGAAGGTAGTGAAATTGAGCTTTCAGGTATTTATATGACTTGCTCAGGCCAATAGAGGCAGAAAGTGTTACATAAATCAAATCAGTCTGACCCAGAGCTCGTGCTTTTAACAATTATACTGAATTTCCTCTATATCTGGGTGGGAAGGGGATATTAATTTGAAAAAAACAAAAACAAAAAATCTTAGTCCAAGAATTTAGCACATCCATTTTTACAGAGTGCCTGTTTTGTTTTTGTTTTTGTTTTTGTTTTTGTTTTAGAGTGCCTGTTTTTAAAAGACTTAGCATGTTTAATTATTTTGAGACCTGTAAAACATCTATAGCTCTAAAGAAATAAATCTTAATCTTTTTGCTATGTCAGTATACTAAGAAGAAAGGAAAGGAAAGCTATCTCAGTTCTCATCCTCTACACAAGTCTAGTAAGAGATATCCAACAGTTTAAACAACAGAATATAATTTCAGACCATTTCTCACAGGAAAACTAAAAGAATCCAGATTACAATACAGCATAATTCATTTTGCATGGAAACCATTAGAAGAACAGTCAGTAATATTTCCTTTATGAGAATGAAATTGCATTTAACACATATTATATAATTTGGAATCAGAGTCATAATGGCCTACACACCAAGGGATATGAATATATATATATAATATATATATATTTCACACTATATATATATATATATAGTGTGAAAAGCTGAATAGCATCAAAATAGAAATACTCATAAAAATTTATATAAGGAAATACAGCTAAAATTAACCAGTGGACAATAGACATTTAAAACAAAGTCTTCTAAAATTATTTTGATATGTTTTATAATGAGACTCTGGCATCCTGGATAACAAATTCCATCCAAGCTTTCTAAGAAACAATGTAAGAAATTCAAGGAATACAGAAATATCGTCTTTAGGAGGAGGTAAACATATTTTTTTACAATTTTTATAATAATAATAACAAAAGGAATATGGGCTTTCATGCTAAATTCCAAAATAGTGACTGGCAATGGCACAAAACCACATTATATAATATATATATATTATATTATATAATATATGTTATATATTCATTATATTATATAAACATTATATAATTATATAATGTTTTATCTCTTCTACTCTCTTTTTAGCCCTTTAATTTTCAATGAATGGAGCTGCAAAATACCATAATCAAAAATATATGTGTATATATATACACACACGTATTTATATATATATATATACAAACACACATATATATACATACACACACATATATATTTATACTATGAATATATATCACAATCTTTGTGGTTGCATACAAGTTTTAGGATTGTTCTTTCTAGTTCTTGAAAAATGCTATTGATATTTTGACAGAGATTGCATTAAATCTGTAGATTGCTTTGGGTAGTATAGACATTTTAACAATATTTGTTCTTCCAATCCATGAGCATGGAATGTCTTTCCATTTGTTCATGTTATCTTCAATTTCTTTTATCAACATTTTATACTTTTCAGAGTACAGTTCTTTTACTTCCTTGGTTAAGTTTATTCTTAGGTATTTTATTATTTTTGGTACAGTTGTAAATAAGATTGTTTTCTTAATTTCCCTTTTTGCTGCTTCATTATTAGCAATGTATAGAATTGTTAAATCACTATATTGTACATCTGAAGCTAATATAACATTGTATATTAACTATACTGGAATTAATACACACACACATACATGAGAAAAAAAACTTAATGTATGTAACTCACTCTCCTGAAGAAATAACTGAGACCCAGGTAATGAGTGCCAGGGCAGACATTACAACCCAGAACCTCTGATTCTCAGTTCAGCAGTCTTTCCTTCTTATCACAGTCACCCCACAAAGAAGGTAGCACACAAGTACATGTTCTTTGTGTCATTTTCCTTATCCTGCCTTGCTATGGATATCTGTGGCAATAGGAATGGCAAAAATTTTGAGTTTAAGCCACTCAAAAAAGTATGAAATGCTGATAATTAAAAGGGAGATGTTTGGGCTATGATTTGAACCTCCAAAGTGGTCATATAAGGTAGTGGTCCCACCAAATGTCTCTCATGGTCACTGACAGAGACCAAAGTCAGACTAATATAAGCTGACAAATCATTTCCTATATCTCAGGTTCTTACTAATATCATTTGATCTGATATAAAATATCATCTTTACTCTGCAGATGATAAAGTCAGATATGCAGTCAGACTAGCATTTTATGCAGAAAGTGCAAGTCAGAGGGACAGAAAAGACATGGGATCAGCAAACTGGCTTGACTCAGATGTGTGAGGATCAGGAGCTCTACAGTCTGACAAGAATACCAGGAAGAATGAAAAAGGAGGTGAGCAGGCATAATGTTTTCTTTGTGTAATTTCTGCATGGTCAACTCTCATATTTGTCAAGAAATTATCACCTTTGTTCTAAGTAAATATGAGAGCTTAGATTAAAGATTATATGCATATAATATACAACTTCATTTCCAGTTTACTCACAAGCTTGTTATTATAATTTTGGGGATTTTTGAAATAATTTTATTGATTTTGATGTTTCACTAGGTTTGGGAACCAATATGGCTTCTTAAATAGAAACTGGGTTCTACTTGAGCTGATAAGAAAATTTAAGATTGAGGAGAAGATGCAGGGCTATATCAGCTGCACTATATATATATTTCAATAAAAGAGAAAATAAAAAACTGATTGAAAATTTATGTCCAACAAATATTCACTAAATGCCTACTGTGTGAAAAGCACAGGAAGTTCCAGTAATAAAACACTATTTACAAGTTTTACAACCCACTTATGATGATTAAACTTAATATAGGGGAAGAGATAAAGGCCTTAAGTGAATTATTATAGACAATGCATTAAGTACTGAGGAAAAAGCAGTTAATTTTAATTAGAGGTGAAAGCAAGGGAAACTTCATAAAAGAGATGACATCTATTTTGAGACTAAAGGACAAAGAAGGGTTTGAACAGGTGTGGGTGGGGGAAGTAGAGAGAAAAAGTCAAATGTGTTGACTGCCTTTGTGCCACATGCTATACTTGAAACCTAATCTAGATGATTCAAATTAATCCCCCAATAATACTACTGTCATAGACTCCATTATTGTTTCCAATTATCCACCATCATCCTTTTATCCTTATCTTTTCCCCTATACAATTCCTTCCATTAGGGGTGGATTTTATTTCGCTACCCAGTGATGTGACATCCATAGGACAAATTGGTGCAAAGACTTAAATTGTACTTGCATAGTTTTTACCATCCCTATGTGAAATACAATCCTTGTATGCCACTGATCCTCCAAAGTATGGGAGACCTGTGGAGAAATACTAAACTGAACTCAGCACCTAGAGGTGAGACCAGCCAATCCACAGATGCATGAGAAAAAACATTTAATTTTATGCCACTGAGTTTTTGTGGTTGTTGGTTACATTATTGTACCAATAGCTAACTAATATACCTGTCCAGAGTTAGGAACTAAGCCCTAGAAGAGAGAATTCATTTGCCCAAAGCTACCTACTTAGTAGGAGAAAGAGGCCAGTTTAGAATTCTGGTGTGTCACAGACCTAAGTTTACATTCTCTCTATCCCAGTGACCCTTTGGGGGCGGGGAGGGTGGGCAGAGATTAGAGAGAAGGATATTGCAAGGTTAGGGCAATTAATGGAGGTAAGAAGAAAAGGCCACCTTGGTTGAAATCATCTAAGATGATCATGGGGTTAAGAAGATAACTTTGGTCCAAATTTACGAGAGTTTTGAACGTCAAGCTTAGAAATTTCAACTTCTATTTAAGGACATGAAAAGCCATGAAAATGTTTTGAATATGGAAGCAACCTACTAAAGTAAGGCAATTCAGGAAGCTCCATTAAGTATACATTTTGTGGAATCACTCACAGGCTTTTGCAGTAATCTAGGCCATCAAACAAAGAGACACTAAATAATTATTCCTCATTTTTAGGCCAAGATTAATTGTGCTTGCTCCAATAGGCGCTCGTTATAGAACTGAAAGATATACTCCTATTTTAAACACACCTTCTAGATTGATCTAAATGTAAATATACTCCACGTGTTTTAACTTTTAATTTATTTCAACATATCTTTCATCTAATATTTATCAATTCATTATGTGTGTATGCAGATGCATCCAGCAATTTGTAAATGTGGTTAAAAGAAGTTGCTTGGCAGCTGGGAAATGAATCAGTCTAAAAAAATATAAATCTTCTGCCTTTAGGCTAAAACACTAACTAAAGGAGGAAATGACTATGATATGACAACTGTATCAACCAAAACAGCAAATTACTCATGATGAATGTTCAATGCCCTGGTTGATGGGAGCCCTTTCCCAAATCATCTGTGCCAAGGGCTTACAAAGAACATATATATATATATATATATGTATAATTTACTTACTTTCTTTAACAAAAAGAAATTTACTTAAAGCATAACTACATCTGATATATTAACTGAATCAATTAGAAGTACTGCAACTTAGTATAAAGATCAATTAGGTTTATAGTCATAATATATAGTTTGTGGTTTTTACTGAAGCCTAAGACTTACAAGTATCAAATTACTAGACTCATTGTGTATTCATCACTATATAAAAGAAAAAAAAATACCAACAAAAGGAGGATGTTTTAGCATAACATCCTCCATTTTAAAGCATATACAATTATCTTTTTTAAAAGTTTTCTGTAAATCAGCTGATATAGGAGTCTATCTCCAGGAAGATAAAAGGTGAAATTATCGACATGAGAAGGACACAGCTGCCCACATATCCTTTCATCCGTACCATCTACTATCCATCAGTTTTATATTTCTTTTCCTATTATGCTTTCTCTACCCACTGAAGGTCCAAGGCTTGCATGGGACATGACTGTGGATTGTGTATATGTTGAGGGCACAGTCACGGTCTTTAAAGTGCTTCTTCCATCACCAGTCACAGGCCTCAAATAAGAAGGAATGCAAAGTATTATTTTCAACTGATATCCACCTGAAATTCAGACCTTCTTTTTCTTTCTCTTGAACACACATCATTTCTAGGGATTCAGGATACATAACAACAGTCCTTTTTCTTTCTTTCTTTTCTTTTTTTAAGAAGTATGTATCTTAGGATAATTTAATTAAATCACTTATTTTTTGTCAATATTCTTAAATAACTGAGAGTGAATATCTCAAAAATTAGAAGACTTTTTTTATTTTTTAAAAATTAGAATCAGATCATCTATAAATTCAGATAAAATCTGAAATGATCTATAAAATCAGATCATCTATAATTCCAAAATTCCCATTCTCATTCCCTTTGCACCTCAGTCTTGGGAGAAATATAGTAAAAATGGATTATATGAATAAATTCAGTAAGTGAGAATTGAGGGATTCTCAAACTCTATCAAGACTTTGGGAAGAACTGAGAGGAGGTGAAAGAGGGCTCTGAAATGAGATTTTCAAGTGGACAGAAAAGCTTATTTTTCTTTTGCTTGGGAAGCAGGGAGCCCAATGCAGACCTCCACCTCAGGACTCCAGGATCATGACCTGAGCCAAAGGCAGCTGCTTAACCAGGCTTCCAGGTGCCCCATTATATACTTTTTTAAAGTGTAAAATGTATAAGCATTCTAGACAAGAGGCAATCATTTCCTCTTTATATATTTTATTTAAGGAAAACAAAGACAAAAAGAATAACTAAATCTAGATAAAAGAAGCCTAGTTAGAGTTGAACTTTCTTTTTCTGTGGTGAGACTGTGTCCCTACCAGCATTATATTACTCATTCTATCATTTTCTGGAAAAGTTTCCAAACAATTTTGTTTCTCATAATTATTTCTTAGAAACTCTAGTATCAACGATGACTGTTTCAGGCTGCTCTGATTCTCTGATAATTTAAATTCCTAAACAGGGTTTCTCATCCAGGAAACCATGATTTGTGTTGAACAAGAACCCAGACACCATAAATTATAGGATCTGAAGCACCTTCCATCAGCCTCAAAGGCTTGATGGATTTATGGGAACAAACTGTATAAGAGCGTTGGGGGTTCTGCACTACCAGATGAGAGGGAGGCTAAAAGACATCTACTCACTGACCAGCTTCTCTTTCTGCCTCAGTCTTACAACACTGATATCTGAACCACAAATACGACAGCATTTTTTTCTAATACTGTGTCCCCGTGTAATTTCACCTTATTAATATATACACATATGTATAAATTCACATATATGTGTGTATATATGTGCATGCTTCTGTGGTGTGTGTGTGTGTGTGTGTGTGTGTGTGTGTGTGTGTGTGTGTTTTAAAGGTACTATCTTGGACTATGTGTTTAGGGAGAATAATTACTCCTTCCTGCTGTGTCCATCACTCCACTTTTCCTCTGACTCCAACTAGCTTCAGCTAAGTCCACAGTTATTTCCAGAGGTCAAAAGCCATGAAGGCACCTTTCCAACTCTTGGGCCCCTGGCTTTCTAGGAACTCAGGCAAGTAACTGAAAATCACCTTCTAATATCCCAGTGACTCCAGGGTTAGTTCTCCTACCTGTCTTCAATCTTTTCCCCCTCCCCAAAGCCCTACTTCCTTATCCTCTTGCTGGTCATCTTAAATCTTGAGGAAAATGAAAATTTAATCCTCTTTCTGCAAAAGGTTAGGCACTCCTCAGTTAATGAATACTTATCCCTTAAGTATATTTGGAAATGTTAAACAGAAAACAAAACAAAACAAAACAAAACAAAAAAACCCACATGAAAGGTATTTGATATAGCAATCTGCTAATAACTGAGAGATTAAAAAAATGAAAATAAAGTATAGCATTTTATAAGATTTTTAAATGAATACTTTTATTCAGTTTTTTAAAAGAAAGAAATATTTAAGGTTCATTAATATTTATTCTTACCACCCTCCTACAGTTTCACCTCTATCCGCCCCTAAACCCACACACACAAAGCAGCCCTCAAGAAAAGGGACAGACAAAAAGATAGACATATCCTGAATAACTTGCTGATGATTGTACAAGAAACAAACATATCAGTTTGCATATCTTTTTATGCAAAGAACTGTAAAATTCCAAAACAAAACAGAACAAAAACGTAGTATAATTTCTTTTCTGTATTTCACATTTTACAGTACTTTAATTTGTTTACAGTACTTTTATAAAATTAATTATTTTGATTCAGCACAGAAAATTAGAGATTTCACATGCAAGAATTTCTAGTCAGTGCTTATAATAATACTCAAAATATCTTTTTGTTTTAATTTTTAAAAATAAATGAAGGGTTTTTATTTCTGAAGGTTGTCTGTTGACATTCAAGATTAAAACTGGTTTTAGGACATATTGCAAATTTCTTTACAGAAACCAGATATGAAAATTTCTGCATCTCTAAAATCTACATCTCTAAAAACAAAGCCAATTAATATGCCAGGTTCCTTTTCCCCACCGAATATAATGGAGCATGTGCATAAAGCAGAGCTAGGAAGCTGGTCCCGCTCATCAGCATATTATAATGCTTCCTGACAGCCTCACACACTGCCTCATCAACATCATACTGTTTCAATTACACATTTTTTTTTACCCACTTCACATGTTAAGCCACCTTCACTTCTATCTCGCCTCGAGTTGCAGTATTAAATTTAACTACATTTTTCCAATTATAGATGGATTTTCTGCAAGTCAGGAACTGAAAAATCACTAACATTGTATTGTTCCAGGCCACAAAAGAAAGAAAAGGTGGGAGGGAAAAGAACTGTGGTGGATTTTAAAGAAACAAATAATCCCTCCCCACAAAAGCCTGACCCTCTGAACCAATGGCAGAAAGAATTAAGAATTGGCTGCAACACAGGATGCGGTCCCTTTGCCAATGAAATGGAAATTGTCTTTTCAAGAAATGTTAGAGCCTGCTCACTCTCCTGTGATCATCCTACCAGTTCTGCTCCACCTTGCAAGGGTAACGAAGCAAGGTCTTTTGATTTTGCCAGCAAACTATTGAAAAAAAAAAAAATAAAGGATGGGCCTGAAAAGATGAACTTTAATTTAGCAAACACCATAGAGACATGTCCCAAGACAACTGCCACCTCACATAAAAAATACCTTCTAATGTTTAGATCATGAGAAGAAATTTCGATACTGTAAAGCAGAATCATTCCAAAAGAGCATGACTCTTATTATGTGGCTGTTTTTCTTTGGAAAAATTCTAAGTAGACTGAAGGAAAACTCCCTCATATCATTGCAGAGTCCATCTCTCAGAAATAATTTTAATTGCATGAATATGTAGTGTTCAGAGAGCTGAGTTACGAGAATAAGTTTTCATAGCAACAGAGCAGGTTGGAAGTCAGAATGTAACAGATTTCTTGGTGTTTAGATGACTTATGAAAGTTTCACATTACCTTTCTCTCAAATTGGCATTTCATCCTGATTGGTTAAGTATCATTTTTTTATTTTAGCAGCAAAAGGATCCTGAATAATGCAGTTGCAGCTGGATAGTCTTTAAGTGAATTCCAAGTTTTGTGATTTCTGTGTTTTCTCACCCTCAGTTTATGTTTAACTTAAAAACTACAACAAAAACAGTTCCCTTTTGTCTCACAGACCTTAAGCCTTACTTTAAAATCTGTAAAAACTAGAAATCCTGTCTTGTTTTGGTTTTCCTAGGGCTCAGAAAGCTTGACCCTGTCTGAGCAGATGGGACAATTTGAAACAGGGCAGTATTTTTTTCTCCAGAAGTTCTCTGCATTTCGGTGCAGCTTTACATCCCTACAGGATGTTTCCTGACACCTAGGTTGGAAGGATGTGAGGCAGAGCAAAAAGTACAATCTTAGCCCTATTATTAACAAGATCAGTCTACAATTTGATTATATAATTCTATTGCCGACTATATATATAATATATATACTTCTACCACTGACTATTTTTTAAAAAAATCAATGTCAAAGGTATGTAAAGATAACATTTCCAATAACTGAAGACTTCAAATGCAGAAATTTTCACATCCTAGATTTTAATTATAGTCCTCCTCCATCCCCCGACACACACTATATATTTAGTAAGACTCTACTATAGACTAGGCATATGCTAGATTCTGAACTTCAACAAAAAGCAAAACCAAATTGTGGTCCCTGGGGAAAACCAATATTAATCAAGTAATTGGATAAAAGTAGAAACTGTATATATAATAAAAGCACAAAGGAGAGAGAGAGAGACATAGGGCTATGAGATCCTTTGATGAAAAGATTTGACCCTAGTCAAGGAGGTCTTGAAAGAAGACTGGGCTGATCTGAAAGATAAGTTAAAATTTATAAGACAGTGAGGGGAAAGAAGAGCATTTCAGGAAGAGGGGATACCATGTGCAAAGGATCTACAATGGGAGGGAGCATGATGAACACAAAGATGAGGATACTTTCTTTTTTTTAATTGGACATGCTTAGAGAAAACATGTGAATAAAGTGGAAGATAAGACCAGAGAGAGGGTGGAAAGCCACACCTTGTAGGCCATGTTTAAGAATAGGACACAGAAATGAAAATAAGAATAACTTTATAGGCCATATTGAGAGTTTTTGTTGGGAGTGACAAGCAACTGATATGTTCCAACGATCACTCTGACCACTGTGAGGTGACTAGATGGGCAGATGAATTGGGGGCTCCTTGCATACAGCCGGCTGAGCAGCAGTGGTGAGAAGTATACATGGTGAGGTGAGCTCATGGTCTGCCCCACTGCAGCAGAGCTACACATGCTGCCTCCCCTTGTAGACATCCATTCTCTGCCCTCCACTGTCTAAATACTTTTCTTAATGGACAACTCTGATCATATCATTTTTCTATTTCTGTCCATTTGCCTCACCTTCAGAGCAATAGGTTCAGTCAATGCTGGCACTCAAGGGCTGACAACATGACTTTTTAGCTCACGTTTCTCCAGTCTATTTGTCCAAGTTCTTCTCTATCCAAAGTGATTTATTGATCTCATTTTTGTTTGTGTCCTTGGACCCACTAGGGATAATAATCTTTGTCTCTTACTGTGCTGCCTCTCTTTACACTTGTGCTCTAGCCTGAATTAACCTCCCACCTTTGTCCTTACTTCCTAAATTCTGCCCATCCTTTCCCATCCAGATTAAATACCTTCCTTGTTTTCTATTAAGAATTCCCAGATGAAAAAAAAAAAAAAAAAAAGAATTCCCAGATGACTGCAATCCATAACAGATCACTTAACTTCTTCCACATGCATTTCATGTTTTTTGGCAATTAATCATGACTTGTTCTACTATACCAAATTATTAATTGATAAGAGTATTGTCTTTAGCTTTTTATATGTGTATATGCTTTATTTCTTCATCTAGTTAATCAGGTACTGGTGGCAGGGAACATGTCATGTATTTCTTTCTTTCATGCCATTTTTAGTACCTGCACAATGTTTTGTACATTCGTAGGTTTTCAGTACATAAATATGGCTTAAGATTTGCTCTGAGGTACGCTTTACCTTTACCTATGTGAGTAGGAAGGAGTTTTGGAAGTCTACATATACTCCGATCAGATTTGCAAAATTCATGGAATAACATGTGACAAAATTTCCAGAGTAATATCAAATGTGACTTCAATAACTGTGGTTTCACCAATAAACAAAAAAGAGGTTTTGGGGTGACAAATAATATGGATTCAAATCCTGATTCATCCACTTATGTTCTAAGAGATCTTTAACTAGTTCCTCACCTCTTTAAGACTCTATGTCTTCATTTGAAAGATGGGGATAGCCTATCTATGCAGCATACTATATATAAAGATTTAAGTCTCAGTGAGTACTTAGAAAGCTGTGAGGTCATTACCTCAAAAAAGTTAATACTTTCTCCTTAACTCTCTTCATCAGCTTGACTCTATGTACATAAATGTATTTCATGTACAAGCTCAGACAAACATGCACAAACACACTTCTTTTAGTCCTTCCTCTAGGCACATTTTGTAACTGCACTGGCTTCTCAAATTTATCATTTTTTTTTTCCTTTTCTCTCTTTCTTTTCTTCTCTCTTTATTTGATGAATACCTAACAATAAGACTTTGGAAATCACAATTGGAAAAGTACAACCACTGTTGGTAATCTTTTCAATATATGGTTACATTATTGAATGTAAACAGGAAGGGTAAGAACTTCTACAAAATTCCCTTTTCTATTGTCCAGTAACCAAACATCTCTGTACTGAGCCATTAATCCCTCTATTGTATTCCCTTCCCCACAGTCGAATTGAGTAAGATTAGAAAGCAAGAGAAAAAAAAGTTGAGAGATTAGGAGACAGTGACAACTCAAACTCACAAAAAGTTTCTGAATGCCCAAGAAACAAGAAAGGTTGGCCTTTCTCATTAAAATCTTTTTGAATCAGTGCAAAGTCTGAAGCCATCGTGTAGTGTTTATTTGTAACTTTCATGTACTGAAGTGTGGTAAAATAGTCAAATCAAGATTGGCCCCATTTGATATTGGTTTCTCTAAATGACCCAACAAAGACTATTCACTTAAGAAATGTAATATGCAAGGTATTCAACATGTATCAGGTGTGAGAAACAGAAAGAAAGAATGCTGACCGGTTCCATTTGTCAGTATCTATCACTGTAGATATGCAATATTTAATGTCATGTGAAAATAGGCAAGCATTGCTATGTGGCTGCTTACCAATAAATTTATTAATTTATTTTAAATAATGCATACTAATTTTTATGTATCACTGGCATTCAGCCACCTAATTTCCACTAAAAATATTTTTTTTTCTATGTGTAAGTGTAGGAATGAAATCAATGTGTATTTCCAACCCAAAGATATAGACATTTGACCAATTTATGTGATTCTGGCCTGGGGGCATATTAAAAAGATAAAACTCAAAATTTTAGCAAAATAGGTCTAACCTTGTAAAGATATATGTGAAATTTCCCTGAATCTATTAAAGTCTTTGATGATTACTGTTTTGAAGAATTCTCTTCTCTAATTTCATTAAACTTCTGACATGAAAAAGTGAGTGTTTCATACAGATGGAAGAGGTCTGGGCACCACTTAACTAGCTGACTAAAGGTGGCTTAGCTAGCTCCAAAGTGATTCCTATTAGAATGAAAAATAAATAGACTAAGTGCCAAACTCAAAACTATTCTCTTACAGAGATAAACTGTAAGTGCTCTACAGAAAGTGAAAACAGCTCTCTGGGAATGCTTGGGATTTGGGCAAAAGAACAATGCAACTGTTTCAGTAAATCAAGTGGAAATATGTGGGGGGAAGGGAGGAGTTGAAGAGTTACCAGAAAGGGATACTTGCCCAAGAGCAGGGCTAGACCTATGGACCTTTTTTTTAGTTCACTGACCACGTAGACAAGCACTAGGTCAGTTCTGAAAGGGAAATGAAGAAACCTCATGATGGATATGGACCCCATTTGTAACAGGGCGGCTAATTATATTTGTTAAGTCTTTGGCAATGTACCTAATCTTTAGAATTGATAACATCTTTCAATGTTTCAAGAAAAATGAGTTTCTTCAACATGACTAATAATTCATATATTTTGCTTTTGCAAAAACCTATATAATAATTAACTTGGGTGTTTCTAACTTCTTCAACAACATAAAATTATTCCTCAAGAACTATAGAATGAAGATGAAAACATGATTCATTCTTCTTTTCTTTCAATTAAAAAAAAGCTGAAATTAACATCAAAAGGATTGTCTAGAAGTTGTAATTATGCTTTAGCAAGAGACTCCAATAAATCAAAGATGGTTGTCTATTTTGAACAAACATCCAGGAAGAAAACTTGTGAGCCACTCCAGAAAAATCTGAGCAATTTTCTCAATACTTAGAGTACAAACAAGTCTTTGCTTGAATTCATAACCTGGTACTAAACTTGGGTATAATTTAGGAAAAGATAAAAATGATCGTACGCTCTCTCTATTTTAACTCCAATATGCTTAGTAGGAAAGTCTCTCCATTGGGAAATGCAATTATGGACAGATGGCAGAAGCTGATCAACAATGAGAATGTGAGCCCTTAGAAGAAGAGCCTATGGGGACTCTACTTTTAGAAATAATTGTATGCCTAGATATGGAGGCAGAAAGTGGATTATCAATTTTGAAAAATGCTTACTGAGCTCAATGACATTTGCTTGTTTAGAAAGTTTTTTAAACTACTGGCAATAAGAATTAATGAATGTGTAAGTAAAGGTAGTAAAAATGAAACTAAATAATATAAAACTATATAAATATAACTATATAAATAGTATAAAACTGTATTGTATGGACAAAGCAACAGAACACAAAATGACAATGAGTAGGGAGTGTCCCAAAAAGGTAGAAACAAAGGTCAAACCCAGTATGCCAAGTGAACTCTGTATTTTGAATCATGTTAAAACATACCTTAAATTTTAAATTTTCCCTCAAGGGAGTTTCAGTCAATAACATGTAAAAATCTGAAACTTGAACTACACTTCTATGAATATTTATTGAAGCAATAACTATTTTAGGAATTCTACATATATGGCAATGAGCCCTGTGCTTATCTTTTTTCCCCATCATACAAGATGAAATTGCAAACCAAATATTTACTGAACTTGATTTTTTAAATACTAAGGCATTAAACTTCATGTTTTAAATGTTCAGTTAAAGGAGCTTATTGAATATTTATTGACTGTCACCAGTCCAAGACTGAGTAGATAAAATAGGAATACATGTTCAGATAGGTAGGACTTCATTTCCAGCCCTAACACATGCTGTTTTCCTATGGATTGCAGTATCCAGTTTTATCAAGTAAATATAGCTGAAGCCTCTGCTTTGGTCCATTCGAGGTCTTCTTTACTTCCTCATTCTCAGAGTATTCAAGGTAGTTTGCCTCATTAAGTTGTAAATTTTCTTCTCATTGCTGCTGTCCCTAGATTTATCCTAAACTAATAGACACAATATCACTCAGCTGAGTAAAGAGCTATTTCTAATTCTATCTGGCATGAAGAAATATATAAATGAACATAAATATAGCTGATCAATTAGGAAATGTGTTTAAAAACATGATATTAATATTCTTTTTAAAAAGATTTTATTTATTTATTCATGAGAGACACAAAGAGAAAGAGGCAGAGACATAGGCAAAGAGAGGAGCAGGCTCCATGCAGGGAGCCTGATGTGGGACTCAATCCCGGAACCCCAGGATAATGCCCTGAGCCAAAGGCAGGAGCTCAACCCCTGAGCCACCCAGGTATCCCAAAATTAATATTCTTATTTAAAAGGTGAATTCTAGACTATAACATATTTATGAATATGTGAAAATTGCACATTTATCCAACTTCAGAAAAAGAGGTGTTAGACTTGAGTGAATTTACCAGAAAACTGGATTTAACATGCTAAAAGTCAAAACGTCTAATTATTAGAACAACTTTAGAGCAACGTAATCCTAAAAGATACTATACTTATTTCTGTTAAGTAATCAGTGTGTAATGTATATTATATATTAATAATGGATTCAATAGTTATCATAGTATGGTTTTTCGGTTTTCTGGTTACTTCCTTTGGGATCCAAACATCAGCTGTCACCTCTCTCTGCAGGCAGTCACCCTTTACTAACAATACCTCTTTCCCTATTTATTGCTTCTAATTTGTGGTAGGTTGAGAAATTTGATACCAAGTCTATTCAATTTAAATCTAAATATATATAGATTGAATCAGAATAATAGCCTGAGGCAATCTCTAAAGAGTAGACTCTGAGAGCTTAGAGAATATATTTTTTTTAGATACCCAAATACCCTCTTTACTTCATGTATAAGTGTGTGTATGTATGACACAGAGAAACAAAAAGGGATCAAATGCCTGTGTGAGACAGTATGTATGAATTCTACATACATGGTATGAATGTGTATCCTAGAACCATGTGTAAAAGACTGTGCAAGCCACAGACTTCATGCTCCTCTCTAGGGATTTCTTTAGAACCAAAAAATAAAAACCAAAAACTCTAAAGTTAGAACTTGTTCCATGAAAGTATCTTACAGGTTATTTTTTCAGCATTTTGATCCATATCCCCCAAATAAGCCCTTTCTTTTAAAGATACAGAACCAGAAATACATTTTTGAATGAAAAAATACATTTTAAGTGTTATTACAACTAGAGACAAATCTTAAAAACTGATCTGAGGCTCTACGTGCCCTTGATTAGGACTGATATAGGCATCTGCTTTTGCCCATTTCTTCTTATGATGGATTTGCATGCTAGCAAAAAAGGTTGCCTTGATGTTTAAAATTGAAGACTTGGCCACAAAACAAAGTAAAAACAGAAAGTTCATAGGAACCCCATGTTCTAACCAATAATGCAAACAAGTCTATTTCTCAGGTAATGCAGGTGATCACTAGACAAGAAATGGCCATCATAAACTATTCTGCAGGAAAGCCCTGAACTGAAAAATAACAATACATATTACTTTGACATATACTGCTAATCAGCAATGGGTTCATGGGCTCAATGGGCTTAACAATTTGCCTCTTTGTTCTTATTTATAAAACTCAGATAACAGCAAATAGGGAGTTGTCAAGAATCAGCAGACTACAGTCCCTGGGACAAATCTACCTGCCACCTGTTTTTGTAAATAAAGTTTTACTGGAACACAGATACATCCTTTCATTTATATTGCCTTTGGCTTCTTTCACACCAGTGGGGCAGAGCTGAGTTAGCTGCAATAGTCCACAAAGCCAAATATATTTACTATCTGGCCCTTTACAGAAACCATTTTCTACCTGTAGTATATATTACATTACAAGGCTGACAGGAAAATTGAACGTCATAATAAACAGGAAAGTGATTTAAATGCTATCCCTAGCTAATACTGATACGCTTAGTGAGTTTCAGCTACTGTGGTAAATGTCATACATGTCATCCCATTTAATTCTCAGAATAATCCTAATGTATTTTACAGATGAGGAAACTGAAGTCCAGAGTTCAATAATTTCCTAAGCACATATAGCTGGTTAGATGAAAAGCAAAGCTCAAACCAAGGTTTCCAGGTCTAGAGAGTTCTTTACCACTAGGCTATGTTGCCTTCATATAACTAGAAATTTCTAATTGTTAGACATGTGAACATTTTTATTAACTCAAATATTATTAACATTGTTTTAATGTAGAATCTAAGATAATACATAACTGAATATTTGTTATATGTGTGAACTGCTAATGATAGAGAAGTTAATCTTTCTCTTGTGTGGGCTCATGATTTGTTTGAACAAATAGCTGAGATGACCCTCTTCCCTATCATATTTACATATGTGTGGTTTGGTTATAAGTTTTCATTCAAAAGTAAAAAATGTGCCTGCTGAGTCTGAATGCAATACTGGTAGAAGTAGGTAGGGAATTCACTTTGACCTTTGTGCCTGTGCAGAGTATCATCCTAGAAGGGGCTCAGCACTGAAAGTTACACTAACACTAAAAATCAAGACAGCTCCAGGGAGGCAAGAAGAGAGATATTGAAAACACAGTCCCAGCCTTTATACTTTCAGAACAAAAACTGAGGTTCCCCTGTGGAGATGTATACATAGAAATACAAGATAAAATGTATACATATAAAACATACAGAATTCTATTCAAATTGTTTCATATTTAGAACCAGTATACCTTGGTTCTAATGCAGGGAACCTCAACAAAATTACTGGAGCTTGTCCCTATGAGTCTCCTGGGCAAGGGGTAAGCTTTTACTCTCATTGCTATTCCATGAAACCTTCTGGACTCTACAAAGATCAGGAAGCTGATTCCATGTGGCTGCCACCTCCGTCTTTTAGAGGCTGATTGGGATTATGCTAAATTCTACACTGTCACATGTTTTGAAAAGAGAGGAATAAACAAATGTATAAAATCTTGCATCCTCTTCTTTCACTTGCCAACCCTGTCAATCCCATCACCTTGGGAAAAAGCAGAATAAAAAGGGAAGAGGGAAAGAAAGAAAGAATCCGTGACTTAGATATAAATTTTAGCTCCTAGACTTCTGCATCCAACTTTGCAAACTCCCCATGTAGGATATCATGTATTTATTCTCCTCATTTCAGGCAAACAGCTTTTCTACAGCAGCACAAAATAAGTTAAAATTAGAATGAAACCTGAATTGAAAGAGGAACCGTTCAGCAATTGTGCCCCGCAGTCTCTGCACTGCTTGCTTTCTGCCAACAAAAGGAGATCATCTGTGATGAACTCTGGAGACAACTGGAGGGACAATGATAAAGTCAATTTAGGAAGAATAAAGCAGAGCAAACGGGGAGACCTCTTCTGCCCAACCAGATTGTACACAGCTTGAAAAGAACTGAATCTGAGTAATAAGCTTTTGGGAATATATTTTACAAAATCAATACTCACTAAACAGGTTCAAACAAATGACAAATAGAATGCTATACTGTTGAGGGGGAAAAAAGTTTCCAGGCCTTAAAACTCATGAAATAAGTAATAAAGCCCTCAGTTGCTGAAAGTTTTGGAAGTGAGAGGCCACAAGTATTCATCTTCATTTCACAAAGAAAGTTAAAAGTGGAGCCACAGCTTTTAAGTTTAGAGAATTAGTCATTTACTGAACAAAACTATAAGCTGTCAGTTTCACTCGAGTGCATCTACCAGTTTTTAATCATATGAGATATTTAACCAAAAAAATAGAGAATTTTAAAATTTGTATTTCAATCAGTCTGATTCCAAAGAGAGAGACAGAGAGACAGAAGAAACAAAGAAAATTAATGTAGACTTCATCTCACAAGGGGAAAATATGGTAAAAATATTTGAAGCAAAACATTTGGAATCATTAGTATATGAGTTTATTTTTAAATTCATACAATTTTTGACAATAAAACAATGATATGGGTAAATTTGGAATTAAAAATATTAGATAAAAATTGAAAATTCAAATTGCTACTTCCCCACACATTTGTATTCCTACTTATTTCTGCCAATTTGCCTGAAATATTCTGAAAGCGTGACCAGAGAAAGCATTTCTTTATATTAATCCTATAACAAACTGCATAGCCCAGTCTGTAACCTTCTGACTGACTGACAGGCTCTTAGGAGGTCACCAACAACTGTAAGCCTAATGGAAAGTTAATTAAAAGGCAAAGAAGCAAGATGCCTGACATCCACAAAAATCTGGCCTGGGGGTGGTGGGGTATGGACCTAGTAAGACTACTTTATTCATTCAACGAACACTTGCTACATGTGTATATTCTGTGCTAGTTCCACTCTAAGCACTGAGGAACATTTTAAAAAAAAAAAAAAAAGGCAACATAAGACAAGGGTTCCTGACTTTTGGCAGTTCATTTAGGATTAGAAGGAGGAGGAACACAAAGGTAAGAATATGAGTAATCACATGCTGTCTTGCACTAATAGGTTCAAATGACAAATGCCATGAGGGTCCAGAGCAGCTTTATGAGCCTGAGCTCCAGGAGGTCAGGAAGAACCTTTGAAACCTATAGAATTGGGCTAGGGGTAGAAGAGACAAGATTTGAATGGATCAGTATCTTTGTTTGAGTTTCCCCTGTTAAGAAGATCCTGTCATAAGCTCAGGTTACAATGGTCCAGGGTGGAAAAGTCAGGCAGGAGGAGTAAAGAGACAATCAACACTGCAGTAATCAAGCCAGATAATACTGAGGATAACTGGACCCTGATGTCCTTGAGGAATCTGGGGTTCACACATGGTTCAGGATTGTCCCTTCCAGGCATTCTTGTCTCTCTCCAAGAGAACTGGAATATTTATACAACAGGAAAGGGAACAATAAGCTGAGAGACCAAAAGGACCAAATGCCTGGAACTCTGGAATTAGGAATGGGTCCTCCATTCAGGGGAATCCTAGAGGTATAACAGACTTAGTTGGGCCTATGGATCATTTAGTTCAATGATGAGCAGGTGTGTTAACATTAAAGAAAACCTGGCCAAGCCTGAACTCAGAGAGTCTAGTGCTAAAAAAATAGTAAGAAAAAAAAAATCTACTACTAAAAATTTCCCATCTTTGGCTAAGAAAAATCAGACTCAGAGTCCATTAATGTATTGTTTTATGGCATAAAACTAGGTTAGAGCACAGCTGGGTTGAAAATCCAGGTCTCTTGCCTCTTAGCTCACAGTTCTCTTTATTAAACCTCACATAAACCTAACATTTATTTGTTGGGGCTTCATAAAGCATGGGCACAGATTATCTGTTAGCAGTGGAATTTATTATTAATCGTCATTATTAACCATTATCATTAATCTGATAGTAATGCACTTGCTGATTATTTCCTTTAATTCTCAAATCGTCCTATGCTCACTGCTAGAGTAAGCTGTATAGCCCTCCCGCCAGCAATCCACTTGAGGAGGCACAAGTATGAGTCAAAAGGTGTTCAGCATTGTCTATAATAGGAAAATGTTGGAAAGCACCGTTTCAACTTTGGTAAGAAAATCAGCACATAAAATATGGCATACCTATAAGATGGAATTAAATACAGCTATAATATATATTATTAAATTAAATTAATTATTTAATAAATTAAATAAATTAATAATTAATAAATTAAATACAGCTATAATATAATAAAATATAGCTGGATAAAGCACTATGGTTTCAAAATATTGGATAAAAAGGTAGAGAAACATATAGTCTGTACAACATGACGCCTTATATGTACATTTAAACACATAAAACCATAGTGTATAAGGTTTATGGATATTTTTGTATCTGTGGTAGAAATATAAAAAATATAGTCTAGAAATTTTTATATCCAGCTGTGATTTTCTCTGGCCAAGGAATGGGAAAGAGAAAAGGAAAGAATGGGATTGAGGAGAAGAATTTTGTCAAAAATGTCTTTCTTTTCTTTTTTAAACAATGAGTGGAAATAAAGAGGCCAAAATAATAGATTTTTAAAAAATATTGGTAGTTGATGCATGGACACTTGTTATTTTTCTCAGTATTTTTCTGAGCTTAAACTTCTGATCTTAAACATTTTTTTTAAAGATTTTATTTATTTATTCATGAGAGACACAGAGAGAAGGCAGAGACACAGGCAGAGGGAGAAGCAGTCTCCATGCAGAGAACCCGATGTGGGACTCGATCCCGGAGCTCTGGGATCACACCCTGAGCCAAAGGCAGACACTCAACCGCTGAGCCACCCAGGTGTCCTCTTAAACATTTTGTAAACAAATAAAGCTTTCTATATATATCATCAATTTTCATAAAACAGGGAAGGAAATCAAAGAGAAATAAGATCAATAAAATTAACTCATAGATAAGCAAATATCCATACCTAAGGAAGAGATCAAATCTTGTTTATGAGTGCAAAGCTATGGAGTGGGACTGTCTGAGTCTGAATCCTCACTTCAGGAGATCCCTGGGTGGCTCAGAGATTTAGCACCTCCCTGTGGCCCAGGGCGTGATCCTGGAGTCCTAGGATTGATTCCCATATTGGGCTCCCTGCATGGAGCCTGCTTCTCCCTTTGTCTACTTCTCTGCCTCTCTCTTTCTTTCTTTCTCTCTCTCTCTCTCTCTCTCATGAATAAATAAACAAAATCTTAAAAAAAAAAAAAAAGAATCCTCTCACTCCTCTCTTACCAACTGTGAGATCTTAGGAAAGTTATTTAACCTCTCTGTGCCTGATTTTCCTCATGTATAAAATGGGGATGATAACGGAATCTATCACACAAGGTTGCTTTGAAGATAAAAATGAGGTACTTTTACAATAGGTATCTACAATAGGGCCTGACACACAGAACTCAGTGACATACAGAAATTGATCAACAGCCTGCTTCATGAAACTGCCTTATATTTTCTTCACAAGGGTATTTCTCCATTTAGGGAAACTACCTTGAATACATTGATACGATTATTATAAGAAGACATGATTGTACTAGCTCTTGTCCACAGCACCAATTCTTGCTTGGTGCATCAAATAGCATCAAATTCTAATGATTTGCAACAGTAAAAGTCCCATTCTATCATCTAACAAATAAGTTAAAACCTCATTATAATGTAATTTACTGTATAGTGCACTCAGCACAAGAGATGTTTCTTGGGCCTCGGCTAGAAGGATTTAATTACTGGATTACCAAGAGGATTTTTCAGTCAAGTGGCATCACCTTATGAAGCAAACTTGAAGGACACAGTTATCAAGAATCCAACATCATATTTTAGAAGTATAGATATTCAAGAGTGACAGGAAGAACATACAAGACCTTAAAAAGCTTCAATTTAGACTCAAAATAGAATGAAAGTTTAAAAAAAAGGGTGAATAACCATGTAATCTCTACATTTGAAATATCAGAAAGTTATAGGTAGAAAGTGTCTACAAAATATATGTAGATACCAAAGACATACAGAAATGCAAAAGAAGAGAAACCTGAGTGCTTCGTGACTACAGAAATCATTTTTTAATATACTTTTGTTTTATCCATCTATTGCAATGGTAATATTAATGACATTGCTTTCTACTTCTACTTTGTAGTTTTAAATATCAATGTTTCAGTAGATTTATTGTTTATCTTTTAGACGGTAAGCCTTGGGACGCCTAGGTGGCTCAGTGGTTGGGCAGCTGCCTTCGGCTCAGGTTGTGATCCCGGGATCTGGGATTGAGTCCTGCATCCAGTTCCTGCGAAAGCCTGATTCTCCCTCTGCCTATGTCTCTGCCTCTTTCTCTCTCTCTCTCTCTCTCTGTCTGTCTCTCATGAATAAATAAATAAATCTTAAAAAAAAATAAACTGTAAGCCTCATGACCACAGTCTCTCATCGAAGACAAGTAAGAAAGATGAGTCAGAGTCTCAAATTTTTGCCATGCTACAGGATGCATTTTTATTACTTGGAAAGTTCACTCTGAAGTTTAAAAGACAAGGGCCCCTAGGCCATCAGTGATAAGCCCTTTCTCTGGAGAGGAAGAAGGAGAGACTGTTTTGGCAAACTAGCTCACTCCCAAAGCTCCAGCAGTGACAGTTTGTTTTGAAAGCTAAGTGCATATGTTTGGTATGTAGATTATGACTGTGTCAGAACCTAAATCAGCATGCATCAAAAAGTACCAACATTCACTGAGGGAAACATATTTTACTACTGTAAGCAATTTAGTTGCCCTATTTAAATGTATTTTGTACAACGTGGATAGAATGGCATAAAATAAGTACACATGTCACAGATCCTCTTTCCCCTAAGGTACTAATAAGCAAAGGTTTTGGATATCTGGCACATCTATCACAGAAAAATAAATGAACACCATATGGCCTAACTGTAAAAGAACAAGTTTACCCATCTACATCCAAGAATAACTGAATAATTGAGTGATATTCAGCTTCACAAATGGAACTTTTGTTTTGCCTTATGCTAGATATTTAAGATCTGAAAGCTCTATTACTTAAATTTCTGAAATATTTCTATAAAATTATATACTAAAAGTATATAATATTTTGTAATTTAATACTATATGGCACCTTACTTAAAAATAGCACCTAGGACTTTTACATGAATATAAGATGCTAAAGACAACTTTTCCTTAAACTATAGTGTGAGTATATATCACACACAAAAAAGTCATGGTTAAATATCATCTCTCAAAGAATACCCCTAATGTTCTTTTAATGTAAGAATAAATTAACCCCAACTTCCAGATTCAAAGTTCTGTGGTAAAACCAGATCCTTCTAGGAAAGAAATTAGTTTTCATTTAGATATGAGGATATGTATTTTAGCACATATACTTAAGCATATTTTTGCATAAATATAACTAAGTTGTGAGACTGATGGCTATAATAATAATAATAAATGTATGTCTTTGGTCTTTGTTTCTGGTTCCTGACACCGAGCTTCTAAAACCCCTGGAATTTCCTAGTAATGTGTATGATAGAAACATCTGTTTTTCATAACAAGCCCCTTTCAACCATACCTGAGTTTATAACTCATAAGTTGATGTTTAAATAGCTTCAGGATGGGAGGATTGGTCACCAGAGGTACCATGTGATTAGAGAGTTAAAATGTTCAGCCCCACCCTCTAAACTCCAGGGAGCAAGAGGGGTTAGAGATCAAGTTAATCAATGGCCAGTGATTTAGTCAACCACGTCTATATAATGAAGCTCTAAACAATGGATTTTAGAATACTTCCAGGTTGACCACATTGGGCACTGACCAGTTCCAAACACTCCATATCTTGCCCTCTGCATTTCCTCCATTTGACTGTTTCTGAATTGTATCCTTTACAAGAAATCAGTAATAGTAGGTAGAGTGTGTTCCTCAGTTCTGTGAGCTATTCTAGCAAATTATCAAATCTGAGGAAAGGATCACGGAACCCTCAATTTTTAGCTGGGAGGTGGTGAGAAGGCCACTAGTCTCAAAGCTGCCTACAAAGGGAAAAATCATACCAGGACAATGGAAAATACCTGTGGCTACCGAGAAGGTAGTCAATATTGGGGGTGGGGAAGATGACAAAATCATGAAACTACTGAAACCAGTGGATAGTCTGTGAAGGAGTTGTCTTATTTAGTGGATCTATGCCATCAGGTTCTTGAAGAATCTTTACTAAAATGGGTTGTGAAAGTGGATAATTTAGGCGTACATTCTTTTGTTTTGAATGCTATAGGGTAGAAGAACATGTTTAGGTTGGTACAGGACTCACAGCTCAATGAAAAATAGTCACAGATGGCTATATATAGTCCAGATACAAACAAGTTATGCCCAAGGTAACAGCCAGCATGGTATACTGTAAGATCAATTGACTCTGAGAAGGGGAACAGCCCAAGTCCCTCTATAAATGTCATGTGGAACACTCCAGATGAGATGGTTTATATGTTTCATGTTTAAACCAGGTGGGACTGGTTTTATGACAACTGGGGTAACCACTTACTGAATCTGCCCATTATCCAGGTCAACGTGAATTCTTCAATTAAAGGGGGCTCTTTTGCATGAACATCCATTTACTGCTACAATATCAAGCAACAGTCTGAGAAGCCTTATCAAATTTGCTGTCTCATCTTCCCCTCATTAGTCTTAAAGATGCTAATAAAAATACTAGATTAATCAACAAGAGAATGCAGAGGGGCAGAGGGAAGGGTCAAGGGACTTCTCCTAGCATGGTAGAAATTTTTTCAAATGGTTAAGAAATGGGGTGAATATAGTAAACAGTGGTGGTGAAACAAAGGAAAAAGAAAGAGGAAATTCAAGAGTGGAATCCCAGAAGGGTGCAAATCTTTAGATGGTTATTAAGGAAAGGCATGAATAACATGGAGATTGATCAGTTTGAAAAAACTCTTACAGGTGCCTGGGTGCCTTAGTTGGTTGAGTGTCTGCCTCTAGCTCAGGTCATGATCCTGGAGTCCCAAGATGGAGTGTGGGGCTCCCTGCTCGGCTGGGTGCCTGCTTCTCCCTCTGTCCCTCCCCACTGTGTTCTCTCTCTTTCTGGCTCACTCTCTTTCAACTAAATAAACTCTTAAGAAACAAAGGTCTTAATAAAGTACTATTAAAGACTGGGTGGACCAAAGGGCCTCCCTGCATGTCCTCCAACATGAAAAGGCCCCAAATAAGTCTATTTTATTCTAATTTGGAGGAATTTTAAAAGCCAGAAGGCAAAGATTACAATGAAAAATCAGACCTGGAATGGCATGGGGCAACAGTCAAGTAGATTAGTTAAGATAAATATTGGCAAAAAAGGCAAGGTCCCCTATCTTGACCCTTCACTGGAAACCCAAAGCTATATATACATATATATATATATATATATATATATATATATATATATATATATATAGTTAAAATGGTCAGAGTTGAAGAGAAGTTACCAGGTTTCCTAGGTAGGAAAGCCACAAGAACTGTGGTACCAAAACTCACTGGTGAAGCCTGGAAGTGGACTACAACTAGATTTAGAATATAAAAATGTAAAGGCTAGGATTATGAAAGTTGGAATATTTAAATAGGCTTTATGTGAAGAGGTTGTATCTTGACCTGAATATTTTATGGGAATGGATATGATGTCTGGCTGAGGAAAACTCCCCCTACCTAGGCTGTAAAATAAAAACCTATTAATGAAGTCCTAATGGAGGCTACAGTTAGAAATGTAAGGGTTGAGGGGATTAAGCTGACAGTTTAGAGAATTGGTATGTTTGAACAGGCTTCACAAGAAGTGGTTGCATGTCTACTATCTGAGTGTATTATGGGGATGGACACTGTATTTAAGGGATGTTTTCCATATCATAGTATTATAAAAGAGAAGGTATACAAATCTGTTCCTCAAGCAGTATTAACTGGATCTACTAAATAGGAATGGATAAGATTGCCCAGACTCACACAGTTTAGATTAGAACTCAGAGTGCTGATAAGAACAAATTATCTATAAAATATCCCATTGTGGAGTGTGGATTGGAGTTTATGGCAAAAGTTAGTTAATCCCTCACCAAAGATAGCTATGGGACTTTGGACTACAGAATTTCCCTTTGAGGGAAAATTACTAGCTTGCTATTAGACATTAATTGAGATTACCTTTATGACTGAAGGACATAAAATAATCTTGAAGCCTGAAATACACATAATGTGTTGGATAATGTTAGAGAAATACTCTGATAGGAAGGCAGTGCCCAGATGAGTTCCCTAATAAAATAGAAATGGTTTACATAGGAACATGCTACAGGGGAATGCAAAGAGAAGATATTCATGAGCAGGGAGCCTCATATCCCCTACAATTAACTTCAGAACTGCATGAGGAGCTGCCAGATTCTATCATCACTTGGACAGTGTCCTATAAACAGCTCTTAACCAACCAACATAGAGCCACTTAATGTGTGGACAGCAGTTCCATGGTGAATAGACAATATTCTGTTTGGAAGGCAACAATTCCAATAGAGGAAGGTGAAAAAAAAAATCAGTTTGGTGCTGCTCTAAGATAAAAAGCCCCTACATTTCTGTTTTTTACCAATGAATGGCCAATAGCCAATGGTCTGGCCATACAGTCAGGCAGGTGGGCAATGGAAACCTGGCCTATTAAAGAGATGCCCATATGGAGCATCTGTGAAAATCACTATGGAAATCTAAAGAATGTGTTAATGTGGGACACATCAATGCCTGTCAGAAGTCCCTTCTAGGTTCAGAAGGTGATTGGAATCGATAAGCAGATATCCCTACTACACTCGTTTAGTGTTGACTTGGCTCCAAAAATGAGTGAATACAGAGGTACCTGCAGCAATGAAGAGATGGGCTGAATTTCAGCATATTGCTTCATTCACTCTCTGAGGCACAAATGCCAATAAGAATTGCTCTGTCTGCCAACAAGAGACAGAGATTTCAGGCTATATGGTAGATTCCCTGGGGAAGGCCCCTGAACATAACTAGTGAGTGAAACTTATGCAGGTAGTCCATGGGGGTTGCAAATAAGACTTGACAGAAGTAGACACTAGTCAAGATTGATTTTTGCTCACCCAGTGGTAGATGTAAACACTCAGAGTGCTGTAAAAGAACTAGAACCAGGAGACAGTGTACCAATTCAGACCACTGAGTCACATTTCTTCAGACTAAGGATCAACCTTTACAGACTCTAATATCCAGCAATGAGAAGAGAAATATCTTTTCCAGTTTAATAGTTTTAGTAGCTACTTGGAATGAGCAATTGAAAAATTGACTATCTAAAATAGAGAGATAGAAAGACATAAATGGCTGGCTTAAATGCCTTCACAAATAAATACATGCTTACATTCAATAGGAGTGGGGCTGAAGGAGGGGCTCTACTAGATACTTTTCTGTTTTTTAGGTGGCTTTAGGGAAAAGGAGGTGAAAGGTGAAGAAGAATGTCTATGAATATGTAATTCTTGCCAAAGGCAGGGAAGATGCTAGTATGACTATTTTTTTTTTTCTTCTCCATCTCTTATATCCCTGGTCCATCCTTCCTTTTTTTTTTTTTTTTTTGAATGCCATGGTCTCAGGACCAAGAAGATGCTACAAATTCTGGATACAAGGATTATTCTTCAGCAGAAAACTGTATCTGTATTTTTAAGCTTTTTTTCAGAAGTCCTAAAAGCCTGATGGGATGGGTTGTGCCTTTACTCCATCTGGCAATATTGAGGTTAATGGTGAATGCTGCTCCACTGCCTAGTGGTCAGATAATTACCTTCTTTGTAATAAAAGGAAATTCTATTTATGGCAAATTAATATTCTCTAAGCACTATCATGCTATTTTCTTCTCTACCCCAAGCAGCAGTGAACTCTGGGGGTTCATAAAGCAGAAGATGGCCCCAATCACTCTAACACAAAATAATAAATAGATTCTCTTGTTGCTGCAAGTCCCTAGCATCCTATTTGTGAACAACAAGCTGTAAAGCTTTACTATTTCCCATAAAGCCTGAGTAGTTTGAACACAGAGGAAACACACATCAATATTTCCCCTTTTAACACATTTACCATGCAAGTTGTAAGCACTGAGACCAGTGGTCCCAATCAGAGTCATTCCTCACATATTTCAAACCTATATATTTATCACTTTATTTTAATAAGTTTTATAGTAAGTTGAGCTTAGAAATCATCTTTGAATACAGACTCTAAATCAATGGGAAAGGATCTCACTGTCTACTCACTAGGTTTTAATTAGATAAGCCAAGACATGGTTCCCAGGCCATTACAGTTCTTTAAATCTTTTCCTCTGCTTTATTTCATCCTGATACTACTACTTAAACTACAGAGTCTTGAAAAATAGGAAAAAGATGTGCAGCATACCTAAAACATTCTTGGTAGATATATCAAGTGTCAAATACGACCTTGAACTTCTCATATATTGGTGCTATTATCCTGGCTTATTTATAACTATTAGCATATTTACTTACTAGAAGAGCAAATGAACAGAGCATGAAACTAGATGTACTCTTAGGCTAGTTCTGCCAGTAACTCTGCTAATAATTTTTCATAATTAAAGTTTCCTGCGCATATATATCTGCTCATTCACAAACAGTTCTGAATACCTTTCTAGGATCTGAAGGTGCAGCAGAGAACAAAGTCCCTGCTTTCATGAAGATTACAGTCTAGTGGAGGAGACAAGCACTTAACAAATAAACCAAAAGATACATAGATGTCAGCTAATGCAGGGCAACAGAATAGAGAGTGATGGAATGACATTTTAGGTAAGATGGTTGGAATGACCTTACTAAAAATAGCTAATCTTATACAACATTTACTCAGAGGCAGGCAGTGCTCTGAATGCTATGCTGACATTAACTCATCATAATCAACATTTCTGTGAGGGTGCAGTTGCAGTTATTCTTACTTCTACTTGGCAACACAGAGGTACAAAGAGGTCTCATAACTTGACCATATCTAGAGCCTGAATTTGATCCCAGGATGTTTGGACTTCAAAGTCCAAATTCTTAACCATTTTATGAGATGTAGACATCAAAGGAAAGAAAGTTCTAGACAGGAATGATACCCACTTAAATATTTCTAGTCAAGTTATTCTTACTTCAGGAAGTTCCAAATCCTATCTTCAAAATGGATTGTACCACAAGTCAATCAAAGAGCTTAACAAAATTTTGAGACACAGTTACAAAGCACTAAGAAAAACAAAATGAAACAAAACAAAAATCAGGGCAAATGGAACAAGAGTAGATAGGCCATAACACCAGACAAAAAGACAAGGATTCCACCAGAATTCCACCCATGTGCTTTATGTCTGGGAAATATAACTCGGTACAGATGCTGATAGATATGCGTCAATCTTATTTTTAAAAGGCACTGCTAAGGAAAATAAACAGAATAAAACCATTAGTAATAAATCAATCTATGTTTAATTTGTTTCCATATTGTATAACAATGTATGTTTGACATTCTGATTGAGGACCCATTGATTCAAAAGGTTTTCTTCCTAAAACATATGGATATCAGATTATGAGTAATTATTGAAATGAATGTTTACAAATCACTGTCTGTCTTATCCTTAAATAGTGTGGAACATAAAACTCTTTCAAAGAGATTACAGGGACATGGTCTATATGTCATTAGAAAATGTATCATTGATGGGGGAGTAAGGAGAGCATTAGTTGCAATGAGCACCAAGTGTTGTATGTAAATTTTAAATCACTAAATTCTACACCTGAAATATGTATTGTACTGTATATTAACTAACTGAAATTTAAATAAAAAACCTGAGGAAAAAAAAAAAGAAAATGTGTCATTGAAAATGTCAGGCAGCTGCCATACCATATCCAGTCAAGAAAGGCCTGTGCCCTGATTAGAAGTTAGAATAATAATTTCTAGAATAATTTTCTATACGAGCCTGGGAGAGACTTGAGCATATGACATACCCTAGTATAGGAGTAACATTAAAACAGACATTTATTTATTTACTAGGCATTAACTATACTGCATCATGCCCCTCCTCCCCATTCCCAGTACAAATGTATCAGAACCCACTGACCATTTCCACTGGTCACTGCCTAGGAAAACAAGAGGCAAGAATCTTATCATCATCAGATCTTCTCATTATTAGATCCTCCAAATAAAATCTCCATGGAAAAGAGGAAAGGACCATAGACTGAGAATCTGACAATTTCGATTCCTGGCAAGGTTTTATAACTTAAACATCTGTGTGATCTTGAGCAAATCACGTGAATCATTTCGGCTCAACTCAACTAGATTCCATGAGGGTGAGGGGCCTATCTGTGTTGTACGTCATTCTTTTCTAAAAGATAAGCAAAGCAGCTGGCACATATCTTTGGAACCAGTCAGTGTTTTCTGAATGAATGAAACACTTATCGCTATCTACTGTAGGTAGGTAGGTAGACAGATTGTTAAGTGCAAAGTATACAATCTTAACAGGATAAAATGTCTTGCCTACTCCTTAATGAGAGCAAAGGCTCATTTGCTAAAAGAGTTATTTCTACATATCTTTACAGCTTTGTGGTAACTGTAAGACTCTTACCAAAAGCTCTGTTGTCCCAAATGTATGTCCTCAAGGATAGTGATGAATAAAAAGTTGCTATTATACCATGGTGAAAAATAAATAGATATAACTCACATACAGGCTTTGAAATATTGATCCCATCATTTCTGAATGGAGTGGTAAAAGACAAATGAAAACAAGAGGGAAAAATGCCATGTGATGGTTAATCTCAAAATAGGCATAAACAATAGAATGTTGCCTAGAGTGTGATATTGTGTTTAAAGTAACAGCTTTGGTGCCCATGACAACCAGTTAATTTGATATATGGAGAAGTGCTGCTTTGGGGACAACAGGAAATATAAGGAAATGTTTGAAATATTAACTCTTTTATGATATATGGTTCTCTAAACTTCACCTCCCTCTATGTGGATAGCTACGTGAATTGATCTCACAACTATGCAATATTCTACATACAGAGACCTGGCCATTTTTGATGGATACACTTTGATGTGGGGTTTCTCAATCTCGCATTATTCTTGGCAACCATGACTTCTCTTAATTTTAAAACAAAGGGTAAGATATGTCCTGGACGCGTGGAGGTGGAGGGCCCAGTCCTGCTAGCCTGCCCAGCACAGCAGTTATCTTTCTTCTGCCTGCCTTCTGGGAGTTCCCAGGAGATCCCCTCAGACTCTCCACCACAGTTCTATCAAGCAACCCACAAACCCAAACTCTCTCAGAATGCTTTCCAAACAGCTCCACAGACTGAAAAAAAAAAATTCCTTGAATTCCATTCTTATAAAACATTATAATGCAGATGAAAACCTGTGCGCAGCATAATGAGATATACTTCTAATGGAGTACATGAAAAATGACATACATATGTGTATGCATGTGACACACCAAAGCACAGGAGGGACGTTAAAACAGGAACACAATCACCTGGCTGAGTAAGCAAAGACAAATTTGGCATTACAAGCCATCATGTAAGAAAGCAAAATCTGAGTACCTGTAAATGGAAGGAATTTCTAGGATAGCCCTTTTGCACTCTGCAGACTTTCAAATAGGTAACTATACTCTAAATACAATACAGACAAGATTTGAAAGAAAATTTGCAAAAATACCGTCAAAGTTGTCTCTAGTGATCTTCGCTAAGCAGAATAAATATAGAGGAGGAATAAATCTTTCCTCAAAATGTCACAGGTAGGAAAAAGAAAGCTTCAGAAGGCCTTAGGAAATTATAGGGATTTCACATATAGCATGTGATTAGAAATGGAGCAAACTCTAGGTGGTTCTGACAAATGAAGGAGCTAATGGGAAACACACCACCTGGTAGAGCAAACAGATTTAGAAGGGCATTGCCACAAATGTAAATAGGAAGCTACCTCTGCTTCACTTAGCTTGCAGCTTCCACACAGGATAAAGGCTGAATTAATTTTCCCCCTCAAAATGAAAACAGCAATTCCTAACAATAAAGAGCATGTGAGTAACAAGTGTAAAGACTAAGGACACTTAAGGAATTTCAGGGAAATATCAACACCCAGTTGGGTGTTTAGATTTATGTTGTTTTTCTCCCAACACTTTTTCACTAAGCTGAATTTAGTTCTCTTTGCCTTTAATCTATAAATCTATCTTTATAAATATATATTTAACATATAATAAATTTAAGATATAAATATTTAATATAAAAATGACAAGTTTCTATTCATAACAGTTTTCCAGTGTAGTATACTGTCTATGAAGAGGTATGGTAAGGAGTATGGCTGCATTTTTAAATTTAAGATCACTAATTGTCACATTACCTCAAATTCTTTTTGCTTTCACCTTGCACATCACCTCACCTGTCCCCCAGCCTGGCAGATCATGTGCTAAGAAAATAGACACCAACTATTCTGTGAGTGGGCTGCTTACCTTGTTAAATAAACTTCATGGCCATAGTTGCTGTATTAGTTACCTATTACTATATACCCCAAACTTAAAAGAATAAATATTTGTTATCACAAAGGAATTTGAAAGTGACTTAAGAGGTATTGGTTTTGGCTCTGTGTCTTTCATGATATTGCAGTAAAGCTCCACCAGGGTTGTGAACAGCAGAATGCTCAACTGTGTGTGGAGGATGTGCTCCCAAGCTCACTATACTGACTATTGGCAGATCTCAGAAGATCCTCTTCAAAGTTTACTCATATAGTTACAGGTAGACCTCAGTTCTTGCCTTATGAGTCTCTTCAGAGGCTATCTGAGTTCTTTCACAACACAGTAGCAGGTTTTCTTCTCCTCAGAGCTACTTCATAACATGTAAACTGACTTTACCCAGAGAGAATATGTAGTAGATTGACTGGTAACCCCAAAAAGATATATCCATGGCCCCAGAATCTGAACGTGAGCCTATTTGGAAAAAGGGTCTTTGTGGATGTAATTAAGGATCTCAAGACTTTGAGATCATTCTGGAATAGGGTAGGCTTAATGACAAGTTGACAAGCGTCCTCATGGGACAAGGGAAAAAATAAAAATAAAAGAAACAAAAACCCAGAGAGCATAGGGAAGATGGCCATGTGAAAATGGAGGCAAAGATTAGAGTTATGTTGCTACAGGCCAAGGAATATTTGGAGCCATGAGAAGCCAGAAGAGGCAAGGATGGATATCCTCCTAGAGTCTCCAGAAGGAGTAGAGTCTTGCCAACACCTTGATTTCAGAACTCTGGCTGCCAGAGCTATGAGAGAATAAACTGCTGTTTTAAGTCATCAAATTTGTTGTGTTTTGTTGTGGCAGCCCTACGAAAAAGAGTGATTTGAGAGAGAATGGGAGTTAAAGATCGAAGCCATAGTCTTTTTGTAACCTAATCTCAGTATTTCCTACTTGTCAGACATATTCTATTCACTAGAAAGGAGTCATTAAGTTCAGGCCACATACAAGGGGAGACGAATTAATTTTTCTGGGAGAGAAATACCAAAGAACTGTGGACGTATCTTTAAAACCAATAAAGTTCTCATCTGAAGTTTCTCAAAATGGCTTTTGAAAACCTTCCTTTTCCTCTGAGAGCAGGATACTGGAAGGAAGCAGGAGCAAATGTCTGAGTCTTGAGGATGGTATGGGATTATTTTTTCTTAATTCCTATCTGCAATTCCCATATTTTCTCAAACGCCAGTCACTACTGCATATGTTTAGATGGATCTTTGTCACAAATGTTACTAGTAGACCTCATGATGTCATATATTTGTAGCTCATATAAAATAGCCATTAATAAAGTACCATATAAAATAATGAGTATTTCAAAAGCATGTTCATTTACATCTTCTCACTTAATAGTTGATTAAACTCTCATAATACTCTTATAGGAAAAAAAAAATCTCTTATAGGAGAGTTAGTATTATCTAAGAGACCAGGAGAGGCAGTTAAGTTTCAGCAGACAGAGCACTATATTTATCTATGATAAAAAGAAAATAAAAGTTAAATCATCTTTCTGGGCCTCAGTTTCCTTAACTGTAAAATTAGGAAGTCAGATGAGATAATCATTAAAATTCCTACCAACTCCAGCAGCAGCATAATATTTATTAGTCCCTAAAACTAGACTAAAATTAAAATGATACATATGTCAGAATTGAAATTTAATATCCATACCAAGGAAAAACAGTTGAAAAAGTCAGGGACTATCTCATTTTAGATATCAGGCAAGGTGAATTCTTCTTAACCCTTTAGTAAAGCTCTTTCACTTTGCCAGCAAAAAATTTCACTTAGATAGCTTATACCTCTCAGCTCCATTACCATCTCTGCAAGGTGGTGGGAATAGTAGCCCTTCCCCTCCACTCTCCATTTTGTTGTCACTCTTTATCCTCCTCAGATCTGTTACCATGATCTGAGGTGCTTTGCACTTATGTGAATGTGTTTATTATCTGCCTCTCTGTGCTAAGAACCTAAGGTCTAAGAGTACTCGAACCTTAAGCTGTCTCTTTTCACGATAGTTTTCTACATCCCAGAAGAACACTCTAGCTCAGAGTAGGTACCCAGTAAACATTGGTTGAATAAGTAAATGAGATATAATAAGTATTTTACAAATAATAATAGAGCCATATATCTATATTATATCTTACCCTGATAAAAAGTGGTTCTGCATATTACCAAATTCACCCAAGGTAGATATTACTACCCCCAGATAATTACAGATGAAGAATCTCAGGGTCAGAGAGGGATTAAGAGACCAAACCATTATAATATCTAGGATTCAAGACCTCTCTTCAGACTGTCTACCTTGATATTTAGTGTTCTTGATCCATAATCAATCTTTAGGGGATCCCTGGGTGGTGCAGCGGTTTGGCGCCTGCCTTTGGCCCAGGGCGCGATCCTGGAGACCCGGGATCGAGTCCCACGTCGGGCTCCTGGTGCATGGAGCCTGCTTCTCCCTCTGCCTATGTCTCTGCCTCTCTCTCTCTCTCTCTCTCTGTGACTATCATAAATTTAAAAAAAAATTTAAAAAAATTTAAAAATAAAAAAAACAATCTTTAATTCTATTTCTTTTTAAGATTTTAGTTATTTATTTGAGGGAGAGCAAGAGAGCACAAGCAGGGGGAGCAGCAGAGGGAGAGGGAGAAGCAGGTTCTCCATCAAGTAAGAAGCCTGACATGGGACTCAATCCTAGGACTCCAGGATCATGACCTGAGCCAAAGGCAGATGTTTAACTGACTGAGCCACTCAGGTACCCCTCAATCTTTAATTCTCTAGGGAAGAACTTGGTTTCATCAATATTTTCAATTGGAAACACACCTCATCAAGCCATAATGTAGCCTAATATTTAATATTTGTGTTGATAATTAACTATAAGGATAATAAATTTACAAACCGTTATGTGTTGTCTACTTTTTAATTTAATTATATAGGTTAGTAATAGCTCAAGGAACATCTTAGCAATGGAAGAAAATCTTCATTTAACCCAGCATTCACTATTTATTTCAATAAATGTATTCTGCAATTCCTGCACATTAACTACTGTGGCTCTGAGATTAACCTTACCTGTTTGCTTGTGCCTGACCTCAGAGCATTCCAAATTACTCAAAGCAATTCTGATGGCATTAATTTATGAGAACACCTTCAAATATTCATCTTTTAAGTCCTGAAAATGATTATCCCCGCACAACAGTGGCTCTCTTTTTAATTTTAGTTGATAACTCTGATTAAACACATCCAAAGGCTGATTACCCCCTCTGTGGTTAATGCCAGTGTCACAGCTAACTACTTATTTCACAGCAGGAATTGCCTTCAAGAGCTCATTTATATTATTGCCCAGAATTGATTTTTACTGTTATTTCCTATTGATCACATAGGTAAAAGAAGGTATGGACAGTGTCCTCTGAAGGCCTGCTAAGATCTCAAATAATGCATGCCAAACACAGGAGCTTTCTACACACTGTTAGTAATACAATGCAAATACTAGCTGCTTCCAAAATGTAGTTGTTTTTAAAAGACACTGTTTACTATTAGAGTACTTTAGTTACTTCTTCCCAAAGTTACTTGGAGATTAAATTTGTGTTATTACAATGGATAAAAAAGAAGAGAGAGAGAGAGAAGATGAAAGAAAGTGTTTTAAGTGTAGGTTATCTGTGTGCCATGTGGACAAGTTAAGCACGTGCTTTCTTGTACCACTAGAGTCTTTGAGCAAACAGCATGGTTGGTGACAAGATAATGGAGATGCTACAATGGTAGCAGTACTAGCTCTGCAGATTTCTGGAATCATGTAGTCCTTTCTTAGTGTCTTCTTGGTTTGTTTCCTGCGGTGGCACCTATCACTATTACAAAGAGGATGACTTCATTAATTCCTCCAGTAAGTGTGTATCAAAAACCCTGAACTTGGTTCTGGATACTATGTAAGATACTAAGGATATCAGGGGTGAATGAGACTGATAGGACTTCTCTCTCTTTAAACTGTTATTCTGTTTGAGAAGTCAGGCAATAAACAAGTAAACAAATACTAACCGTGAACATGCCACAAAGGAAAAGAAGGGCATGTCTGAGTTCTCTTCAAAGAAAGCCCTATTCCACAACTCAAAAGGATGCCTATGTTGTAACATAAGGGATCCAGGGTAAGGAATCAAAAGGCAAAGGGCTCTGCTCAGAATTCCACTAATGTCCAGGTCAGAGATGTTCAGGTTTGAACTTGCATCACTCATATAGAGAGCTTGTTAAACCACAAAGTGATTCAGTAGATCTGGGGTGGGGCAAAAGAATCTGCATCTCTAACAAATTCCCAGGTGCTGCTGCAGCTCCAAGGAGTGCATTTTGTGAACCACTACTCTGGGTTTTACAATCTTCCTGTCCTTTTCACTTCCACATTCATCATAAGGATCACTAAGGAGACAAAATATATAAAATCGCTTAATATAAAGGAAAGGGGTGGTAATTATGAAGAAATAGATTCAAATAGTAATTAAATGGCTAAAGCACTTAAGGAAAATGAGCCAATCAGGGTTGGTTTTAAGAGGAACAACCCCATGTCTCTCTTTAGGAAGGAAGATGGTTTTATGTTCTTCAAAAGCCATTTTTCTCTTTGTGTAATATAAGTCATTTAATTATGGAAGGGGCTTATGAGGGCCCTTAGATCTCCATCAAAACCTGGCAGAGTCATATTCTTGACAGCATGCCCACTCCACTGCCTTCACAATCAGACACCTGCTGGTGGAGCCCATGATGGCTGAAATCAGGTCATGCGTTGCAGAGGACTAACTCAGAATCATCTTATGAGTTACCTACTCTAGAAACTGAATTTACTCAGGACTACAGGCTCCCTTTCAGCATATTAGCTACCACCCCTGAAGGAAGCAAGGAATAAAGATTTATTGCCTAATACTTTGGTGGTTTGAATTAACTCTCCCTTCAGAGACTTGACTTATTCACTTTCCAATTCTGGCCCTACTGAGAAAAATGACCATTTTTTCAAGGTATTTTTTTCAAGGTGGCCTTATAATTTAAAAGATTTAAAAGGCTTCAGATCATCCTCCCAAGGTGACGTTCAACTGAGGCAACAAAAGCAAAAGCTGCCCCAAGAAATAGATGGCAGGTATTTTAGTCCCACTTTTGTCAATAGGGATCTAAATCACATACATTCAATAAAACTCAATACATATTTAAGTTCTCTGAATCTCAGCTTCCTTCTTTATTAAAAAAAAAAAATAGGGATTGCCAAAGACCAGGAATTGGCAAATCCCTTTGTAAAGGGCCTAATGGTAAATGTTCCAGGCTTTTTGGCCACACAGTTCCTGTGCAACTACTCATGAAAGCAACTACAGACAATATGCAAACAAATGCTGTATTCTAATAAAATTTCATTTTTAAAAAAGAGGCAGCAGGCCTTGGTCAACACCTGCCATAGACTCTCACCCTATCCAAGTGACGCTTGAGTTATCTGCTGTGCCCCTAATGTGGACATAGTTTGTTACTGAGAGCAACAAATTTAATCACTCTGTACCTTTGTGTTGAAAGAAAATACCATTACTTGCCATGTTACTTCACATAGAAATTTCAAAAGGACTGATGAACTAGCTAAAATTTCAAAGTCCTATGATTTCTTGATGAAGGGCATAGGAGAAGTATTAATTATTATCAACAGTACCTTTTAAGCTACTATCATCTGATTATTATTGCACCTGGGAATAGAATGAGGATTCTGATTCATATCATTCTATGATATTCAAACATACTATACTATGGTCTCTCACCCTACGGTTTCCTTTCAAATGATTAATAAAAATCTGTGAGCTGGATGCTAAAATAACTCTTTTATATCTTCCAAAGATTAAATGGAAAGAATAAAAGAAACAGATTCTACCATTTTATATACAGATTTTAATATTTTTCCATTTATCATCCATGATTATTCAGCCTTAAAGCTTAAAAATTGAGCATTATCAAGAAATAGAAGAAACATGTAAGGTATGCTGAAAGTCATTAAATAAAGTTGATATGGTTTTTTATTTATATTTTTTCACCTTTAAGAGAAGCTCCATTAATAGTAAATCCTTAAACAAGAGACTTTGGAATTAGATGTTAGATGTATGTTAAAATATGATTTAAAAAACCCAAGGGATAACTAACACTAATTTCATCATTTCTCAGGGATATTAACATAAATTGTCTTTTACATCTTACCCATTGTCAATTATCAACAAATCTTCCACCTTTAACAAGTAATTCGTTCAGTAGATGTTTCTCTAGTACCCATTATACACAAGGGAATGATAGAAAGGTGGAAAGCTTGTATATATAATAATAAAAAGTAGTGAAAAAATAACCCTTAGCATGTTAACAAGCTGTATTCATGAGTTTGAAGGAAAAAGAAGGTGCTTTAGCTGAGTTGATAAGGAAGACTTGTTTCATGACAGAAGTAATATTTGAGCTGACTTCTGGAAGACAAGAAAGGGGCAAAGAGCTTCCTAGATGGCCCCAAATACAGAGCCCAAGCACAGGCACACCACTGTCAGCAGTTCAGATCAGGAAAAAGGTTATTAGTTCAGGATATGGTAGTAAATGATGGAAGGGCAAAGGTAATCAGGCTAACAAGTCTGTTTAAAGAAAGACCCATCCAAGGATTTTGAGGAGTGGAGTTAGGTTTTGCTCATTCATTCAACAAGCAGATTCTGAGCCCGTTATGTGCCAAACATTTTTCTAACCTGTATGGACACAGCAATAAGTGAAAAAGATATAGAAAAAAATATCTGCCCCCATTTTCATAGGGGGAGATAGACAAAAAAACTAAATGATACCAGGTATTTGAAGGTTAAATACTACAGATAAGCAATTATTATTAAAGCAGAAAAGTAATTATAAACAGGTTCATTAGGACGATACTGGAGGTTACATTTGAGCAAGGGTTTGAAATAGGTGAGAGAGAAAAAAAAGAAAAAAAAAAGAAATAGGTGAGAGAGCAAGCCACATAGGTATGCAGAAGAATAAAATTCCAGGCAGGAGGAAAGCTAATGCGAATACATTACAGGTCAACAAAGCAACCTGTGTGAGCAAGGAAGAAGATAGAGGGAGATGATGTCAGAGATGTAAGGAGGGTCACATCATTTAGAATCTTACAATTATGAGCACTCTGAATTTGGGAATATTAATCTACCAGCACTGGGCAGAATGCATTGCAGGAGGGAAAGAATTAGTAGAGGAAGCACTTGCAAAGCTATTTTCCAGGTGAAAAGCTCTAAAACCAATCATCTGATCACTCATTCATTCAGATTAATTTAGCACATATTCAGGAAACACTGTACTAGATATTGACAGTAAAACTGTAACTCTGATAGATGAGCTTCTCCCACATGAAGCTGACCATCTGGTAGAATGATGATAGCATGAACAGAAAAGTTCTACATGTTGATAAGCTTCTAAAACTCTATGGAAATCTCAATTTTATTATGAATTCAATATCGTAAAAGAGAAGGTCTCAAAAGGTCCAATTGTATAAACAGTTTTTTTTAAAGATTCATTTATTTATTTATGATAGACATGTAGAGAGAGAAAGAGAGAGAGAGAGGCAGAGACACAGGAGGAGGGAGAAGTAGGCTCCATTTAAGGAGCCCGACGTGGGACTCAATCGTGGGACTTCAGGATCGTGCCCTGGGCCAAAGGCAGGCACTAAACCGCTGAGCCACCCAGGATCCTTGTATAAACAGTTCTTAATCTACTTCTTAAGTCATTTCTTCAGCAATCACCTGTAATGAAATATTCGCTAATATTCTTTCCACTCTTAAGATTACTTTTGAAAAGAACGATTGGATATTCTACATCAAAAGAAATCAAAACATCAAAACAATGAGGAGTAAACTAAATCTCTGAGGCTTATCTTTCCAACAATTATAATGAGTCACAGAATATACACTACAAATATGATTAATTCAAATACAAGCATTTATGAATAGATTAACTCAGCAAGCATAAAAGAAGCAAAGACCAGTCCAAAATTACCAAGTTTATCTGTAACCTAGACAATAGCATTTTCCAAATAAATTGCTGATGCATGAAGATATTAACATTGGTGGCTGGATGACTGGCTTTAGTACCCCATAATGATAAACCCGCTGTCACAGAGGACAGATAGGAACTAGGTTCTGCTGTCAAACTGTCATGGAATTATTAAATATGGAGGGGGAAAATGACCCAAACAGTATGTAATGAGCTCCTTTCATTCTCTCTCTACAAAAGCACATCTGTGGATTTTTAATGACTCTGAAATGGATGAACCAAATTGATGAGAAAGAAAAACATCTTTCAGGGATAGGAAAAGGGAAAATGAACACACACACGATGTCATAAAATATAATTTAAAATATAAAGGCTTGTGAAAGTACTGTGGAAAACTATAAAGTGGCATACAGATGTAAGCTATTATTACTCATTTCCACATTGCTTTATTGCTTTCTTTGCTTTTCTTTATGTTTCTAATATAGATCAATAATCTTTCAAAATATAGATAAATACCAAGACTTATTCACAAGTAGTCCATGTGTGTGACTTTTATGAGGTGGCACTGCCATCCGAAGTCTAGTATTTTCTATACTGGTGGATGATTTTTTTATTTTTTTTTTACTACATGTGCCCTATGGGATGAGGAAAGTGACTTGAATGTGTATAAGGCTCTCAGTATCTCAGCTCACACAGATTGAGTACCAAGTCCTGAGGACTGACTTTAGTTCACTAGAGTCCTTGTGCCACAAAGACTCAGTTCGTCTGGGATGCCCAGGAAAGCCACACCTTAGCTCAGAGATATGACTCAATCATGAAACTCCTCAAGCACAGGTATTGGTGTTATTGATCTTCATACCTTCTCAGCAACCCTAAGCTAAGCTAGACAACTTAGAGGGATGTCATACAGAAGCAAGCACATAAGATAAAACCATCATGGCATTAACTCATACACGAAAGCCATCATTTTATGTGTTTATCTTTAGTGATACTGAGGTTATCTGCCTTCAGAAATCTCAGAGTTAGAGAATTTATTTGTGCTTTAATACACAAGAAAAAAAGGTAGTAAAGTAGTAGAAAACCAAGCCTTATTCCTTAGTTTAAAGACAGATATAAGTCTGGAAATAATCAATAATCTGCTTGCTCTCAGGGTGGTATCAATTAGCCATATCACAAAGGTGTCAAAAAGAAAAAAAAAAATGACCGGTATTTGTAAACACAGATACATCTAATCTTGGAAAGGGAAATCACCTTTAATACTCAGGTTTTCTAACTTAGAGGGAGAACTGTTTGAAACACTGTGGTACACAAAGGACTTTATTTGACACAAGTACACATCTCAAGTGAGAGAAAGGGGCCATTTGGCACATGATTTGACTCTTTCACACAAAGTAAAAACAGAAGAAAAAGAAAAAAGAAAAGAAGAAAAGAAAAGAAAAGAAAGAAAAGAAAAGGGAAGAGAAGAGAAGAAAAGAAAAGAAAAGAAAAGAAAAGAAAAGAAAAGAGAAAAAAGAAAGAGGGAGGGAGAGAAAAAGAAGAAAGAAAGAAAGAAAGAAAGAAAGAAAGAAAGAAAGAAAGAAAGAAAAGTGAGAAGTCATTGAAAGAAAACATTAAATAGTATACAGTTGATATACTTTCACTAGAACCCTCTGAGAAATATAGAATGTAGTATTATAATGTTTATAAAGAAAAAAATATCATTTAAATATATTACACTTAATAGAAAATCTCAGATTTAAATATTCTTTAAAGTAATCTTTAAAATATAACACACCATCTCTCCACTCACACATATCCATAGGAAATTCATTCTCACACAATATGTTTATACGAAGCCCAACAAGTATCCTACAAATTGTGTTATATTTTTTTAGTCACGTTTTCGCCACTGAAAAAAAAGAAAAACAAAAACTTGCTTCACTTTTATATAAAAGGTATTCACAGACCCAGGCAGTATCAAAGAAGCAGATGAATAGAATAAACAATTAATTGGTGTCCCAATTTCCAGATCAATGAACACTTTAACAGTGCAATGAAACCCTTTACCTCCACCTGCTAACCCCTGAAGATTATGTGATTAAAAAATCTGTGCCTTTAACCAGCTTCTCTCTCAGTATTTTTATTCCACACAACACCACTCAGTTGGCTAAATGACTAGGCAACAAGGTCAATCAAATGCAATACTTCTCTCTATTCAAATATAATGGAAATTTTGACCATTCCACATTCAAAGAGCAAATACATTCTCACACTGACAACCACATTCCATTGGCTTTTCCTGAAAGCAAAGTGTGACAGATGCCTTGGCTGTAATTGCCAATCAGCCTTTACATGGCAGCTGAAAACACAATACATCACTTTGATCTCCTTTGCTCTAAACACATCCACAATCAAGAAACCTGAACAAGGAATAAGAAATTGGCATCATTTCCAGAAGCTGTCACTCCATGGCAGTTAAATACTATAATGTATATTTTGTTCATATTTTTATTTCTCTGTTTCAGAGATGCTCTATCGAAGACCTGAACAAAAATCACCTACACTTATATATTATACATATAAATTTGAAGAAATATTTGGAATACATATATTAATGCTAAGTACAAAATCTGAATATAAGCACATTTAATTAAATATCACCACTACCATTTCCTTTTCCACTTAACACTTTGGAATAAAACAATATACGTGTGCCTATCTGATTTTGAAATAGTGCTCAAAAAAGTTGTACTCACATTTTGCAGGCAGGTCATAGCCACATGTGATTTTTGCATGTCCAGTTTCACAGCCGTTCAGGTTACGACATTCAGCCAGTAAACAGGGGCCAGCTGCTCTGTGAATACAGCCATCCACTAGGAGAGACAGAGAGAGAGAGAGAGAAAAAAAAGTTAGCTCATATTTGTTCTTTCGGAAGTAAATGTAAAACCCAAGACAGGAAGAGAAAAGGAACTCAATTTGTTCCTCTTGAAAATCACTTTAGCCTCATGGAAGAAAACCTATGTTGTCCAATCCTTCAAACACTGTTTCCTTGTGTGTGTGTGTGTGTGTGTGTGTGTGTGTGTGTGTGTGTGTTGAGCAGAGACAGTAGGGTTATAGAAGACATGTAGTGTGCTGGTAAACATTAAACAAGAGTTTCTTTTGGGATGGAGGAATCCCTGATTTGTAGCATTTTCCAATACCAAATGTGTAAATATCCAATATCCAATATCAAACTATCAGCTCAATGTCACTGAACAGAGTGTGAAACAAAAGCTAACAATTCTGTCTCACAAGCTGGTAAGTATTGCCTCCAACATACCACAGGTTAAAGAAGAAAAAGGTCAAGAAGGAAGTAAGAACAGCACTCTAAAACATCTGTACTCACCTCAAAATAGAGTAGAATTAATTAGCCATTCAAAAAAGAACCAGACCTCTGAGTTCCTTCTCCCCCAATAGGATGACACAGAGTTGTGTTTCTGCAGGGTATCTGACAGGGCATAGATGATGGGCAAGGGTAGTTTAGTTCTTAGTAAACACCCAGAAAACCACCCTCACTCACCCGAAGGGACTAAGCCAAGAACTCCGGCTGCTCTTGCCTTACCTCCACTAAAGGAACAGCTTTCTGCCTTTCACCAATCAAGTCTCATCAGTCCTCTGACCTCTCATCCCCCCCTCCCCACCGCCTTCACATCTGGCCTACACAGTGAGACTTGCCTTTTGAAAACACAAATCTTTTTTTTTTTTTAAGATTTTATTTATTTATCCATGAGAAACACAGAGAGAGAGAGAGAGAGGCAGAGACACAGGCGGAAGGAGAAGCAAGCTCCATGCAGGGAGCCCGACATGGGACTTGATCCCAGGTCTCCAGTATCAGGCCCTGGGCTGAAGGCGACACTAAACCACTGAGCCACCCAGGCTGCCCTGAAAACACAAATCTGATGCTGTGGGAAATTAAAACTTTATATGACTGGATGGAGCGGGTATGAGTGCACAGAGGGAAGGCTCAAAGATCATATGCATATAAATTAGGAAATTGAAAACATGGGTTCTTAGTTGCTGTTGAATCAGCTTCTTGACTGAAAGGAAATGCAAGACTGCTAAATGAAGGTAAAGAGATAAAGAGGGGGAGAGTAATAGTAAGTGGGGGTATGAAAATAAACCAGGGTATAAGAGGTCAGAAGATGCCCCCCTCTCTCCATAGTCCACACACCATGTAATTGATCCAGAGAATCTTCAACATTCCAATGCATATTCTTTCACTGTTCAGTAATACACATACTCACATATACAATTTGTCTCTTAAAAAAAAAAGCTTGATAAATTTTGTTCAAACTCTTTCACTAGCAATTATACTTTCTTTTAAAAAAAATTATTCTGTCCGGGCACCTGCGTGGCTCAGTGGTTGAGCATCTGCCTTTGGCTCAGGGAGTGATCCCAAGGTCCAGAGATGGAGTCCCACATCAGGCTCCCCACGGCAAGCCTGCTTCTCCCTCTGCCTGTGTCTCTGCCTCTCTCTGTGTCTCTCATGAATAAATAAATAAAATTTTTTAAAACAAAATTTATTCTGTGGAATAATTAACACAAGTGTAAAAGCTATAAGAATGTCAAAGTTGTTTATAATAATGGAAACTTGAACCTACTCAGATGGAGAGCTAGTTAGATAAAGTCCACCAGTGCAATCCTATTATGCAGCTGTTAAAAAGAATGGGCCAACTCTATATGTAAATAGTCTTAAACATGGAAAGATTTCTAAGTGAAATGTCAGGTTTAAAAGAGTATGTAAATCATATAGCCACAATTTTGCTTACAAAGTTATACATATACACACTTAGATACATTTATGTATACACACATATATGTACCACAAAGATACATCAAAATATAAAAAGTGATTATGAGATGGGAAACAAGAGTGAGACTATTGGGAAAAGTCCTAACTTATGTTTGAATTTTTTTTTACAAGATCTTCAAGAGAAGTGTTTTGAATTGAACATTTTTTTCTTGGCAAAGAGATAATTAGTTACTTAGTTTGAAATGGATAATTAAATAGGATTTGCTAGTGTACTTAATCATATGCTGTCAAATATTGTCTGCATTATTTAGATTGCAGTATAATGCAGTTTGTGGATATCTAATTCTCAAAATCTTCATGTTATACCAGCATTCATGAACAGAGCAATGAAAGAATGGCTGAAGAGCTATCTAATAATAATGACTTCAGCTTAAATTCTTGAGTGTATCTATATGCCAGCCACTATACTGAGGCTAACCTTACCAGCAGATACTGATTTTATTGTCTTCATTTTATGAAGCTTAGAAAAAGCTAGTAACCTACCAATATTCACAAAATATTGGCAATGTGATTCAAAACCTCAGGTTTGTCTGATGTAGCAACCATACCTTTACCCACTATAATTCACTGTCTTCAGGACTGAATCCAGGTAGTCTTACCTGAATCCCTACATGTGGCCTGTTGAACCATCATAATATGCTGTTTTTCAGTTCTCATCAATTCTGCTTATGAATTATAAAGGTCACACAATCATATGCACAGATTTCAAATGTGCAGTTTTGATGAGTTCTAAGAAATGTATATACTCATGCAATCATGACACCAATAAAGATGCAGAATGTTTCCATCAATCCAAAATGTTCTCTTGTGCCCTTTCCATCCAATTTCTCTTCTAATGCCACACAGAGAGCCCCTTTTCTGATTCTGATCACTCTGGCTAAGTTTTGCCTATTACATAACTTCAAACTTCATATAAGAGATGCAGAGTAGGGACTAGCTTCTTTCAGTCAGCTTATTTTTGAGATTCATCTGTGTTGTTGCATACAATAATACTTCATTCCTCTTTATTCCTGAGTAATATTCCCCTGTTGAAAAATACCATAACTTCTTATCTACTCATCTATGAATAGCAGTGGCATATTTACAGTTTTTAGCTATTGTGAATAAATTTGCATGGTTGTACAAGTCCTTTTGTGGCTTTATGTTTTCATTCCTATTACACATATAACTATGAATGAAATTGCTGGGTCAGCATATATTTTACTTTATAAAGAACTAATACCAGTTTTCCTAAGTGATTATACTAATTTATATATACCTCCAGAAAAGTTTGAGGGTTCAAGTTTTGATAATGTTTTGGTGTTGTCAGCCTTTTTAATTTTAGCAATTTCAATGGAAATAGAGGGGTATCTCACTGTGATTTCAATTTGCAATTCCCTGATGATTAATGATGTTAAGTATCTTGCCAAGTGCTTATTGGTCATTCATATATATTCTTTTTGGAAGTGTCTGCTCATCTTTTGCTAATTTTTATTATCTTTTTTATTACTGAGTTGTGTTAAATCTGCTGTTAGTTCTATCCAATTTTTCTTTTTAATTTCAGAGATTTATTTTTTAGATATTAAGATTTTCATTTGGTTTTTTGGTTCTTTTACTTATAATTTTCAGAACACTCCTGAATTTTCCCCTCTCCTCACCCTGTTTTCACCAAAATGCCTTCACAGATTCTGGATTGTGGTTTGAACATCCTATCTGCCAATTCCAATACCTGTGTTAGCTATGAATTTGTTTATATTAACTGATTTTTCCCATGACTCTGGGTCACATTTTCTTGTTTCTTTGCATGTCCAGTAATTACTGATGACATATAAACATTGTAAATAGGTTGTAAAGGCTTTAAATTATCTTCCTCCAAACAGCACTGAAGTTTGCTCTGACAAACAATTAAATTACTGCCAGGTAATATAGTGGCTTAACTATAGGCTTTGTTAAGGTAGGTTTAGCTAGTTTTTCCTTTACTTTTAGGATATGGTCTTTTCTCCTAAAGCATGAGCATTCCAGAACTTCAATGGAAAACTCAAGATGTTTGTCATATCCCTCTAACTCGGGAGAACTAAAATTCTAAATTCTATTATCACTGAAGTGAGAAACTGAATGTTCTGCTCTGTTCTTTCAGCCTTCTAGTTCTTGTTTTCTTCCTGGGTTCCTTGGACTCTTTATCTGTACATGTACAGTTTAAGATTAGACCTTTAATATATAGATTAGACCTTCATATATAGATTTGGGGACTCCCTCCTCTGTGACTTTCTCTCTTCAGGAATTCTAATCTCAATTCCTAGTTATTCTGACAACACTGAGTTCAGTCCTGCGATTCCTAAAGTCAATAAAACTACAGTTTTTTGTTTTCTTTGAGCCCTATCAGCCACTTCCTATATGGGACCTGGAGAGCCCTTAGGGTCAAAGCCATTTAAAATGCGGATTTCACCAAGTGTGGTTTCCTTCTTTTGAAGGTTGAATCCTTTTTAGTTTCAGCTTGTGTTTAGATGCTCTCTAGTGCCAATAAATAGTTTCTGTCGTTGCTTTTATATTTTATCAAGAATTTTAAATTACTATTAATAGGAAGTCTACTCTGATACAAGCTAGTCTGTCATTAAAACCTGGAAGGAAACACATAGCATTTTCTCTTGGCTATGCTATCATATTATTTTAGAGCTATATGTGGCCCTTGGAAAAGAGCACCAAAGAAAAAGAAATGGCATTATCTATTGTATCCATTCTGTAACTTAAAGTGGGTTGTTGTGTCTTTGAAAGAAAATATAAATAAATAAATTAAGTAAGTAAGTCTCCATATGTACAAATACAGTATAAGGTTTTAAAATTCTCTAACCTAAAAACAAAAAAAAAAATTCTCTAACCTATTGTCAGTTCTTTTGCTAGACTTCTTTTTCCTAAAAGGCAAATCTGACTTTACCATTTCCATACAAAGTAATGTTTGCAATTCCCCATATCTCACATTATAAAACCTTTAATTACAAATTATGGTCTTTTAGACCCTTCACAAACGTGGTTCCAACTTAACTGTCCAACTTCACACTCTCACTCCCTTGGCATCATCTACTTTGATACATCTAAATCGTCACCATTTGTTAAACACAACAACACTTTCTTTACAAAGTACTCTCTACCCAGAATATCCAGCCACCCCTCATTTCCTGTTTAGCAAGGTCCTTCTCCTTATTCAACTTCTAGTTCCAATGTTTCCTCCTATAAAAAGCCATTCACAACATTTACAGGACGCAATAATGCCTTTTTACATACCCATATTCTGGCTTGTACTCTTATTTTCATACTTATAAATTGTTTTATAGCTATTTTATAAACATATCAGACTGGTTATATGCTAAAAAGTCTCTCTCCTTCTTTAGTCATTTAGCTCCTTGAGGGTGGCTAATTCTTTTATATTCCTAGTTTTTGTTTTTGTTTTTGTTTTTGTTTTTTTAAGATTTTATTGCTTATTGGAAAAGCAAACAAGCAGGAGGGAGCTGCGGAAGGAGAGAAAGGCAGGACCCCTGCTGTGCAGGGAGCCCAACACTGGGTTCAATCCCAGGACCCCAAGATTACAACCTGAGCTGAAGGCAGATGCTTAACTGACTGAGCCACCCATCTTAATAACTGACTTTTTGTAAGTGCTTAATACAGTTGAACTAAATGCATCTAAATTTAAGAGGAAAACTAGTATAGCTTTTTTTTCCTTTTTTTAAATAATAATGAGGAAGTAGGCTAGTCAAATCCAAAGAACCAGAAATGAAAAAGCAAAGTTAAATACACAGTCACCATGTTGTGGTCACAAATCTAGTGATGAGTTTCCATATTAAAAGTGTTAACAGGGGGATCCCTGGGTGGCGCAGCGGTTTAGCTCCTGCCTTTGGCCCAGGGCGCGATCCTGGAGACCCGGGATCGAGTCCCACATCGAGCTCCCGGTGCATGGAGCCTGCTTCTCCCTCTGCCTGTGTCTCTGCCTCTCTCTCTCTCTCTCTCTCTCTCTCTGTGACATAAAAAAAAAAAAAAGTGTTAACAGTTCACAGAATCTGAAAATTCACCCATTTCCCTCAGGTCTGAGGCAGCCCACTAAAAAATATGCTCCTTTACCTTCCCTTTGGGTCAGCCTACAAGGCAACTGGCTGAGTAGTAGCAAGATGTGAGATTTCAACACAGTAGCACTTTTTCCATTTCTGTCACTCCCAGTCCCCGGGTAGGAGGGGATAGAGGACCAACAGTCAACACTTACACTGCCACAGAAGATACTCAGACTGACCCAAAATATCTAACCCAATTACAACTAAAATACAAAACCAAAATCAACCAATCAAAAATCCCAAGACCAAAAATCCAAATGAGAAATGAAAGATGACCACAATTTTCCAGAGAGCAATAGGATTACTGATGTCTCTCATCCTATAAAAGAACTATTCACATAGGAAAAAAGAAAAGATGACTAAGCTCCATAAATAAATGTGTTCACTGAAGTCTACTTATTTTTCTTTCTGATTATATAGATAGAAATCAATTTCCAGCATCTCTGTAGTTATATGAGGTCATGAGTTTGAATTCTGTTCAAAGGAGTATCAGCAAAAATGATGTAACTACATTTATGTACAATCCCTAAAAATCCTGTACACAGTTCTCCATATCGTCTTCTGTTATCTGTAGGCTGCATGCAGAGGATCCATTGGAAGACTCTAGGAGATGGTTCAGCAACTAAACAGAAAGTGCCCGAATCCTTAAATGACTGTGTGGAACAGAGCTCCACCTCACCCCACTTCCTATAGTGTACTGTCACTACCATGATAGACAAAGCTTTTTAATGTAAAGCCACTGAGATTGTGGGATGTTTGTAATCAGTAGTTACCTTGACTAATACTTTTACTTCTATTATAAATACTCCAATGATAATTTTCATTCAGCTTCATTACTGCTATATTTTATTTTTATTTATTTATTTATTTTAATTTTTTTATTTGTTTATGATAGTCACACAGAGAGAGAGAGAGAGAGAGAGAGACAGAGGGAGAAGCAGGCTCCATGCACCGGGAGCCCGACGTGGGATTCGATCCCAGGTCCCCAGGATCGCGCCCTGGGCCAAAGGCAGGCGCCAAACCGCTGCGCCACCCAGGGATCCCCATATTTTTTAAAGTTTTATGCAAAAAATTTCAGATTTTACTACTTGAATGAACATATTATCTTAGCCAAGTTAATTTCCTTAAGTATGCCTTAGATTTCTTAATTACGCTAAACACTGAGGACTATGAACACCAAAGCCAGACTGTCCTCTTCATTCAAATAGTTGTTCCTCTTGCTTTGTGATTGAAACCAGACTAATAGAAGATGAAAGCTGAGGACTGCCTAAAAAAAACTGTCTGTGATATGATCAGCTAGTAACGGAGTGAACACTGAGGTCACTCATTAAGCTACTCTTCATCAGGGCTAAGAGGAGTCTGCTACAACTTCTTCCAAAAAAACGGGTTATCTGCTGTACTGACACACCGCCATTTACCATCCTGATAGCAAGGCCAAAGGGTTTACAGGTAGATGGTTAACTAAGGCAAAGGTCTTTAACTCCTGGCATATTTCCTCCAGTTATCCAACAACACCTAAATCCTGAAGACTTCAGCCTATTATACAATTTTGGTTAGGTTTCCTTACATCATAGTGTAAAGAATTAGACTGTCTCCAGATGGGGTAGAAAGATGGGTTTTGGTTGTGCTTGAGGGGGGGTAATTATTTTTTACTTCTGTCAGTAATACCTTGGGGTGTAGAGTTTGAGTATGTTTTTATAGGATTGTCTTAACCACTATTTGAATAATTAAAATAAAGACAAAAAGATGGGACATGAAACCGCATCAGTTTTTCTGACCTATGATTCATTTTACCCCATACATTCTAATCTGCCTTTCTGGCCTTCCTCAGGTAAAGCTCTCCATTTTATACACAGATGAACAAATTGACCCTGAAAATAAGAAAGAGAAATCAAGCCACAAAGCACTGAACAGGAATCCATCAGATATAGTAGACCAGTAAATATGAGCTAGCAAAAAAAGAACCAGGGAAGATGTCTAAACATGTGTTTTGAAAAATACTAAACATATTATTTAGCAAAATCCAGTTATTTTATAAATTAGCTCTATGAGTTCTCTGTCTTACAAAGACACATTTTTAAACAGTTTTTAGCAAGGGGTATTTCGAAGTTCTTCAATCTATACATATTCATTTAATCTTCTTTTGTAAATAAAAGGCAATAACTTAATCTAAAAGCAGCCACATGAATCACATTAGCCTGAAAAATAAGAGACTCTCTCACTGAATGTATCTTTTAGAAGCCCAAGAGAATACAACCGAGTTCTTTCCAAATCAAATCAACATAAATTTATTAAACAAATACCTTGCACAAAGCATTCTGCAAGAAGCTGTGAAAAAATCAAATAATGATAATAATATGTCACATCTTTTGAGGATTTACTATGTGCTTTCTGGTATGCTAAGTGACTTGCAAGCTTCCCCTGTATAAGAGGCAGTGCTGCAAAGTGGAAAGAGGATGGGTCTAGAATCAAAAGGCAAAGGTTTGTGTCCCAGTGCCACCATTTAACTTCCCATACTTTGATTTTCTCATCTGCAAAACATGGGCCCTCCATAGGACCTCTCTTCAAAATCATAGGGTTTTTGTGAGCAAATGAGTTATTACATGACAACCACTTTGATTAATTGATTTGGCATGTAGCAAGATGTAGTAAATGTTGGTTATGTCATTACAATTAATTATCATAAACTTTTTTACAGGTAGGAACTATCAGGATGACTACTTAACAAAGGAGAGGATGTTAAGGAGTTAGTGCAAGATCACATAGAAGCTGGGTCAGAATCCAAGTTTGCTTGAACTTAATCTATATTCTTAATCCTTATTCTCTCTTCTTATCTCCATTAATGCAGATAAGTATAGCCATGGTCTCTTCCCTTGGGAGGCAAGTGAATAGGACAGAAAGGCTTAGGAACCATATTTTCACTGAAATAAAAAGTAGTTGGCAATATAAAGAATATCTTAGTTATGGAAATACATCTTTAATAGATCAAAAAATTAAAGGAATATGTCACATGTTAACGTGTTACATTTCATAAAAATCCTTTGACAAAATTACAACATATTTCATTCTCAAAACAATCTTACAAGGTAGTCCTGAACTTTATTACTTTTCCCATTTTATAGCTGAAGAAACTCAACCAATGCAAGAGAAAATGTCTCAGGTCATCCACCTGTTAAGTGGCAGATATGAATTCAAGGTTTATCGCTCTTGAAGTATTGTCAATACAACCTGGGAAGCCTGAAAAAAAAAAGTGGATTCCTAGACCCAACCTCAAATCTAGAGGATCAGTCTCTCTCGCAGTGGGACCCCAGAATCTGCATTTAATAATCTCAGATAATATGGATGCACATTACCAACTGAGAACTTTCAGCATTCCTCCTCTAACTACCTTGTTTTCTTGACAAACCTGCAAAGAGTGGTGAGTGGTTGGGTCTGTGGCAAGTAATCTGAGAATTCACTAGATGCACAAATTCACAAGTAATGGCTCTACCAAATCAGAGGATCCCCTTTAAATTTAATTACAGCTTCACTCCCCCATGAGTCCTAATCAAATACTGAAAGAAACCCTGCCCTTAACAGCTTACTATTAGAGCAAGCAATATTAACTGGAACTAGAAATGAACTCTAGTAGCAAGTAGGATTTTTAAATGCTATTTCACTCAAAGATAGATACAGTAATCATGAAATTCCTTGGGCATAAAGAGGTCCTTGGTGTATGGTTTCCAAAGTAAGGTTACAAGACATCCATACAGGGGATGGAAGAATATATTCAATCTTTTCTTGATATTTATATTTTTTTAAAAAGATAAGAATGAAGTTCAAGTTTACTAATATTTAACACAGAGATTGACAATAGTACCTGTAACTAATTTATAAGTAAACACATAAAATTTAAAAGTACATGCTCAAAAATTTAGTACTGAGAAAGGTACTAAATTAAAGTACACAATTAAAAAACAAATTAAAGTCAGTAGACAAAGTGATGAACAGGGCTCTAAAATCAAACTGCCAGACTCTATCACTTAGAGTTTCTACATCTATATAATGGGTATAATATTATTATCTACCTTCCAAGGTTCTTATTCTAATTAAATATGGTTACATTTGTATAGTGCTTACCCTGTATAGTGCTGTATAAGTGCTCAAAGAATGTTACTGTGGTAGATATTTCTACTAGTGCAATTGCTGCACATAAAATTGCAACAATTATTCCCATTTTTGCATCCATGCTCTTGGAAATGTGACTCTGCAGCTCTTTCCATCAAGAAATAGAATCTGTTTCCCCACACCCTAAATCTAGATTGCTATTATAATTTGCTTTGGCCAACAGAATGAGACAAAAGTAATCCTGTGGTAGTTCTAGGCCAGAGGCCTTTCACAGTTTTGCTCAGCAATCATATAAATAAGCCCAGGCCAGTCTGCTGAACAGAAAGACAAGCTATCCCAGCTGAGGCCATCCTAGACTAGTTGATACTCAACTTTCCTAGCAACTGACCACAAACATATTTGTTAGAATTGTCTATGAGAAGAACTGTCCAGCTTATTGGTGAAACCATAGAATTGTGAGTTATAGAAATAGTTGTTTTGAGCCAACAAACTTTGGGGGCGATCTGTTTCACAGAAAGGCCACCATTATCAGAAAAAAATACAAAGCAATAACCCACTCTCAAGTGATGATACAAAGGAAAAAGTTTGAATAGCTGTCCTAAACTCTTAGGAAAGAAAAACAATATAGCTGAAGTAATCAGGTGAATGGTTGATTTCATTAGAGGTCACCTGTAGCCTGCACAGAAGATTTATGTGTCAGGTAGTAAATCGCATCAGTGTTCCCTCTAGGGAGGAGAAGAAATATCTGTTAGATAAAGCAATACAGTGACAAGGAGATCCACATCTTGAAGCTTCACAGATTCAAGGAATTAAGCTATCTGAAACAGCCTTGGGCTGACTTAAAATTTAACTTCTGTTATGAGCCTCCTGAGTTTGCTGGTCAATTTGACTATTAGATCTTGGCTGTGATCCCAGTAGAAAATTATGAATTTAAGAGAATAAAAACTGACACGTTTCTTAGCTCAGGAACCTGGAGCAATTTTCAGCCAAGGGTCACACACCTAGCTTTCTTTATCTCTAAAAGTTTAGGGACCAATCTTTAAAAATTAGGAAATACTTCTATCTCCTAGATTCTAAGACCTTGCTAATTGTGCAGATACCCAAGATGACCTGTGTGAGTGTATCTCATTGTTAAACTTGAATTCCCAAGTGAGGATAAAAGAGTATGTCTCAGAAACAAACAGACTTTCCAAAATTTTTCTTGGGAAAAAATATGAATCAATGACTTCTAACTCATCATTAGGTTTGAGATTGAGAAAGTCAAGTTGATTAAAATCCTATTCATATTATAATAAAGATATATTTAGTCAATGCTAACTTCATGGTAAACACATTACTTAAGATCTATCACATGCATTTCCTTCCACATACCTAAGTTCACTCTTAAAAAAAAAAAATCCTTGACCAAAGAAAATGTCATTATGACATAGATTACTTGTTGTCTATCCATTATCAATTCTTTTATTCCCTACTAGCAGAATCCCTATATTGATGGGAGAAGCTATATGCTCAACTAAAAACCTGGATCATTTTTACCAGCAGCTCTTTAAAAAATGAAAAAGATATGCATGAACAACTTAAATGGAAAGGGATGCCATTAAGTGCATTTCCAAGAAATCTCATTATAGAAGGTTTACTTACACAGTAGATGTATGTATGTATGTATATATGTATCTGTCTATCTATCATCTATCTATCTATCTATCTATCTATCTATCTATCTATCTATATTATCTACTGCTACTACTATGAGGCTTTCTTACTGTTCTACTGCTAGTGTCTTTCTTATTGTTCTCCTTTGAGACTTAAACTTCGTGGCCTGATTTCAGTAGTCACCTACTAAGAATGAACATGAAGGCTACACTCTGGTATGGAAGAAAGAACAGCTGGTAGGTGCCTGAATCTGTGATGGCATCTGTTGATGTCACAGTAGGACTACTTTTCATTCAATGGGAGACAATGGTTTTTGTTAATGAGCATATGTCTTGTGCAAGCCACTATTTGGTGTAAGAATGGGATTTCTGTAACTTGGAACCTAATGCCATCTTTAATGTTGTAGACATGCATTTTAATTTAGCTGAGACATGTTCCTTGAAGTTCTGGATGACTAATGTCTCTTTCATTACAGAAGTATTAATTACCAAGAAAATAATGTTCTGAGCTGACAAAACATTGGAAAGGGAACAGGAGGCAAAACTCCCAACTAATCAATGAAGGGGGCCAGGGCAGTGCTGACTACAACACTAAAGAACGAATGGCAGCTAGAAGAACCAAAATGTTCCAGTCAAACAGACATGTGACCTTAAGATATTTCATCAGCTGTCACTGAGGAGAGATATTTCCATCAGCAACGAGGCTGGATTTACTCAAGGTAGGTGCTACTAAAGAATCCAGAGAAGAGAACAAGAATCATAGTTCTCTGGAAGTCCACAGAAACAGTTTGATGTAGGGTAAATTTGCCATCGGAGATGACAGGGATTTTCAAGCAAATGATATATTATCTGGTATCTCAAAAGCTCTGTAATAAACCCCATTTCTTCTTCTTTTTTTAATTTGGCAAGTTTACTTTGGAAGAAAAAAATATCCAACTCAGCTCTTATTCAAGGGCAACTGCATTCCTCTAATCCAAGCAGAGACCCTTCACAAAAGAAATATGAAAAGGCAGGTCTTAACACTATACCTCTTGAAAGAATAACTCCTCAAAATAATCTTCAAATCTGATGTTAATAGAGTCTAAGCATTAATAGAATGTTGACCTTAAGTAAGGAAGAAATAGTAACTGTGGTCCTGGAGCAGCAGGATAATAGATCTGCTTCTAGAGTGTGGTTTTGCCTGGGTTAAAGGCATAGATTGTGCCCCTATTTCCAGATAGGTCTTCTGAATAGAGAGTAGGTCAAACAGAAATGCAGTGCCAGAGAGACCTCTCTCTTTCCAAGAAATAAAAAATGAGTCAACTTACATACTGCCTCTTGTATCAGAAACTTCCCAGTGGCTGGGGACAACACTAGGGATGATGCAGGTCAATGTTAACAGATGCTTCTAAGACAACCTCATTTGTTTTATCAAAAAATGAGACCTATGGAGAAAGGTAATCTTCCCTCAAGGAATTCAGCTTTTAAATTTCAATCGTGTCATAGAATCTTCTCTCCTTATTTTCTTCCTACATAGAAGTAAATATGTCACTTTGAGGTTCATACTCCCATCTGCTTCAGGAAATACTAATGGTTTCAAGTGAGATGATAAAGGATTAAAAATCTTTAGGACAAAAAAAGAAAATATCTTTGAACTTTCAAGTGGTTTTCTGAAGGAAAATGATAAAAGACTGTATACGTGTTTTTGCAAAAATGTAAAATCTTGACATACACAAAAGAGAATCTTTGTTTTGGTAAATTAAACTATTTGCCATTCACTCTGCTTGAGTATTATAAGGACTAATATATATCTCAATATATCTGTAGGTCTAGAGAAGAGATAAATAATAAGCAGCCCTTTCCTCCAAAGTCCACACATGAAGATGGCATTTATTGCCCCAATCCAAATATCAACTTTCTCTTCTCCCATTATTTATTTTCAAAAAAGAGCTTTGAGGGATAATCTTATGTGAAGAAAAAATTTAGGAGTAAAAAAACATTGTGACCATTCTGTCAAGCAATAAAATTATTCTTTCTTTTCAACTTTTTCTAGATTAAAGAAAAAGTTGAACACTCATTAAAAACTAATTTCTAGAAAAGGCTTGGCTCTTTTTTTTTTAAATAGAAAAAATCCAATCAATGTACTTTATAGTAGTTTAAAATTCACATGTAATCCCCTTATTTCTTTCTAGTAAAAACTGCAATATATGTGTGCCTCTGTGAATGAAGATTTTCCTTAACAATTCTAAACTCTAATGGGAATATACAAGCAAAAATTCTCAAGGAAAAATAAAAGAAAAAAGTACCACATATCAAATGAAATTTTGCACTGGGATCCCTGGGTGGCGCAGCGGTTTAGCGCCTGCCTTTGGCCCAGGGCGCGATCCTGGAGACCCGGGATCGAATCCCACATCAGGCTCCCGGTGCATGGAGCCTGCTTCTCCCTCTGCCTATGTCTCTGCCTCTCTCTCTCTCTGTGTGTGACTATCATAAATAAACGAAAAAAAAAATTAAAAAAAGAAATTTTGCATTAGAAAACAATATTTAATCTAAAATGATACAAGAACAGAATAGAATGGTGTCATATGTAATTTCTATAACAAAAAGTTCATTCCCATGTACATATTTAAAATATTTCTAAAAAAAAAATACATTGAGACCGTTTTTTCCAGAATATGTTTTGAAAGAAAGAAAGAAGAAAGAAAGAAAGAAAGAAAGAAAGAAAGAAAGAAAGAAAGAAAGAAAGAAGAAAGAAAGAAAGAAAGAAAAGAAAGAAAGGAAAGAAAGAAAGAAAGGAAGAAAGAAAGAAAGAAAGAAAAAAGAAAGAAAGAAAGAAAGAAAGAAAGAAAGAAGAAAGAAAGAAAGAAAGAAAGAAAGAAAGAAGAAAGAAAGAAAGAAAGAAAGAAAGAAAGAAAGAAAGAAAAAGAAAGAAAGAAAGAAGAAAGAAAGAAAGAAAGAAAGAAAGAAAGAAAGAAAGAAAAAGAAAGAAAGAAAGAAAGAAAGAAAGAAAGAAAGAAAGAAAGAAGAAAGAAAGAAAGAAAGAAAGAAAGAAAGAAAGAAAGAAAGAAAGAAAGAAAGAAAGAAAGAGTTATTTCTTTTGGGAATAAAAGTAGCAATTTGCCAAGTGGAACCTGAAGGAGGGTCCTAGTGCTAATCTGACCTGCAGGTGGGCATTCAATCCCCCAATTACAGGTCTGTTGTATTTTAATGCCAGTTAAGTTCCCCATATCCAGACCCTCAAAGGTGCCCTCCTCCTACAAGGTTGCTGCCAAAGGAAAATACATTTCTGGAAGCAAATGGAGCAAAACTTTCCATTTGTTTTCCTTTTCCCATGCAGGCCTCGTCGAAAGTTCTTGTTTTATGGCCTCTTCTAGACAAAGTCCTTCTAAACCTATGTGTTCCCTCTCCAAAACACTGGAGCTTTCTCACCAGAATGGCAAGTGAATGTGAAGAAAACTTCACAAAGTTTTCTGCTAGAGGAAGTTCTATTTGATAAGAACTTTTGATTCACATGTTCACCCACTAAAAATTTAAAAATGCAGGGCTGGACAACTAGTGCTGGCTGTGGGAGGGAGTAAATGGGTTCCTCTGTGCCAATAAAGAAAGTTTTGTTCATTCTTCAAATTCATAGAAAAGAGATTTCAGGGAGGAGAAAGCCATGGTTTGGATACTCCTGCAGCTCATCAAAATGCCTATTTTCTTTTTCCCCACTAGAAACATTTTGCCCCATCTAAAATGCTTTTGGGAGAAGTTAAAATAAGGCACATGTTGCTTTCCTCCACAAAGGAGCCTTGTATTTTAACATAGCACATGCATCCAACACCTCAAACGGTTTTGAAGAAAGCTGTGTTTATTATGTGGGCTTATGAAATAAAAAGTCCAAACTTTCTCATCCTGGAAAAATATGCAATGAAATTTACAGCCAAAATAAGGAAGCTGTGCATAATGTAACACTTGGCAAGAATTTTAATCAGTGGATTGGCAAGGCTGGATGCAATACCTCAGCTCCTTTCAGACATGTCTGAGTTTTCTTAATTTAAATACCACACACTGGGTCCGAGGAGACCATTCAGGAGACATTGTCCTTTCTTCAGGAATGCTGATGAGCAATACAAGTGAACCAAGAAAGGAGCACTGTTGATGTGATAACGGTTTCAACTTCTGGGAAGGGAAGATGGCGAGAGATAGACACGCTGTTATTGTACAGCAAAATAACACAGATTGACATTATGATAAGGCATTCCAGCCACATTACTTTAAGCAGGCAGAGATGCTTCCAGGTATCAGCCTGACTCAGTTTGGCTCTAAAGGGCACAATTCTGGACTTTGTCAGGAGTTTTCATGTAGGATTATTGTTTTCCCAACTGGAAAACAGCAGAACTATCCAGTAGCCCTCAATTCCTGAGCAGCCTAACAGCAATTCAAATGAGTTGAAAGTCAGGTCACATAATGTGGACCCAAACTGGACCATCTCAGAAAGAGTTATAATGTGATGAAAAGCTCCAGAGAACCTATTAAATCCACCGTCCTTGTCAGGATGGAACAAGAGCAATCCTGCCTCCACAGCCACAATTTTTAAAGGGCCCACTAAGAAAACATTTCAACCCTCTGCCATCTGGCACAATGCTCTAGGAATTAGTATCCAATATATCTCATGAAATGTCAGGAACCAAAATATTAAGAAGACTTAAAAGTTAAATGATAGAAATGTAAAGTATACAGTGTTTAGACTTAACTGTGTCACATGTATGGAGTCTTTTTCTTAAAAAAAAATCTTTGAAAATATTGCATGTCCTTAAATTTGCAAATGAAGCAAGGTATGGAAACACAAGATGTTTAAAAATGTTCTGCAATGAATCAGAACCATAGAAGATATATGAAGGACTGGGAGGACAATTCACTCCACTACATAGGAATCAAAGGTCAAGGGACACAGAAAGCTCCCAACCCTTTGTAAACTTTCCTGCTAAGAATATTTTCAGAAATTAATTCAGAAATATGATCTATTTAGAGAAAATGTTGATTACTTTTATGCTACTGTATTTCTTACTAGGCAATAAAGAATTTATATGTTATAAATACTAGGAACAAGTTATGATCTGGGGGATTACTCTGCTATAAGTTTTGTAAAACTAGAAATTAAAGTGAACACAGTTTGGGACACCATTACTTCATTGTTACTGCTGCACATTTGGCTCCTAAATCTCAATGAGAAGAGCAGAAAGCTGAAATCTTGGCAGGGCTGGGAAACCACACCTCATGGATTTTGTTCACAGTCTGTTTTAATATGGGCCCCGTAGAAAAGGAATCTACTTTTTTTTTTTTGAAGGACATTTAGGAGGACATATTTTTCTTTTAGCAAATAGCATAATGACAATCTTGATAGTTTCCATTGACAATGATTTTTGGAACTGATGAAAAATAAACCCAGTTTATTACCAGAGGGCTGAAGAAAATGGTACTTCCAAATTCATATGGAGTACCTGATACCTAATAACACATGGAGAATGTAAAGGGAAGTGTTTTTGAATGGAGAGATAAAAATGCCCTGGAGAATTTGATGACCAGGCCTAATGGCTGTGGGAGAAAACAAAATTCAAAGGGTGGATATAAATAAGTTAATTATACTAGGAAAGATGGCTTGAGGGGTAAAAAAATAATAATAAACTAATTTAGGAGCATAAAAATTATTTCAGTATGATTGATATTAGGTAAGAGTGCTTGACAATTAAAGAAAAAAAGAGTGAGACTTGAGTAATATAAAATCAGCAGGCTTAATATTTGTGGGAACTAGGCATTTCCAACTAAGGAGAAAGCAAAAAATATAACCAATTGGAAAAAGGAAAAAAGAAAGAAGATAGTTACTACTTTTATATGTCAATTTCTTTATCAAAGTAATGCTTAAATTATGTGATTCATTAAGTGAAGTCTTAGCACTCTTTTTAAAATTGTTTCTAATTCTATGTAAGCCTACCTCCCCCACTCTTCATCCATACTGCAGTTAAAAATAAATAAGTAAACTGTTCTTAATATCTTAACTGGTAATTCCCTCCTAAATTTTCACCCAGTTCATTCTGGCCACTAAGATCAGTAAGATGCTGTCCAATCAGTTATTTTTCTATTACCTCATTTATTCCTTTTTTTTTTTTTAACTCAGTGAAGACTCCTCAGACACCTACCATGTGCCAGGTACTACTCAGCATTGTGGATAGAAATATAAAGAAGCCTTGCCTTTAACAAAATGGCATCAGAGTTACATGTCATAATTGAGATATTTAGTTGCAATGGAATATTACTTAGTCATAAAAAAGAATGAGTTCTTGCCAACTGTGACAATAGGGTGTTATGCTAATTAAAATAAGTCAGACAGAGAAAGATAAATACCATACAATTTCACTTGTATGTGGAATCTGTAATACAGAACAAACAAACCCAACCAACTAATCAAAAACCAGACTCTTAAATAGAACAAACTGGTGATTCCAGAGGGGAAGTACGTGGGAGTATGGGTGAAATAAATAAAGGGGATTAATAAGTACAAAGTTCCAGTTATAACAGGAGCAAGTCACAGAGATGAAAAGTATAGCATAGAGAATGTAGTCATTAATACTGTAATTACGTTGTATGGTGACAGATGGGGACTACACTTATCATGGTGAGCACTGAGTAATGTAAAGAATTGTTGAATCAGTATGTTGTACATTTGAAACCAATATAACACTGTATAATAATTATGCTTTCATTAAAAAAATAAAATATCTAGCAAAGTTCTTTGCCCTTATATATCTGAGGATTTGTCAGTATTTCTCTGCTCCACTGCAGTCAGCACAGTCTGCCATGCAGGTGAAATCCTAACATTGTCTTTATGTGACTTCTCTCAGCCATGCCGGTATCCATTTGTTATCCCTCTAACTTTGGACAGGTTTTGTGAAAAAGGCACAAGTTCCAGATTCATAAAAAATGGGCAAATTTTTTATTCACCACTATTATTCAGGATGCTGAGGAACCTAGTTAGCTCCTTTGAGCCTGTCTTCTTATTTGTAAAATGAAAATAATAATTCTTATCTTTAAGAGTGTTTCTCAAGATTAGCTTGGCTCAAGCATGTAAAGTACTTCAGACATGGTAATGTTCATTAAATGGAGTGATGTAATCACTATTAGGTTCATCTTTTATTTTATTTATTTATTTATTTTTTAATATCAGGGTGCTCTTGCAGAGGTATTGGTTTGGAGGGGAATTGAAAAGGGTCAAGAGGTGGCCTTGGTCCCAAGTCAGGATGATCACTTTATAGGTATTACAATTCTAGAACAGTGAGACACATCTCGCCTTCCTGCAGACAACCATGTGTTGACAACAGTCTAAAAAGTTCCATAGTGAATCTTGCAATGTTATTATATGCCTAACCCAAAGGGAAAAAAGGCAAAGGTTATTATACAAGCAAAGATGATTTTTTCTTTCAAAGAGGATGCCATGTTCCTCACCCAGCCTTCTGAAAAAGTTGTCATGTGAAATTATTTCACATTCTTTTCAGCCCACTCAAAGCGCATAAGGGCTTTCTGAAACATAGGTCTAGTAAATATGCCTGAATGTCAGGATTTTGGCTGTAACAGTGGAATTAGGAAGGACTCCAGTTTTATCTTTCTGTGCTCTTCCTGATTAATGAGCCAGAACCCTGGTATTTGATGAGCATGTGAAAAATACAATGTTTTCTTCTTTATCTATTGTTATTTTTAAAAACCAACAATTATCTAATTCTCATCCTTAGTAATGAACAAGAAGCATTTAAAAAGGAAAAATGTATTGCCCAGCAGCAGATAAAAAAAAGACAATACTATATGCAATAAATGCCTTAATTAGGTCTTGAACATATAATCTATACTTTAGAACTAGAAAATCAGAAGAGTTATAGTACATTAAAGAGTCGATCTATTGATAAAAATAGATAGCCATCAAGCCTTTCCTGTTAATGATAATAAAACACAAAGTAGTAGAGAAAAAGTCTTCTAAGTGTTTCCTTTAGTCAAAACCAAAATTGTTTACTCAAAATGTTATATGATCAAGAGTTTTTATAAATTATTTAATTATTATACTAAATGTCATGACATATAGAATCAAACTAAATACCATGATATAAAGAATCTGAGAAACACTGCAGCAATTAATGCCTATCTACATATTGCATGGTCTTTTTATTTTTTATTTTTTGATTATTTTTTGTATGGTCTTTTTAAATAACTTACTACATTTGTATAATTTATTACAAGGTGCCAACTTGATGCTCTATCTTTCATAAATCTTCCAGTCTGTATTTTCCCAAAGAAAGGATACCCACCCCCCTTCACAACCACATTACAACCCTCCAAGCCAGGAAATTGATATTGGTACCATACTACTATTCTATTTGAATTTTGTCATTTGCCCCAGCAATGTCTTTTTTTGCTTTCTGGGTCAGAATTCAATCCAGTGTAAGTGTATTTAAACCCTACGTAGAGTTGAAAGATTTATGAAAGAAGATTTCTTATTAGAATAATTGTTATTCATAACTATTTATTTTTTTAATATTATTTTAAGCTTCTTTGCCTCCAGATGGGGAACCAAGTATTGAAAGTAGATACTTCCATAACACCTGGAAACAAATTACTAAAAACAGAGAAGAAGGAAATTTGTTTTTGAAGGGATTGAGATGATCAATCTGCTTTCATTGCTTGAATTCATGCATTTGTTAGCAAAACATGTGAATATTTTATATTTCTATTGTTTCTGAGTTTCTGAAGAAAATGTATTTTAAAAACATGTATTTAAAGTTGTGATCTCAACTTCAACTGGGCAATATTACACATACTATGTGCTCAGCAGAGTGTCAAATAAAATATGTATTTTGAGAAACACTAAATTAGCAAGCAAGTTAAATATCTTCAGGAAAATATAACAAATATTTTTGAAGAATAGCGATTAACATATATATGAGTAGGTTTAAAGCTATTACTTATAGTTTGACTATAAAGTCAACATCTTGAAAGCCTTCTGTGACAAGTTATTTATTTACTTTGATAACGGAATATGGACTTTTCTCTAGAAAAGCACAGGCTCAACTATCTAGCAAGGATCTCAATACTTTCCCGTAAGTAAAGTATGACATCTACATGTGGCAAACTCACTTAATCCTGAATGCAATTCTAGACGAGTAGAAGGGCAAGAGGTTAAACCACTGCTGTATTTATCAATATGCTTTTAAACCAATGAGTGGATCAAGTAACATACAGAATGAATGGGAATTAAATGTAATTAAAATCACTGTCTCCACAGACAGGGAAGGTTATAACCTTTATTCTCTAACTAAGTCTCCTCCCCTCATATGCCTCTAAGAGTAATAAATAAAAGAACCCAAGATTTTTGAAAGTTTTTTTTTAAGATGTTATATTTAGTTTATTTTTTTAAATCTGGGATTAAAAATACAAAGCAAAAGTGTATAAGAAGGTTATTGGAAGAGAAACACCAAGAGAAATGGCTGAAATTGTGATGGCATATTTTATTTGACTTTATATATACTGTTTGATTTATTTTAAGGAACTCTGTCTTAATGAAGCAAATTTGTCAGAAATGAATACAGTCCCAGAGGGGAGAGCAGAATTTCTCAGTCTCTGAGCATACTGGTGCTCAGCATTTGTCCACCAGACCTCTTTTTTTCCAATGGTGTATTAGTCAACACAAAACTTTTTTGGGGGGGTTGTAACCTGGAGCTTAGGCATGAGGGTAGAGTTGAGGATTTAGAGAACAAAAAAATAATGAACATTTTTCAAGTGTAATTAAGTGATTTGCAAATCCCTAGGGAGTCAGCATTCCTTGTACTAAGTTCTACTACAATTAGAACTGAACTATAATAAGAACCAAACAATCACTTGCTGACTGCTGAGTGAAAGACACCTCAGAGGACACAGACGAGAATGCCTGCCTCTGGCAGGTGAGACAGACATCACTACACTGCTATAAGATACTGAGAAGGGCAAGGTGAATATAGATTAATGAATTACTACTTCAACGTGATTCTTTTAAGAAGGTTCTTTTTCCTAATTATATATAAATAAATACATAACTTGTAGAAAAGGTGGAGAATACAAAAAATAAAAATAAAAATAAAAGTGCAAAATTACCCAGACTCCCATAACCAACTTCTCTTAACATGTAGTAGATTTCCTTACTGCTCCTTCATAGCAGGGGCTGGTTGTTTTAATGTACTAGTTCTCAAAGTGCAGCCTCAGGAACTAACAATAGGATCACCAGGGAAATGTTAGAAATGCAAATTTGGGGTCCCACTCAGACTCATGGGGTCCCACTCAGAAGTTCTGGAGGTAGGAGCCAACAATGGATTTTGACAAATCCTTCAAGTGATTCTGATCATGCTGAAGTTTGAGAACCACTGTTGTGAAATATTCTTAATGTACAGATTTGAAAAATCTAGGCCAAAATTATCATCCTCTTTTTTTCATTTTATTCTATTTTGTCATCATGGTAAGTGTACTCCTTAATAATCCCCATCCCCTATTTCCCTCATCCCATACCCTCCCCTCTGAACCATCATCTTTTTTTTTTTTTCTTTTAATGGAAAAATAAACAGTACTGGGTTTAGTTTGTGCCTAATTCCCAATGAAGAGATTAAACCCAACAGCAGAACACAGGCTCTAACTCCTACTTTTAAGAGTATAGTCCTCCTGCTGGAAGAAGAAATAAAATTGAGGAAAACAAAACAAACAAAAATTTCTCATATCTTTCTTTCATTCTGGTCTTCTTCCAGAAAGTATTAAGGTGACTTAAGTTTCTGAAACCAAGATACTGGTCTACAGAAAATTTTAAGGGTTCCATATACTATGGTTTAACCCAATTTCCTCAAATTGAGTATAACTTGGAAGAAAAGAAAAATTAATCAGAGCATGAACATTACCAGTTAGCAAAATTATAATTAAAGTATGTAATTAGACACAACTGACTAATTTTAAATAGTCTCACAATAAGAACTCCAAACTTTGATCATCTTTTTTTCCCTCATCATCCTAGAAATGAAATAGTTTATTGAATGGGTAGTATGCACATAGATAATTCACTTTTAATAAGGTTAAAATGCAACACAGTTACTACAGATAGGTTAGTAAAATTATCAGGTTATTTATAGTCTTTTAAAAAAAGATAATATGCCCATATTCCCTTGGAACAGGAAAGAAATAAACCACATATATATTTTAGAAGACATTTGCTTACCAAAACAAGTGTGACTTAGAAGTCAGAAACAAGTTATTACAAGTCAGTGGTTTTACTTATTGGCAGAGCATTGTTCTTTCCTGGGTGGTCTGATAAAGACTGGTAATTCCTTAGAATTATCATGTATTTGAAACTAAATACTAGTGAAGGGAAATTAAAAATAACAACAAGAATAAGCCTCTCAAAGAGCCTTTTCATATTGTTTAACATCATTTTATGTTTAAGGTTTTCTTATCACAACTAAGCCAGAAACATATATACTATTACCCTTATGATAATGATTTAATTATTTTATATTCTTGCCCAGCTACACAGGTGGCACTTTTCATGAACAAAGAAAACCCCTAGTAAATGGAAGGCCAAAACCCTAGAGATATGTAATCTTTTTTCACAGTGTGTAACAGTTCCGGCTGGTATTTTTCCACGTGCAGCCCTGCAGTGCTTCACTCCGCCAAACCAAAACAGAAACTACTGGTTTATTTCCAGCTGTCACTGAGGTTTTTCATCTGATTTTATTTACTTGTCTAAAGTGGCTGTAACAAGCACCAAATAAGCCACAATTGCCAAGAGCAAAATATAAAATTAAAGGGCTTCAATTAATGAATAAGTAATAACACACTTAGAGAGAGATGCTAACATGAATCACTGAATGAGGCACTGTAATTTATTAGATTATATTTTTAAATGATTTTGAATCAACATATTTAAAATTATATAAATGCTATTTGGTACATGAATCTTAAAATCCATAATGCTAATGCATTTTAAAGTGTAAAATAGGGATCCCTGGGTGGCGCAGCGGTTTGGCGCCTGCCTTTGGCCCAGGGCGCGATCCTGGAGACCCGGGATCGAATCCCACATCGGGCATCCCGGTGCATGGAGCCTGCTTATCCCTCTGCCTATGTCTCTCTCTCTCTCTCTCTATCATAAATAAGTGAAAATTGAAAAAAAAAACTAAAAAAAAAAAAAATAAAGTGTAAAATAAAGCACAGATTATGAAAATAACAACACTGCAAGACCAGTTTATATTTCTCCTATTGTAAGAATGTGTGGGTCTTTATGTGTGTGTATAAGTGTCTGTGTGAGAGAGAGAGCTGTACTACATACATGTTACAGCAGGTAACCAGCCCTGTGAAAAGGTCATGAGGTTTAGAATGTAGTAAACATTCATGTACATCATAACTCCTACTTAAAGTCTAAGAAACAAGGAAACCCAAGACAGCACGTAGAAAACACTATTCCAAAATAAATAGAGAAGTAACAATTTTCAAGATGAAAAGTTCACAATTCTGTACCAAGAATATTAAAAAACAAACTGAGTACAATATAACCTCTACAGTAATGACACTTCTCTCGTATCAGCCAGAACAGTCCCTGGTCTATAGCCAAATTCACTGGCTGGCATTTCCCCAGCAACAACCCTGAGCCACATATTTAAATCATAATGCTAGTAAAGGGCTGTTAAATGTATTATAATAAAACACGAATACTTTTTTCTCTATAAGCTATGGTTCGGCCAACATGCATTGCCTATTTTGGCAGGGATGTAAAAACTAGGCCTGCTAACCTGTGTTATAGAGAAAGGACATGTGTAAATGAACTAGGACACTTCTATTGGTGCCAGACAGAAGTGAGTAGCTATTATATATAGTGTCACAAGTTCCCTCTTAAGCTTGGATAGACAAACAGTGAAGCTCATGCTTCAAATGCAGGTTCAATCCCTACCCTTTTAAAGTTAGAATGTATGTACTAAGATCACAAATTGGCTGTATGAATTTCTTTGCCATCCCAATTCTCTGGACTCAGTTTTCTCCTCTGAAGTACAAATGGGGTAGAGGTAGGGAATCTCTGAAGTCCCTTGATGGCTCCACAATCTCAAGACCTCCACCATCCTACTACACAGACATACCAAGGGAAGGCACAAGCTAGCCCCTGCAGAAATGCCATAAGACATCCAGTAGAAAAACTAGATTAAAGAGAAACAGACTGGGAGAACTGGGTTCTACTTCACGCTTTGCCCCATACCTGGCTATGTGACTCTGGGGAAGTTTCACAAACCCTCTGGGCCTCAGTTTCCCCATTAATAGAAGGAGACAAGTTGATCCTGAAACTCCAACTCTGTTTCCAGGGAGTGAGAATCAGGCCCTGTGTCAAATGGCTTCTCAGAAAATGAAAAGATATCACAGATCTCTGGGATTTAAAACAGTCTCTATCATTTCATAGAAAGCCAATTAACTCATAGCTAAACTGTTCAATAGCAACAACAATTTTGAGTGAAAGCATGTCAATAGAGTTTTATTGATTAATCACAGGGGGTTAATTTCTACTTGATCTTTATGTTAATTTATCAACAATATGAGCTACCTTTACATAAACCCCTGTAAGTTAACAAAAAGAATGTTGCTTCATTAGGAAGAAGGAAAAAGAAGGAATACTAAGATAATGTGAGAAGGTTAAAGCAGACTTAAGGCAAAAAATAAACTAAACATTTTTTCTTATAACTCAGTAATAATGTTAACTGGAATTTGTGAAGAATGACTTTTGAGAAGAGTAAATTTTAAACCCCAGACCCATCTAGGTATGATTTTATCTTTATTAAGTCATTCATCTCTAAAGACCTGGTATAATAATAGATGAACTGTTGGGATGCATCGGTAACTGAATGGTTGAGCATTCTGCCTTTGGCTCAGGGCCTGATCCCGGGGTCCTGGGATCAAGTTCTACATCGGGTTCCCCACAGAGAGCCTGCTTCTCCCTCTGCCTATGTTTCTGCCTCTCTCTCTGTGTTTCTCATGAATAAATAAATAAGATCTTTAAAAAAAAAATAAACTCTCAACAAGTGAACACTGCAGAAGCAAAACATAGTCATGATCACACATGCACACACACACTCAACACATATAACAACACACACAATACAGCATCTACTTTTGACTTATACATAAGTTTTGTATTAGAGAGTAACTAGTGCATTTCTCAACACTGTTACTCCACTGACAATGAGCTACACTCTTTAAGAATAAAGACACAAAACAGAGGAGACATCCTACCTTCTAATCTAATGTTTAAGGTTGTAATAAATAGTTAACCATTCTCAGCTAGTCTGAAAAGAAAAAAAAAAAAACAGTAAAATAATCTATGGTCACCAGTTCTGGATATTGCAGAGGGCAGTTATGGTCAGAGAAAATACTCAACACAGTTTTATAATTAAAAAAAAAAAAAAAAAAAAAAAAACACTGTGTATGAAAGAACTCAATCCATCCTAGTAATTGCTTTCTGTGAAATCTAACCCTTGGTCCAAATTAATGAGTTACAGGTGTGAATCTAATACTTTCCATTTTGCCTAAGATGTTACTGTTGCTTTTTTCTGAGACACTTGGCCTCCAAAGGTATTATAGTTAATTTATCATAACATACTATCAATGTTCAGTGTTCACTAAAAGAGGGAAACAAAGCCTTTTTGGTGAAATAGAGAGCTCTTGCTTTTCTGTAGGGCTGTCAGATACCAATACAATTTTTCTTACCTATACATTTAAAATTCTGCTTTCATTATTTTTTCAGATGAACTGTCAGACCAAAATAGGTGCTAGAAATTTTTATTTTAAAAGACAGAAAAATTAGTACAGGCAGTCATTGCCCACATTTGCTTGCTGAACATGTTCCTGCTATTCAAATAGAAAACAAATTTTCAAGAAACTTATTTTCTTGAAACAAGAGAAACAGTGAAAAATAAGATTAGCAGTTGTGGCAGCCAGGAGGGTGGTTGTCAAATATATAGCTCTTTGTTTTTTTAAATAATTAAATATATTTTCTGGAATTAATACCTAGTATCATTTATTATGTGCCAGACACTGTGCTAAGTGCTTTTCACATATCTTATTTTGAGTTCTCTCAGAAATAGACCTTGAGACAAGGATCTGAGTTCAAGTAATTTATTTGAAAGGAGATCCCAGGAAAATCAGTAGGGAAAGGAAAAATGAGACTGGGAAGGAGGAGAAAGGAGATGTATCAAGCAATTAACTTCTATGGGCAACTGGAGCTCTCAATCCTGCCAGGGAACTCTAGAAAATGTGTAAAACATGCTTCAGAGAAATTCCAAATAAGAGGCTGCATTTGGAGGTGTTACTTCCAAGTTTGTAGACTTCCAGTGTGCCTTGTGAACGAGCCAGCCATTCTTCTACAGCCAGAATGAACGCAAGGAGCAGGGCATGTTCTCAGGAAGTAGAGTTGGCGGTATATAAATGAGGGCTCAGGGAATATAGACAGGACCCTACTAGTCCACTATAACACACTATATCATTTAAACTTCACAGTTATCTTGTTGATGTTAATAATAAGACCCTCATTTTACATAATATGTGGAAGCTGAGACTCAGAGTTTAAGTGGCTTACCCAAGGGTGTACAGGACTAATAAATTATGGAGCAGAGACCAAAAACGCTGGGCCATTTGATTTCAAACCTTGGTCCCAACCATATTTCTACACTGTAATACAGATAAGGAACGAACATAGGGTCCATGAGACTATGTCAGAAAGCCCAAGTGTGAGAGAGATAGAACATTGCTGACGGCCTAATTCTGTCTCAGTGGCAAAAGAAATAGCTATTGGGACTTATGGAAAATGAATGGAAGGTCACATGAAACCATGAGGGCCCTCCTAAGGATAAGCAAACAAATGAGAACTATCGCCCTTAGTTGTATATTTAGGTAATTGTGTAGTCATTTTTGCCAAAAGGTTTCCAGTGTTTGAATTCCTTCAATTTGGTGGTATGAATGAGCCCAGGTCCTTATGATATGGCTCATAAAACCCACCTGTTTGCTGAACAGTCAACTGTTTTTGAGTTATGTGTAAGGAAAACTGGTAGTAGTGATGGTGGTGGTGTTTTTGACTTTCAAAGTTTTTTTTGTTACAGTTTTATTGTTAAATTCAATAGTTAAAAAATCTGACATGGTTTTCCCCAATATTAGAAAGAGGAAGAAACTAAATAATTAAAAAATAGAATTTCAGTTGAATAAGGGATGTGTTTGAAAGACAGTGCTTGTACCTTACCTACCCCTCATTTTGGCTCTGAATGCTTCTCACAGACCAAATGATATGTTTACTTTTCAATCCAGTAAAACACTCAGTACTGCTTCCCCCAACTATTCTAAAGGCTGCCCTTTGGTATGGGGTGTGAAGGTGTATTAACAGTTAACTTTTTGCATAAACAAATGGGTTTATATCTGCACCTCGGAAAAACTCATCATTTGGTGGGGAAACAGTATAAAATAATAAAAGGAACTTCTCTTCATTGGGATTATGTGATCCCAGGAGAACAGTTGTTTGCTCTCAGTCTACCCAGACAATTGCAAGACAGGAAAAGTTAGTTCTACTTGAGTTTTCAACCAATAAAAAATAATAATTACTAATTTTTGACAGTGGAACTCTAACCTTCCTGTGGCTGAGAATCGTTCACAACTCCATTATAAATTGTATTCTCCATTATCATTTTTCAAAAGCTCAAAGCTCAAAAAGGGAGCACAAGTGAGAAGACAAGTACTAATGTTGTTTTTCCAATCTAAGGTAAAGTAATAGATCAAGATAGTGGAGTATTGACAGTTTGACCTGCAAGAAATGATAGTCCGCAGTGATAGCCACCACTTCTAGCTGGTGTTTACTAGCTAGGAGTCCTATCAGGACATGTTTATGCAACAAAATATTTAAGCTTTTAACACCTCAGACTCTTTAGTAAGTTATAGACATGTCCATCTCACTCTTTTCCAAGTAGGAAGCCTACCCACCAAAATGTACTATCAATCAGTGTGGGGAGACACAGGTTTTTGCATATTTTAGCTACTTAAGCACCCACAATAAATCCACTGGTAAAAGGTAAGTCTAGGCACTATAAAGAGGGACAAAATTGTCCCCTTCTATTGCCTGCCTCCTTTCTGAATGTGTGGAGTTGGTTTCTTCTGAGAAGAAAGTTATTAAAGCTCAACTCAAGGTTCCAACTGCAACACACTGTGAAAACAAGTTATTAGTCTACTAATGCCCCACTTGGATCTGGAGGTAAGAGCTGAGGATATTCATCGGCAGGTCCAGCCTCACCCAGCCTGTGACACAATGAGCCTGGTTATGTCTTAAATGTGGAGTTTTAACAAAAGGTGGGTACTGGAATTAGCCTCTGTGCTCTAATCCTGACATCTAGTGTACAGGGCAAACCTTTGGGGGCCTGTGTACTTAGAGCTACAGCTGGATGCTAGCCCCCAATATAGGTGCTCAGTGTGATGAACAAACTCCAAGCTCAATTCTTTGTTAGCAGTCCACATCCTTGAGTGAATTGCAGTCCTACTCTGAAGCTTGACTCACTGGGTTAAAATCTTAGATACTCTTCTCAGTCTCTTCAGGGGCTAGATCCTGTTTACTCCCCCAAGCATGGCTGTGGTCATGGCTCAATCAGCAATGATGATGCTCTCCACTCAAGACCTAAATTGTTCTGTCCAGATATTCCTGCCCATGAGAATAAACCTGCTAGATACCAGTGCTGCTCCATATCCGTGTCTTCTTTGTGACTACTTCCACTAGCCCTGATCTCAGTAATATCTAAAATTCTTTCCTCATACCAGATGGCACATGCTTCATGGATGGCAGTACTAAGTGGGCCCAGGACAGGAAAAAGGTGTGCTGGATTTCAGAATATAAATTGCTATTTCTTTTCCTTCTATCCATGTCCTAAGATGTGAACAAATATTTAACAAAACTGGGTGGAGGGAACCTTGAGTATGGGGACCTTGAATATGGATGGGAAGAATCTAGACTTCCAGAGTCTGAGAGGACTCCAGTTCTGTTGACAACTCCCAAGAAAACACATTAGTTTCAGGGGTCACCTCATGGACCCCTTGCATGTAGTATTTTGAGGAGAAACTGTGGGCTTTCATCTTTTTTTTACTCTATATTTTTCATATGAGAGAAAGAGCTTAAATTCCTAGGAATAACAGATTAATAGGCATAGGTGAAACTTATTTAATAGAGATATTCTTGGTTGAATATATAATGGCACAAGCTACAGGATATTATATAGTTATTTAAAAAATAAACTAAAATTGATCAAGATCCAAATGAAAGTTCATCATTTACTCTTAAGTAAACTAATTAATCTGAAGAGTAATATGTATAGTATGACTCCATTTTAATAAAACAAAACAAAAATCCTCTGGTGTGAGAGATTTATATATATTGCAATGAACAAACAGGGAGAAGTAGGAAGATCTGTATTGGATTGCAAGCTCTGTTACCTAAACATTTTTATATTTCCTGGCTTAATTTCATTTGTTTCTTTGAACATGGTTTAACTTGTAGAATTTTTTGGATTTAACAGATTTTTAGAAAGATTATATTGAAAGTAAACCAGATTTTAAATGTCATAGGGTATGTTCAGTTAGAGAGTACCATAAGAACCATTTTGTAAATTTTACAAATGACCTAATTTATAAAATAAATATTGGTATTTGCATTTCTGCAGATTAACAAACTACCTATTGTACAGGCATCTTACAGAGAAACCATTCTGATCTTTAGATTTCCTTTTTTCCAGTGAAAATCAAATCGTGGAGATTTTGAGCTATAACACTTGCCTGCACTACTACTCTATTTCTCATGCCACACAAGTATTAGCTATTATTGCTCTGAACAGTCACCACTCAGTAACATGTATTTAAGCATGTTATTAATTTAAGCATGTTATTAACATGTACATATCCAGCACTATGGAGGCTAAATAAATAAATAAATAAATACCTGAGCATTGCCTCTACAGGTTCTTAGTCTAATGAAAAATATTTTCATCCCACCTGGGTAAGATACAACAGTGTTTCCTTGGGGGAAGAGGTGAACTTAATTTTCCTCATTCAATGAGGAAGGTAAGATATTGCCCTCCCGAGATAAGAGTGACACAAAGGTAGTCTGAAAAGCAGCCAATTCTAAGACAAAGGGAAAAATGTTTAACAGGAATGGTGATGCCTGAATGATCATCATCTTCATGGATGATGTCCCCCAGACCTAGAGAACTGTGTCTCAGTTAAGAGTGGCAGGAATATTTATCTATTCTATTAACATCATTTTGGGGTACATTAAGAAACAAAGCCTGGAGGCCTGGTTGTCTTACGAGAAATAAAGGGATCAGTGACAACTCAGTCCACTATTTCCCTCACTGTTGACCTGACAAATAAGTGAGGTACAAGTATTGAGACTGAGATGTCATTAGCCATGACAATTACTTCATACTTTTAATACACTGAAATATTTTCACATACTTTATAAATTGTACTTGCTTAGTGTTTTCTTTTTCTTCCTTCCTTCCTTTATTTTATTTTATTTTCCTTTTTTTCCAGAAAACAAAACATTGTTCCTTTTATCACCACACCACACTCAAGATTAATGAAAAAATTTTACATGTGCACCCATAATATACATTACTACTGAGGTTCATTTGAGATTCTTACCATCCCTAAAATGTGAAAGGAAAGCATCAGCTGCTAAAACAAATGTTCAAATAATAGAACAAACTGGGTAACTTAATTTAAATCCTTAAAATCAGAGATCCCTGGGTGACTCAGTGGTTGAGCATCTGTCTTCAGCTCAGGGAGTGATCCTGGGGTCCTGGGATCGAGTCCTGCATCCAGCTCCCTGCATGGAGCCTGCTTCTTCCTCTGCCTATGTCTCTGCCTCTCTCTCTCTGTGTGTCTCTCATGAATAAATAAATAAAACAAAAAAAATTCCTTAAAATCTCAAGCTCCAGGAACATTACGAATCATGCAGTATGATCTTTTTACAAAAATAGATTTTTCAGAGAACTGAAGAAAGACTAAATAAATCCTCCTGAATTAGTAGCTGCTCACTGTACAGCAAAGATCCTCAAGTGTAGGAGAGATTAGTTTAACTGGGATTCTCTCCAACTTGTTTTAGAGGGAAAATGCTGATTGTTTTATTAAGGTCACACATGAGGTGTGCCAGCATGCTCAAAACATTAACAGAAGACTTCTCAAGAAGGTCGACAGCAAATACTCAGACACATGGAAAGGCTTCCCACCTCTCAACTAACAGCAAGATCCCAGAAACATAACATATTTATGTGTATGAAGGCAGATAAAGAAACACATAAACACACACATAATAGCTGTGTTTTAATAGAAAGTATGATGGCATAGTGCAGAAATGTAATTACATAGTACCTTCAAAGATTGTTTTAAGCAAGATAGGAAAGTAACTATGTCTGGTACTAAAATGATAAATGATAAATGAATTAATGACTTTAAATATGGTTACTCCCCATGAAACTACGACTATTATGTTAGGAATAAAAGCTAGACAACAACATAAGTAATTCAAAGGAAAATGAAGTGTGCTGCCTTGTTCTTCCAACATAAAAATAAAAATCCACTCTAAAAAACTTTTTTCCTATGGAAGAAAAAAAATCCCACCATTATAACTCTTAGGATAAATCCACTGAGTCCTATAACTGCCATTTATATGTCACTAATTTTCCTTCTCTAGCTAGATAGTATAATGGTACTATAACGGATAATATAATAAAAGACTTGAATATTAATGAAAGATTTGGTTAAGAGGCACCTGGGTGGCTCAGTGGTTTAGCATCTGCCTTCGGCTTAATTTGTAATCCCGGGGTCCTGGGATTGAGTCCCATATCAGGCTCCCTACGAGGAGCCTGCTTCTCCTTCTGCCTGTGTCTCTGCCTCTCTCTCTGTGTCTCTCATGAATAAATAAATAAAATCTTAAAAAAAAAAAAAAAGAAAAAAGATCTGGTTAAATATGAAAGCTGTTTGGATAAAACACTTAAGAAATAAGGTAGCTTCATCAACATTAGATTTTCATCACGAGTTTTAAGACATATCATGGAACATAAGTGCTTTTATGAGTTGTAAAAATTGCTTCAGTTTTTGACACTCTGCGCTTCAAGGAATCCTGATTGGCAGCTTATTAGACTTTTGCTCCTGTCATTGCCTTCTTTAGTGAAATTAGTAGGCTGGAAAATTGCACTGTAATTCATCAAGGGGAATTAACATTACAAGAGATCTTAAGGCTATGATCATATATTTATTTAGTTTACAACATAAATTTTTTCAAGCAATTTCTAATAAAAACTGTGCCAGAGAGTATGTATTATCGATCCATCTGGAATTATGACAATCCATTTCGGCACATTTGGTCTCCATAAATAGAGAAGTTTTATCTGCCTTGAATTCCCCGTGTGATGGCATTAAAATACATCGCAGAGAGAATATGATCTCTCTGTTATTACTGTCTCTTGTATGTTCTATTTAAAATCAGCTTATGCACCATCTACTCTTGAAAGGATTCTTCAAATGCAACCAATACTAACAATATTTTCACCTTAATACAAAGTAAATAATTCACTGTCAGAATTTCTCTCCTAAAAACCAATGTGTTAACATTATAGACAATGCTCTAGAAATCTAGAAATCTTGCATATGAAAGCATCATAGCTAAATAACGATGTTAATTGAACTCAAAGATAAATAGACATATTTTAGTAAAATAAAAATGTTTTTTAAAAAGATTACAAACTGAATGCATTCCAGTCTCATTGAATTAGAAGAAAGGAAGCTATCAAATGACTTTAGGTACATTCTTATCAGTCTTCAGAAGTCAATTCAAAGTTCTCAACATGTATTCCTTTAAAGTAGACATAGAGGAGAAAAAGTTTAGTGTATGAAATTTGTGAATGATAAAAAGAAGTATCTGAAAATGGAGAAACTGGTAGAGTATAGTATCTATTCATTCAGCTACAAATAAGGATATTTAATCTACACCTGGGTGAGGCAAGCAGGACAAAAATACTATCATATAATAATCTGTAAATATAACATGTCATTGGAATACTAAATTATAAAAATAATCTTTAAAAATTCTATGAAGGGGCAGCCCAGGTGGCTCAGTGGTTTAGTGCCCAGGGTGTGATCCTGGAGTTCCAGGATCGAGTGCCACGTCGGGCTCCCTGCATGGAGCCTGCTTCTCCCTCTGCCTGTGTCTCTGCCTCTCCCCCTCTCTCTCTCTCTCTCTCTCTCCCTCTCTCATAAATAAATAAATTTAAAAAAAATTCTATGAGGATGAATCCCAATTTTTATTTTAGTGAGTTACCAAGAAAAGGTAACTAAACCGCTACAGAGTAGCAAAGGGCTTGTGAAGATCAACATTCACATTTACTGAACACAGCTTTCTAGCTAACAGATCACTTAGACCCTTCCACTGCTACTAGCAGTTGTTAAGCTGCATCATCCGGCTCTTAGTTATAAAAAGAAAGCGCTTATAACCCATTACTTCATTAATACCATTAAATTAATGTTTCTTTTCCTCTTCCACTTCCTTTCTGGAAGAGTAAATTATGAAGTGGTATATTATAAAGTAATATGAAATGCTATAACATCTCACTTCACTTACAAAATTGAAATCTGTGAAAGTTCCCAAAGTTCAAGACTGTCTTAATTGCAAATGGAACAAATGAATCATAAACTTTTTACAGTGTTTCCACAAAATTCCAGTGCCATTCACAGTATTAGTAAACAAAAACACCAGGTATGTGTTGTTACATTAGCGAGTGATTATTACAATGAGTTCTGAATTTTATAAAGGCTCTTGGAAAAATGACAAAAATGTATGCCCTACTCTGAGATTACAAAAAATGGTGTTCCCCATTAAACTGACTGGAGCTATACTTGTGCAATACTGTGTTAGCATTGATGTATTATTCCTAATACTGAAGCAATCCTGAAACTTAGAATTGAATCAAGGAGGAATTTGAGTGGTAGCTCAGTAAATCCCACTTTTGATGGTGTACAACTGTAGTTGGCTAAAGGGCTGTGAACTGCAAGAGAATTAGACAAGCCTTTAGACTTTTTTATTGAATGATAGCTATTCTGTAATCAGCTTCTGAAGGAGGAAAAGTGGTGGAGAAATCCCCACTGAGCTATGTAAGTGTATCCTGATTACAGTTGAATGAAACCACAGTCCTGCCTGTCCATAGGTCATTGAAAAACTACTGACTAAAGGAATTTCCTAGCCACAGGAATTAACCCTATTCAAACCTCATAAGATAGTTAGCTAAATAATAGTAAACATTTTAGACAAGATAGACAAGAATTGATTGCATTTCATAAAATTGGGCATGATATGAGTGAACTGAGTGGGTTCAAGGAGAAGGTACTGAATCTCACTGATGTGCTAATTCTTTAAGAGATGAACTCTTACTTGCTAAAAGCAATTTAAATTTACTCATAACAGACTCCTCCCCAAAAAAGGAGTGGGGTTACATTAGACTCTGCTAATATATAAATGGCTTACACTTATTAATTGCTCCACATTAGTCATGAAACCCAGGGGACTTATTTGGAGAAGTGAGCAAAATGTTTGTTGCTGCCAAGTTTAAAACTATGAATACTACTGGTGGATAAAATAGCTGGTGGCCCTGTACCAATAGGAAGTTAGATTAAATATGTATGTATATCTTTATCACATGTACATAATGCCTACTATGTGCTGCTAATGCTTTACATATATTCTCTTATCTGATTTTTACAACAAATTGATGATGTGAATAATATTTTTATTATCCCCATTACACAGATGAAAACACCAGGGAAATCAGAAAGTAAGGGACTTGCTGAAAGTCACACAAATCCTGGCAGAATCAGGTTTGGGGCCACACAGTCTTCTAAGACCACACATTCAACAACAATGATGAGCTTCCACTGTATCAATAATCCTGTGGAGGTATAACCGCAGGGTAGCCTAAATTGTAATGCCCAATAAGAACCATTAAAGTCATTGCTTGAAGTAGAAAAGAAAGCAGCAGGAAAAGATTTCAGGTGTGTTAAAAAGACTTTCATTTCATTCTCTTAGTTCCAAGTGAAACCAATTCTGAAATGTCCATTTTTTCCCCCAATTTCTTTTCCTCCTAATGATTTTAGAGACTGAGAAGAAAACTGAGAAGGTTGGAAAGAAGGGTTTCCATGACAGGGACAATGTTCCCTTTTCCACTTCCTTTCAATGTATGCTATATTCCTGTGTAGGAAATGAGCGGGATTTTTAAAGATCAAATGATATCCTAAAAATGATCACTGAAAGGTCATCTAGACATCAACTCTTGATAGAATTCAATTTTAAATATAACAATGTTAATTTAAACTACTAGTTAAAAAACTCATCACAGATTCTATTGGTGGATTCCATCAATATAATGATACCACTGACCTGTAGGATATCCTCTATCTCAAATTAAACACAAAAAGGAATTGAACTATCTTTTCTTCCCAGCTTAGGTTATGAAAAAAAATAAGCCTTAAAAAGAAAAAAATCATAATTTAGACTTCAAATACAAAATTATAGAAAATCACAACTGAAAAGAAGTTGTTCCCTGACTTCCAAAAACCTGACAGGAGCTTGACAGGAAGCATTTTTTGGAAGTCAACCATCTAAAATGTTGCTTATTCATGATGTGCCAAGGTAGAAAATACTGAGAGGGAAATGAGATTGCAATCTCTCCTTGTCCAGCTGTCAAAGATGACAGAAAATTTCTCTTCCACTGAAGAGACAAAACTTGAAAAAAAAATCACATTTTCTGAAAACCACACATCACCTCAGTGAGTTTGAAGAACATCTAAAAATGGATGTAATGTGACAGCAGCCCCCTGGACACCAATTCAGAAATGACAAAGATTATTGCTGTAGTACAGTGTGAACAATAGGAAATCAGCAAATCATAATGAAGAAAAGAGTCTATGCATGTAAAACCACAAAGCAAGATTAGGCCTTCAGCGTGTTGGGGAACATAAAGATACTGAGCAAGGTGACAGCTTACAAACCACAGATAGAGGTTTTTTTCCTGGTGTTCACTTAATATGTTACCCCATCTTCTCTTCAATATAACTACCAATTACACAGTTTAATGGTAATGAATCAGTGACCCTGGAAGGATTGCCAACTCATACAGGACTTATACATCTAGTGGTTGACTAGAACACTACACAACATCTGAAGAGTACCTTATTTTTTTTAAAGATGTTATTTATTTATGACAGACACACACACACACACACACACGGAGACAGAGACAGAGACACAGGCAGAGGGAGAAGCAGGTTCCATGCAGAGAGCTTGACATGGGACTCGATCCCAGGTATCCAGGATTACACCCGGGCTGAAGGCAGCACTAAACCGCTGGGCCACCGGGGCTGTCCTGAAGAGTACCTTAAAAGAATGACTATAACATCCAACACAGAGCAGTTTTTTTTTGTTTGTTTGTTTCTTCTTAAAGCTAGAGAACCCCAGTCAAGGCAAGCTAATCCTTTAAACCACTATAGAAAGGCAGCTACAAGAATGTCAGATGGAAACCCTTCTCCTTCCACCTGCTCTCTCATGTCACCTCTCATCCTCCCGGTTCTCTTCAGTTTCACTTTCCAATAGATATATAACACTAAAAAACTACATCTCATTTGTAGAGAATGAAAAGTCATCTCAATTCAGTGATCCTGTACTTTTCTTACCCACTATAATTACTCTATATCTTAGCTATTGGCTTTCTTTCCTCATATTTAATTCCAGTCTTCATGAGAGTTTTATTTTTTACTCAATTCACTGCCTTTAACAAAGCAGACTCCATCAGCATCATTGCTTTCTTCCTCAGAATATCCTTCATCTTACCTGTAACTAATGTGCTTTTGACCTTCTCCAAATGCAGAGGGAACCAAATTTTATTATTTTTTGAATCTCTGATACCAGGCACAGTCCCTTACACTTGGAAGGTGTTCAAAAAGTGCTCATAGGTATTAAGTACAACACTCTGAAAGAGTTCTAGAACATTTTGTGCTATCCTCTTTTTTTCTTGCAAAAATATATACCATAAATACTGGAGCACAGGTGCAGACCCCATGAATAGTTAGAAGCCTGGGCATCTAGTCAACCTGATGATGGATCAAAACAAAATCCCTATGCATCATTTCCTCTCTTCTACAGGGTTACCATTCCACTTTCCAGGATCTCTCTTGCCTTGCTGGTCTCAACATTGCAGATATTCCCTCTTGTACCCCAGAAGGTGATACAGTGGTGTAAGTTTAAATGCTATAGTGGTCCCCAGAAAAAGAAGGTGTGTGTGGAGGGGGAGTAAAGAGAATAAAAGCAATGTTCTAACCTTTGTTAATTCCAGATTAATGAAATTACATAGCAGAAACGTAGTCTTTTGCATCCATTGCATCTTTTCCTCATCTTTACTATCCCCTCATTTCCAAACTATCTACTGGAGATACTGCTTGGCTTTAGGCAATACAGCTCTCAGCATATTCTGGTTTTATTTATTTGGGGATGATGGTTGGAGGATGTAAAGTTGAGGAGGCTTCAGGCTGCCCTTTGGAGGCAGAGAGTGGGGGAATAACAGGGATGAAGTGGGGAAAATTATGTATAATTTTACATCATAGTAATTATCTCCTCTGAAAACAATCAAGGGGATGAAAAGATATTTAGAGATTCACCTCATCTCAGTTTTACAGATGATATGGCAGAGAAAAAAAAAAGCATTATCTTCCATATCAATATTCCACTCAAAATACTTCTGGCTTAAGAGAACTTTTGAAATAAATTGTATAATGAAAAATAAAATTAAGTTAAACTCCTTTTAAATTCATTATCACATTAAAATGATGTTTTAATAAAATTCTTATTCTTATAGATGACAAGCTCTGTGTATTGTAATAAGCAATAGAATTACACCAAATAAATATGAAGATAAATAAACCTTAAAAACAAATTGTGCAATATTTAAAAATTAATAGATGCAGTAAAGCAAAACATAAATCAAATTCCATTTTTCCATTCAACATTAGATTAGTTTATAAACATTTTCTTAAAATTTTGTTTTCTGTCAAATGTGTTTCATATCATTGAGGGAAAACTCAGCATTTGTTACCATTTGTCATAATATCCCTACAGTTTTTATTCCAATATTATATGAGAATTAGTTTTATACTCTTGGCTTTGCTTTTATCTTCTTGATTTTTCAAAGGATGCTTACACCCCATGGTTAATACTCATCATACATTTAATACTTGTAATTTAAGACTTGAACCTAAATCAAGATGGCAATTAATAAGGAAGTCACATACATGAATAAAGTTTTGATCATGAAAAAGAATCTCAAAATTGAAATAGGTCTTATGTCTGTTTTAATGATAAATACATCAGTCAGAAAGTAATTACTATAATCTATTAATAAACAAATATTGTCAGCACAACTGATAACTGTATGTCAGCATTTTTTACCTCTGTATTACAGAAAGGTCCTCTCATTTCTGGACACTATTGTGACAGGACATTCTTTCTGAGCACAGAGAATTCAGCATTAATGAGCGGGATCATTTACTATGAGCATGGTCAGTATTGCCTCTGCTTTTCTGGAAGGTTTAAAAAAAGAACACTTTAAGTGACTTTTTCCAGGTACAAATCTGGCTCTGTTGGATCTCTGTTAGCAGGCTTAGTGAGGCAACCTCTGCCTTACACTATGACAGGTTGAATAAAAGCACTGGTGAGAAGTCTAGTGATAATTTCTAACAATTAACAGCAAGCACAAAATGAGAAAGCCACTACAATGCCAGCTTTCCTCCACTGGTGCCTGATCCTGAAGAACACAGAAATAACTCCACAGTGATTACAAAGATGAGATATTTGCATTTTTTAACACTCTCTTTAGGGGTTTTATGCGTTTTTTTCTTTTAAATTTTGGTGTGTGTGTGCGTGTGTGTGTGTGTGTGTGTCTCCCAGACCAGTATAAAGACATAGCTCCTTAAAGATGTATCTTTACCTCCTCGTCCTCATTGCATTTTACACTCAATATTCACCATATAATTGTTGACTAAAATGCTGACTCCAGAACTCTGCCTGGGAAAGGATACTAGAACAAAAAATTTCACTAAAGATCACAAGGAGGTAAAGGAGATTGAAGCTGAGGGGTGACATGGGTCTGGACTTTTTATTCTCTTCCCTATAAGAAGTATGCCTCAAGGCCATAGTCTCCTATTCAGAGCTGTTAGTCTCAAACACATAATTTCAGATTAAAGAAAGGATAGGTCTAGGGTTCTTACTTCAACAGGTTATAACTATTTTAGATATCTTTTTTTTTAAGACTTTATTTATTTGAGAGAGAGCACATGCACAAGTCAGGGAAGTGCAGAGGGAGAAGCAGACTCCCCAAGGAGCGGGAGTCAGACTTGGAACTTGATCCTGAGACTCTGGGATCATGAACTCAGCAGAAGGCAGATGCCCAACCAACTGAGCCACCCAGGCAAACTACCTGCTTTAGGTATCTTGAAAACAAAAAGCTTCAAATATTGAAAACCAGAGTCATCATCTACAGATGATGCTTTCTTCCCATGCTTTCTTCCCATGCTCCACAATATTTGTAGCCATACAGGCATGCTATGTAAAACCTCTGATGAAGTGCTGGTTTGAGCAAATTCTCTGAACAATTCTGTGGTAGGACCATGTATGAAAATGAATTTGACACCCTCAGTGGAGAGGGGGCAAAACAACAAAAAAAGAGCCAAAATTGTGGCCAAATATTAGGGTTGAAAAATATTCACAAAGGATGCTCTAAACTAATAGAATATGAAAAGATATGATATTTGCCATAATTGAGCAGAAGCTTAAAATTCCATGTTCCTCAGTCTCTCTCTCTCTCTCTCTTCTCCCAGGCATTGTCATTTCCCAGATAGGGGCTACTCCTCGAGCTTGGATCTCAGAATTAGGAGAAACACTGAACAGAGAATCCCAGTCTACCTGTAGCTAAGCAAAGCCATACCTGTCACATAGTAGATACTTAGTACATAAATTTAAATTTGTATACATATTTTATGTGCATAGAAAAAAAAAGGCCTCAAAACTCACACTAAACTATTAAAGCTGATTTCATCAACCTACACATCAATAATTTTTACTTTGTTCTTTACTGTATTGTTTGAGTTTTTAAATGAATATGTACTGTTTTTGTAATTTTTCTTCACTTTATTTTTTTAACTATCCATGCTGGCCTCTATTTAACATAGATTGCTGAGATTATATTATAATGAATTTGCTTTTCAAGAAAAATAATAACAATAATAAAAATGTGTTAATTTAAATTAAAAAAAACAATCAAAAGGTTCATGAACAGTATGTGATCAGAGGAACACATGGAGCAAAACCAGTAATACATTCCATCTGTGGCCTTTAAAAATTCATTTAAAATATATTTGTTAAATATTAAATCTGTGCAAAACAACACAAGGAGATAGAAAAATGGACAAAACATAATCTCTGTCCATTAAATGTCCATCTTCCAAAAACTTGACTTGCTCATTGATAAGTACGAGTCAAGCTAGTAATATTATGTCACCTACGACTGTGAGAGGGAAAAGCCTCACTTCGGGCCATGTTTCAGAAGCATTTTGAAAGGTAAATAAATTTTGAAGGGCCATGTGGAAAAAGACATGTCAAGGAAGAGGAAAAAGAATTCAGAAAATAAGGGGAAATAAATGGCATAGGGCTTTGAACAGAGTTTTCTTAGAACCCAAGGATCAGGTAAGAAAAACATTAGAATTAAAGCTAAAAAAAGTAAGTCAGATGGTCCTTGTCACTGTCTGGAGTCTTCCTATTGGCATGCTCATTCCAATAGCATATATATTAAGTGTCATACCAATACAGAGAAGATTGTCAAGGGCATGCAAGTTCATGAAGAACCTCATGTATTTCTTAAAATAAGCAATAACAATTAAGAAAAAAAAAGACAAATAGAAATGTACTGATAATCCCAACTGATTTAGTAAGAGGCAGACAAATTAGTTGTTGAAATACCTGAAAGTCCAAAGGCCCAAAGAGTCATTCCATTGGTGAATTACATTCCATTGGTGAATTACATTTCCCCACTTTAAGTGGGGAAATGTAAAAAGTCTATAAGTACAAGAAAATGTTTAAAATTGTTGGGTTCAACTAAAGATCTGTGAATCATCTCCTTGAAAGAATGTCCCAAACATACTTCAATAAATATTAGATAATATGCAACTTTTTCCACTGTAGATAATAATGTTCTTTTAGGTTTAAATTTTGTTAGCTTATCTTCTTGAATGCTTATAAATGCCTAAATAAATTTATTTTCTTGATGATGGGTATAGTTTTATACTAAAAACGCAAGGCACCCAGTCTGGTGTGAACTAATTAAAATCCTATTTATATAAGAGATCAATAATCTAGGGGAAAAGACATTATAATTAGAAATAATCTGCAAATATAGTTAGAAGATCTATATCACTGCTGAGTTACATGAATTTTTAGAAAACAAATGTTAATTTTAACTGACTGCAATTTGATCTTTGAGTTTCTGGGACCTACTTCTTGAAGGCTAAACAAGTTTAGCTACTCAAAATTAGCTACTGTCAACAAGTTTAAGCAAAAACAAATAAAACAATTTTTTAAAACTTCTCTTGCAGTATAAGTTTTAGAAATTGGTGTAGATAGGCTTTTAATCTCAGCCACCTGTGAAGAATTCTTTTCTTTTCTTTCTTTTTTTTCACTCCATTTCTGCCCAAATCCCCCAATTGCATTCTGCAGCACACCAAATATCTTGTGTTGTTTTAAAATCTCACACTGTTGAAAGACAGGATAACAGGATGCTTAAGAGGATGGGCTCAAGAGCCAAAGTGCTGAGACTCCAATTCTGGTCTTGCCACTTTCTAGAAAAGTTACTTAACTTTCACCTGCTTCCATTTTCTCATCTATCAAGGATAATTATTGCACCAACTTATAGGGTTGTTGTAAATATTAAAGGAGTTAATAAATGTATAAAGAACTTGGCACATAATAGGAGTTGCTAGGAGCTAATGCTCTGATTGTTTTGTATCTATAGCTCTCTGAGACGGAAAAATGAGGACAAACCTTTATGTTTTAGAGTCAAACATAATAAATATTAAGATTGATTGATAAGAAAATAAATAGATGGACTGCAGTTTTTTTTAGATTAGAAAGATAAAGGCTTTGCTTGAGGGAGAACATCCAGACTCCAAAGCTAATTTATAGCACATCTCTGCAGTGTGACCCTTCCCAGCATCTGTGCATTTACTATGCCTCTTGAAGACTTGGAGAGATGGAGGCAGAGAGAAAAGCTGAAATCAGTCACTCAAGATTTAGAAAGCCACTCTTTCTGTAGCTTCACAATCATTACATGCAACTGAAGATGCTACACATAAATTATATATTCATTTCAGGTAAAAAGAGTTTTAAAAATCACTTAACTTCTCCCAAAATAATTAATAAACAAATAAATACTATATGCAAGAAAACTATCTCTTTATTAAAGATAATTGTCTGTGACCTGCTTTTAACGTTTAAACAAAGTTTAACATGTTTTCAGGTAACAAAGTATAACTAATTCTCACAAATCAAAAGACTGTGTGCTGAGTTTTGAATTATACTTGAGGGACTTTTCAATTTTTGTTTAAAATCTGGTTCATTTAAGGGAGGGGTGGAAACATACTTTAAGGGGTGAAAATAATTAAATGCATTTCTTACTCAAATGATCTTGCATGCAGAGCCAAGTGACATCCTGAACATATTGTCCTATCATGTTGCTTTGTCCAAGGACTACATTGGTTTTCAATACACAACTCTCTTAAGACCTGAAGTTATTGCCATTCGTGCACACACTTTAGAGAATGTGGTACTCCTATTTTCCTGGGACAGTGGAGCATATGCCTCATTAGGAAGGCTTCTTAATTCTGGTCTTGTCAAATATGAAAACAATAAACAGAATGTGCCTAATTCCACACTATACAACTAAATGGGAAGATAGCAAACTTGACCAAAGTTCCAAAGAAATTTGTCATTAGAACTTGAGGGAAAATTAAGAAACTTGGATTATGCATGTTGGGTAAAAGGCCATAGTAAATAGTGTCTTATAACTCAAGATTCCTACAGAGAGGATGATGAAGACAGACAGCTCTTGTTACTGTCTTTACTGAAGATAAATCCAGCATCACTTTAGTCTCACTCTAAAGTGGCTTCTGGGATAAGATCATCACATGACTTCCACTGCTGATATGATGCAGTCTCCTAAACCCAGATCTCTCAATGTACAAAACCAATTGCCTTTGGATAAATATCTCAAAGTTTCTTGAAAGAAATGTCCAAATACAAATCATCATATTTCATCTCATCTGCATTACACCCAATACTTACAAATACACTCACAGGTACCACTGTTACCCTCACCTTCATTGCTTACTTTGGTAAATGGTACTTCGAATTGCCCAACCCAGATAGAAAACTGGGGGCATCTTTAGCTTTTTACATTCCCATTAATCTATCAGCCAGTTTTATTGATTCAACTTCCTTTCTATCTCAGGAATCCATTATTTTTTATCTTCATTTTCTCTGCCACCACAGCAGTTTAAGCTATCACTTCTTAGCCATACTGCTATAAGGAACTAACTGGTTTCCTCTCTATCCTGTTCTCTATACTTCCACCAGACTAGAGTATTAACTCCAAAATGAAAATTGGACCATATATCCCTCCTGTTGAGATGAAAGCCCATAGCTCTCTGTTCCTCACCCTAGTCTCCAACACAGCCTTTGGTCTGGTTCTATTGAAGTGCTTTCTTACCTCCACACCTTCTTATTCACATCATTCCCAGTGTTTGAACATATTCTTTTTTTATCTAAATAATTTCTACTTATCCTGAAGGCTCAGATCAGACTTTTTTTTTTTTTCAGAAAGCCTGAAAGATTCCTCTCTCTATTACCCTGCTCAACAATCTAGATTAGATGTCCTACTTCTGGATTCCCATAACATGCCCTATTAATCATAGTGCACTTAATTGTCTGTTAATTTAACTGCTTCTCCCATTCCATCAGGTCAGATATTATTTGTCATTAAATCTAGAATTCCTGGCACAATGCCTAACATATATCAGGCACTCTTGAACTGTTGAATCAAATATAATGAATAAAAGACATCGATCTTTAGAATCAAAACATGTAAGGAGAATGCCTGGGGATGTTTTTGTATGTGTTAATAATGAAAACTCATTAACTAAAATAAATAGATACTAAAAACAATAAGCAAATAAGCAAATACAAGTATTTTTAATTAAATTGTATTTTAATGTTGGGAACAAGGTTCTAAGTACCATTCCCCACAAAACTGACTCTTAGGCAGAGATCTGGGTGCAGAAGTTCATTAAGGAGTTCTCTCAGGAACAATGCTTGTAAAAGAGTATAAACAGGAGGACTGAAAAAAAGTCGAACTGAAGTGCAGTTGCAGTAGAGAATTCAGCTGATCCCACCCAACCTCTGAAACTGGGAGGGCCCTTCAGAATTAGCCCCTATCAAGGCAATGGAGCTAGGTTTTTGTGTTCCTGCATTAACAAGTCATTAAATGCAGACTACTCCTGGGGAGGGCCACATTGGTGAGACAGTTACTTTTAGCAGAGAGGTCAATCCCCACAGAGGCAATTAGTTTTGAATCATCAGCAGTTAGTACTTTTAGCAACTCACAGAAGGAATGTCTCATCCCTAAAGGGGTTACCAGAGTGGTAACAATGGTACAAATGTCCCATCATACTGCGGACCCCTAAAAACTTCATTAATGTAAAGGGCTCCTGAATTTCCATAAGGTTTATCTCCTACCCTCCGGATCAGACATGCTAATACATCTAAGAATTTCTAATACATCTAAGGCTTGCAGCTGACTGCAGATCAATCTGATAAACACTGATGAACATGATGTCATCAAATAATAGACTAATGTGATGTGCATCAGAACATCCAGACAGTCCAGATCCCTTCAGAGGGCAAGACAGAACACAGTGCTGAAGCAAGACATAAAATTTTACTGTTGTCTAACCTAAGTAAATGCAAAGTGCTTCTGTTCCTCTTCCCTGATAGGGATGGGAGAGAATGCAGTTAACAGTTCAATGGCTGCACACCATGTACTTGAAGCTTCATTGAATTTGTGGTAGTCTTCTGTCATTCACCAAGATGTATCTTTTTTTGCAGGGGCCAGACCATGTCCATCATCAATGACTTTGCTATCAGAAAATCCATTCTGTAATGGCATCTTTTTATTCAGCCTTGGCCAATAAAAAAAATACCTACCATTGGGCTTCTCAGAGATAATGATTGCTCCTCTCACTAATGAATTCATTATCATTTGGTAAATGGAGCATCCCTTAGATGGAGATATGGCCATCTGATTGGGTTCCCAATCTTAGGTGTATTTGATCAATCAAGCCAACTTCTCTGAGTCTTTTAATTCCTTCATTTACTGTCTACCACAGTAATTCTGGTATATCTATATTTGATTCTGTAGGCCATCACTTTTTGAGCTTCCAAGAGCCATCCTAGCAATATGTTAAAACTATTTCCAAAAGTCATTGCTAGAGTATTAAATTGTGTTTTGGGAGAATCTTCCCAAGTTAATAAACTTTCCCATATTCAACTTCATGTTCCAGCCACTTTGATCTAGCATTCTTTGGATCCAGTCCCAATAGCCTAGTTCCTGACAATACATATTAGCTAGGGTCTACAAAGCTTTGGGCTTTCTCCTATAGCATACCTAATATTTCCTTTTGGCCATATTATATTGTAAATTGACCCTAGATATTGTTCTGACAACCTGGAGAATAGTTGAAAAAAGAAACTAAATCTCAATTCAGTTATAATAGAGGCCTCAGAGTCCATCCTACAGGAATCTTTTCAGAGTTGTTCCCATCAAGGCAAAAGGCTATGACTTTGTACTGTCTATATTAACAGTCACTAGATCTGAGTTAGCCCCAGGGAGGCAGGTATGACTTAGGCAGAACAGCTTCCTTCAAAAGAAGTCAATGCAGAGGGTCTTAGCTCTGAGTCATCAGCAGACAACACTCACAGTAACATGGAATAAGTGTCTGAGTTCTAAAAGGTGGAGCTGGGTGGCACAGCAAAGCAGCCACTCTCAGAAGTATGCCAGAACCTAAAAATAATGGAGCAAACTTTAAAAATTCAGCCATTATTCTTTTCTTTGGCACTTATGAGGGGATAAACAGCCCTGGTATATTGGCTGTCATTTCATGAGGTCAACATTTTCAGGAATAAACTGATTGTAGGATTTGTTGTTCTTGCAAATATTTAGGTCCTCACAAGAAGTGTAAAATTTGAGGAAACAATGATGCATCAAGAGTGGCCTAAGTGGGGGATCTCTGGGTGCTCAGCAGTTTAGCCTGCCTTTGCCCCAGGGTATGATCCTTGAGTCCCGGGATCGAGTCCCACATCAGGCTCCCTGCATGCAGCCTGTTTCTCCCTCTGCCAGTGTCTCTGCCTCTCTCTCCCTCTCTCTGTGTATCTCATGAATAAATAAATAAAAATCTTTAAAAAAAAAAAAGAGTGGCCTAAGTATTTGACTCCTCTGATCCTAGAACACTAGCCTCTGAAAACTTTTAGTCTCAAAAGTTTCCTGAAGCATTTATTTCCTACAGTATAACAATATGATCAAATTCTAAAACTCTTCTTGTGACTTGGACTTAAATGTTAGACTTCTTTGGTAAGAGTTTTATTCTTTTGTATACTAAACAAGTTTCTCTTATATTCATAGTTCCTAATAATTTAATGCTGTACAGATCTGCATACACAATTTAAGAAAAGCACAAGAGAGAGAGAGAGAGAGAGAGAGAGAGAGAGAGAAAAGGATATGCAATTATAGCAATGGCCAAAGTGCCCACTCAAACTTCTGATATTGCTTCAATGTACTTAATGAACTCAGAAAGTATGTATTGATTTCTTTCTCATCATGCTATAGGATTTAAGACCAAAGATATGGACTTTAGAAAGTCTGAGGGAAATTATTTGAGTTTCTATTATCCTTATTATCCATGAAAATATATTTAGGGGCTTTTTAACTCAAGAACAAATTAAATGTAAGATAATTGAAATGTTATATAAGTATTTCACTTAATTTGTAAAACATTTTTTTCAAAGATCTACTTTCTTTGACACTTTCCAAAGCCCTTGTATATTGTACACACATACTGTATATGAACACTAAGACAGATATTAAATTATTTCATCAAAATGCACACAATTAATAAGCAATCTTCCAAATGCCTGACTGTGGTCTTTTTGCCTCAAAGCCAGTATTATTTAGCTCTATCATGTAGCCATCTATAAATATGGTATGCAGTTGACCTTCAAAAGAATAGCTTATTTTAATGTACCTAGAAACACATTTCCCAATAGAGAGTCTATAAAGCAAATGGAACTTAATTTGGGTCAGGGTTTTAACTTTTTACAAATGCAAAACATAGCCACAGATCAGAATTTCTTTCCTCAGGAGGATACCTCACTTGTTTTAATCCTTGAAGCAAACATTGTGGGAAAATTAGAAAGAGCTGGTTCAGCTGATTTAAAGTTATCTGAGCAAGAACATTTCCTATCTCATGCTGAAGTAGAAAATGCCTGAAGTTTCAAATTTTGCACGTTGTTAGACTTTTATTGAAACACAGGGCTGTATGAGGTTTTAAAGAATTGATTGATACTTTTAAAGTTAGAGCGATTTCCATTTTTTAAAAGGAAGATCATTTCCTATCTTTTTATCTTGAAGAGATACTCTTCATAATGATGATTGCCCTAGCTACTGAATATTTTCTCCAGGCAAAAAAAGGGACTAGAGAAGCACATCTGTAAACTTAAACTTACCCCACAATCCACGTGGATTCTGACTTCAAAGCAGAGAAAACCCTAATAAAAATTAAACATAACACACTAATAATACTTCTTAATAATAGCACCTAACAATTATACAACACTTTTCACTTTCAAAGCATTTTATAATCATTAATTAGTTTATCCACACAACATCCCTATGACTTATGCCAGAGTTATTATCCTCATTTTAAAGATGAGGAAACTGAGATCAAATGTGATTAAGTGCCTTGCCCAAAGCCACATAATGAACCAGTAAGATCTGTGCCTGAGTTCATAATAGCTCAGGACTAGCAGAGAGTATGGAAATTCTTGAGATCCACAAATCATCTGCTTGAAGGATAAACCTATTATTATCCCCACTCATCAATGATACCCTCCTTTCTTCATTGACTTCTGTTAAACAAAGCTAAGAAATTAAGAATCTTCCCTTTATAATATCTAATTAGTGAGCTCGCTTAAATCAAACACAAAGTAAAAGAAAAACCAGTATGTTAAGAACATCCCGGTCTCCAATATTATTGTCATTGGACCAGATATACTTGGTGATGAATCACTGAAAGATTCTCTGTTTTTAGTAGAAAAGAAGCTGATAATTGGCCCTACCCTGCAGCTATAATTAATACAGCCTCCTTGCCCCCAAATGCTCACTAATACCAAAATCACAACTACTAGTCAAATAAGCCAATGCAAGGAGCCTAAGCAATTTTTTTCTCCCTTTGATAAATAGTAAAAAAAAAAAAAAAAAAAAAAAAAATGCCCTGAGCTCTTTAACTTTGAGAACTTATAAATCTACATGGGTGAAAGAAAATTAATTTTTTTAACTTCTGGAAATGAATTCTTTTTTTAAGATTTTTTAAATTTATTAATGAGAGATACAGAGAGAGAGAGAGAGAGAGAGAAAGAGGGAGGCAGAGACACAGGCAGAGGGAGAAGCAGGCTCCATGCAGGGAGCCCAACGTGGGACTTAGGATCAAGTCCTGGGCTGAAGGTGGCGCTAAACTGCTAAGCCACCGGGGCTGCCCTGGAAATGAATTCTAATGTGTTCCTTATCTGAACCAGTTAGCAAAGGCCAAGATATGTTGCAGGAACAAACAACCTTCAGATTTCAATGACATAACATAATTATTATTTCTTACTCATACTATATGTCCATCTTAGGTTGGAAGAAGTCTCTGCTCCATTTTGTCTTCAGTCAGAGACCCAGACCAACAAAGCTATGAGCATCTGGTTACTCTGACAAGAGGAAAGAACTTTACAAGTTGGAAACTAGATCTTGAAGCTTCAACATGGAAGTAATAAAATAACTCCATTCATATTTCACTGGCTAAAACAAATTACATAATCATGGCTAATTCAAGTAGGGGAGAGAAGTGCAATCCCACCATGTATACAGGGAGGAAAACAAGAATACATGGGAATCACAATAATAACTCTCATCAAATATTTTATTCATTCTTCTTCCAGTCTGCTTCCTGCCTCATTGTGACAAATGCCAGGGCCAGGTGCTTTTGTCCAAAGAGATATATTTAAAGCTATCTTCTTGGCCAAAGACACCTAGCTTTAGCATTTTTCACTTTGAGGCAGGCCAAAGATATGTTAATAACTATCTTCCTGGATTTACAATCAATCTACAGAAATCTGTTGCAGTCCGAATACACTAATAATGAAAAAGTAGAAAATGAAATTAAGAAAATAATCCCACTTACAATTGAACCAAAAGCAATAAAATATCTAGGAATAAACCTAACCAAAGAGGTGCTAATAGAAAGAAGTCAGTCAAAGAAAGACAAATGCCATATGATTTCACTCACATGGAATTTAAGAAACAAAATAAACGAAGAAAGGAAAAAAGAGAGGAAGAGAAAAAAAACAAATAAGAAACAGACTAGACTCTTAATTACAGAGAACAAACCGATGGTTACCAGAGGGGAGATGGGTAGGGAGATGGCTGAAATAGATGGTGAGGATTAAAGAGTACACTTAACATTATTACAAAAAATGTTTTAAAAAGAGCTATCTCTCTTTTGTCTGTCATGGCAACTAGCATGTTTCAAATGGTAGAGGCTCGGTTGGCCTACATCCCTGAGTAAGGATAAGATGTGATGGAGTTCCTATCTAATCAAGAGTGTAACTGCAGCATAAACAAGAAATAATGTTTTGTTGCTGTTGATTTAAGTCCTGAGATTCTGGGGTTGTTTTGCTATCTCAGGCTAACCTGGCCAGTCCTAATTAGTATATCATCTTACAAGATAACATGGATTGATGATAGCTTGTATTTCTCTCACTAAAGCCAGATGAAAAGCTTCATAGTTAACAGGGTCCAAAAAGAAGAGGAAACAAAAAGCTTGGTGAAGGTGACAAAATTGGCTCTGATATCCATTATGTCTAGCTCTCTCCATGTTCTCTTGTTTTTCCTTTTCTCCCTTTCTGCCATCCTTCTTCTCTCCCTCCCTTCCTTCTTTTAAACACTGCAAACCTTCTAAAAGCAACTTAAAGTGAGCCTTTGAAATCATCTATGTCTCTGAAATCATGAAATCACTTTAACATGTAGTTTATGGATAAAAAAAACTACAAGCTCCAACAAAGGTACTGCTCCTAAGACAAAATACTTTCATGGTACTTGTTATTTAGAAACCTTCCATCTTGTTACTTTCTGAAGAAACAAGCAAATGAATGGTATCTTTACATGGTAGTGAGCATTGTTTTTCTTGCCAATTCCTTAGATCCTGGGTTTTCCTTAGTATAATAATTACTAATAAAAATAAATCATTTATTACATCCCTATGATATATCTGGCATAAATGTGTATACTATTTTATTTATCTTTTATATAATACAAGAAGTATTTTTTTATCCAATTTATAACGAAGAAAGTCAAGGTCTAAGAGTTTGAATAATTTTGCCAGGACAGGCAACTAATGAGTGGCTGAGCCAGTATTAACACCAGGTTGTGGTGAAAGCCCATAATATTGCCTATATATCTTTCCCTTATTCTCAAATGCTCAGTTATTTTCCATATGAGAGTATTCACAATGGTTGCAAGACTTCAACATGGCCTCTGTTAAAGTTCTGTGGTTGCAGAAGAGGGAGCTCCTCTCTCTCTCTCTCTCTCTCTCTCTCTCTCAAATAAATAAAAAAAAAAAAACCTTAAGCAAAAGAAAGAAGAAAGAAAGAAAGAAAGAAAGAAAGAAAGAAAGAAAGAAAGAAAGAAAGAAAGAAAGAAAGAAGAAAGAGAAGTTGAGGCATAGTGAAGTAAGTAATTTGCTGAAGATCACAGTAGGAATTTGATCCCATAGTAGAAATTTAAACAGGCAGTCTATTTCCAGAACCTATGCACTTGGCCATCTTATGATATTGACTCTCCAAGCAAGAAACAGGTAGACTATATGTTGGCAAATTGAACTTCAATAAAAACAAATGAGAGGGATCCCTGGGTGGCTCAGCGGTTTAGCACCTGTCTTCGGCCTGGGGCATGGTCCTGGAGTCCTGGGATCGAGTCCCGCAGTGGGCTCCCTGCATGGGGCCTGCTTCTCCCTCTGCCTGTGTCTCTGCCTCTCTCTCTCTCTCTCTCATGAATGAATAAGTAAAATCTTTAAAAATGTAAAATAAAATAAAAATAAATGAAAAAACAAACAAACAGATAGATAGGCAGGATAGGCAGGTACATAGGTAGATGAATATATGACCCAATAGTTCCACTATTGGATATTTACCCAAGGAAAAGAAAAACATTAATTTGAAAAGCTATATGTACCCTTATGTTTATTATAGCATTATTTACAATAATCAACATATAGAAGTAACCTAAGTGTCCATATATTTATAATAGACAGATAAAGAAGGTGTGGTACATACATAGTATGTATATACATTATATATACAATGGAACACAATATACATACAATCAAATATTCCACAGCCATAAAAAAGGATGAGATTGTGCCATTTGAAACAACATAGATGGATTCAGAGGGTATTCTACTAAGTGAAATAAGTCAGACTGAGAAAGACAGATACCATATGATTTCACCCATAAGTGCAATCTAAAAATAAATAAATCAGGGGATCCCTGGGTGGCGCAGCGGTTTGGCGCCTGCCTTTGGCCCAGGGCGCGATCCTGGAGACCCGGGATCGAGTCCCACATCGGGCTCCCGGTGCATGGAGCCTGCTTCTCCCTCTGCCTGTGTCTCTGCCTCTCCCTCTCTCTGTGTGACTATCATAAATTAAAAAAAAAAAAATTAAAAAAAAATAATAAAAATAAAAATAAATAAATCAACAAACAAAAAGCAGAATTAGACCTACAAATACAGAGAACAATCTGATGGTTACCAGAGGGAAGGGATGTGAGGGGTTGGGCAAAATGGGTGAAGGGGAGTGGGAGATGCTGGCTTCTAGTTATGGAATGAATAAGTCACAAGAATAAAGGGCACAGCACTGACTAAAGAATATAGTCACTGTTATTGTAACAGTGATGAATGAGGACAGATGGTAGCTACACTTGTAGTAAACACAGTATAATGTATAAATTTGCCAAATCACTTTGTTGTATAATTGAAACTAATGTGACATTGTATATTAACTATACTTAAAAAAAAAAAAGAGGTGAAGTAGCGTTGCCTTAGGAGGTAGGCAACTGTTCTTCTGAATTCTCTTTTTCCTTGACTTTACTCATCTATTCATCCACAGGACCTTCTAAGTATCAGGTATTAGTTTAGGTAACTTTTGGATACATTGGTAAAGAAAAAAGTTATGGGGGGTCTGCAGACCCCTTCTTGTGACCCTGTTAAATCAACCAATTCCTCATACTGTTGGCTGCCTTATCCTTAACATGACATTGTTAATCAGCATGATACTCTTCTTTGCCTAAAATAAGGGAGATTGAAGAAACTTCCTTTCATGGCTCCCTTCAGCTCCAAAACTATGACACCTAGTTTGGTACAACTCATTACCTAAACAAATAACCATCAAAGCACTTCCCTCTCTCCTTCAATATAGTGAGGCTTTGACTTAAGCCATTTGGAGAAGGCTCTCTCTAACATGATCCATAAGGGCTCAAAATTTCAGTAATAAGCAGAATTCAAATTCAGCAGAGTCTCATAGCACCTTGATTCTCTTACTGAGAAAAGAAAGTAGATTTTATTTTAATTTACTAGGCATAAATAATAGATGAGAGGTGTACTTGAGTAAGCTAGTTCTTTAAAAGAGAGAACTAGTTCTTAAAGAGAATAGTTATTTATTATCCTTTAATGTGACTTCTAATGTAAGTACTAATAAGCATCTTTGAAGCAACTTAAATGAGTCTTGTTTATGGCTTCTCGGTCTTTAGATTAAAGAACAATTTTTGCAGAAAAACAGAAGAGGGTGGCATACATTTATCTTTGCTAATAAATAAAGAATGGTTTGTGTTCCCCATAGATCAGGTGCAGAATCACATTCACCACTCAGAGAACAGAATTTGTTTTAAAGACACAGAAAAGGAGGGTAAAGTCTCAAATATAAGCTCATCACTGATACTGGAGGCAGGCAAGTGATAAATTATCACAGTGAATCATTACTCTAAGAGGTTTCTTGTAAACATTAACAAACAAAGAAGGAAAGATTGGCCACTTGGAAACACACACTAATGACTTAGAATGAAAAATAAATCATTTCAAATAACTGCATTGGATCTGCAAGTTAAAAGAAAGACACACACACACACACACACACACACACACACACACACACACACACAGAGCCAGAGTCAGAGAGAGAATAACAATCAAGAAGAGTGAGTTGCCAACCCAAACCAAGGTTGAGTTCTAATCACAGCTGGGGAAGTGCTCTGAATGACAATGTCATACAAGGTAGTTCAGGTAATAGGAGTGGATGATATATGACTAGGAACTTCCCAACAAGCTTGATTTATCTTCCTTTGAGAAATATTTGGGGACCATAACCAGATAAATGCTAAATTGAAATTTCTTTGCAAAGCAATAAAATCAAGACTCTCAAGTGTCTATACCTCAATTACTTTCTTCCAAGGTTTTGGAATAGAAAGAGAAATTGTGCAGAGTTCTGTGACTTCACAAAGTGACTAGTTGGGCACTAACGATATTATAGCACAGCTCATTTTAAAATAGGGCTCATTTAAACTGCTCTTAAATGAAACACCCTAGACATTAAGATGAAGTAGGAAAAGCTCCTTCATAATGATAAATTACAGGATGATCAATTCATCCATTTCATTTCTGTGAGAGAAAGAAGAAAAAAAATGATAACAATATTAAGGCATACTATGTCCTATAGCTGAGTCCCCTGTAAGGCAATGTTTATAACACTCCCACACCTCCTTACAAGGTTAAGAAGCTACAAGTATGACTTAATTTTCCATTTTGTTCAAATCCTGAAAATGCTGGCCCTCAAAATTAAATCACTGAGGATGACCTTACACTTAACATCATTTTCCAGGGCTCAAAAGTCCTCTTGCTCAAAATAATATCATTCACGAAATTCATTTTTAAAAGACTTAGAGTTTAATTCTACAATTCACAGGCTTCTTAACAAATCTATACTTCATATTTCTCCACCTTTACTTCTATTGTTTCCTGTACCTGGAATAATCTGCACTTCATCTCAGCCTCTTAAAATCTTAACTGTCTGTGAGTATCAAATTGTAATGGCATCTACTTCAGAAAGTAGTCCCCAATTCACCCCAGCTCTTCTCTCTCAAGCTAAATAAATGTGAACTCATTCTTTTCTGAGTCATAGTAATTTTTTTGTTGTTATTAATCTCTTTTATTTCATGCAATGGAAGTTGTGATACTCTACCCAAACCCCCCTTTAGGATTTAAGGATGCATTCCTCTATCTGCAAAAAAACCTGCTAAAAGACATCTTGAGCTATGAGTACCCCCTGGAGATTATCTCAGCTAAAGAAATGTGTCTTACCCAAGGTCACTTCTTCCCAGAGCTCTATCCAGCTACTGATCAACATGGAGAAATAAAACCCCTTTCGGCCTAACTTGAGAAAACCCTGAGTAGCTGTCCCAACCCCAAAGCTCCTCGTAGGGTTGGTTGAAAACTTTGTTAGCAATGAGTTGAAATTTAACTTCTACTCCCTGATCAATCATGCTTCGTCTGTGCCTCTCCCTTCCCCCATCATACACAGAGATATTGATCCCAAGACTACTTCCTAACAAAAACAATACATGCTCCATCTTACAGTTGGTTTCCTAGGGAATCCAAATTACAACACGGTCAATATTCCTTCCATTAAAGTCTTGTCTGTATTTGTTTATGTTCCCCATCACACACTAGATTAAAAACTCTTCAGAGCATGGAGTGTATTTTCTTTTTTTTTTAAGATTTTATTTAATTATTCATGAGATACACACAGAGAGAGAGAGAGAGAGAGAGAGAGAGGGAGGCAGAGACACAGGCAGAGGGAGTAGCAGGCTCCATGCAGGGAGCCTGACGTGGGACTCAATCTCTGGGCTGAAGGCGGCGCTGAACTGCTGAGCCACCCAGGCTGCCCTGGAGTGTATTTTCAAGTCATATATGCCTGCAGTGTTTAGCATGGTATATCAAGACTATGTAGAGTATATAAATGAATAAATGAGGGAATAAATAATTAATGCTTAAAATTAGCACCTCTGTAGTGCTGCAAGGTCTTTACAATTCTAAAGAATCATCAGCATGGTTTCCTTAATTGGCAAGTATTTGATGAGCATTAGTTACAAATAAGGCACTTGAGCTAGATCCACAGGGGAGGAGTGTATAAAAAGAGGTAACATACTCCCTGCCCTCAGGAAGTTTATAATTTAGTCAGGAAGATAATTACAGCCAATGTTTATGATAGTTGTTATTAATTTGACTGCTCATTAGAATCACCTCAAGAGTTTTAATGACTGCCACTATTGGGTTCCACCCACAAAGATTGGGATTTAATTGGTCAGGTGTGCAGCTTGCACATCAAGCTCCCAGGTCATGCCAATGTGTCTGAAGCTGAAAAACTGAATTATGAAGAGCATATGAATTCTCAGTACTGTTCTAAATGCTTAGCCTAAATTAAGTAACCTCCATAACAACATTAATAAGAAAATTACTACTATCATCATTATTCTATAAACCAAAAAATTAAGGCACAGGAGTATGAAGTAATTTGTCCAAAGTCACACAGTTGGTTAGGTATGGACTCAGAATTCAAATCCTAGAATTCAGGCTTTGCATATGTGATTCTTTATCATTACACTATACTTTTTCACTTGCAGAGACAAAGTGAAATGTCATTACACTATCTTTTTCTCTTGCGAGACAAAGTGTAAATTAATTTATGGTCAGTATAGTTTTATAGAAATATTTTTTATTTTAAAATTAGGAGGCTCTATGGCAGAACAGTAATTTCCACCTTTGATTCTTGGATTATACTTCGACTCTAACTATTAGGATAAGAAGAAAATTTAATTTCATCTATTAAGGGAACCTAAGAATAATGATGAGTTTACACAGGCAGGTGACATGAAAAATTAAGCTAGATAAATTAACTTGATATTTCTTTAGCACTTTGAAGCTTATGGCTTCAAGTGGACTCTCATTGAATTGTTCTGTAATATAGATGAAATATTCTGTGTGATTTCTTAAACCTGTTGTTCCCCTAGCTAATTAATTGTGTCCAAATAATTTTAAAATATTCCCTCCTTCACATCCAGAAAAAAAGTAGCAACATGCAAAGAAAAGGGAATAATGGAAGCCATGTGAACCAGAAGAAAACACTGGGGTATCCTTTCACCATTGTATTTTGTCTCCTTAACATCCTGTTCTCTCTTCTTCTTATAACATTCCCTCATCTCCATAGTTAACAGACTTGCAAACAATTGTCAAATAATAATTATCCTTAAATTTCTTTGTTCCTCTCCATTGCTCTCATTCACACTTGCTAAGCTCTCTTTTTCTCCTTCCATTCTTGCCTCTTACCTTCTGTTGCTCCCCATATACATTAACTAATGGAAGTAGAAGTATTTCCCTGTCCAAAAGAAATCACTCTATCACAGAGAATAAATGCCCAAGAAAAGATGTGCATAAATCTCTACTAGGTTTAGAGCATGATTTTAGGGAAAGCATATGGATCATTATTCTTATGGCTCTCTATGTGTATTTCTCATATACAAAGATGTATCACAAACATCTTTCAAATGATAGAACTAGAGGACAATGTAATAACCAGGTTCAAATCCTTCATGTGTCAAAATTGAGACTTGAACAAAAACTATTGATCTTTACTCTAATGCAATTTCTACTATATCACTGGTTTTAATATTCTATTGAAAGTGAAGCTCCAGGGGCACCGGGGTGGCTCAGTCAATTAGATGTCTACCTTCGGCTCAGGTCATGATCTTAGGGTCCTGGGACTGAGCCCCCTGTTAGGCTCTCTGCTCAGCACTGAACCTGATTGCCCCTCTTCCCAATTTGAACTCAATTTCTCTCTCAAATAAATAAATAAAATTAAAAAAAAAAAAGGTGGGAGCATCTGGGTGGCTCAGGAATTGAGCATCTGCCTTTGGCTCAGGTCATGATCCTGGTGTCCTGGGATGGAGTCCCACATCAGGCTCCCAACAGGGAGCCTGCTTCTCCCTCTGCCTCTGTCTCTGCCTCTCTCTGTGTATCTCTCATGAATAAATAAATAAAATCTTTTTAAAAAAGTGAAGCTCCAAATTAATATTTGGGAATAGCTTCCTAGGTCTTCAATGAGACTTGTAAAACTCAAAATATTTTTAAGCTCTTTCCCAGGAGGATTTAAGAATTTAAAACCCTTGTAATATATATACCTCAGAATATTTAAAACAAATATATATATATATGCACATACATATATATATATATATATACACACACACACATATATATATAAAGTATTACATTGAAAATACAATGGGACATATAAATATCTGTAGAAATACAGTAGGGCACAAATGATTTTTGTTAAATAGTGGCTGATTGTTTTCCCTTTCTTTGTTTCTCAAACCCAAATCTACTATAATTTTATATTATTTTATAATTAGAAAAATAGTAAAGAACATTTTCAAATTCACATAATAACTATTTTAAGAACTTTATATTTATGATTATTTTAGGAACTCCTACTTCATAACTTATTAAACATATTAAAGTAACCCACTCCACATTCACACAGTCTTGTTGGTAACTATGTAAGAGTTGAGTTTAACTGGAGTTAAGCAACTGAAAAGCAATATTATGCAATTTTATTTTTATATTCACGTGTGGTGTATTTGTGGGAATGTGTGTGTGTATCTGTGTATCCCTCACATGCCCACCCTGTCCCTGATCTCAAATACTTCCATAGGCCCATAATCAATTGGTGTCATTTACTTGCTGAGAAATTACAATGCAATATTATACCTGTTGCAATATCCATAGTCTAGAATAATCATAAAAGATAATGATAAAGGCAATCAATATCCAAAATTTGGGAAGCCCCCTATAATGAACAGAATAGTCCCTGATTTTGTAAAATTTATGGAGTTTCAAAAGTAGATTTTTATGGGACGCCTCGGTGGCTTAGCGGTTGAGCACCTGCCTTCAGCTCAGGGTGTGATCCCAGAGTCCCAGGATCAAGTCCTGCATTGGGCTCCCTGCATGGAGCCTGCTTCTCTCTCTGCCTATGTCTCTGCCTCTCTCTCTTTCTCTCTCTCTCTGTGTCTCTCATGAATATATAAAATATTAAAAAAAAAACACTAGGTTTTTGTATCTTTCATTTTATGTTATCTAAATAGACTTATCTATATATATTAGGGGAATCAAAAGCCTGATTTCATGGCCTACCGCTGAGAATTAACTACTTGATAAAAGAAGACTGTGTTAATTGTATTTAACTTGTTTCCCTTTAGTGTTTAAACATCTGGCTAGATAATTTGCACTTAAAAAATCTCTATAAACAACATGGTTTCTAACAGATAGAGCCCAGTATTTTTAAATGCCAAGTTGATTAAAACTGCAGAATCCAATGTAGGAAAGAATAAAAAAGACCATAATTCTACTTCCTTTCACATACAATAATTTCCTACTTTTGCCTTTAGAAAAATTGACACTGTTTACATTTTAAGTGTTAGATGAGTGCCTGAATAATCCACCATATAATTTAAAATCATACAACTTTTAGAGGTAGCTAATTGAAGAATAGAGAAAATATTAGACAGCTAAATGAACTGACGTATGTATTTTTAAAAAGCTTAATATTTCAGCCATAATAGTACACCTCCAAATTTTCTGATTTTCCTAAGGCCAAATTTAAGATAAGAATACTTTACAGATTTACTAAGAATGGAGACCCAAGGCCCCTCATTATCACTGTCCTGGGCAGACAACGTGGAGTGAAGCTAGGTCTACGGTGGGCTTACTGCTCATCAGGCCCTGAGCCAGGACCTTGAGTACATACATTCAAAATGCTGTCTTGTTTTTTCCTTTTGAAGGCCAAATTCTTTCTTCTTCTTTTTTATGAAATGTAATATTTAGGTAATTATGACCAAAACAAAAATAGGTCATAGCTGATCTCTGCACATACAAACAAGACTCCCAATAGGACCAGTGTAATTTGATAACTAGTAAGCTTAAATTTTTATCAGGCTTGTGCAAGAAATAATAATTGATGACATTTGTTTTTTATGATGTGTCAGACTTTCTTCTTTATTTATATTGTTCATTTAATCCTCAAAACTACATAATGTTTTTAGCATCATTTAACAGACAAGGAAACATAAGTACAAAATGGCTATGATACTTGTCCAAGTTCTTACAGTTAATAAGTGGTTCAGGTGGGATTTGAATCTAGGTAGTTTGGTACAATAAACCACAGTCATAACCACCATACTATCTTATAAAAACATCTGAAGGAAATATTCCAAAAATGTTCATCAAGAAGCAATGCATTTGCACCAAAGCCTTCAATGAAACTCCTAAAAGGCTCTTCTAAAAAAAAAATGCTTGAAAAAAAAAAATGCTTGTATAATGATTCTTCACTACAGAATTAATTATACTTTGTTTTTCCTAATTCTTGAATTACAAACCAAGCTAATAGCATTATCTTGCATACCTTAATTATGACAAATAATAACAATAATAATAAAAATAACATATCAGCATACTTTTACCATTTTCAAAGAATTTCCATCTTAATTCATTATTATTATTACTAATGTATATGTTCACATATATTATTTCACCCTTAGTCAAAAGAAAAAAGAAAAAAATCTCAATCCAAATTAGACTTTACTATTTAAACTGCCAATCTATACTTCCAGAATTATTTAAAATAGATAAGAAAAAAGAAAATGCATGTTTAGCCCAAATATAATATCTACAACAAGTAAACATTATACCCACTCATGAATAAAAGACATTTTTTAGCAAATTATAACTATTTATGAATTTATCCCAACATTATTGCCAAGTTGAGAAATAAACTGATCAGTGGGTAAAAAAGCAACCCCAGATAGAAATGGTAAATCACCAGAAGCTCACCTTACAACAAAAAGTAGAAGAAACTTTACAGTGATAAGTACTTTATTATTCATCAAGGAAATTAAAATATTCTTGTGTTTTCTTGGAAAATGAATCTCCATGTCAACTTTCCCTACATATTAACTAAAGACATTTAAATACAATACAGAAGATCCGTATTAGATGAAATGGATATGTGGATATGTCTCAGAAAAACTGTTTATAAAATCATATTTTAAATCCTTTAATGTTCATTATTTAAAGACATCCTAAATAAACCATTTCCAAAGTAAATAGCCCATCCTATTAATTTTTATTTTTTCTGTTGCTCATTTGTTTGCCAAATTCAGATTTCTCAATTTAAATCAGAGAACACAACATTTGGATCTGGTCATAGAAAAAGTCTGTTTATTGCTGCTTGAAATTTAAAGACAAGAGAGTGATGTAAGATCATGCAGTATACATAGGCTTTAGACTAACTTTAAGAAATAAAAGAACGAAGGAAATAGAAACTTCCTAATCTATTCACTAGAAAGAGATTAAACTCTTGAAGATTTTTTTTTCCCATGTGTTAAAACATTGATTCTTGGTATTTTCTCTCCAGCTTAAGAAAAGAAGTTTCATTCTGTTCAATGGTCTATGACCCCAGAGAGCCATGCTATCTACATCAGTGATCACAAGATAGATGAAGCAACATGGAAATGCCTGTTTCCATATAAATCTATTTTTCTGTAACCACAACTCCGAACATGTGACTTAACTAAGAATTGGTCATTTGCATAATCTTCATATATGTAAGTATTTGGCAAAGAAAAGAATGATGCTTCATAGTGTTTGGTATTTCAAAAACTTGGTTACAATAAAGTTCAGAGTAAAATGTTCTTGAAAGATCTTCTAAAAAAAGATGTATGCTCTAACTTCTTGAGCAACCACAAAGCAAAAAGACACAAAGGATAAAGAGATAACTTTTAGGTATCCCATACCACTGTTCCCTTCACATATTACAAACTAGTTAGTACTCCAACAAGAACCCCTTATCCCATAAATGGCAACATTATCATCTCAGTTGTTCAAGAACCAAACCCAGGAATAATCCCTGATTCATCTTTTCTCACCAGAAGAACAACAGCAGTTGTACTACTACAGTTCAACTTCTCCAATACATTTTGAATCTTCCAATTTCTCTTTCTGATGGTACAGAAACACACCACTACTTATCTCATACCTCATACTTCTTCAAAACACTTCAAAACATACTACCTCATACTTCTTCAAAACACTTTAATGTATTTCACCTGCTTTCAATCTTGACCCCAGAACAATCTTTTTAAAACCTTGATGAGAATATGCTAACTCCTCTGCTTAAAAGCTTCCAATGCAGGCTTCTGTGATGCATTGCAATTATAATGATATTAAACTGCTTTCTGTGGCACACAGATCCAACATAACTCTGAAACCTCAATTACCATTCTCTTTAAAAAATTCTCTGTCCCTGGCGTGCCTGGGTGGCTCAATCGATTATATCTGACTTTGGCTCAGGTCCTCATCTCAGGATTTGGGGACTGAGTCCCAGCTCCAACCTGCTTGCTTCCTCGCAAGCCTCCTGCCTCTGCCAGCAGCCAGCTACCTACTCAGCAGAGAGCCTGCTTGTCCCTCTCTCTCCCTGGCCCTCTGGCTGCTGGTGCTCTCTCTCTCTCTCTCTCTCTCTCTCTCTCTCTCTCTCTCTCCCTCTAATAAACAAATAAAATATTGTTAAAAGAAATCCCTGTTCCTGCCCCATTGGCCTTCTCACTGTCATTGAACAGAGCTAACTTATCCACATCTGAAAGTAGTGATCACTGTTTGAAATTATATTATTCATATACTTGGTTACAGATTTACTAATTACTTACAAATTACTTACTAATTATTTACATTTGTTACTCCCTTCCTGCCCCCAATACTACCACTTTCAGAAGGCACACTCCATGAGAATAGGGTCCTAACTCTTTTATTCACTATTTTAGCACCTAGTAAAGCCTGGCACACTGGGATCAATATCAGCTAAATGAATGAATGGATAGATGAGATGCAAAGTAAAATACAGAAAGACATGCTGGCCTGGATAATTCCCACCCTCTAAAGCTATCTTTAGGTAGCTGGCAGCACTTTCTCTGCCTTGGGTAACCTCCAGAACACACAAAAGCTACCTCATTAGCATTATTTCTCATTGGCAGAGGCAAGAGTGATTTTGCCCCCAGGATGTATTTGACAATATATGGGGAGGAGAGAGAGTGCTACTGGCACCTAGTAGAGACCAGGGGTGCTGCTAACTTTCTATAATGCACAGGACAGTCCTAGACGGCAAAGAATCATCTGGTCCAAAATGTCAATAGTGCTGAGGTTGAGGAACTATGTTTTACAGTGCTCACTTGGGCTGGAGTTTTTAAATCTAGCATTGTAGGGCCAATGTGGAATGAGAAATGTCTTTTTTTTTTAAGTTCCTTTTTTTTTATATATAGCAAAAGAGTATTACTGAGAATTTTATGGATGCCAAGAGGAAAATAACAAAGAGTCCTCACAGTATGTTATAGGACAAAAATATGATAAATCATTGGTAGATATTTTCCAGAGAACCTTAAAAACAACAATTTAAAAGATTTCAACTAATTATCCACCATGGGAAAAGAAATCTTGTTCCTTCTTTTGTCTTCTGCTTCTACTCTTTTTTCTTTTCTTTCCATAGCCTTTCACTGTGTTCCTCTCAATTCAGAGACAGAATTATGGCATGGATTTTTCAATTTAGTGTCCCCACCAAAAGATACCATTCATAAAGGAGGCAGGTGGGGAAGTATCAATATGGATCAAATTCAATTTAGCTAAAAATGGTGTAAGAATTATAAGATAACCTTAAGAGGTGTTATCTCAAAATGCAAATGTTGATTTCTGTGTGGAGTATGAGAGTATGGGTGGCTTGATTTGTGTGTGTACATTTATCTTTTTCTTCCCTTAATAGATATGTATTACTTATATATAACAGCAGTTTGCTCTCATGAGGTTTTTTCTTTCAGCTAATAAACTAGCCCTCAAAAAATAAAAGTAGGTAATATCAGAAAATGCACCTACTCTCACAATTAAAACAACAAAAATTCTTGCACAGAAAAAGGTACCCTAATGCTAAAGACAGCAAAAATCAATAGCCAAATGACAAAATAAATTAAAACTTTAAAAATCTTATTACTCTGGGTATATTCTAACTCAATATTTATTATTGGTACAGAAAGAACCATTTAAAATAATAGACCCTTAGTTATACTCTCAGACATAAAATAATAATTTATTGGCAAATATGCCTCTAATATTGTTCTAAGTATAGAACTACAGCAACTGCTGTTCTTCAGGATCAGGATTTTCATTAAATAGGGTCAAATAGTAATTATAATTACAGTGGAACTAATTACTTTAATTAATGGTGATAATATAGCTGGTTTTTATTATCTGTTCACAAAGTACCTGGCACTGTTATAAGCATGCTACACATAATTTCTTAAACAATTTCTCCAAAAGTCCTCTAAGGAATGTGTATTATTGTCTCAATTTTGGACATGAGAAAACTGGAGTTTAGAAGTTAGGTCATTTGCCCAAGTCACTCCTATAATAATAGCAGAGTTGAGATCCAATCATACCTTTTTTTTTTTTTCTTTTTTTTACCAGAAAGCCCATTTTTCAAACTACTGTGGTATATGTGTTTTACTTAAATGGATATCGAAAGGATAATGACAGTTAAATTAATTTGTTTACATTTAGAAAGCCTCTCAGTATTATTCTAGGCCATGCTTAGGAGCAGTAACAAGTACTCAATCTCTTTTACAATCTTCCAATTACTTTTTCACGGGGTATCCTTGTGACTTGATAAGGCACCTATATTTACAAAGAAAACCAGCAAAAGCAAATAAATCTTTCACCCTATAATCCTTAGGTAATATGTCTGACTAGACAAAACATATACATACACACAAATGTAATATTACAAATAAGGATATTCTATATTATCTGCAGGTACTGTTCCCTTATTTGCTTTTCTTTCTTTATTTTTTATTTTTTGCTTTTCTTTAAAAGTCTGACAATCTACTTTAAAATTTGTATTTCAAAAAATTTTAGAACTATTAAAAAACTAATTATATTAAGGCAATAAGATAAAATTCAGTTGAGAATTTTTCAAAAAGAAACTTTAGAAATAACAAATTATGTAGAAGAATCAGAAGCCATTAAATCTATAACAAATAAGTATATTCTTGAACAAATGTTCTAATGAATACTGGAAAATTAAATTAAAACTCTGTGGAAATTAATGTCAGAAAACCTAACTTACAGTATATGCTTCCCCACCTTTTATTGGCTGAATTCTGTCCCTTATAAAAGATGTTGATGTCCTAAGCCTCAGTGACTGTGGACATGATTTTGGAAATAGTGTCTTGGCAGATGATGGAATTAAGACCCATGAGATCTTATTCCAATATGATTAGTGTGCTTAATAATGAAGATGTTTGGATACACAGACAGAGAACACTAGAAACTTAGGAGATAGGCATGAAACAGATTCCTCCTCAGCCCTCAGAAGAAACCAACTCTGCCAACACCTTGATTTGGTATTTCTGACCTCCAGAACTATGAGACAATAATTTTTTTGGCTAAGCCACTGTTTGTTGTACTTTGTGCCAGCAGCTCCAGGAAACGAATATACTCCCTAACTAGCTATTTGGATTAAGTTCAATTTAATAGTGTTCAATCTTTCTACTATGAATTGGAGAAAGTAATACATGTCATAGGTACCTCACTGGGGTTTTGAGAAGCAAAGGTAGAAGTACAAGCTATACAGCATTATGAAGATATATGTGTGACAAAGATATGTTTAGACAGAGGATCAAGTGGTATGCCCGTTGGAGATTTATGATAGCTGCTGTTCCACATGATAGCTGCTATTCCACATGTAGATTTTCTTGGCCTCTTGAAGGTACCTCCTTAGCCATCAAAGAAACTTCTTTCTTGAAGAAGGGAGAGAATGTGGAATGTGGCCAAAGGTGTCATTTCCTGGGACCCCCGATCTTCCTGGAAGAAAGAACTTGGGCCTGCTCCCTAAGATTCAAAGATTGGGAGACCTATTAAAAGGGATCAGGATGATCTCCAGCAAAACTCTGTGGCAAGAAAGAATAGTAAGACACTGAAATAAAACTGCCTTGAGGAAAGGAAGTACATCATCTAGAGGCTTGGGTTTGACATTGGAATGTATTTGAGAGATGATTTCAACTTGTAATTTCTACAAGAAGCTCTTCCAAACTCAGACGCCCTGCCATAAGGCCACTCTGCTTTGGGGAATAATGGTTAGACTCGAAAATCTGAACAAAAATTAGGTATCCCTGTGGGCTGGTAAGGGGCCACTTACACCTACAAGGGTAACCAGGGATTAAATATTAGCTACAGAACTGTGCAAGGTGAGTCTATCAAAGCAACAACATGTGGCAGCCAAAAGCAAGAATAGGAACAAATAACTCAACTCAAATGTGTTCTCTGCTGGCAGTTGGAAGGTAGAATACCTCTTCTTTAGATTTAGCAAGATTCAGGGTTCCTGAATAATTAAGGGGGAATAGAAAATGTTAGGAAGAAGACACTAAATTACCATATATATTTGCTTGAGCTATTAATATAACAAACAAAAAAATGTGACTGTTTTCAGGCCAAATTCAAAGTAGGGTAGAGATTCCATATGGCACCCAAGTCAGAAGGAGAAGAAAGGTGGATTAGGGTCCAGTGGCCAATGAAGGTGGATAAGATACCTAAAGCAAGTGAGCCTAGGAAAAGTCAGAGAGGAACTATTCTTGATTTCTTCCAATTGTGTCAGGAGGCCTGTGGTTAGATCTTTAGGGCTTAGGAACAAGGAAGTCTTAAGGAATAAGGTATTTCAATAAAAAGATGAACCAGGAAGAGGTCTCTAATTCTGCTACTTACTGTGAGATCCTGTCTAAGTCACTTGAAGTCATTATAGCTCAATTTCCTCATCTGTAAAATATGGATGGTAATAATGCTTTCCTCTTGGAATTATGAGCATCAAAAGAAAGAACACCTATGAAAACATCCTTCCAACTGAAAAACGTCATGCTAACAGTAGATCCTAATCAATTATTATTACTAATATGAGACAATAGTCCAGTAAAACCTCACATCAAGGTAATGATTACCTATGTTTCTTCTTAATCATCCTTCCTTCATTAGCAACTTAAACAACTTTAGAAGAATCCAATAAACATGAGACTCCATGCCAAAATTCAGAAATTTCATTCTCTATACATGAGCATACGTTGGTTTTCCACAGCGAAAGCTACCCACTTCTCGGTCAAAGAGATATTGAGAATGGAAAATAATCTCTGCAAGTAGCCAAGCCTATTATAGGACCAAACTTGAGGAAGAACAAAAATTACCCCTTTTTCCATCTTCTTTGATATAATTGGTACCATCATCCACAATTTTCCAAACTGCAAACAGTTTCTTTCCCATATAGTGCCTCACTCTTCTATACACCACAAGCTATTAAGATGTAAAAACTCTTTAAGCCTGAACAAGTTATATATCAGAGAGGAAGAAAGACAAAATCAAATGAAAAACAAAGTAGCACTTGACAGTCTGTTAAAAAATAAATAAAACTACTATATGATGCAAACTAATCAACAACAAATTTCTTAATAACTTATTATATGTTCTGTTCCTCTTCAGAGAAAATAAAACTTTTATAAATAATATTGAAGTAAAATAAGAAAAGCCATTGTCCATTAAACTAGATACTTAAACTCGAGTAGTGATATACGTTGTCTCTTATTCTGTAATTAGGTAATGCTCGTATGTCTTTGGTACTGAGGAATTAAGATTCATTTCCCTTCCTCTCACATTATATTTCTATTAGGTCAGTTGGGCATAATAATTTATAACACAAAAATGTATACATAAAGATATCAAAGGGCCTTGAATATTTTCATAGGCCCTATTTTAATTAAATTAACTTAGCAAAGGAGGGAAGACAACATGAAATTATTTACCTTTTCAATTTTTAAGGGATAATAAGGAAGGTAGAGAGTAGTGATGAAAGTACAGAAAAGTCATAAGTAGATAATTTTGCAGGATGGATGACAATTTCTCATTTCAGCTATTTAAAGTGCTAGGTGAAATCTTAGTTACAAAGCACATTTACAGGGATGCCTGGGTGGCTCAGTGGTTGAACGTCTGCCTTCAGCTCAGGGAGTGATCCCTGAGTCCCAGGATCAAGTCCCACATCAGGCTCCTTGTATGGAGCCTGCTTCTCCCTCTGCCTGTGTCTCTGCCTCTCTCTCTGTGTTTCTCATGAATAAATGAAATCTTAAAACAAAACAAAACAAAAAAACAATGTCTTTAATGCAATCCCAGAATGTAGGAGACAGATAGGGAACTGGTACTATTTTTCCCATCTTAGAGCTGAGAAAATTAAGCTATTGAAAAATTAAGTGATTTGATTGACCGCTGAAAGTTTTTGGGGTATATTCCATAGATGATAATGGCCTTGCTACATTTTCAAAAACTTAATCATTTTTTCCTGAAAATATTAATTTTTTGACACATCTCCCCTATCCAGACAGTGTGGTGGACATAATACTTGAGTTTCTTCTACTCTCCAGGCTCTTAATTCCAAGTGACTGTTGAAAATGTCAACCTCTCTGTGCTTTAAAAAAAAAAAAAAAAAAACCTTAATTCAACTCACAGCCCTACTCCTATTGCAGTGATAGCTATCTTGGTCACTGGTACAACCTTCCTCATCACATGAAGTAAAAATTCCGCCCATCCTGAAATCCTCCTCTGATCCTCTCCCTATGTGAGGTCAGTACCAAGTCATGTCGATGCTTCATCCACAGTGTCTCTTACATCTGTTCCCACCTTCCCATTACTAATGTCACTGCTGCTCCATTCAGGATTTTATTAAATCTTCTCCTTATTATTATAATTCAACTACTGCCTCTTGACACATAGCATATGGCTCTGCTTTCAATCCACCTTCTAAACCATCCTCTGCACTGCTGCTGAAAGAATCTTCCTACAGATGAGCCCATGCAGCTTAGTTTAGCTTTGTAGGCTCCCTATGATCTGGTCTCAACCTATTTCCCCATCCTTATCTCCCTCTTATGTAGCTCATATCCAGTCAAATGGAATATTGCACAATAGGTCCAGCATGTTCCCACATTTTTTACTTTCTACCCACTGTTTCACTATTTGGAGGTCTTTTACTCCATTTATGTTTGTCAGAATTCTACTAGCCCTCCAAAGCTCCAATCAAATGCACCATCTTCCAATAATCCTTCTTCTATCTCCCACCAGTTCTCTCCCCAACTTCCTGCCATCTGTGTCCTCAATGCTTCAATAGCATTGATTTTTCATTGTAATAGGACTCAACATAAGTGTCATATCTTCTGGAAGATTTTGCCACCCCAGCCTCCACCCCTTCTATTCTTCCTCTGCTTTCTAGAATTCTTTTTTTCAATACCTTTATTACTGTGATTAATACACAGATGTATAGCTATTTGGCGATGCCTGCACTCTGTTAGATGGTAAACTCCTCACACTGACATATCCAGAACACCTTTAGTGGACTTCAACACAAATATGTATCCTTTAATCAATATGTATAAATTAATAATAGCTAGCCCCATTTTTAAAAAAGATTTTATTTATTTACCTGAGAGAGAGAGAGAGAGAGAGAATGAGAGAGAGAGCACGAGCAGTGGGGAGGGGCAAGAGAATGGGAGAAGCAGACTCCGTGTTGAGCAGGGAACAGAATGTGGAGCTCCATCCCAGGACCCTGGGATCATGACCTGAGTTGAAGGCAGATGCTTAACTGACTGAGCCACCCAGGTGCCCCTAGCTAGCCCCATTTATATCTATATTTTGTCTGACACTTTAAAGCATATATTCAAAACCAAAAAAAACATTATCTTATTGATATAATATGAATATAATTAAACCGTGCTTAGAGTATCATAACTTTTCTTCTATCATATTGATGATTTTTATATGCTATAATTCTTATGATCTAGTCCAACATTTGTGGCATGTGTCATAGCACCACAGAGAATATATGTATAATATGAAATTGCAGAGCAATAGGAAGTCTGAAATCCTTTATTACAGGCATTTGCTAAGCCTTAGACTCCTTTCCCCACTACATTTCTTCATGTGCACCTAGGTTATCAGGAAAGCTTCACAGTAAATAAATGCCGTCATTTGCACTGGAAGTACCCATAATGAAAATTACTTAATTAACATGTAAATAAGTATATACATAGTTTCTTCAGAGAAATATTGGTTAAAACAATGTGAAAAATAAGAATTCAAAATATAACAAGAATACACTTAATCACTGAACATAAAAATTTGCATTGGGACACCTGGGTTACTCAGTGGTTTAGCATCTGCCTTTGGCTCAGGTCATGTTTGTGGGATCCTGGGATTGAGTCCCGCATTGGGCTCCCTGCAGGGAGCTTGTTTCTCCCTCTGCCTATGTCTCTGCCTCTGTGTGTCTCTCATGAATAAATAAAATCTTTAAAAAACTTTTATTACCATCATAAAATTATATTCAATACTACCATTACTATTTTTTAAAGTCACAATTGTAGGTAGGACTTAATATACCTACTTAAATAATAGCAAAAGTATTAGAATATTCATACTAGAAGTCAATATGAAATGCTAAGAAGATAAACACTTCTGAAAAATGGTTATTGTGAATGCAAAAACATATAAAGGAAAAAAGACGAGGCTTTTGTTTTACATTTTAAATTAGAAATATCAGGGTTACCTGGGTGACTCAGTTGGTTAAGGATTAGACTCTTAATTTTGGCTCAGGTCGTGATTTCAGGGTTGTAAGATCAAGCCTCGCACCTGACTCCATGCTGGGCATGGAACCTGCTTGAGATTCTCTCAACCTTTCCTTCTGTGCCACCCCCTGCCCCCAATTCATTCTGTATCTCTCTCCCTCTCAAAATAATGATAATAATAATAATAATGATAATAAACTTTTTTTTTTGATAATAAACTTTTAAAAACTAGAAATATCAGAAGAAATATGAAAGATGCAATGAAACGCCGGGACACCTGCACCCCAATGTTTCTAGCAACAATATCCACAATAGCCAAACTGTGGAAGGAGCCTCGGTGTCCATCGAAAGATGAATGGATACAGATGTGGTCTATGTATACAATGGGATATTACTCAGCCATTAGAAACAACAAATACCCACCATTTGCTTCAACGTGGATGGAATTGGAGGGTATTATGCTGAGTGAAGTAAGTCAATTGGAGAAGGACAAACAGTGTATGTTCTCATTCATTTGGGGAATATAAATAATAGTGAAAGGGAATATAAGGGAAGGGAGAGGAAATGTGTGGGAAATATCAGAAAGGGAGACAGAACATGAAGATTCCTAACCCTGGGAAACGAACTAGGGGTGGTGGAAGGGGAGGAGGGCGGGGGGTGGGGGTGAATGGGTGACGGGCACTGAGGGGGGCACTTGACAGGATGAGCACTGGGTGTTATTCTGTATGTTGGCAAATTGAACACCAATAAAAAACAAATTTATTAAAAAAAAGAAGAAATATGAAAGAAACTTGCATATAGCTTAAGCAAAACGATCTTAGAATTTTTAATACAATCATGAAGTTTGAGTGAGTCTGCAGATGAACATCCTGCTTGCAGAAATGCTTCTGGGAATGTCCATATGTTTGACTGTAATATTCATTACTTTTAAACTCTAATTAAAATAAACTTCCAACCTGGAGTTGGAAGTCTTTACTGGAGGCTGAAAGCAAGCAAACAAAGAGAGAAGAGCATGGATTTGTTTATGTTGGAGACCTTTGATAAGAAGAGTATATTTTTTCATAAAAACAGAGTACAAACATGGTTGTCAGAGGGGGGACATGGGTAAAATAGATAAAATAGATTAAAAATACAAACTTCCAGTAATAAAATAAATAAGTCATGGGGATGAAAAGTACAGCTTAGGGAAATAGTCAATAATATTGTAATAACTTGTATGGTAACAGATGGTAACTATACTTACCATGGTGATCATTTTGTGATGTAATTGTTTAATCACCATGTTGTACACCTGAAACTAATATAATATTGTATGTCAACTATATCTCAATTACAAAAAAAAGAAGAGTATATTTTTAATCACTCATATTGGGATACAGCCATAGTATAACAAAATACCTTAGCATAAAGAAAAGTTCCATAGATAACTCTAAAATATGAGTTTTAAAGCACAAAATTTTAAATTTACATTAATGTCAGTGAAGTATAATCAGAATTGCAAAATTGAAAATATATAAATTGGAAGCATTAGGAGGCTTTAAAAACAAAATAAAACCAAAAAAAAAAAAAAAAAAGGAAAAGGAAAGGATAATTGGATTTTACTACATATGAGGTAAAAGCAACAATTGAGCTAATTATAGCCTCTCTCCTAAATGTGATTATCCCTAAGGCTAGTGAATAATGAACCAGATTTCATTTCAGCCAACTTGCCTTCTCTATTTTCCTTGAAACAAGATAGTTGGGTAAGCCAGTTCCTCAGTGTTAGAAGCTTAATTTTCAAAGCAGATCTTCCAAAATGATTCCAGATTTTAAGATGATAAATTTCTTGATATTTTTCACATGTTTTTTTGAGGGCGAAATAAGCACTTCCAGGTCAACTCACTCTTCAGTACTCCTCCCTCTATATTTCTTAAAAAACACTACTGTATTTGGAAATTAAAAGATTAAGAAATGCTTTCGTGGAGAAATGAAAAGCCAGGGATTCCTGGGTGGCTCAGCGGTTTGTCGCCGGCCTTTGGCCCCAGGGCGCGATCCTGGAGTCCCGGGATCGAGTCCGGCATCGGGCTCCCAGCATGGAGCCTGCTTCTCCCTCTACCTGTGTCTCTGCCTCTCTTTCTCTCCCTCTGTGTCTATCATAAATAAATAAATAAATCTTAAAAAAAAAGAAAGAAATGAAAAGCCAAGAACAACAAACTTCTTTCATTCCCATATAAGACTTATTTGGTTTCAATCAAGTGTTTATATAGTAATTTATTTACACTGTAATGAAAATATATCCGCTGTGTGTAAGCAATAGTGATGCAATTTTATCAAGAAGTCATCACTTATATCCCCTGAGAGAGAATAAAACTGTAAAAAGTGTTCTTCAAATGCAACGCTTTAGCAGATCGTATTTCTGAGACCAAACAAACATTTCTAAAGATGACACTTCATTATAAGTTTCCAGTACAGTGATGTTTAAAACCATGACATCGAACACCAAATTTCAAATCATAATAATTTACATGATGGAAGTAATTTTGAATGTGAAATGTTCAAATGATAACAGGTTGCACATGTGTAGGCCTTTACAGATTACAAATCACATTTACAAACACATCTCATTTGATTCTTCAAAGAGTCCAACAAGGCAGGTATTATTAACTCTGTTGTTCAAATGAGCAAACTGAATCTTAGAGACATTGGGCAACTTGCCTAAAGCCACAGCTTAACAAGTGTATGATCAAAGGAATCAAAGCTGGGTCTTCAGATTCCAATTTCTTTACATTCTGCTACCTCTTAAAATATAAGTATAACAACAAAAATGGACACATAGTCATAATAATTTGGCAATTTGACTGGTGAAATAAGATAGGTACAAGTACTAAAGGAAAACAAGAGTACTGAAAGAAGACAGAAACTCCATTTTTACACAGACTAAACCATAAATTTTATAAGGTAACTAATTGACAGGAATATTTTTTAAAAACTTCATTCAAGAAAATCAGCACTCAATAATAACTTTAGTTAAGTCACAGGTGCTCATCCTTCTGTGAGAGTGAGATTTCCCACTATTTAATTACTATCATCTCAGGAGGACTTCGTCTGAATGAATGGCAAGGTGGGGAGGCAGAAGGAAAAATAAAAATAATCATATGTGTGATTATGATTGTGAGAATGTGTGAGAATCACATTTATGTCTTTTATGGTAAAATTTCTCTTTAGAGATCCTCTACTTCAGTTTCTTACCATTCCCTTGGGCAAAGTTATTTTCTCCTTCTCTGTATTCCTACTATCATCATTCCTATATCTTTAATAGCATTTACCAAGTCTCATTTATTATCTCTTTACGTGCTTGAGAATCTCACTTCGTCTCTGAAAGCCTCTGTTCTAGCCCTGTCTCCGAGCTTCATGCTTCCATGTAAAAGATGCTTATGAAAAATGTTTTTGATGGATGGAAGGATTGAAATGAATTGAGAACTGCCTTTCTTACTCCATTCTTGGAAGTCAACAATTCTACATATTCATGACGTCTAGTTAGGTAAAAAAGAAGCAATTAACAAAGAATACGATTTCAACATAATTGTTTTTTTTTTTTAAATACTACAGATACATATAATTCTGGAAGAATACAAATAAATATATTAATAGTAGTAGTATACTTGGCATCTATGTAAATTTATAAAGGAAAAATTTGTTACTATATATAAAGTTTGTGAAATTGATTACATAAATAACTTCTCTGACACAAATATGTCAAATACTTGTTTTTTCTGCTGTGTCAAAAAAACAAATAAATATTAAGAACATAATATTTTCCCAAAGAGGATGTCGTGATCCTACTTATTATTAGCTATTCCAAATCACATTTGTTTTGCCACACAAAGCTGTTAATTAAAGCAGCTATAATGCAAACTACTAAGTCTGTTAATTATATTCCTTATTCCTTCTTCCCTTACCTCACCTTGTTTTATTCTTAATTCACACTGCATATAAACAGCAATTAAAATACAAATCAAAATGTTACTTGCACATATACATCTCATTATACATATAATCCATACTTTTAAATATATCTGCCTTTTACAAGAGATTTATCCAATATTTTCCTCTAATCAAGAAAACTAATAAGAGTATATGTAAATTATGACAAAACACAATAATATATTTTACGAAACAACTTAGAATAGTTGTAACATTTTACTCCTGGAAGATATCACTGGTATATTTAGTACCTGGTATGGCAGAAAAATAGTTTTGGATAACATTAAATATATCTCCTACTTTTTATCTGATTTATAGAAAAATTATTCACATACTGTAATGCATGTCTCTAAATAAAATTTCAACCTAACATTTTGTCATAATTAATATACTGGGTAATACTGATTGTAACAATCATCTACAATCATTTACCTAAACTCAAACTATCCGAAAAATGTTTTAGGATCATGCAAGGCCTGGGATCCCTGGGTGACGCAGTGGTTTAGTGCCTGCCTTTGGCCCAGGGCGTGATCCTGGAGACCCGGGATCGAATCCCATGTCGGACTCCTGGTACATGGAGCCTGCATCTCCCTCTGCCTGTGTCTCTGTCTCTGCCTCTCTCTCTCTCTCTGTGTGACTATCATAAATAAATAAAAATTTTTTTAAAAAAAGGATCATGCAAGACCAGAATTTAAGGAATGACTTGTTAGTACTAAATTTTCTAAATATGAAAAAATATCACAGTTAAAGAAACCATAAACATAAAGGAACATATTAATTTATCTTGCATACACTAGAAAAAATGAAATATTGTACAACCTATTAATGTTGAGTTAGATCTGCTACAGTAACTGCACCTATGCACACCAATAAAAGCAATCTATCTAAAAGATGAGAAATTAAAATACCCAGAGACACTAAAGAACATGTATTTCCTCTGTATTATAATTTTCCCTTCTCTTAGCAGGCCAAGTCAAATGTCCCAAAGTTCCTAAAACATAACAACTATATCATGAGCTACTATCCTTGTCATTCATTCATTCATTCATTCACTCATTCATTCATTTCCTTGATTTTTGAGATACTTCTTCCAAATCAGCCTAGCCATGGTATAGTCATAATAAACCTTCTAAAAATCAGAGTTTTTTTTTTTTAATTTTTTTTTAATTTTTATTTATTTATGATAGTCACAGAGAGAGAGAGAGAGAGAGAGAGGCAGAGACACAGGCAGAGGGAGAAGCAGGCTCCATGCACCGGGAGCCCGACATGGGATTTGATCCCGGGTCTCCAGGATCGCGCCCTGGGCCAAAGGCAGGCGCTAAACCACTGCGCCACCCAGGGATCCCAAAACCAGAGGTTTTTGTGTCACCTTCTCAATCAAATATCCTTCACAGCTGCCTCTTATCAATGAATTATCCATTGTTTGGGGACTAGTTTTTAAGGAATACCAGAGCAAAACCAAACAAAAAACAAAACTATTGTGATTCCATAACAAATACAATTGATTGTGCAGTCATGCTCTTCATTTCTATTTGCCATGGCCTTCCACACCCACCTCCCTCTATCGAGAAAGTCTTCCTTTCTCTTGTCTGCCCAATGATTTTCTGCTACCTTCGTATTCAGTCTAGAATCCTGACCAAGTACTGAGCTCTCCCTTCTTAGAAATATTATAAAATCGAAATGTGTACTCATTCATTAATTACATAATCATACATTATTTAATATTTCTAGACCTCCCACAGCATACTACTTGATATATAGTTGGTTTTCCGTGAAAATTTGTTTGACTATTGCAGCAAAAGGCTGTGGTAACACTAGCTAGGCTGTGAAGATAATACTGTTCCTGTTCTTCTCAGAACCTCTTATAAAGGCATTACACTAAAGCTTAAAGTACATTTTAAAAAGCTTCTTCAAATTTTATGAGGATGTGTATTTTGTTCTTGATATCAAACTGTGCTAAGTTAATATTCTTCTTTTGCAGGGATGAACTGGTCATGTCCAGTTCATCACTGGTTTTGGTGTTCTGAAAATTCCCCTGGAATTAGAGGTGGCCAGATTTAAGCACAGTTGATGTTGAAATGGCTTTTAAAACTAGCATTTCTGGAAATATTTTAAGTTTCTTTTGCTACGAGATATTCTTGTAGGAACCCATTCAAGCCAAACTATCAAGGAAGGGAGACAGCAATGATAGCGGACATACAATAAGTTGAGTACGGCCTCTTATCTCTAGACCAAAGAATTCTGTTAAAAGCCCTGTGTTCTTTTGGGGACAAAAGCAATGAGGGAATAAACTGAATTAAATGCATTAAGTTTGGGACACAGAAGGAAGTCCAATGGCACCAAGCTATACAAAAAAAAAAAAAAAAAAAAAGGTCATCCAATGCACAACTGGGTATGCCACTAGAAATAGAATAACTATTAAACTATAAATATAGGGGAAACATGGTAATATACCCATATAAGTATAAAAAACAAGGCAGTAAAAATGGGAGAGAGAAATCAGACCTTTAGCACATTGTGCAAAATTGATGAATTTGGATTCATATGTCCTTTCAGGGTGTGTTTACAGTTCCACCCTGATAACCAATCAAGTGTATAGAGTATGCTAGGAGGTTGAATGTACCCTACCTAAACCATGTCACAGCATCATAATCTCTTCTCTCATTCCAAACATTGCTGTTTCACAAACCTCCAAGCCTAGCCTTAAAATTCTGCCACTTTGTCTAGTAAGTATTTCTATGATAGAAGACATGGGAACAAATTTTCATTCCTATTATACCTATAATCTTTTCCCCCTAACTAGTAGATTTAGGATGACTTTACATCCCATTTTTCCCCAGGTGGCCCCAGTTTGTACATGTTTATATAGTATAGTTAATAGTGCTCCCCTTTTATGGTCAAAAGCATTCAGCTTAGATAATATATTTATGATCATCTAACTGTAGTGAAAATACTTCTAAAGTGATCAAGGGATATGAATTATAAAATACTGAAAATATAATTCTCGTAGGTCTCTAGAGAAGAACAATTATCCAATATCCAGTTGTTGTTGTTGTTGTTGTTTATTTATTTATTCATAAAAGACACAGACAGAGAGGCAGAGACATGGGTAGAGAGAGAAGCAGGGTCCATGCAGGGAGCCCGATGTGGGACTCGACTCCAGAACTCCAGGATCACGCCCTAAGCCAAAGGCAGACGCTCAACCACTGAGCCACCCAGGTGTCCCCAATATCCATTTTTCAATCCTAACTCCAAGAACCTGCCATGTAAATGTATGTCATGGCTCAACATAACTCTTCACCAACACATGAAAAGCAGCTCAAAGTATGTGTCTCACAGATGCAAAGAGCAGTAAGTCACCTTTGTATATCATAACGGCATTTTTTATAAAGTGCTGCAAAAATTCATGCCATATACCAGTGTGTAGCATTTTGTAAACTGCTGGTTCCAGCTGATTGTTGTTTGAACACTTCTCTCTGAATTTAAAATAGATTTTACCTGGACACTCAGCTTAACTTGACATCTGGCTGCTACAACTAATGTAGCTAGAGGAGGGGGAAGTAGTACAGGCAAAAATAAAAAATGAAATGCCAGTAATAAGCCTGAAGAGTTTAATCATTATAATAAACATGAATGGTTTACATTTAATTATTAAAAGACAGAGACTCTTAAAATGGGTAGAGCTACATATAAAATTAAATGGTTACAGATTCTCACTAGAAGATATAACAGTATAACAGACAAGAAAACAATGAAAAAGCAAGAATAAATGATATATTACCATCAGATGTAGTATAATTAAATGTGAATGGCACTGGATTTTGGACTTTATAATGCATTTGCTACCTCTATAATTATAAATGAGTATATGGTTTTATATTTTTAATTAATACAGTGAATTAGTTGAGTGATCATGTAATGTTTAAAGACTCTTGCATTTTTAATATAAATAAAATGAGCTATTCTTTTCTATGAAAAAGTACAAAATGGAACCAAGAAAGATATTTTATCTTAACAGTTTTACTTATTACAATAAGTTTGATCCAATCAAACACATAAAGTAAAATCACATACACATAAAGTAAAATACACATACTGCAGAAATACACCCCATGAATCAAGAAATGAATTCTTTTCAAACAAAAATAATACTGCAAAAGAATCATGCATTAGAACACAGAAAATTTCAACTCTAAAAATAGAAAATTATATAACATACATTTTATGAGGCAGTGGAAATTATAATTATAAAATTGCAAGTGAATAATAGAAATTACTTGCCACTTCTTTAAAATAATCTAATTTCTGAGAATTTTTTAAATGTATAATTACTGGTTTAAAAAGCAAGTAAAAATAATACTACAAACTTCTTAGACATGAATGACAAAATGAACCATACGTACCAAAAGCTGTGAGATGAAGTCAAAGAGTATTTCTACAGATTAATGTCTTACAACTTTTACTATGTAATGGAGAAAATATGTAATTTTGGGACGCCTGGGTGGCTCAGTGGCTGAGCATCTGCCTTCAGCTCAGCGTACAATCCCAGAGTCCCGGGATCAAGTCCCACATTGGGCTCCCTGCATGGAGCCTGCTTCTCCTCCCTCTGCCTATGTCTCTGCCTCTCTCTCTCTCTGTGTCTGTCATGAATAAATAAATAAAATATTTTTAAAAATACGTAATCTTAAATTTATATATTAGAAAATGAAAGATTTTTAAAATAAACATTCACTTCAAAGCTGCAGGAAATAAACCCCATGAAAATAGTAAATGTGAGAGAAATTACCGAACAGTGAAAGAAAAGAGAAATATGTGTCCAAAAATGAATAAATAGAAATCATAGAATATATAATTATAAAAGCAAAAGCTGTCCTTTTAAAAGATATATAAAATATTTTTTTCATGACCTATCAAGGTAAAGAAAATACACTTAAATATCTACAAAGTAAATTTAAAATAAAAGCATATATTAGCAAATGTCAAACTATTTGCCAGTAATTCTGAGAATTTAAATAAAATGGATAATTTTCTAGGAAAACATAGATAACCAAAATTAAGATTTGAAATTTTAATGGAACAACAATGAGGAAAAAATGAAAGGGTATTCAAAGGATCTACTCCCGCTACTCTCTACTTCTACTTTCTATAGAAAGGAGTTACTATAAAATCATTAAAGAAATAGATGATTACTATGTTATTTATTGTTTCTCAACATATAGATGGAAAACTTGATTTCCTAAATTCAAAGATAAATATAAAAGTATGGTCCTGTTTTCCTTACAGAATTAGAAGCTGAAATCATAAATTACAGTAATCAAAGCAATACATTTGAATAGGGTAATAAATAATAACATTACTATATTCATTTATCAAAACTGATAGAAATAAACACTAAATGGTAAATTTTACTGTATGTGAATTATCCATCAACTCTAAAAATTAATTTAAAAATACCATGTGAAAATAAAACAATATAGCAAAAGATTAATGCATCTTGACCAAGTAGAGTTTATCTCAAAAATATGATGGTTCAATATCATGAAATTCCTTGAATTAACTCATTTAAAAGAAATGTGTATATGCATATATACAAATTCAACTCTATATTTATAATTTTTTAAAGATTTTATTTATTTATTTGACAGAGAGAGAGAAAGCCCAAGAAGGGAGGTGCATCAGAGAGAGAGGGGTGAAAAGCAGATTCCACATTGAGCAGGGAGCCTGACATGGGGCTCAATCCAGGACCCTGAGATCATGACCTGAGCCGAAGGCAGATGCTTAGTCAACTGGGCTACCCAGGTGCCCCTCTATATTTATAAATATTTAGTAAAAATTCCATTTCTAACATGAAAGAGAATGCTGCATAATCAAAGAATACAAAAAACTTTCCTCACTTGAAAAAGGGAATTTTCTTTGGAACTTAAAAAAAAAAAAAAAAAAAAAAAAAAAAAGCTTTTAATAATGAAATATTAGAAGCATTTTCATTTACATCAAAATAAAAATAAAAGACTATTTCCAGAAAAATTTTAGTACAGGGGTGCCTGGGTGGCTCAGTTGGCTAAGTATCTAACTTCAATTCAGGTCATGATCTCTGGGTCCTGGGATTGAGCCCCATGTTGGGCTCCCTGCTCAGTGGGGAGTCTGCTTGTCCCTATCCCTCTCCCCATTCCCTCCACTCATGCTCTCTCTCTCTTTCAAGTAAATAAAAGTCTTTAAGGGAGTTTCTTTTTTTTTTTTTTTTTTTTTTTAGCACAAAAAGGGAATACAAAGTAGCTAGATAGGCAAACAATAACCTGAAATATTTATTAATCATTATATACCAAGTTAAAAATTAAACATTCTAATCACAAGAGTAGCAATGAATATAGATTTGCAAAGTACAAGATTCTATAAGAGCTATAAAAAAGACACAAGTAAATGAAAATGAAAACACACATTGTTTGTAAATAAAAAACTCAAATTAAAAAAAAATCTATGGTTTCCCTAAATTAAGCTGTAAAATCAACTGTGACACCAGAAGGATATTTTTCAGAACTTAAAATAATTTCTATGTTCATCTGATTGGGGGAAAAAACCTATTGTGTATAAATCCTGGAAGTTTTTGAAAGAGGAGTAATGAGGAGGTACTGGTCTCTTAAAATATTGAGACTATAATAATTCAAATAATTTGGAACCAGAGTTAATAACTGGCAGACAGATGAATGACACAGAATAAAAATTCCTGAACTAAATCCCTATTCAGAGTATATTAAAACACTGGGGAAAAGACAGATCATTCAGTAATTGACTAACTTTTGTGAAGACTAAGTCAGAAGAGGTGTAAAATAAAGTAAGTCCATAGAGCAAAACTATGCCAATTGGGAGTATTTTTGAAGAATTTGTAATATTTGAAATTAGTTCAAGTCACTTTCTTCCTTTCTAATCCGTTAACTACTGAAAAAATGACATTCCTTATACAGAGTTCTAAATAAGTATTTATTTTAGTTGTTTGATATTGAAACTTGTACTTGAATTTTTCATTGTAATAGCAGAAAGTTTCATTCCTTAGGGTTGTCTGCATATGCACAAATTTTTCTTTTCCATCCTTTTTGCATGGCACCTAGAATTAGGAAATCAATTAAATCAACTTACCTAAAAGATTCTAAGAAAGATTATAAAAGACCAACTTATTCAAAGAATATGAAAACACCCATCACCAAAGTTAACATTTAAAACTTAAACACGCACACACACACATTACACCTGTCTTGTATCTCATCACACTTTTTCAGATGTCCTAAGAGCACATTTACCTAGCAAGAGAAAAATAAACTGTCTTGATTTTCTTGTTTCATAAATTTATATTGCCTCTTTTTCTATCAACCTATGAGTCCCTAAATTCTCTAAAATGCAAAAAATTAAAAGAAAGCAAACACATCAACACATGTGAGACATCATAAGTTTGTGCAATTAAATACAATCACTGGCTTTTTGTCATATGTTTTTTAATGTATACAAAGACATAGCTATAATTTTTCCTTGTGTTCCTCAATGGTGTTTAAATGGTTAGATTTAATATTTATTGATTGGTTCAAAATAAAATAACTACATAGAAAGCTACATACTTTAAATACTACTAAAGAACAAAATTTTCTTTAAAAATATTTTAATTCCAATACAAACATTTTAATCTCCCAAGATTCTGTGTCTTTGAAAAAGAAGAGCTCTGTCAAAATTACTATTGTTTATTATCCTCTGTGGAATGGTAAGTAGCCTCCTTAAGATGGCTCCCTAAATGGGACAAGAATAATTTACATATTTAATCTTTTTGTGTAAGTTTCATAAGGTCAGGAATCATATCTATCTGGTTTATTGACTATTGACAGTAATTACTTAAGTGGATATATATATAGTTGTGAATACTTTGTGAAAGATAGACTAAAGCAAGTGTAACTATTAGCTTTGTGTCCCCCAAAATTCATATGTTGAAGACTAATCTCCAATGTGATAGTATTTGGAAGTTGAGCCTTTGGAAGTTAATTAGGTCTTGAGAGTTGAACTCTCATGAGTAAAATTAGTGCCCTTATAAGAAGAGAGACGAGAGAGTTGGCTTCTCTTCTCTTTCCTTTCAGCCCTGTCAGAATATAATAAAACAATGTTCATCTACAAATCAGCAAGTGAGCCCTCACCAGACACTTGATCTACTGGCACTCTCATCTTGGACTTCCCAGCTTCCAGAACCATGAGAAATAAATTTGTTTTTAAGCCACACTTCTCATTAACTAAAGTATCACCAGATTGTAAGTTATGATAACCCTAAGGCATACATTTAATGCCTAAGGCATTAAAACTTTTAATTAGGCTCTAAGTATTCTATGAAAAAAGGTAGGAAAATGTACACTAATTTTGAAAGATTTGTCACCCTCAATATTTACTACTTTTCATTTAAAACAAAATGACTCTGATTTTAATATTTGTATTAAAGCAAACAAAATTTAAAGAAGTGCCAGTTACTCAGCATGCTCTGTATATGAAAGAGTTCATTTCAAAACAAAATAATGCAGGCTAAATGAAACACTTGTGGAAAATTTGGGCCCGCTTAATATTTTAGAATGGAAAAACCCTTGATAGAAGTAGAATACTTCATTGGTTGAAATAAAATGTAATGGGACTAGTTAGAAGGTGAGTAAATTAAGAAAATGAAGTTGAATCTCTAATTCCTGAAAGTATGTATTAGAGAGGAAGAAGGAATCAAATATAGTAGGAAACCTCAATTCAAAGTAACATAAGTGCAAAGACTAATTCTGTGAAGGGATTGATCATGCCTTGTGATAATAGTCTTAGAATGATAGAAGGGAAGTGTGATTTCTCTTATATGTGGAAGATATTATATATAATACATATGTTATATATTGGTATATGCTATAAAATAAGTCAGAGAAAGACAAATACTATATGATTCCTCTTATATGTAGATTATATAATACATACATATATATTATATATAATATATATCACATATATGTATATCAATACAGATATGTCAACATATATAGTCATGCATATAAATATATAAATCTCCTCTCATATTTGTGTATCTGTGTATATATGTGTACATATATATGATGCATATTATTCAGCCACAAAAAAGAATAAAAATTTGCCATTTGTGAAAATATGGAGGGACCATGAGATCATTATGCTATCAAATAAATCAGAGAAAGACAACACTGTGATTTCTCTTATATGTGGAAGATATATATAATACATATATTATATATTGGTATATATGCTATAAAATAAGTCAGAGAAAGACAAATACTTTATGATTTCTCTTATATGTGGATTATATAATATATATATATAATATAAAAATGCTCATAGATACAGAAAAAAGATTGGTGGTTACCAGAGGTTAGAAGGAGTAGACAAACTGTTTTTGTATTTGGGGGAATTTTTTTTTTTTTTTTTTAGTTTAAATGAATTTTAAAAGTATTAGCAACATGTAGAGAATTCACCCTTCTCATTTTATCAAGAAACATTTAATGGGAAATATTTGTCACCAATATTTGAAAATAAATTATACTTCTATAAAGTCAAAGTAGCTCCACAGATTTCACACCTGCAGGAATAACTAGGAAGTAAAATGATGTAGTTTTTGAGGTCTTGAATTTACCATTCAGGCTCTTTGACTCATGTAACTTTGTTACTATCTTGTTGCATGGTTTTGGAGAAATCATTTAATTTCTCTATGATTCACTTTCCCTGTTTCAAAAATTGTTTGGTTGGTGGCATGAGTGTAGGAAAAGATTTTAAAAGATAATCATTCATATTTCTCCCAGCTCTATAATTTTATTATTGTTTCATATTCTCCTTTCTCTCTTCCCAATATTCTAAGATATAGATAAGGAATTATTCAAAACTGAGGGGACCATTTAGGAAAATAATCAAACTTAATATTAAAGGCTAAGAATTTGAAATAAGAAAATCTTTTTTTCTTAATTCATTATAACATTTTATAAAAGTCTTCACAGTATTCAAATAAATTTGTTTTCATGGTGCTCAACTGAAAAAAAAAAAAGGAAATCCGTTCAATGTGGAGGGCAAAAAATGTGTTGTCCTTATTAATATATCTGTTAACTTTATTCATTTTCTGAGCAACAGAAGATGCAATTATCCTGAACTGGGACCCCAACAATAAAGTGCTTATCTTTCTGCTACACAAATTGTATCACACTGCATCAGCATCATTTTTCTCTCTGCAAGATTTCTCCATTCCATTTAATATTATGCTGATGCTGCTGAGTTACACATGATTTGAATCTACAAGCTGCATGGTCTGAAGAAAGGTGTGAAGTGGGTACAGATCAAGATTACAGGGTAAATTAGTGGGAAGCGATCAGGAATAGTACTCAAGATGACCAAATTACACAAGTGATGAGGGCAGGAGATACAAGAGCTGGCCTGTGAACTGATAACAGGGGATGGGGATCTCTTCTGGCATTCAAAATTTGAGATTAGATTGTTTCCTATAATAATTCACAAAACTAATATATTAAATACAAAAACATGTGACAGAAAATCACAATAGAAAAGGGAGCATACACCAAAGCGTATCCACTATGATTCTCTCCTGTACTGTTTCAGCTTGGATGAAACTAAACAGCAGAGATTGAGATGATCTCCTACATGCAAGTTGTTCATTTGGGGAAGTGATCCCCAAGAAACTAGGATGGAGATTGAGGTGGCTGGAAGTAGGAAACAAGAAGGGGGAAAAGCTAATCCAAGGGTGTATAGTTGAGCTGGTGACTAATGTGAGGAGCTAGGACTCAACTTATTGGGGACCTTCTCAGGAAATATGTAGAAGACAGTTAGAACTTCTGCCTAAGGCACAGTAAAGAGGATCATGTTACCCTTTGGACCAATCCCATATTGATCAAAAACTGAGTCAGGTATGTGAATGTACTAGGCTAGCTGAGTTCCATTACCTCAAAGAATAGTGCTAAAAGAAGTAGCCATTTAGCCCCAAATCAGAAAACAGTTTGGGGTACAGCTGAGGTGAGGGATCATCAGGCTACATCTCTTTTGTACTCTGCTGATGCAAAAGTGAGTTAGGAGAATGTGAGGTTTTGCATAAAAGATGTCTAACATTCATATTAAAATGTACTCTTTGTCCATCATGTAAATCAAACCATGGTGACAATATTTTATATATTTAAATAATAGAAAAATAATATAATCCCTGAATCACAGTCTATTGTGATACTCCCAAACCTAACTCCATAGAAGGGACATTTTTAAATAGAAAATCTTCTATACCAGCATTCTAAGTTATTTCTAAGAAAGGCATAATACAGGATGTTGGTCTTAATAATCAAGAAAAATAAATAGCACAATGGATTAAGAAATAATAAATGTTGAAATCAGTGATTCTCACCCTTGCCTACATGCTGGAATCATGCAGAGAGCTTTAAAAACTACAGATGCCCTTTCACTATTTTTTATATTCCCAAAATGAATGAGACTATATAATGTTTGTCCTTCTCTGAATAAAGGGGAAAGGAGAGAAAATGAGTGGGAAATACCAGAGAGGGAGACAGAAGATGAGAGACTCCTAACTCTGGGAAACAAACAAGGGGTAATGGAAAGGGAGGTGGGCGGGGGGTGGGGGTGACTGGGTGTTGGGCACTGAGTGGGGGACTTGATGGAATGAGCACTGGGTGTTATGCTACATGTTGGCAAATTGAACTCCAATTAAAAAAAAAAAATTACAGATGCCCAAGTCCCACAGTCAGAGATTCTGATATTGGTCTGGAGTATGGCTGGGACATGAGAATTTTTCAAGTTCCCTAGGTGATTCTAATGTGCAGGTAAAGTTGAGGAGCACTATCTTAAAGTACAAGTTAAAAACCAAAACTGTTTTAAGTAACTCAGTAGGGCCTAGAATACATGTTTTCCCTTCTAATTCAAGTATTTACACCATATGTTTCAACTGAGAATGTATGGGCTTATTATTGTTTTAGATTTCAACAGGAGTTCCCAACATGACACTCACAACATCAGCCTTTGAAACTCCTCAGAAGCACACTGGTAGTTAACTCACTTTATAGTCAAAGAGGACTGCCAGGTGACTGGAGGATCAGTTTAACTTTTTAAAAATATTCTTTGGAGATCAAGCAATTCAATGATTGAATGAATAAATTCATTGATAATAAGTGAGGCAATATGCTACTGGATGTTTGCCCCCAAAGTATGCATTACTAAGTAAGCTGGAGGTCATTAGAATGTTGAAAGAATTTTTTTAAAATACTAACAAAAGAACATATTTCTACTAGGTGTCTTATTGTCATGACTTGTTAGCTTCAAGCTTCCTTTCTTCCGTTGAAGGTAGGCACTAAAGTCATAACTTCTCATTTTCGTTTTAAGCTATGTATATAAGATGTATTCATGTATGTATGTGTACTATGTGTACTAGGTATCCATCAGTACTTTGACTTGACCATTCCTTTAAAAGAAGCCAGAGCCTTACTGATGTTTTTACAAAGCACAATCTGGAGTATGCCAGTTTCCTTGTGTTAGCATCAGAAATGTCTTGAAGTACAAAATACAGATATGAGAGATGACATCTAATCTATGCTTGACAGTTACAAATAATATTTTATAATAAGAATGATAAAACGTGCTTTTGGCATTTTTTTTTTTCAGGCAAAGAGGGAAAAAGGAATCAAATTCTACTTTTCTGGATCATTTGAAAAATGAAGTAAACAATGTAATAATCTATTTAGTGCTTTCACATGAATCTCCTTGGATTTCCATTTTTTTCAAACTATTAATACACACTAAAATACTATTAATGCTACAACTATGCAAAGCTCATCAGGATTTTGCTGAACAATTAAGTTCATCATTGTGAACATCTGCCAGCATATACAATACTGTCAATTTTCTTCCAAACTGGTTTCTATCTACATAACTGAGTTTGCTTTTACAACCAGATTATCTGAATTTAGATGTTTAGTTTTTTGTTGTTGTTTTTTAAAAGGAAGACCTCTAATCAACCTGCTTTGAAAAATTCTACTTAGCAGCAAGGCATTTAATTATCTTGCTCACCTTTTGTTCAGTTGCTTTGCAAATAATGACATGAAACATTCCATCCTTTTACTTCTAAGCTTTTCTTCTTCCTGATTAGGTTCTACATAAATAGCATCATGTTCCTTCAAGTTCCTCTAGGATGAGGGAATTTCTTTAATCACCTGAAACCTGCTGGTCTGCCTTTTTAGCATTCTGAGATAGCTCATTCAACAAGCTTAAATCAACAATACAACTACTTACTCCTAACAGGCTGAGTGCATTAATTCTCATCTCTTTATCAAACTTTTATATTAATTCAAGTATACAAAGATAGGCAAAGTGGATTTTGCAAAATTATTGCAATACATTAAAGTGGGCTTTTCCCTGAAGCTCCTTTATATCTTTATAAAAAGGAAAAGTTAATATAATCAAATTGTACATCTATGTTACAAAAACTGAGATTCTATTAAAAATAAAGTGTCATAAATTAAAAATATGGAAAGGTTTGAAAAGTTCAAAAAGTAAGTGTTAAACATGTATTTTTAATCTGATTATAAAGTGTCATTTGCATCTGTCAAGCAAAGATTGGTTAATAAAAATTGCATATAGTTGTTGCCTGAGGTAGGGGTGGGGGGAGAAGGTTTTCAATATAAGCAAATATATGAATTAAAAGGGAAGAAACAGTAAAAAGCAAGGGTAAGTACTTTGAGCCTGCAACAGTTTAAAGAAAGGCAACCCAAAAAATTCACAAAAACTTTGAAGAAACATGTGAGGGAGAACATTTAAGCTCAAAAAAACATAGATAAAAGGAATTTGTAGAAAAAACAGCTGAAAAACCTGTAAACCAGAGCTATGCACCCCACTTTGTAAAACTGTAAAGCTGTAGATAAGTAAACTATTATTCATAGAGTCCTATCTTAGTTTTCAATGAATTTACCTTCATCTGATATAAACTTATTGTTTTATTCAGAAACATCTGAGCACTTAAAACATAAAAATCAAACTGCTTTTAATTAAATCCACCTGATATTTGGTTATATTATCAAAGTCTTGGATGAATAAAGACAAAAGCATTTATAATTAGATGCACTGTTTTTAGAATTCTACTCTACAACAATTTAAAAGGCAGGAAGGGGTTCCTACATTACTTTCTATTAGAAAGCAAAGTAAACATTTGACTCAACAGGATTCTTTAAGGAAGAAATGACATTTAATCAAAGTCACATTTCTAAAAGGCAGTCATTTGAATAAAAATCACTAGACTATCAATCCCTATATTAAATATAATGCTAAAATCCCTTCCTCCATTTTTTAAAATGAATCAAACACACACATCACTTTCTTTTTTATGAAAGTACAGATCTTCTATTACAAACTGCCTTATTCATGAATATTTTTAGTATTTTTGTATCTTCTAAAAAAATTCCAAAATTCATCAGATACATTTTATCAGGGACACCTGGGTGGCTCATTGGTTGAGTGTCTGCCTTTGGTTCAGATCGTGATCCTGAGATCCTGGGATCAAGTCCCACATTGGGCTCTCCAAAGGGAGCCTGCTTTTTCCTCTGCCTATGTCTCTGCCTCTCTGTGTCTTTCACAAATAAATAAATAAAATCTTAAAAAAAAATTATCAACTAACTGACAATGGTAATAAAACATTAAAAATTGTGTAAAGCACAACAGTTAAATTTTTTTAAAAATCACACTATCAGATCATTAAAAAATTATGTGATATGTAAAGACAAATCATGAAAAAAGATCAAAATGTGATAATAAAAGCATTTAAATTGCTCAAATTTAGTATTTCTGTAATATATTTAAATCTGTGCTAGTTTTTACTCAATCTGTGAAGTTGTTATTTATAGAAACATTACATGTATATATAAATCTTTATATATCTTCATATATGTAGATCTTTGGACTACAAATAATTATTTTTCCTCTTATAAGACCCTTTCATATTCCATGCCATTTTTTGAATCTATAAAATTTAAAAAGGTGGCAAATCAGAGAATAGAAATAACATCAGATTGTACTTCAGAAATTCTAGATTCCAGGTCTAGCTCTACAACAACCTTGCTTAGAGAAATCAATTAAATCATCTTTAATTGAGGGAATTGGCATTCATTTCCTCAACTTTCCTTTCTAGTTCTGTGATTCTAAATAAAGGGAGAATTTTCCAAATTCTAACTCCAAGCTACTCCTTATATAATTCTAATAACTGAGCCAAAATTCTAAAGGCATAATTATAAAGTTCAGATTAAAATAAAGTTATCATTTTAATCACTTTTAGGTTAAAAGAGAATTTTAAAGTACAGTGCTTTACAAGTACAGTAGAGTAATCCTCAATATAAAATTAGTTATTTATTGATGCCTATATATTCATATATTAAATAAGATTTTTCTCCAGGGTGAGCATATTATGTTTAAGAACTGCATATTTGGAGATTTCATTAACAGGTTATTTTACATATAATATTTTAAAATTTGGAAAACTATTTCTTCTTTAATAGTCACATCCTGCATGATTTGACCATCTAATGTCCTTAGGTTTAAAAACATTATCATGGGCAGCCCTGGTAGCCCAGTGGTTTAGTGCTGTCTTCAGCCCAGGGTGTGATCCTGGAGACCCAGAATCAAGTCCCATGTCAGGCTCCCTGCATGGAGCCTGTTTCTCCCTCTGCCTGTGTCTCTGCCTCTCTCTCTCTCTCTCTCTCTCTCTCTCTCTCTCTGTCTCTCATGAATAAATAAATAAAATCTTTAAAAAATAAAAATAAAAACATCATAAGTAATATCTGATTTTTTTATGATTTATTTATTTATCTGAGTGAGGGAGCAAGAGAGAAAGAGCATGAGTGGGTGAGGGACAGAGGGAGAAGCAGATTCCTCGCTGTGCAAGGTGCCCAGCATGAGGCCAATCCCAGGGCTCCAGGATCATGACCTGAGAGGAAGGCACATGCTTAATGGACTGACCACCCAGGCACCCCAATAGTATCTGATTATTGATGAAGAGGTTTCACTTCATTAAGTTCGAGTAGCAGTGCCTATCATTTGAGGATCACACCCAATAAGGGTTTCAAATTTAGGATTTAATCTTCAAATGAGGTAATTCACAAAGACAAATAGAATATTCTAACTAGATGAAAAAAAACAGTTTTTACCATATACCTCAAACTCATAACTACTATTGGATATATTGACAAAGTTGAAGTAACAAACTTTACTTAAAGATAACTCAGATAAATCTTACACACAATGCAAGGGAATCAAATCATCATGAAGGAGTATGAGAATCCGGAGTTCACCTCCTACTGTGGACACAGGAAGGCTACAAACAGAAAGAAATTCTGAGAACAACCCAAAGACTAGCAGAACAGCTCTCTCACAGGTAAAAGTATAGAGAAAGAGCCAGAGGGGGTACCTGGATGTCTCAGTGGTTGAGCATCTGCCTTTGTCTCAGGTTGTGATCCAGGGGTCCTGGGATTGAGTCCCGCATTGGGCTCCCCGCAGGGAGCTTGCTTCTCCCTCTGCCTATGTCTCTGCCTCGCCCTCTGTGTCTCTCATGGATAAATAAATAAAATCTTAAAAAAAAAAAAAAAAGATCCAGAGGAAAGTACAAGAGACAGAGGTATGTTCTGGTTGGGAGACACATACTTCCAGAGTGGTGATCCACAAGTAAAAGGGCAATTATGGGCATAGAGGTCCCCCTGAGCAACAAGGGGCTCAAAACACCACCCTGGGTACAAACCCCACCCAAGGGACCTGCATCAGGAAAATGAACCCCCATAACATTTGGATTTGGAAATCAGCAGGGCTTAACTCCAAGAGAGCTAGAAAAGTATAGAAAACTGAGACTTCATTCTTAAATGGCCTGCACACAAACTCGCTCCCTCTGAGACTCAGCACAGAGGCAGCAGTTTGAAAAGTGCCTAGGCCAAACATGAAGATTTATTGACTGATGTTAAGGTGTGTGCCAGTAGCCAAAAATCTGTAGGAACTTTCTCAGGAAACAGAAGTGCTAATAGGTGCTACTTTTCTTGTCCTACCTTCTGCACAGCTGATCCAGTACGAGCTGGTGCCAGTTCTGGCACTTTCCGTCTACTCTTTACTAGCTCTCTTCACTCAGGCCCAGCATTCCCCTATAGACTTGCCCTGCCCAATCCATCTGAAGCATTTCCAAAAGCAACTTCCACCCTGCCACACCCAAGAGACAGCCTCCGTAAGAATCAGCACCCCCTAAAGAAGTTTATGCCCTGCCACAATTGATAGGTAGCTTCAGCTGGACCAGCACTACGTGGCTACTGAACTGCCACACTTGGTGCAGCCTTGGCTGGTAGTCATACCTCTCCAAAGTAGCTCCTGCCCTGTGGTGAGAGACCAGACACCCATACCAGCATGCTCACAATATCTGTGGCCAGGATGCACAGCCTCTCTCACTGGGGGCTAGCCTCACCCAGCAGGACCCCACAGTTATTGTGGCCCAGGCACATCAAAAGGGCACACACAGACCACAATGGGACATCCCTGGAGCAACTGCTTCTATCGACCCGGAGGGATTGTGCTTTGGGGCTCCACAGAATGCCTTCTACATAAAGCCACTACTTCAGGACCAGAAGATGTAGCTGATCTACCTAATGAATAAAAAGAAACCCAGAGGGATCCCTGGGTGGTGCAGCGGTTTAATGCCTGCCTTTGGCCCAGGGCGTGATCCTGGAGACCCAGGATCGAATCCCACGTCGGGCTCCCGGTGCATGGAGCCTGCTTCTCTCTCTCCCTGTGTCTCTGCCTCTCTCTCTCTCTCTCTGTGTGACTATAATAAATAAATAAAAATTTTTAAAAAAAGAAACCCAGAAAGCCATGCAAAATGATAATATATAGGAATGTGTTCCAAGCAAAAGATTAAGATGACATTTTAGAAAAAGAACTCAATGAAACAGAGATGAGCAATCTACCTGATAATGAGTTCAAAGTGATGGTCATAAAAATATTACCAAACTCAAGAGATGAATGGATGAATGATAAAAAATATTTTTAAAAACCCAATTAAAGCTAAAGAATATAATAAATGAAATGAAAAAATACATAACAGATTACATGATATAGTAGGATAGATCAGTGATCTGGAAGATAGGTGAGTGGGAATTATGTAAGCTGAAAAGAAAAAAAAATTAAACAAATTTAAGGGACATCTGGGACATCACATATACTAACATTTGCATTATAAGGGTCCCAGAAGTAGGAGGAAAAGGGGCAAAAACTTATTTGAAAAAATAGTACCTGAAAACTTCCCTAATCTGGAAATGGAAACAGACAACCCAAGCCCAGGAAGAGAAAGTCTCAAATAAGATAAACCCAAGGAGGTCCACATCAAGACATATAATAATTTAAATGTCAAAAATTTAAAGCAGCAAGAGAAAAGCAACTAGTTACATAGGAGAGGGGACCCCCCCCCACACACACACACACCCCAAGAGTATCAGTAAACTTTTTTTTTTTTTTAGCAGAAACTTTGCAGGGCAGAAGAATATATTCAAAGTGCCAAAAGGGAAAACAACAACAACAACAACAACAAAACAAACAAACAAAAACTACAACCAAGAATGTTTTACCTAGCAAAGCTATCTTTTAGAATTAAACGAGAGATAAAGAGCTTCCCAGACAAACAAAAGTTAAAGGAGTTCATCACCACTAAGCTGGCCTTACAGGAAACATTAAAGAGACTTCTTTAAGCGGAAAAGAAAAGACCATGAAAGAAGTAAGAAAATTATGAAAAAAAAAATCATTGGTTAAAAAGCAAATATACACTAATAGTAATAGAAGTAACACATACTTATAAAGCTAGTATGAAGGATAAAAGACCAAAGTAGTCAAACTCTATCTACAAAAAATAGAGGATACATGAAATAAATATATATAAAATACAAGGTCAAAAACATAAAATATGGAGGGGGAATAAAAATGTAGTGCTTTTAGATTGTGTTCAAGCTTGTGCAAGCATCAACTTAAAATAGACTGCTATACATAGAGTATTATATATAAACTTCATGGTAACACAAACCAAAAACTATAACAGATACATAAAAAATAAAGAGAAAGGAATCTAAACATAACCCCCCAAAAAGTTACCAAAACATAAGGGAAGAGAGCAAGACACGAAGAAACAGAGAACTACAAAAATAAATAACAATTAACAAAATGGCAGTAAGTACATGACTATTAATAATGACTATAAATATAAATAGCCTTAATGCTATAATCCAAAGACAAAGGGTGATTGAATGGATTAAAACAAAACAAAACAAAATAAGAGCCAAGTATATGCTGCCTACAAGAGACTCACTTCAGACCTAAAGGAACAGAGACTAAAAGTGAAAGGATGGAAAAATATATCCCATGTAAATGGAAACAACAAGAGATCTGGGGTCGCAATACTTTTATCAAAGTAGACTTAAAATCAAGACTGTAGCAAGAAACAAAGAATGGCACTGTATAATGACAAAGAACAATCCAACAAAAGGATATAATCATAAATATCTATACACCAAAAATAGGAACACATAAGCACATAAAGCAAATATTAATTAAGACAAAAAGGAAGAAACTGACAATAATATCAAGGGACTTTAACATCCCATTTACATCAATGAATAGATCATTTAGGCAGAAAATCAAAGGCAAAGAGTACCCTTAAAACAACACATCATGCCAGGTAGATTTAACAAACATATACAGAAGATTACAAGCAAAATGCAGCAGAATACATATTCTTTTCAGGTGCAAATGGAACATTCTCCAGGATAGATCACATGTTACACCACTAAACAACTTTCAATAAATTTTAAACAAACTCACGCCAAGCATTTTTTTAACAACAATGTGAAACAAGAAATCAATTACAAGAAAAAAACTAGAAGAAACATAAATACATGGAAGCTAAATAGCATGCTAAAACAGTGGGTCATTGAAGAAATCCAAGAGGAAATATATATATATATATATACAAATGAAAATAAAAACTCAATATTCCAAAATGTATGGGATGCAGCAAAAGCAGTTCTAATAGGGAATATAAGCCTACCTCAATAAATGAAAAAAATCTCAAACAAACTAACCTTATACCTAAAGGAAAGAGAGAGAGAGAGAGAGAGAGAGAGAGAGAGAAACAGGAATTTTAGTAGATTTAGTAGAAGAAAATTTAGTAGAAGGAAAAAAAATTAGTAGAATGAAAAATATAGTAGAAGGAAAAAATTAGTAGAAGGAAAAAATCATAAATATCACAGTGGAAATAAAGAGAGAATTAAAGAAACAATAGAACACATCAATTAAACTAAGAGCTGGTATTTTAAAAGATAGAGAAATAATAGACCTTTAGCAAACTCATCAAGAAAAACAGAGAAAGGACTCACATAAATAAAATCAGAAATGAAAGAGAAGTTATAACTGACACCACAGGAATACAAAGGATTATGAGACTACCACAAATAATTACATGCTGACAGATTGGACAACCTAGAAGAAATGGATAAATTCATTGAAAGTTTCTAAGACTGAATCAGCAAAAAATAGAAAATCAGAACAGACTGATCACTAGTAATGAAATTAAATCAATAATTCAAAAATTCTCAACAAGCAAAAAGTCTAGGACCAGGTGGCTTCACAGGTGAACTCTACCAACCTGAAATTAATATAACACTGCATATCACTATGCTCAAATAAAAAATAGATAAAAATAAAAAATTAAATTATAAACAAAGAAGACTTAATACCTATCCCTTTCAAACTATTCTTAAAAAATGGAAAGGAAGGAATGGTTTCAAATTCATTCCATTACCCTGACATGAAAACCAGACAAAGACACTAAAAAAAAAAGAAAATTATGGCCTAATATCCCTGATGAACATATCTACAAAAATCTCCAATAAAATAATTGCAAGCCAAATTCAACAATATATACAGATAGATATATATAGATTATATACACACCACAAGTAAGTGTGATTTATTTTAGGGATGTAGGAATGATTCATAACTGCAAATCAATCCCCACATTAACACAATGAATAATAAAAATCCTGTTATCTTCTCAATAAATGTAGAGAAAGCATTTGACAAAATTCAGCCTCCATTTTTGATAAAAACTCTTAATAAAATAGGTATAGAGGAAACATACCTCAATGTTATAAAGGCCATATATAGCAAACCCACAGCTAACATTACACCCAAGAGTGAAAATATTATTTCCTCTAAGATCAAAAACAAAACAAAGATGCTCATTGGCACCACTCTTATTCAGCATGGTACTGGAAGTCCTAGCCAACAGCAATTAGATAAGGAAAAGAAATGAAAGGCATCCAAATGGTAAGAAGTAAAACTGTCACTATTTGCAGACATTACAATACTATATGTAGAAAATCCTAAAGTCTCAACCAAAAAGTAATAAGAAATAATAAATGAATTCAGTAAAGTTGCAGAATACAGAATTAATATGGAGAAATTTGTGGCATTTTCACACACTATTTACAAACTATCAGAAGGAGAAATTAAGAAAATAATCCCATTTATAATTACATAAGGAGACTAAAACATCTAGGAATAAATTAAATCAAAGAGGGGAAAGACTCATTCTCTGAAAACTATAAGACATTAATGAAAGAAACTGAAGATGACATAAATAAATAGAAAGATATACCATGCTCATGGATTAGAAAAATTAATATTTTTAATATCCATACTACCCAAGGCAATCAATGAAATCCTTATCAATATATCAATAGCATTTTTCAGAGAACTAGAGTAAATAATTCTAAAAGTTTATGAAATGACAAAGACCATGAATAGCCAAAGTAATCCTGAGAAGTAGTACAAAGCTGGAGATATCATGCTCCCAGATTTCAAACTATGCTACAAAGGTATTACAGATCAATAGAACAGAATAGAGAGCCCAGAAACAAACTCATGCTTATATAATCAACTAATGTGTTACAAAGGAGGGAAGAATATACAATGGGAAAAGACAGTCTCTTTATAAAAGATGCTGTGAAAATTGGACAGCTACATATAAAAGAAGAAAACTGAATCACATTCTTATACAAAAAGAGCGTCAAAATGGATTAAATACCTAAATGTAAGAACTAAAACAGTAAAATTTCTAAAGGAAAACATAGGCAGTAAACCCTTAGACATTGGTCTCAGAAATGTTTTTTTTGATCTGTCTCCTCAAAAATTTAAAAATAGAAATCACATACAATCCAGCAAATCCACTTCTGGATATTAATCTGGAAAAAAATGAAAACACTAACTCAAAAGGTATATGCACATTGCAACATTATTTATAATGGCCAAGATATGAAAGCAACTAAAGTGTTAACTAATAGATTAATGGGTAAAAAATGTGATATATATATATATATATATATATGTAAAGATACACTCTATATATATCACATTTGTGTATATATATTATTAATGTATATATTAATGTTTTATATATATATATATATATATACACACACACACACACACACACAGTGGAACATTACTCAGCCATATAAAAGAATGAAGTCTTGCCATTTGCAATATGGATAGACCCAAAGATTTTATGGTAAGTAAAATAAGTCAGAGAAAGCTAAATATCCTATGATTTCACTTACATGTGGAATCTAAAAACAAACAAAACAAAACACAGATTCATAAATACAAAGGATAGACTGGTAATTTCTGGAGGGGTGGGTGGTAGAATGATAGAAATAAGTGAAAGGGATAAAGAGATACAATTCCAGTTATAAAATAAATAAGTCACAGCAATGTAAAGTACAGCAAAGGAAAATAGTCAATAATACTGTAATAACTATGTATGGTGACAGATGGTAACTAGATTACAATGATCATTACATAATGTATATAAATGTATATATAAATCATATACATAATGTATAAAAATATAAATAGTCACTATGTTCTATACCTGAAACTCATATAATATTGTATGTCAACTATACTTCAATGAAAAAAGTAAATCCTGCAATTACCTTGAAAATATCCCAGTTATATCACACTATGTTTATATTAAAAGTATTAACTTGTCCAATATAGGTCCTTAAAATATAATTCAGTTTTTAATATTGCTTTTGAATTTCTTCATCTTTGTAATATACCAAAAGTTTTGAAAAATGGAGTGGCCTTCTGCTCTCTTGACCTCTGAGAACCCTTATTATAACAATGTTTGCAAATAGAAAGTCAGATGTCACTAAAAAGTGTCACATTTAAGTTGAATCTGGGCCTTTTAATAATATCCAAATACAACAAAGTCCTATAGAGTGTTCTTAACTCAGGGCCTCTATGTTTTGCATTGTCTAAATTAATCATTTGGCTTCCAAAAGCAACTTTGTCATTAGCAGCTCTGAGGCATATAGAAAATGGCAGTTGCACTTTCAATCCAGTAGCAAAGATAAAAAAATATTCAAAATAGATTCTGGCAAGGGAACTAGGTTCACATAAAGGGCCTCTCAGAAGAGCTTCCTTGAATTGGAGGAAAAATCTGTCAGGTGGCAGTAGGGCTTTGTGGTTACTGCCATCTCACTCCCGTTGTCTTTAATTACCCATGAGGAGATGCAGCTCTGTTGCTATTGGCCATTAAATCACATCACAAACTGTGCCTAATTCTACACATTTTTAAAAAATATTTTATTTATTTATTTTTTGATGAGAGAGAGAGAGAGAGGTAGAGACATAGGCAGAGGGAGAAGCAGGCTCCATGCAGGAAGCCTAATGTGGGATTCGATCCTAGAATTCTGGGATCACAACCTGAGCCAAAGGCAGAAGCTCAACCGCTGAGTGACCCAGGGGTCCCTGATTTTGCACATTTTTGAAGCCTCTCCTTCAAGTGGCATAAGCCTCTCTGTGTCATCTTGAGGATCAAGTAATGACATTTTTCTTCCCTTTCATAAATATCAATGTAGGATAGGGAATCTGAATTAGGAAATCAGCATACTGACTTCTCTTCCTGATGCATATTACCTAAAAGATCATGTACCTATGAAAAATGGAACCTATGAAACCTATGTACCTATGAAAAATGAAGACAGCTACTTATTTAGGTGTCTGTAACATATACAGGCATTTTAATAAAAACGAGATTTTCTTCCAACAAGTTCTATACAGTTAATTACAGCATTATAAGTATCATTCAATAGAGAAGAAAATATTTGTCTAGGTAATCTTCTAACACTATTTTGGCAATAATATGCCTTTTTCATAAAGTTCACTAACCCATATAGAACATGTCCTTTTTCAAATTACACTTAAAACATTCCTTATTCAGGGAAGCCTGGGTAGCCCAGTTGGTTAAGTATCTGACTCTTAGTTTTGGCTCAGGTCATGATCTTAGGGTCATGATTTGAGCCCTGTTGGGCTCAACAGTCAACACAGGGTCTGCTTGAGATTCTCTCTCTCCTTCTCCCTCTGCCCTTCCCTCCACTCACTCTATCTCTCAAATAAATAAATAAATCTTAAAAAAAAATTCCCTATTCAAAATAACACTTAAATACTGGCAATTGTAATTTTTGCCTACATTCATAACGTATTCTAAATATGTACTTGTAAAAGATAGATATACCAAAATTAATAAATCATTTTCTTATTTGATATAGGATTATTAAAAGTCTATGAATACTCATTGAAATTCAGTTGATCAAATGTGATGCAATATGAAATAAATAGAATTGCGAGTTTCTGACATCATTTCTCAAGTGTAGTCCAGGAAACTCTGGGCATTCTCTAGGCTTTTACAAGGAGTCCATAAGGTCAAACTGTTTTCATAATAATACTAAGACATTATTTGACTTTTAATTCTCATTTCTCAAGAGTGTATAGTGCAATTTTGCAGAGGCTGTATGATGTATGATGTCATAACAAGTTGATGTAAAAACAGAATCCAGATGTCTTCTATTAGCCAGGTATTAAATATAAATGTTCTTGCAAAAATATAAAATGATGCCACTCTTCTTACTACATTTTATATTTGAAAATATAATTATATTTCATTTAAAATATATTTATATTAATGGGTTTTATTTTTCTATTTATATAACAGGTATATTATTTGAAAGTGATTAACATTTATCATTTTCCTGTTTTAATTTCTTTTTCTTAAAGACTTTATTTATTTGAGAGAGAGATCAAGCGATAGTGAGAGAGAGCATCAGCAGGGAGGAGAAGAAGCAGGCTTCCCATGAGCATGGACCCCAAAGCTCACTGAGCTGAAGGCAGATTCTTAATGACTAAATTACTCAGGTGCCCCAATTCTGTTCTAATTTCTAGCCCAATAAATATTGTTATATATAATTCTTTGAGGTACTCAATCATTTTTAAGAATGGGATCATGATACCAAAAAACATGTATTTTTTAATAATATTTAATGTACTATATATATATTCCATGATACTTTACAACGTATATATTTAATTCATATATAATAATAATATATAATAATATATAATAATATATATAATTTATAATTTATTAAATAAATTATCACTTCCAAAATGTAGAATACTGACCTAACATTCTCATGTTCATCATTAATCTACCTTAGGATAATAGTGGGTACACGAACAGAGACTTAATTAGAAAAGCCTAGACTGTGAGCCCCCTGCAAGGCGTGGCATCGCCACCAAAGAAGAGATTCTGATCGCTGTCTGTCTGCCCACTCAAATATAGGCTTAAACATATATTTGATGAATGAATGAATCTGAAGGGCAGGGTAAATACTATGTCTTGGTCATAGAGATGTAGCTGAGATTCAATAGAACAAGACCAGATAATACTCTGGATGGGTCAGCCCAAAACAAAGAAAAGAAAAGAAGAGAAAAGAAAACAAAACAGAAGAGGAAAGGATAGAAAAGAAAAGAAATAAAGGAAGGAAACAAAGGGGAGGGAGGGGAAGATGGAGAAAAAGAAAAAGAAGAAAGAAAGAAAGAAGAAGAAAGAAAGAAAGAAAGAAAGAAAGAAAGAAAGAAAGAAAGAAAGAAAGAAAGAAAGAAAAAAGGAAGGAAGGAAGGAAGGAAGGAAGGAAGGAAGGAAGGAAGGAAGGAAGGAAGGAAGGAAGGAAGGAAGGGAAAGCCCAGGCAAGAAGTCTCCACTCTGAGCCCCAGGAGCAATGAGAACAGAAACAAGACACAAAATTTGAGCCAGTACAGGAATGACAGCCTTAGGAATATCTCATGTTCTCAGAGACACTGCCACCCAACCAGTATCATTACATCACATCCTTTATGGAGCCCAGAAAGTACCAGGAAGGTCAGTTCTTCACATCTGAGATTACTTCCTCATGTACCCAGAAGGTATGATGGAGGTAGCACTATATTTTTGGGAAATAAGTAACAGCAGAGCCTGGAGGTATGGTGTGCCTATGGCTGGAAAAGGCCATTCCTCTGGACTTTTGATGTACAGAGGCCTTTTAGTTTGATGTAGTCCCACTAGTTTATTTTTGCTGTTGTCTTTGCCTTTGACATCAAATCAAAAAAAAAAAATCATTTCTAAGACCAATGTCAAGGAACTTACCTTCTACATTTTCTTGAATTTTAGTTTCAGGTCATATATTCAAGTCCTTAATTGACTTTGTTGATTTTTTGTATGTGGGATAAGATTGGAGTCCCATTTCATTGTTTTTAACTGCAGCTTTCCACTGGTGATCTTTAATGATAGTCTGACAGGAATAAGAGCAGAATCTAAAATGTGCACAGATTTTCTAATTTCAAAGTTCCTTCAGTATTCTTGCTTTAGCAATTTATTCACTTAAGAAATATTTAGCAAGTGCTAGTTATTTGCCAGACATAATTCCAGGAACTTGGACATTATAATGAATTAGACAAAAATCTCTACTCTTATCAGATTCACATTCTAGTAAACAAAAAATATATAAAATGATATATAATACCAAAGACTCACAATAGATCCATACGGCCTTAGATATTATTATAACCTACTTTTATGTAAGGAAACTAAGGTCTAGAGGGGTTATGTGACCTAGCCCAAGAACTCAGTTTATCAGGGACAAAGCCAGAACTCAGATATGGTTTTATGACACCAAATCCCAACATTAAACTGTCTGGCTTTCCCACCTCCTTATCATACACTAAACGTGATGCAAAAATAAATAAATAAATAAATAAATAAATAAATAAATAAATAACCACTATTTCATGATGCCTAATGATACTAGACATAGAATACTTAAAACTATTCTCTACTGTTCTGAGGCCAGCATTTCTAAAATAGGTGCATATAAGGATAACTGATAAGAACTTGAAATTAATTCTAGTTCACATAAAACTCATGCTTATAAATATCTTTAGACATTTTATTAGAGGATGACATATATATGTAAAAGGGCATCGTAAATGGACAGCTCAACGAATTTTCATGAACTAAACATAACCTTGTAAGCAGCGTCAAAAAAACCAAAACCCCAGAACATTACTACTCCCCGTCCCCGTTCTTCCCTGCCAAATACCTTCTTATACCCCCTTCATTATTATACAAACTACAAGAATAATCACTGCCCTGGTTTCTAACAGCAGAGATTAGTTTTGCCTATTTGGTGGCTTTGAATAAATGGAATCAAAACTATATATATTCTTTTCCATCTAACTTATTTCTCTCAATATTGGCTGTAAGATTCAATTATATTATTGTAATTAGAGACTGCCCATTCTCATTCAATTTATTTATCTTCTGCACACTATTGATTGGCATTAGACTAATTTCTACTTGGGAACAATTATGGATAGTGCTGCTATGAAGATTCTTATGCAGTCCTTTGGTGAACATTTTACATATTTTTCTTGAGTATATTGAGAAGCACTGCTGAGTCAGAGGGCAAATATATGTTTAGCTTTAGTAGACACTGTCAAACAGTTTCCAAAGTGGTTGTGATAATTTACTCTCTTGCCAGGAGAGTTCTAATTACCCAGGCTGTAACTTTTTCAATTAGATGCCAAAATTCCTTCCAAAATGGACACCAATTTATCTCTAGGCATAACTTCATTATTTTACTTATTTTCAAAGAATTTCAGATAGGACTGATCTATATTTAAAAAATAGCAATAACATAATAAACATATCTTAGTGTTCCCTGTTATGAGCCTCTTCTCTATAAGGTATTTCCATGTGCCAACAGGAATGACTGAATATTGGTGGCAAAGAAATGTCAGGAATTCTAAGATCTCATATTACCTTTGATAAGATGTATTAACTAAACACTTCCTACCTGAATTTGATCATTTGATTAGAGTGATAACCATCTTTCTCCTTCTTTTCATTCCCATATATCTGTACATTCCTGAAATAATAAAGTGCCTTCTCCTAGAATAACAGCAACTACTTAATTCAAAAAGATAAGGTGTTAAACAAAGATTTTGGGCAACTGAATAATTTGGTCTTTCTTAATTGGAAAAAGAGCCCATGATTATAATTCCCAAGGACTGGTGAATCTGCATTATAATAAACTAAACCCATTTGTGACAACTTCTCTGCACTTTAATAAAATGCCTATCAAAGAATTTTGAGCAGGCAAACAGTTATCTGCATTATAATTTTGATGAATGAAACATCAAAAATTCATGAGGCCCCATACCATTTGGAACATGATTTTTTTTTGCCCCCACACTTCCAATTAGGGCCCATAAAAATGACAGGAACCAAAAGATATCTCAGCCACGTACATACTAGATACTCAATAAACCTTAAGACTGGCAAAATAGATTACTGTTTTATTAAAAGTAATGTAAATATAAAAGGAAATAGTGCTCCTCCGTTAATTTCTAACAATGATTATAATAAAACAGTGCTAAAAGTAACTTCAATCATCTGAACTTCATGACTTCCCTAATGCTCACTGGCTAAGCAGTGCATTCATAGATACTATGAAATTTCCCCTAAAAAAAGGAAATGAGACACATTTCCCCTCTCCTAAGACTTTAACATTTATTAAACACTTAATAATAACCAATGTTAGATAACTAGCCCAGCCATAAAGGAGAAAAACTAAGCCAGATGTATCTGTTTGGCCAATGTATTATTTTTCTCTGGCCCCAGTTTCTCAAAGTATACTGAAACCTAATCTGAGTACCTTTTAAGATACTCATGAAAAATGTACATACCTCTCATCAGACTTAACAATGCAAAATCCTTAGGGTGAGACCAAGAAGTCTGTATTTTTAACAAGTGCTTAAAGCAAAGTTTGAGAATCACTGCTCAGATTGGAATTTGGGATTGGTGGGAGGTTGGGGTGGAGGAAGGAAAACAGGAAAAACGCAGTCTACATAATTTTTAGCTGTTAGAAAAAAAAAAGGTATCACAAATTTCTGTTTCTCACATTTTGACTAACCATTAGAATCATCTAAGTCGTGTTTTAAAAATCAAAATACCTGACCCCATGCCTAGTTTAAACACACTAAACTAGAATTTCCCAAAGAGGTTGCCGAGTCAATATTTTGACAAGTTTCCTTAAGTGATTCTAAAGATTAGGACAGTTTTTAACATGGTGGTAAGGTTTTGCATTCTGTTCAAACAATAAGCTTTGGCCACTTAGAGAGTTCAAAACTTTGACTCAGATTTTCACAGGCTTTAAATATACACCTCTTTCTTGATCTCTTTCTATGGTTGAAGAAAATAAAATACTCTTTTATGCTGCCAATCCTCTTCATTTCTATAGCTGGCTTTTTTCTTCATTCTTTTCTTTTAATCTTTTTTTTTATTGAAGTAAATAAATATGCACAAAATTGCAAAAATCACAAAGTAAACATATTTAGGTAACCAGCACTCAGATCAGGAAATGGAATACCATCAGAACTCCAGAAGTTCCCTATGGGCCCCCTTTTTGTCACTACCCTGTAATGCTAACCACCACCCTAACTTTTAACATATAGATTAGTGTTATCTATTTTTTTTAAGATTGTATTTATTTATTCATGAGAGACACAGAGAGAAAGAGAGAGGCAGAGACACAGGCAGAGGGAGAAGTAGGCTTCATGCTGGGAGCCCGTCGTGGGACTCGATCCCAGGTGTCCAGGATCAGGCTCTGGGCCTAAGGCGGCGCTAAACCACTGAGCCGCCCAGGCTGCCTAGTTTTATCTATTTTTGAAGTTTATATACACTGAATGAGATACACTTATCAGTATCCAGCTTCTTCCATTCAACATTGAGCTTATATAATTTGTCCACGGTGTTGAATGTACTTATAGTTGGCTCATTCTTTTTGCTATCATTATTCTTTCACAATAGTATGCCATGATGAATTCATCCATTCTTCTGTTGATTATTTCCACTTTGGGACTAGTACTAACAGCATTCCTACGAACACTTTTCTGTGTGTCTTTGATGAACATAGGAACTCATTTCTGTTGGGTGTATACCTGGGAATGGAATTGATGAGTCAAGGTAGGTTTGCATGTTTAGCATTAGATTTATTGCCAGTTTTCCCACATGGTGGCACTTTCTTCAGGAAAGAACCTTAGTTGCCCCAATGCCTGATGTTGCCTGTCTTTTCATTTAAACCATTCAATGTGGTTTTTATTTGCATTTCCTCTGGCTTGGCTGGTTTCTGAACTATCTTCCTTAATAATGATGTTTAGGATCCAGATCCCTTTGTTACTGTACTCTCCACAGTCTATAATATTCAATCTGTCATCTAAGGCTTTGGTTCCTACATACATCTAGCCATATAAAAGATAGTAGGTTCACCCTAAAATAAATTTGTCTATTCCCATTTTACTTTTGCTTTATAAGCAGAGGCAGAAGCAGTCATTTTCAGTCAATTTCAGCCTCTGTAAAAATTGAAGAAAAAAAAAGGTGAAGAGACATAAATGATGGTAGATTGCTAAACCAAATCTAGTAGATAACTTCATCAAACAAGAGTAGTTTCATTAAACTGGACTGAAAAGGAGATCGGATTGGCAAGGAGGGATGCAAAGTCAAATATATATATATATATGACTATAGTCTCCAGCTAACACAAATTCATTTTTAAATAATGGCTCAATATCTATACTATTAACCAATGTATCTGTAAAACAACATCATGTAAAATTTAAGTTTTAATTGTTTTCATTTTTTTAAAAGAAGAAGTGTAATTAAATCATGGAAGGTGAGCTAACATTATTCAAGACATTATTGATAATAATTGATAATAATGTCTGAATAATTAACATTATTCATTATTATTCATTATTCATTTTTCATTTTCCCCGTATGCTATTTTGTCTCTAAAAATGCAGTGTAGACTTAGCTAGAAATCTAACTCCTAAGAGGGACTGTGTCAGGAATACCAGCCCATTAATAAGATACCTCAAAGACACTGAGGTAGACAAAGAAAAGGAAAAGACTACTGGTTTGAAGAGAATCATGTCTCACGGAGAATCTCATTTTTTTTTTAAGCAAAACAGAATTTCAGATTTACATGCTGCCGGAATATCTCTCCTTGGCACTTCAAAGATAGATGGGAAAAGAGAAAGAACGTTTTGTGTACTCCCCATGGTTTGGTAATCTGAAAGCAGACTGGGGTTGTATCATTTTGCAGGGAGGGGGCTAATTTGAGAGTGAGGAAAGATACAGCTAATCCACTCCCTCAGGCAGAAGTTGAAATGGTGTTTAGGAAGAGATTTAGGAAGAAAAAAGTCTCTAACAGAAAAATATGATGTTACTTCTCAAAAAAGCCTAAATTTTCTGAACGTCTGAATAATCTTTCCTTGCCTCTTTCCCCCCACAAAGAATAAAGCCAATGCTATTATTTAAAGATTAATTAAATTAGGCAGGGAGAAAGTTCACCAAGATTTATATAATACAAATCCATACAATGATTTTTTTTCTAATTATAAAGATTTCATGTTTGAACAAACACCCTCTTCTAAGCTGCTGAACATATTCAGAGGTAAATTAAACTATTTGAGTAAGTTAAGCAATTACAACAAATTAGACAACAGCCTCACTTGCTCCCTAAATCATACAGTCTTCATGAAGGCTTTGCAATGACCCACAAATGGAACAATAAGAAAGATGTTAAAAGGTACTGTCAAAGGAACTGAATGCTAAACGATGCAAGCTTTGTCTAAATCCATCCAAATACAGGCAACAAATTGCCATGTCATGCATTGGGGACCCTTTCTTGTAAAGACCTGGGTAATAATGAGATCCTTTGCCCTTCTGCAGTGTCAGATCATATCAAATACAAATGAGCAAAATATAACCTGGATATATTTATTTCTTAAATAATCTATTTGTTTATAAAGCCAATCAAAATATTCTTTCATTCTACTATTATATTTTCACTATAGAAGAAAGGTAACATAAATCATATAAAGCTAACACAAAAAAAAGGCTTATTACTCCACTAAATAGCTTAAAGCCCTGAATAAAATGCTACCTCTGTGTCTCCGTAATGTATCTCTGACACATCCGTTATGCTTTATAACAGTATCTCCTAAACTTCAGAGTTTGGCACTCCTAATACATGCTCCAGTATCCAGAAGCCCATGGTGGGAGTAATGAGAAATAATGCTTTGTCAGTATTCAATTATAAAATGTGTAAGCTTTCTCTCCTTCCATATGCTATTTATAATGCAGAGGGAGTGTCTATTATAAAGAGCTTACCAGAAAGAATTAGAAGTCTTTATTATAATTCTAACTTGTTTATATTTGTTATACAAACATTCTGGATTCAATACTTCCTTTCTCATCCAAATGTCTGACATAATTTGAATACAAATGTGGTTTATTGAATCTTTTTTATTTCTGTAGCCAACTATATACAGAGGCCTTCAAAAATTGTCAGTCAGCTGACAATATGCTTTACAGGCAGGGACAGCAATCAAAATAATTAACAACCAGGGCAGAACAGGCACTGACTAATCATAATAAACACCCAGCCAATCAAAGTGGTCATCATCATAAATAACAAACACAGCCATGCAAGCATGCTCTGGCTGAGGAGCAGCTCTAATAAAGCATGTTCTTCTAACAGTCATTATTATTTGTTGACCTTCAACGAGCAAGAGACACACATGTACAAATTCACACACACACATCTATAACTTGCTTTTCATTTATTTTTATACAACATTGTATCACTGACATTTACATATCCTCTGCATGCCACCAGATACAGACGTAATTCATTTTTCTTAGCACCATCAGACCTCAGAGCATGGATTGGTAGAACATTTCCCTATAGATGAAATATTTAAACTTCTTTCAGTTATCCCAGCAAATAAAATTGCAATACACATTATTTATACATATATCCTTATATTAGTGTTTTCTTGCTTTTAATACTGAAAATTATGATTGATAAGTCAAAAGATACATTTGTTTTGTTTTGTTTTGTTTTGCTTTTAACTGATTATGTGAGATTGTTTTCCAAAAGAGATTGCAACAATTCACACTGCAAGAGTTCCAATATCCATTCAGGTTCACACATGTTGTACTGTGGTTTGAGTTCCCTGGAAAATAGCCTTTTGGAGTTGTCCAGCCTGGAGGCAAGGAGTTTGACTTTTACATCTCACATTACGAGTCATTGCTTGCAGGCCATCCTCAAAAAGAAAGCATAATCTTGGGCAAGATAGGTCTCGGAGAACTCTTGAGGAAGGAATCAGCTGAGTGGTCGGCCACCCAAACTCTCAGTAGCAGGAAGAATTCTTCAACCAAAAAGGAAATCTGACCCCATCCTATGGGTAAAAAAAAATGTATTTCATTGTTGTTTTAATTTGTATTTCCCTAAATACTAACTTAGAAACATATCTTCACATGTTTATTGGCTGTTTGGAATTTCTCTTCTGTGACATGCATGTTCATACCCTTTGCCCATTTTTCTTTCAGTTATTGACTTTCTTCTTATACTTTTGTAGAAATCCTTGTATATTAGGAAGAGCAAATCTTTATTTATCACATGAGTTACAAATATTTGCCCCAATCTAGCTTTTTTTCATTCTGTTTAACTCATCAATTTTTTTTTATTTTTATTTTTTTTAAGATTTTATTTATTTATTTATGAGAGACACAGAGAGAGAGGCAGAGACACAGGCAGAGGGAGAAGCAGGCTCCATGCAGGGAGTCTGATATGGGACTCGAAGGATCACACCCTAGGCCAAAGGCAGGCATAAACCGCTGAGCCACCCAGGGATCCCTCATCTATTTTTTTTTAAGATTTTATTTATTTATTCATGAGAGACACAGAGAGAAAGAGAGAGAGAAGCAGAAACATAGGCAGAGGGAGAAGCAGGTTCCTCATAGGGAGCCCTATGTGGGACTCAATCCCCAGACCTGGGATCACACCCTGAGCTGAAGGCAGATGCTCAACCGCTGAGTCACCCAAGCATCCCAACTCAACTATTTTTTGCCAAATATATCAGGATCTTGGCAGGGACAGATGGCAGCCTCAAAGGTTTTAACTGAAAATAATTAAATAAAAAGGCTATGTCTAGAGACACAGGCAGGGTTAAGGGAAACAACAAAGAATAAGAGAATCAGAATAAGAGAAAGCTATTTCTATCACTAAGTTTCAGGAATAAGAAAAGATAAGAGAATGAACAGAGTATGATAAAAGGTAGAGATGTGGAAGAGGAGGGGCCCAGGTGGTATAGTCAATAAAACAATCTCCTGCGGCATAAAGTAAGCCCGAGAAGAATAGAAAGGATTCAGGGTTCGATGAGGAAAAATTTAGATTAATCAACATTTCACATAAAACACCGAAATTTATGTGTAGGCCAACATTAAAATTAAAAAAAAAAAAAAAAAAACTCTTGAAGCACTACTATTTTTATCATTGCTACAGGTTTTTTAATATTTTTTAAAATAGTTTAAGACCCAAGAAGTTGCAAAAATATATAGAACTTTGACCAGTGAAGATAACCAAATGAACACAACCATAGCACATTATCAAAATCAGGAAAGTGACTCTAGTACAATATTCTTCACTCAGGTGCAGATGTTATTTAGACTTCACCAGTTTTTACATGCACTCAAAAGTGTGTGTGTGTATGCATGTGTGTGTGTAGTTCTGTGAACTTTCCTTGAAAGTATAAATTTGGGTAAATATCAGTATAATAAAGACACAGATTTGTTCCATTACCGCAGATAAACTCTACTATATTAATACTTAATAGTCACATACTTCTCCAAACGCTAACTCCTGGAAAATTTTGTCACTTTGAGAATATTAACAAATAGGATCACGAAGTATATAAATATCCGAAATTGGCTTTTTTTTTTTTTTCTCAGCATAATGCTACTGAGATCTATCCTAGCAGCGTCTGCAAGTATTAAGGATTTGTCCTCATTATTGAGCAGCATCTAATTGTATGGATGTATCACAATTTGCTTATCTATTTACCCATGAAAATCTATTTACCCAATGGCTTACTTCCTGTCTTTGGCTATTACAAACAAAGCTGCTTGGAACTTTAATGACAGGTTTTGTGTGAATATAAGCCTTCATTTCCCTGGGGTAAATGCCCAATTGTCAGATAATATGGATGTTTATGTTTAATTTTATAAGAAACTGCTATTTCCACTTGTCAGGTACATGCAATTTTCTTTATTTCTCATGCTAAAAACAACTAAGAACCCTGGATTTTATATACAAAACAAATACAAAAAAATTAAAAGTGGAATAAAAAAAGCAATTCAGAAATGACCTGAAGACCCAAAGAATGACAGAGTATTGAGTTCCCTGGATTTATTGGGTTTACTCCTTGTTCCATGTATCCTAGACTTGGAACTGAAGAAGTTGGTAGCCCAGAAATGCCAATGGACAAAGGCCAAAAAAAAAAAAGCCTATCAAAATCTGGCTGCCAATCAAGAAAAATTTCAGATAATAACTCATCTATTCCAGACAAAGACAACAGAAAAATAATGTGCCCCAAGCCTACCAGTAAGGCCAATTGAAGAGTATAGACTTCTACCTTTGGAAGGCTGCATTGAGACACTCCCACTTCCCCTTCCCCATTAAGGAGGGGTCAGAGAAGACCAATCATGGAGCCAGGACATTCATCCTCATCAGCTGATGGTGAGGCTTCTAAACACACAATATTAATGAAGATTAGCTAGAGAGCCAGAATTCCCTACTCTCACCCACCAGCAAAGAGGAAGTCCATTGTTGGGCATGAACAGAGGCCCAGCAGGATACCTGTACTTTTTCTATCTGGCTGTAATGAGGCAGTTCCCCACCCCTTCCTCTACTAGTTCCTAGTCAGAGGAATTCAGTTAAGACAGGAAGTTTAAATAAGATTTAGAGTCTCAAAAAAAAAAAAAAAAAAAAAAAAAGATTTAGAGTCTCATAATATAGAAATGTCCAGGTTGCAATAAACAAAAATTGCTCATCATACCAAGAACCAGAACAATATCAAACTGAATGAAAAGTAACAATAAATGCCAAAATTGAGATGGCAGAGATGTTAGTTATCTGATAATGATTTTAAAGCAGCCAAGATAAAAATACTTCAATAAGCAATTAAAAATACACTTGAAACAAATAAAACAATAGGAAATTTCAGCAAGGAAGTAGAAGATAAAAAGAAGAACAAAACAGAAATGTTAGAAATGAAAAATAGGATAATCAAAATAAAAAGATCAGGAAATGAGCTCAACAACACAATGGAAGGGACAGAGGAAAGAATCAGTGAACTGAAAGACAGAAAAATAGAACTACCAGATCTGAATTCATGTCATCTGAGTCTTTAGAGAAGACAAAGAGGGCAGAAAAGCTAAAAAATAAAAAATAAAAAATAAAAAAAAAAAAGGAAGAAAAAAGGTTGGAGACTTCTCAAATTTGGGAAGAGTCATAAACTTACTGATTCAAGAACCCAAATAAATCCTAAGCAGAATAAACTTTAAAAAAGAAAAAAGGGGATCCCTGGGTGGCTCAGCGGTTTAGCACCTGCCTTTGGCCCAGGGCGCGATCCTGGAGTCCCAGAATCGAGTACCACATTGGGCTCCCAGCATGGAGCCTGCTTTTCCCTCTGCCTGTTTCTCTGCCTCTCTCTCTCTGTCTCTGTCTATCATGAATAAATAAAAAAAATAATCTTAAAAAGAAAAAGAAAAAAAATCCATGCCATATACACTATACTTAAACTCTTGATAACTAAAGACCACCCCTTCCCCCCCAAAAAAAAACCTCTTGAAAGCAGCTTAAGGAAACAATAACTTATTTTGGTGGAAAAATAATCCACATGACTGTGGATTTCTCATTTAAATCAGGGAGGTAAGAGTAAAGTGGCACAATTTATCTTAAGTGGTAAAAAGAACTAACCCCGAATCTCATATGTAGTGAAAATATCCTTCAAGGATGGTGGAAAAATCAATGCATTCTCAGATTAACAAAAACAATGAGAATTTGTCACTAACATACCCACCCTATAAGGATGGCTAAAAAAAGGTTCTCTAAACAGAAATGATGGAAAAAAAAAAATGAACCTTGTAATACCAGGAAGGAAAAATGAATATGGCAAGAAAAAGTATGGGTAAAGACAATAGGATTTTCTTCTCCTTATGGGTTTTGTAAATTATGTATTACAGTTAAAAATTATGACCCTAATATAGTTCAATTTTTTTAAATTTTTTATTGGAGTTCTATTTGCCAACATACAGCATAACACCCAGTGCTCATCCCGCCAAGTGCCCCCCTCAGTGCCCATCACCATCACCCCAACACCCCGCACACCTCCCTTTCCATTACCACTTGTTCATTTCCCAGAGTAGGTGTCTCTCATGTTTTGTCACCCTCACTGATATTTTCACGCATTTTCTCTCCTTTCCCTTTATTCCCTTTCATTAATTTTTATATTCCCAAAATGAATGAGACCATACAATGTTTGTACTTCTCCGACTGACTTATTTCACCCAGGATAATACCCTCCAGTTCCATCCACGACGAAGCAAATGGTGGGTATTTGTCATTTCTAGTGGCTGAGGAATATTCTATTGTATACATAAAACACATCTTCTTTATCCATTCATCTTTTGATGGACACCGAGGCTCCTAGCACAGTTTGATTATTGTGGACATTGCTGCTATAAACATCGGGGTGCAGGTGGGTCCTAGGACAGTTATATTTTATCTCTTTGAGGACCCTCAACACAGTTTTCCGGAGTGGCTCTACAAGTTCACATCCCCAACAGTGCGAGAGGGTTCCCCTTTCTCCACATCCTCTCCAACATTTGTTGGTTCCTGTCTTGTTAATTTTCACTTCTCACTGGTGTGAGGTGGGATCTCATTGCAGTTTTGATTTGTAATTTCCCTGTTGGCCAGTGATGCGGAGCCTTTTCTCATGTGCTTGTTGACCATGCCTATGTCTTCCTTGGTGAAATTTCTGTTCATGTCTCCTGCCCATTTCATGATTGGGTGGTTTGTTTCTTTGCTGTTGAGTTTAAGAAGTTCTTTATAGATCTTGGATACTAGCCCTTTATCTGATACGTCATTTGCAAATATCTTCTCCCATTCTGTAGGTTGTCTTTTAGTTTTGTGGACTGTTTCTTTTGCTGTCCAGAAGCTTTTTATCTTGATGAAGTCCCAATAATTCATGTTTGCTTTTGTTTATCTTGCCCTCACTGATGTATCTTGCAAGAAGTTGCTGTGGCCAAGTTCAAAAAGGGTGTTGCCTGTGTTTGGATTTTGATGGAATCTTGTCTCACAATTAGATCTTTCAACAATTTTGAGTTTATCTTTGTGTATGGTGTAAGAGAGTGGTCTAGTTTCATTCTTCTGCATGTGGATGTCCAATTTTCCCAGCACCATTTATTGAAGAGACTGTCTTTTTTTCCAGTGGATAGTCTTTTCTGCTTTGTTGAATATTAGTTGACCATAAAGTTGAGGGGCCACTTCTGGGTTCTCTATTCTGTTCCATTGATCTATGTGTTTTTGTGCCAGTACCACACTGTCTTGATCACTACAGCTTTCTAGTACAACCTGAAATCTGGCATTGTGATGCCCCCAGCTGTGGTTTTCTGTTTTAATATACCTCTGGCTATTCGGGGTCTTTTCTGATTTCACACAAATCTTAAGATGATTTGTTCCAACTCTCTGAAGAAAGTCCATGGCATTTTGATAGGGATTGCATTAAATGTGTAAATTGCCCTGGGTAACATAGACATTTTCACAATATTAATTCTTCAATCCATGAGCATGGACTATTTTTTCATATCTTTGTGTCTTCCTCAATTTCTTTCAGAAGTGTTCTGTAGTTTTGAGGGCATAGATCCTTTACCTCTTTGGTTAGGTTTATTCCTAGGTATCTTATGCTTTTGGGTGCAATTATAAATGGGATTGACTCCTTAATTTCTCTTTCTTCAGTCTCATTGTTAGTGTATAGAAATGCCACTGATTTCTGGGCATTGATTTTGTATCTTGCCACACTGCCAAATTGCTGTATGAGTTCTAGCAATCTTGGGGTGGAGTCTTTTGAGTTTTTGATGTACAGTATCATTTCATCTGCAAAGAGGGAGAGTTTGACTTCTTTGCCAATTTGAATGCCTTTGATTTCATTTTGTTGCCGATTGCTGAGGCTAGGACTTCTAGTACTATGCTGAATAGCAGTGGTGAGAGTGGACATCTCTGTCGTGTTCCTGATCTTAGGGGAAAGGATCCCAGTGTCTCCCCACTGAGAATCATATTTGCTGTGGGCTTTTCGTAGATGGCATTTAAGATGCTGAGGGAGGTTCCCTCTATCCCTACACTCTCAAGAGTTTTGATCAGGAATGAATGCTGTATTTTTGTCAAATGCTTTCTCTGCATCTATTGAGAGGATCCTATGGTTCTTGTTTTTTCTCTTGTTGATATGATCTATCACATTGACTGCTTTACAAGTGTTGAACCAGCCTTGCATCCCAGGGATAAATCTCACTTCATCATGGTGAACTATCTTCCTAATGTACTGCTGGATCCTATTGGCTAGTATCTCGTTGAGAATTTTTGCATCTGTGTTCATCGGGGACATTGGTCTATAATTCTCCTTTTTGGTGGGGTCTTTGTCTGGTTTTGGAATTAAGGTGATTCTGGCCTCATAGAACAAGTTTGGAAGTATTCCATCCCTTTCTATCTTTCAGAACAACTTTAGTAGAATAGGTATTGTCTCTTCTTTAAACATTTGATACAATTCCCCTGGGAAGCCATCTGGCCTTGGACTTTTGTGTCTTGGGAGGTTTTTGATGACTGCTGTAATTTCCTCTCTGGTTATTGGCCTGTTTAGGTTTTCTATTTCTTCCTGTTCCAGTTTTGGTAGTTCCTGGTTTTCCTGAAATGCATTCATTTCTTCTAGATTTCCTAATTTATTGGTGTATAGCTACTCATAATATGTTTTTAAAATCATTTGTATTTCCCTGGTATTGATTGTGATTTCTCCTCTTCCCTTCGTGATTTTATTAATTAGACACTTTTTTTTGTTTTTAATAAGGCTGGCTAATGGTTTATCTTTCTTATTAATTCTTTCAAAGAACCAACTCTAGGGGTTGTTGATCTATTCTACAGTTCTTCTGGTCTCTATTTCATTGAGTTCTGCTCGAATCTTTATTAACTCTCTTCTGCTTGGTGTAGGTTTTCTTTGATGTTTTTTTCTCCAGTTCCTTTAGGTACAAGGTTAGCTTGTGTATTTGAGTTTTTTCCAATTTTTTGAGGGATGCTTGTATTGCAATATATTTCCCTCTGAGGACTGCTTTTGCTGTATCCCAAAGATTTTGAATGGTTGTATCATCATTCTCATTAGTTTCCATGAATCTTTTCAATTCTTCTCTAATTTCCTGGTTGACCCTTTCATCTTTTAGCAGGATGCTCTTTAACCTCCACGTGTTTGAATTTCTTCCAAATTTCTTCTTGTGATTGAGTTCTAGTTTTAAAGCATTATGGTCTGAAAATATGCAGGGGACAATCCCAATCTTTTGGTATCAGGTAAGACCTGATTTGTGACTCAGTCTGTGGTCTATTCTGGAGAAAGTTCTATGTGCACTTGAGAAGAATGTGTATTCAGTTGCGTTTGGATACAAAGTCTGTAAATATCTCTGAAATATATCTGGTCCAGTGTATCATTTGAAGCTCTTGTTTCTTTGGAGATGTTGTGTTTAGAAGATCTGTCATTTGCAGAAAGTGTGGTGTTGAAGTCTTCCAGTATTAGTTTATTATTATCTAAGTATATCTTTACTTTGGTTATTGATTGATATATTTGGCAGCTCCCACATTAGGGGTATAAATATTCATGATTGTTATGTCCTCTAGTTGGATAGATCCTTTAAGTATGATACAGTGTCCTTCTTCATCTCTTACTACAGTCTTTAGGATAAACTTTAATTTATCTGATATGAGGATTGCTACCCCTGCTTTCTTTTGAGGACCATTTGAATGGTAAATGGTTCTCCAGTCTTTCATTTTCAGGCTGTAGGTGTCCTTAGATCTAAAATGAGTCTCTTGTAGACAGCAAATAGATGGGTCTTGCTTTTTTATCTAGTTTGGAATCCTGCTTATTTTGATGGGATTATTTAGCCCATTCATGTTCAGAGTTACTATTGAAAGATATGAATTTAGTGTCAACATAATATTATTCAGCCTCTGTTTTTGTGGATTGTTTCTTTGGAATTCCTCTTTCTTTTACAGAGTCCCCCTTAATATTTCTTGCAGAGCTGGTTTGGTGGTCACATATTCTTTTAGTTTTTGCCTATCTTGGAAAGTCTTTATCTCTCCTTCTATTCTGAATGAGAGCCTTGCTGGATAAAGTAATCTTGGCTGCATGTTCTTCTCATTTAGGGCCCTGAATACATCCTGCCAGCCCTTTCTGGCCAGCCAGGTCTCTGTGGAGAGGTCTGCTGTTAATCAAATATTTCTCCCCATATAAGTTAGGGATCTCCTGTCTTCTGCTGCTTTAGGACTTTCTCTTTATCTTTGGAATTTGCATGTTGCACTATTAAATGTCGAGGTGTTGAATTTTTTTTTTTTTTTCGATTTTAGGGGGGACCTCTCTATCTCCTGGATCTGAATGTTTCCCTCCCCAAATTAGGGAAGTTCTCAGCTACGATTTGTTCAAATATGCTTTCTGGTCCTCTTTCCCTCCTGGTGCCCTCTGGAACCTCAAGTAAATGTAGATTTTTTCCTTCTGAGGCTATCATTTATTTCCCTTAACCTTTCCTCATGGTCTTTTAATTGCCTTTCTCTTTTCCTCAGCTTCCTTCTTGCCATCAACTTGTCTTCTATGTCACTTGCTCATTCTCCTACCTCATTAACCCTCGTTGTTGGGACCTCCAGTTTGGATTGCATCTCATTTAACTGACTTTTAATTTCGGCGTGATTAGATCTAAATTCTGCAGTCATGAAGTCTCTTGAATCCTTTATGCTTTTTCCTAGAGCCACCAGTAGTAGCTTTATAACTGTGCTTCTAAATTGGCTTTCTGACATTGAATTGTAATCCAAATTCTGCAACTCTGTGTGAGAGAGTACTGTTTCTGATTCTTTCTTTTGTGGTGAGTTCTTTCTTCTAGTCATTTTGCTCAGTGCAGAGTGGCTAAAAACAAGTTGTACTGGAAAAAGGACAAAAAGAGAAAAAGGGGGGAGGGTAACAAACAAAAAACAAAACACAAGAAGGGGTATCCTGATTCTATATACTGTAAGTCCCTAGACTTCCCCTGGAACTTTCCAGCGCTGCTTGGTCAAGAACTTGCTCTTCTCCTGTCCTTCCAGCTGGTTTTCTGGGGGAGGGGCTGCTGTGCTGATTCTCAGGTGTGTGCACCTGGGGGAGCTGCCCCGCCCCGTCAGGTGCTTGGCTCCGTGGGAGCTGCTTATCCTGTGAGGCCCCTGCTCCCTGGTGGCCCTGTGTAGTCCCAGGTACAAGGTGACACCAGGAGGAGCAGCAACAGTGGCGGCGGCCAGCTCTCCAGCTCTGGAGTCAGGTCCCCCAGTAACTACCACAGTCTCCCAGTCCACAGCGGCCTGGATGCTCCGGGGGCGGTGGCCGCTGATCTGCACAGCTCCAGCCGCCCGGTGGCAGGAGTGTCCTCCATGCCCTGTGTTCTCCCGGCCTCCACCGTCCCGGGGGGAGCGCCGGATCCTGGGCTGTGTCCCCCGGCGCCCTGGGCTCGGGGCCTGCACCCCTGGAATCGCGCTCCCAGGGCCGCGCAGCCCCCTCCGAGTGGAGCCGCCTCCGGAGCTGCTCCCGAGGCCCTGCCGGGAGTGCGCTGCAGCCCTTTAGGGAGCTCGGCCGCGGGGTGTGGCGGCTCTCCCCGGGGCGCAGGTGTCTGTTGGTGCCCCTGGGAGCCGAGGGCATCCCCGCCCCTCCTGGGATCCTGCCCGAGGTCCCCGCGAGAGCCCTTCCCTCTGGGAATGTTGGTGCAGCTCCTGCTTCTCCCGGACTGGGCTCTCCTGTCCTGGGGACACTCGCCGCGGCCTTAGCCCGGCTCCTCGCGGGCCCCTCCCCCTTGGAGGATTTTTTATTTGTTTATTTTTTTCGTCTTCCTACCTTGATAGAAGTGCGAACTATTCTCTCGGTAGCATTCTAGCTGTTCTCTCTTTAAATCTCAGGCCGAAGTCTTAGGTTTTCAGGATGATTTGAAAGTTATCTAGGTAATTTGGTGGGGACAGGTGACTTGGGGAATCCTACTCTTCCATCATCTTGCCCCACCTTCCCCCCTAATATAGCTTTAAATGTATATAGGTAAAATGTTTAAGGTAATGACACTGTAAATGTAATGACACTGTAAATGTAGGAAGGCAAAAAGATGTAAAAGGAAGTAAGATTTCTATGCTTTACTCAAACTGATAAAGTGACAGTACCAGTATACTGTGATAAGTTATATAGTATAGGTACTATAAGCAAGATTGAGGGGTATTGGTGGAGGGACAGGCACATAGATTACAACGGAACAGAAAGATTAGAAAACCCAGAGACTGACCCACATAAATATGCCAAAGGATTCTTAACAAAAAAGCAAAAGCAATTAAATGAGAGAAAAAGATCTTTTCAAGAAATAGTGCTAGAGTAACTGGATATTCACAGACAAAAAATAAATCCTGATCAATGTTTTACACCTTATACAAAAATTAATTCAAAATAAATAATGGACTAAAAAACTTTCATGAAAAAAAAGTAGAAAATCTTTGATTCTACAGATAAATAGAGTTCTTATCCTGGATTCCAAAAGTATGATTTATAAAAGGAAAACTAGATTTCATCAAAATTTATAACTTTTGTTCTATGAATGACATTTTTAAGAGAAAATACTTGTAAACCACATACCCAACAAAGCACTAATACCTATAATATATAAAGAACTTTTAAAAATAAAAAATAAAAAATTTCAATTAGAAAATGGGCAAAAGACATAAAGAGACATTTCATTAAAGATGATAGACTAATGGCAAATGAGCAAATCAGCCATTAAAAGTTCAACCATTTGGAAAATGCAGATTAAAATCAAAACAAGGGTATCCCTGGGTGGCCCAGCGGTTTAGCACCTGCTTTTGGGCCAGGGAGTGATACTGGAGTCCCGGGATGGAGTCCCACATCGTGCTCCCTGCATGGAGCCCGCTTCTCCCTCTGCCTGTGTCTTTCTCTCTCTCCCTCTCTCTGTCTCTCTCTGTCTCTCATGAATAAATAAATAAGATCTTTAAAAAAATAAAATAAATACAGTCAAAACAAGATGTCAAATGCCTATCAAAACGGCATATATATATATATATATATATATATATATATATTCAACAGAAATGCTGGTGAGGACACAGAGACATTGGATTACTCATACATTGCTGGTAGGAATGTAAAATGCTACAGTCACCCTGGAAAATATTCTTACAAACTCTTTAAAAAGTAAACATATAACTACCATATGATCCAGCAACTGAGCTCTTGAGGATATAACCCAGAGAAATGAAGACTTCTGTTGGCACAAAAACTTGTACATGAATGTTTATAGCAGCCATAGTCAAAATAGCCAAAAACTAGGAACCACTATGGATGTCCTTCAGTAGGTGAGACATACTTGGCAAATCCATACCATGGAATCCTTCTCAGCAATATAAAGGAATTACTGATACATGCAACAATCTGGATGAAACTCTAGAGAAATATATTGAGAGAAAAGGACAATACCAAACCTACACACTATATTATTCCACTTATAAAACATTCTCAAAATGACAAGAGGGCTAAGGAGAGGATATGGTGAGAGGGAAGTGAGTGTGACTGCAAAAGGGAATCATGAGAGATCCTTGTGATGACAAAGTACTCTTTCTCTTGACTGTCAATGTCAATATCTTGGCAATGATACTGCGCCATTGTTTTGCAAATGAAAAATTAGAACTTCTCTGAAAGAAATAAAATGTATAAAAAAGAACCAAATAGAAATTATAGAACTGATATTGTAGTATAGCTCTACGATGTGTTACCATTGGGGAGAACTGGGTACAGCGTACATGGAATCTCTCTGTATTATTTCTTACAACTACATATAAATCTACAATTATCTCAAAATAAATATTCTAACAAAAAAAACTATAAAACTCCTTTAGAGAAGGGTTATACCATTTTATATTATCATCAGCAATGATGAGAGAACTAGTTTCTCTGCATTCTCAGCAGCATTTGGTGTTGCATCATTTAAAAATTGTAGCCATTCTATGGGGTACCTGGGTGGCATATTTGGTTAAGTGTCTGACTCTTGGTTTCAGCTCAGTGTGTGTCTCAGGGTCATTATCTCAGGGTCGTGATCTCAGGTTCATGAGATCAAGCCCCACATTGAGCTCCACACAGTCTGCTTAAGACTTTCTCTCCCTCTCGCTCTGCCCCTCCCCACTTTGTGCAGCTGCACTCTCTCTCCCAAATAAATAAATTTTTCAAAAAATTGTTAGCGATTCTAATAGGTGTGTTGTGGTGCCCATAATTTTTAACCTTTAAATATATGACACGCTGGAATAATGAAGTGTTTTTCTTCAATATAAAAAAGACTGATTCCAGGGATCCCTGGTGGCGCAGTGGTTTAGCGCCTGCCTTTGGCCCAGGGCCCGATCCTGGAGACTCGGGATCGAATCCCACGTCGGGCTCCCGGTGCATGGGGTCTGCTTCTCCCTCTGCCTATGTCTCTGCCTCTCTCTCTCTCACTGTGTGCCTATCATAAAAAAAAAAAAAAAAAAAAAAAAAAAAGACTGATTCCCTTTTTGAGGGTTGCTCTATGCCCTGCACACTGCTATGTTTGCTTTCATTATACTCAGAGTTCACAGATCATTGCGTATTCCCTCTTGTACTTGACTTCCTGGAAGCTTGTGCAGGGGTTTTACTGCTGCAAGGGACTAACACATCCTAGCTTTATGCTATCCACCAGAGATACAGGTAAAGGAAGAGGGAACAATCCAGGGGCAGATGCTAGTGGGAAATAAATTAGAAGCATTGAAAAGTGGGGACAGAATTGAGCTTAATTCTACCCTCGACCTGCATGCGGAATGTCCATAGATTGATTGGATAGTCTAGTCCAAGGAAGGTTATAACTGTAGGTCCTGATCATTTTAGGTCAGTGATGAGGTCCAACAGAAATCTGATCTAGGAGGAATGAGTAGACACAAGGCTTGCAAAACACAGAACAGAAATGATCAAAATGATCCGATTTTTCTAGGAGCCTTAAAGTGAGACAAAAGAGCACTAAAACAGAATATAGTGTAACCCCACAGGAGAGAGTTGGAAAGAATATGGCAGGCAACAGATCCAGAGAAAGGCTTTCCTGCAGAATCCCCTATCCTTGAAGGGGAGGAATGAATTCAAGAGGAGAAAAACAAGCCAGGAAGCTAAGAAACCCAGACAGAACAGGTGAACAAACTAATTCATTTTTAAAGTCATCCCATTTTGGTGTATAGAGTATTAGATTCACTGATATTCTCACTTCTTTTTATCCACAAGAGAGAAGGAGATGCTTCCAAAAGATAGTTGGACATAATTTTAAACAGTAAGAAGATGACCTGGGGTTGGAGTATATAGGCCTAATTTTTTAGTTAACTACAGTTATACCTGACAAATATATTTTGGTTTGATCATCCTTTTGCTATCATGCATTCCTTAGTGAACATTACTGCTTTTATTATACCTATTTATTTTTAGTGTAAAATCGCTTGCCTCCTTTTTGAAAATAGGTGGATATATATAATAATAAATAAACCAGAGGCGCCTGGGTGGCACAGTTGATTAAGTGTGTGATGATCCCAGAGTCCTGGGATGGAGTCTGGCATCAGGCTCCCTGCTCAGCAGGGAGTTTGCTCCTCTCTCTCCCTCTACCCCTTTCCCATGCTCATGCTCTCTTTCTCACACACACACACACACACACACTCTCAAATTAATAAAATCTTTAAAAAATAATAATAAATAACCAATCTAAATAAGACAATGTTGAATTCAGAAAAAAAAGCGAACTACATATTCAGGATAACAGGGTTTACTAAGAAGTGAATTTGACTCCATTTACGTATTTGGACAAAATGAAAAATTTTGATCACGGCAACAAAGATATTTGAGGACATTCCATTTCCTAATCTCTTTCTGTGTGGAAGAGATCATGAAAAGAACAGATGTTTCAAAATTATGGCCATTGGTTTTACATTCTAAATCCCAAGACATTAAAAAAAAAGGAATTCTCTGCCAAAATATCTACCTAATCATTATGCCTTCCCTCATCCAGAGGCATAGGTTCTATTTAGGATGTCCAGATGGTAGCAGAGTAATGTTTGTTTCCTGTTAAAATCAGTAAATTGTCAATTACGGCTAAGGACTGTTAAAGTTAAAAAAATTTTTTTTTTAAATCATGCCTCACAGTCTGCATTATTTACTTTCTTGACCCAGACTTGCAATTCTCATCAGAATAATTTCTTGGGCATTTTATGTTTCTTATCCCAATTATTTCAGCTTTTAAAACTGACTGCAAAGTTCATTCTTTATGCATGACATGAAGAGTGCAGTTTAAATCATAGTAGAGAGGACACAGCACGAGAGATATGCTTCGAAGTGTATTTTTTCTATTACATGACAGCTTTTGATTTGTCATTTTCAAGTAACCCACATGAACTGTTTTATGTGTTCAATATGCTATGCCTTCCTCATCAATAAAGTATTTATAAGTGGAACTCTTGCAACTGAAACAGTAATAATACCATCAAGATTTAAATTGTTTCTTAGCTATTAGAAAAGCAAATAAGAAGTTTACTGTCCAAAATGAACAATCAAAATACCTGGAGAAATCCTGTAATGTATTAAAAATTAAAAAATAGAAAACTTCCCTACCCATCCCCAAAAATCTAACATAGGAATCAAGATCACTTTGTTAAAATTCAAAAGTCCATATAACATGTTGAAAAGTCCATATAACAAGTCCAAAACATGTATATAACAGTCCATATAACAAGTCCATAATAAAAGGTCTTTCAGCAACTATTATTTGCCCAAACTTATAGCAGTTTCTAGTACACAATCATAAGACAACTTACAACTGAACTAAAATGTCCTGAAGGTCAAGGCATTTAAAAAGAACAATTTAAAAATGGATGTTTTCTAATCAAGTTACAACTCTAAAAATAAATCTAATAAAATTCTTTTTAAAAATATCATCTTAGATTATAAACAATCCTTCATATATAATTTACATAAAATTATAATAGACAGAGATGTTCCTTGGCCTACATGCAGTATTACAAATTTACCAGACACCTCTACCTACATGCCACACTGCAAGACTCAGGATCTAGGTGTTAATCTATCTGGACAATATCTTAATTACCACATATTACCATAAAGCAATAAAACTTCATTTGGATCTGACAGTCCATCTGTTAAAGTTCCTGGTATTTCAGATGAATGAAAATAAATCAAACTTTATTTCATGGAAATTGTTTCTGAGGTTCTTTGTAGGTTAATAAGGTCAAATTCTAAAGTTTATTCATAAAAAGAGAAGGAATAAGAGGTAAAAAAATTAAAATTCAATATATTTTATTAGTTTGTTTGCTGTCATATAAAAATTGGAAATAAGTGACTCTGCAATCAGTGCTAAAATAAGTGTTGGCATTCACCAGAAATCAATACTGCTTAAAAGTGGCAGTGACATACATAGGTTGGACAAAATATGACCCACTCTGATGCACCAGGTCTACTGGAGGATGCAAAACACATTAATAACAGTATTCTTGAGAAAATCACTTCAGAAGAATGGTGTTTATGATAGTCAAACATAGGATGAATTTTATTACTTAAATAATAAGGTTGGATGGTTTTCATTCATAGAATGAGTTATGACATTTAAAATGGTCCTATTTTTCCTTGCTCTTACAGTACTGGTTCTCTGAGGTAGGCTGCACTTCCTATTGCAGTCCCTAGATGACCTAGGTAGACAACTACAGAATGGTGTTTGCATCTGAATATTCTAGAGGTCAGTTTTTTATACCATTTTCATCTCCTATATTATTTGTGTATATGTACATGTGTGTGCATGTGCGTGTGTTACATTAAGCATAGCTGTCCATTTCCAAGCAACAAAGTATGAATAGCAAACAATTCTGTCTAGCATCTCCATGAAACTCACCACTTTCTTGTGATATGTCAAAAGTTTCTCTAACAATCCTAACAATTGCTTGCTTTTTAAAAGTCTCTAGAAAGGGCTCTTTAAGACAGGTAGCAAGAACTCTTCCTCTCTTGGCTGGTCAAAAAGCACAGGTAGAATTATTAATAACTATGCAATAGAGCTTGAATACTTAAACACAGAAATACACATGCTATTAAAATATTTTCATATTTAGAAGGTCAAAAAAAGAAGAAGAAGAAGAAGAAGGAGGAGGAGGAGGAGGAGGAGGAGGAGGAGGAGGAGGAGGAGGAGGAGGAGGAAATGTGAATGCTTAAAGGAAAGACAAAGCTCCAAATTGCAGCATTAGGTGGATCCTTGAGCCCTGTTCAACACCAGAGTGGCAGAGATGGGAACTAGTAGCAGCCATTATTGTCTTCAGTTGATGACACAAGTAAAACCTCTGAGAGTCTTGGGACTTTCCAAGGGACCTACAAATTATGCATGACTCACATATTTGGAGATCACCTTGGTCAACCTATAAAATGGAGGATTTGAAGGGTGCCTGGGTGGCTCAACCGGTTAAGCATCTGCCTTCAGATCAAGTCATGATCACAGGGTCCTGGAATCTAGCCTAGCATCAGGCTCCCTGCTTGGGGAGCTAAGCTCCTGCTTAGCAAGGAGCCTGTTTCTCCCTCTCCCTCTGCCTGCTGTTCCCCCTTGCTTGTGCTTTCTGTGTCAAATGAGTAAATTAAAATAAAAGAGAATTTGTTGTAAAAGCTTTGGAGGTCAGCCTTAAATCCATTTAACATCTATATAACTAAAAAAATTGTTGAAATCATAGTTATAAAATTTACAAATAAGTCTTGAAAATTTTAGAAATCATAATATAAGCTGAAATCATAATATAAGCTATAAATATAATAGAAATCATAATATAAACAAAGAACAAGAGAAAAGTGTAAAAGTGCTGACATTCTAATTTTGCATACAGAAAGGTTAAGAGGTAATGCTTGAAACTAATAAATCAAGTAAATAGATTTGAGTATATAATCTTGGTGTTATAAAATTTCTAACCAAAAAGCGGACCAACAATGAAAAAATGAGGGTTGGTGGTTGTGGAAGGAACTATATAAGTATACTAGCTTCATCCTCTCCCATAGCTGACTACTTTAGAGGTTATTTATTCTACAGGATAGGATTTATATAGATAATGTATTAAAATTACCAGATGTTATCTAGTATTTATTTATATAAAATACAATTATTTGTCTAAATGACAATTGTATATTATCTTATTCATTTAGAAAAAACAAACTGTTAGAATGTTTAGTTTATATCCCTTAAGAAGAGTAAATTCAAAAAACACAATTATTATACCTAATAAAGTTCAGGGAGATAGCAGGCAATTATACTTCCATTTGATAAATATTCCTAGCAGTTAGTTTATTGCTCCCAAATATAAATACTGAAATTTGCCTTTACTTCTAAAATTCATAATTTCTCCTTAAAGATAGAAGAGTCATAACAATTCTCAGTCACAACAATTAGTAAAAAAAAAAAAAAGTCAAAAAAAGTCACTTTGGAACAGATATGCATATTATTGGATCATTTTTTAAATTCACTTTGCTAGAATCTGTTTTTTATGTTTCATATAGACCACTTACATTTTTAGCAGCTTTATGATTGACATCATACTATCGGCTCATTTAAAGTCCACAATTCAGTGGCTTTTGTATATTCATAGGCTTGTTCAACTACTGCCATAATCAATTATTGAACTTACACTATCCCCCCAAGAAACCCATACCAATTAGTATTCACTCTATGTTGTCTTCCAATCCTCACCTCAATCCCAACTACCCCACCTCGACTCCATCCTAGGAAACCAGGAGATTGTTTCCTGCATCAATAGATTTGTCTATTTTGAAACATTTCATAGAAATGGAATTATATAATATGTAGTCTTTTATGACTAGCTTTTTTCACCCAGCATAAAGTTTCCAAAGTTCATTCATGCTATAAGATTCAGTACTTCCTTCCTTTTTATGGATGAACTACTTTCTTTTCTGAATATAATACATTTTTTATCCATTTACCAGTTGATGGACATTTGGATTGTTCCCATTTGGGGGCTACTATGGATAATGTTGCTATGAACATTCACATACAAGTTATTGTATTAATGTATGTCTTTTTATCTCTCAGGTATAAACCTAGAAGTAGAATTGCGATATTTTGCAATTTGAGAACCTGTCATAACATTTTCCAAAGTGGGCATACCATCTTAGAGTCCCACCCACAACATAGGAGAGTTTCGTTTTTTTCATATCCTAATCAGCAGTTGTGGTTTTGCTTTACATTTCTCTGATGGCTAACAATGTTCAGCATCTTTCATATTCTTATTGGTCATTCAAAAAACTTCACTGGAGAGGTGTGTGTGTGTGTGTATTCAGAACCCTCACACACTCCTTTTTTACTATTTTCTCCAATTCTTTGAGTTGGTTTTCACTTTCTTTGTGGTATGATTGAAGCAAAAGTTTTAAATTTTTATGAACTCCACAGTATCTATCTTTCTTTTATTGCTTATGCTTTTGGTGTCACATGGAAGAATTCATCACCTAACTAAGGTCATGAATTTTATACCTACGATTTCTTCTAAGAGTTTTACAGCTTTCATTCTTACATTTAAGATCTATGATCCATTTTGGAGTTAACTTTCATGGATGGTGTAAGGAAGAGGTTTTGCCTTTATTCTCCTACATGTGGATATCCAGTTATGCTATTACCATTTGTTGAAGATTATTCTTTTCCCATTGAATAGCCTTGGCACTCTTATTGCAAGTCATCTGTCCATCAATGTAAGAGTTTATTTCTGAACTATCAATTTCATATCATTAGTCTATATGTCTATTCCTATACTAGTATGACACCACACCACTGTATCTTTGTAATAAATTTTGAAATTGGAAAGTTTAAATCCTCCAACTTTGTCCTTCCTTTTTAAGATTGTGCCAACTATTCTGGGTCCCTTGCATTTCTATAGACTATTTCTATTTAAAGTAATATATTGATATTAGGGCTTAAGTCTGTCATTTTATAGTTTGCTATGCTTTTTTATCATTTTTAAAGTTTCTTCATTTATTTACAGTGTCTTTTAGTATATTGCTTTGGATCATTTTCTTAGTGTTTCTCTATATATGATACAATACACATATATAACTTATCATAGTCTAACTATATTAGCAATTAATGGGCATGGGGGAGGATCAACTTTCTGTTCAGCACCCCTGAAACCATGTAGGGGGGAAGGTATAGTTTTTCTGATGGTGTTTGGAAGATACTGCCAATTTTTGTTTTGTTTTTTTTTTTTTTTTGTTAGGTTGTCCTTTTCTTGGTCCTTTAGCTAAGGGAAACAGGATTTTCTTGGAGCTTTTGATGTCTCTGCCTATTGATGGTCCAGGATTGGAAACTTCTGCAGCACTCCATCCAGGATATTTGAGAAACAATAAAGAAATCCAAGGATCTCATGGCTGTATAGTTCCTCCAATCCCTCAAATCCCTAGGCAGCTCACCTTCTTCTTTGATCTTTCAGAGAGCTCCTGTTCTTGTTATATCTAGAGAGTTTTAGTTGTAAGGGGGAGGACTTGGCAGGAATGGGGCTACTCCATCTTAGTGGAACTGAAAGTAATATTTCATTTAGTATGAAGAATGCCCATCTATGTCATTTGAATTCCACTGATACACTCTAATCTTTCCTTAGGAGGGTTAGAATATTTGAGTGAAGATACCAAATTATTCCCTTTGCTACTAATATGCAGGCAAACATTCATTTATGTTTATCTAAAAGTAATTGTAAACATTTTAAAATAATTATATGGTTAAGTCACTTCAATTAGTTAAAACAGTTGGATGAGAACACAACAGAATATTTCAAGTAACAGCTGAGTAGAAGATTTTAATCTCATTACAACAGACGTCAGCATTCTACCTGAGGCAAAACTAATTGCAGCAGCTTCTACCCACAGTCCCAACTCATCACATACTCACAGTGAATAACCATGCAAAAGAAAATGTGCTAATGGAGAGATACGGTGCACACAGGTTGTATTTGGGCCTTTGTAGTCATGCAAGCTAGCACTTGATGTAGGCAGAGCCTTGTGTACATACCAGAAGGTGTCCATGTTATTTCCAAGTCCTGTCCTTGGTGCCAACATTTAATGAAATGCTGGTAACATGCACTCCTTTTAGAAACAAATGGACTATGTGTTTTTGGTTGGGACAAAGCTGATTTATCATCTCAGTTCCATGTTAGGTAGATTACTTAACATCTCAGAACCTCAGTTTCCTTATCTAGAACACATGGGCTCCTAAAGCTGTTAATTCTCCAGCTGTTAAGTGAAAGTATATAAAGTACCTTTTGCAGTACTTTGGCTAACAGAAAATGTTAAATAAGTACGTATTTAACACCCTGATTTTTCACCTGAAAAACAGTGGATCTAGAGCTCACATATCTCTGGGCCACCTAGATTGGCTTTGACATTCCCCCAAATTCTAATTTAAGGGGTAGAATCCCAACTCTATAATGCTGAATACCAACCAAAAAATGATATTATGGGTTCGCATACCCACTTTTGTTCTAAGGAAATCTCTCTCCCAAATGTGTGTTTAAAAAAACACACGCACACACACACAAAAACAAAAGCTTGGCTTCAAAATGCACTCGTATTTAATTTGAATAAATGTAAAAATTCTAATCTTCCTGATAAACTTTCTCTATAAGTCATCAAATTCCAAGTATACTTTCTCTAAACATATACTCAAGGACAAATCTCAAGAACTTCCATTTTAATTCTGTATTTTTTTTCCTAAGAGTTGTTTGAGGATTAAAAGGAATTTTTATATCATGTAAGATTCCCCCACACATATCCCTTACAAATAAACAACAGAATCTCATTAATTAAATATTCGTTCATCACTCCCTCTTTCCCAGTATTCACTAAACTAAAGGGTAATTCTGGGTTAAGTGGAGTTTCTGAAGATCAAACTGCTATCATAAATTCTACCTTCCTGATCTACAGGGATGGGGAACACTTCAAATAATAAGTCCAGTTTATCCAATGGAATGTTCTCTGAAAGAGTAACCCAAATTCTCCAGGTTGTAATCCTGGCTTGACACTGATGGCAAATCAGTTGCACAGCCCTGGCAAATTATTAAACTGCTCAGGCTTGAGTTTCCCAGCTAAGTGCCAGTAACAGCACAGCATTCCTCTTCAACAAGCATTTTCTCATCTAGCCTGACCACTCCTTCCAGTGTCAAGGGAAATGTCAGCAGCCATTCCTGCCCTCATTTAATGGCAGAGAAATGAACGTTGAGAATCTTGGTGTTTCCCACAGGGTGATCTACAAATTGTAGATTCATAGGCAGCCGCTGAGATAGAAAAAACATTGCCTTTGAGGGCTAAAAACTGGAAAAGCATAGGAATATGGAAAGGAGGATTAAAAGCCCAAAATAATAGCAGCTAACAGATATTAAGGTGGCAGATGAAAGGATAAAGAAAGAGCAAAACAGCTATACAGGACATGGGGAAATGAGACAGTCAAGAAAGTTGAGTTCTGTGGATGACTCTTATTGCCATCCAGGGCCAGGAATTTTAATAGTAATAGTCACTTAAACTGTGACAGATAGAAAACCATGATTCAAAGTTTTGAAATGATTCAGATAATGGAAGAATTAAAGTTAGCAAGAATGCTTCCCAATATCTTACTTCAACTTGGACTTGGTCTTGACTCATATCCTACCACCTCTGATGGACATTAGCCAGCTGCCCATGCCCTAACACTCTAAATTTTGGCTCAGTAGGTTTGGAATATATATTTTCTGCAAACCTCCTTGCTTAATGCTGAAGCCTAACACATTTTGAAATTGTCCATCCTATGCCATAGACCTTTTTTTCCATGTGCACTTTACTCTTCTTATGGCTAACTCTATTGGTGGGGTGGGGGGTGAGTGCATAAGATGTGGTTGTCTGCTACTTTCCTGAGAAAATAGGTGTGAGGACATCTTTATCCATGACCTTTATCCACACTCTTCTTCCAACAGGCTATGAATAATCTAAATTTTACTTCTTATAAAGATTAAAAGAGATAAGTCAGCATAAGAGAGAACTCAATATGTCACTGAAATATAAATGAATGAGAAATGGAGTCCTTTTCAAGAAAATAATGCAAGAACCATTGATTGCATCATTCCATGGTCAAATTAAATAAAGAATAAAACCAAGATGTTCTAATACTAGGTTGAGCATGGCACTTATGGTTTCTAATCTCCTTAATGAGAAGTCCTTGTTATTTTAAGGACAAAGATAAAAAGCATATACTTTTATCTGTAAAAAAGTATTAAAAGAATTAAACATTTTTTAAATGTAACATTCATTCAGTGCCATCCTGAAAAAAAATTCAATGATCAACTTAAAACAAAGTAGAGAAAAATGAAGTTTCAGCTTTAAAATAACTCTATATATATCCATGCATATATAGCCTTCAAAAAAATACAGAAGAATGTTGTTACACATACAAAAGCATATTAAATTATAGCCAACTTTACAGTGGTAATTGCATAACAACTCAGGAATATCCTCGAAGTTTAATATGTAAACATTTAAATAAAAGAATATTAAGCTGCCTTTTTATCTTTTATAATTTCAATTTACTTAATAACTATAAAGCTCTATTCTTATACATTCCTTTATAAAATAATACAAGTGCATAGTCATGTCTCAAATGGTAATCCACCTCAAAATCTAGGTAAGGAAGTTATGCCCTTTTAGTTCAGCCATCTTTGTAACAAATAATAATTGCAGTGGCAGAACTGATCACTCCATCAATCTGTACCCCAATCATCTGGCATATTTATAAACAAAAGTCTATTGTTAATTTAATGTCTCTTTTTTCCTCAACATAAGTTACTGTGTCAGAAATTATGAGGTATGAAGAGAAGTGTGTTTAACCTACGTTCTACTTCTGATTTTATTGCAAGAAAAGGAAAACATTTTCATGGCATTCATGTACTGTGGTAGAAGCAAGACTTATCTTTTCAACCATACATAATTTAATATCATTACTTAAATCAATATTTAAGAACTAATAAAGGCATGACTGAATCACAAGTTGATTTAATTTACACTATAGTCTAAAACTACACACTGTATTAAAGAACTGATTCTACTACCTTATTCCAAAAGAGGCCAAGTACAAATCAAATCTTAATTTTCACGTTTCTTACAACAGTCTATAAAATGAAACTACATAGCACAGAACTGCACATAAAGAGCATTCTACTGCATGTATGGAGACCTTGTATTACAAAAATTATTCAAAGCTAGTAACAATTACACTGAGTGAAAAGAGGGGAAAAGATTATTTTTTCCCCTTCAACTTGAATATCTCCTGTATAAGAAGACAGCATGTTAGTTGATATGAGCAGGTGAAAAAACAACATAATTAGTTATAGGTCTTCAGTGGGAACTAAGAGGTAAGGAAGCCATAGCACCATTATTCTTCAAAACAAAACTACTGCTACTACTGATAGAAGATGGGGGTCTCACTCAACACCTTCCACCTCACTATGTCATTCCTCCTTCCAATTTCCATGTAAGTCCTAATTCACTATATGATATTGGCTTCCCCCAGTTTTCCTACCAACAAGGATCCCCTCGCCTTATGCATGATGTTTTATTTATTTTTTAATAATTTTTATTTTAAAAAATATTTATTTATTTATTTGAGAGAGAAAAAGAAAATGTGCACAGCGACATGAGTGGGGGAGAGAGATGGAGAGAGAAAATTTCAGACTCCTCATAGAACACAGAGTCTGACACATGGGTCAATCTCACGACCCTCAGATGATGACCTGAACTGAAATCAAGAGTCAGATGCCCAATTGACTGGGCCACGCAGGCACCCCCCCCCCATGATGTTTTATTTTAGCTACGTATTCAATCACTTATTCCTCCATTTATTCAGCAAAAAATAACCAAGAGCTTTATTTTTGCTAAGCAAGGTACAAAGTGCTACAGACCCCCCCAAAAATGAGTAAGATGCATTCTTCTATTCAATGACTTTACAGTTTTAACATTGTAGAAGACTGTGTGATTCACTTCACTATAAGAAAGTGCTCAATAGGGACCTTCTGGTCCACCACCTTAGGTAGTGATTTTCCCTTTGTTTCTTAATAACAAGACTCTTTGTCTAAGCTAAAAAGATACCTTGTATCCTATGGATATTTCCAAGAACACTAAAATGGCCAAAGGTGGCTTTAAGGAGAGCATTCTTCCTTACAAGATGATGAAAGAATGCACAAATGAAGGTTCTACACAAGTGTAATGGTCTTCAATTTATTTCCTTTACCAACTTTCTCTACTTACTTTTCCAGATGAAAAATCATCTGGAAATTTATTTTAGCAACATAAGTTTTCTCTAGGTAAAAACTTACTCTGCCCACAATATAATGCAGATAAAGTAGAGGGTAAAATGAAAGAAAGGAAATCATAGAACAGATTCTGAAAAAAATTAAGTCACAGTTTTAGAAAAACAGGGCTGAGTCTCATCAATATTAAGTTCCTTACCAAGTCATACAGCAAGAAAATAACAAAGATATTTACGATTAGATTTTCACCACATTATTTTCCACTTTTCTTTATTCATTCATTTATTGATCAAATAATTGTGGAATATCTACTACTATCAGACACTTTTTGAGGCAATGGGGTCACAACGATGTGCAACAACAGATATGAACCCAGCTTCTGTGAATTTAGGGCCCAAAGCCCTCATGTTCCGTTCTAAAAATGAGAGGCCATCAGGGTTAGGTGGTGCTTTGTGAAACAGCTATTCCCCTATCTACGAATATAATCTTTAAGAACTTCTTATGATGCCACCTGGAACAAGTGTGATGGCTAAAAAAGCGTGATTTTTTTCTTCTTGGTTCTCCTTTTAGCTAAAACTTTCTGGTAGGAGGAGAAATTGCCAAATGACCCTGTCCTTAAACAAAGGCTGATGAGACAGCTAAGCCTTCTTTTGAGGAAGGGATGGAAGAGGAAAGGAGTGGATTTGTGTGTATGACATAGCTGATGGTATCCTACTGATCAATGCCATTGATCATTTCTATGCCATTGGTCCAACTTCCAGTACCTGTGTCTTTCTGCCAGAGGACTTTCTCTGGCCACTGGAGTCTGCTTTGCCTGTGGACAGCCGTAAGTGCTAATGACTGTCCTCCAGCTCTCTCATCGCTCATGTAAAATAACTTGCACATGTCTACACTGTTTCCCTGAGTCCCCTTGTAGAAATAACCTCTAACTGCTCCAAGTTACCTGCTTGACACCCCAAGGAACTCAGCTCCTAAAGGAACTACTTGCATTTTAATCTGTAACTCCGTGTCTTTCTCTATACAAAGAAACCCCAAGACAGTATGTATGTCTAATATTCCTATCAGAAAAGAACTTGAAAGGTAAAAAAAAAAAAAGAGAAAAAATCAATATGTAGAATTACTTTATAACAGCAATCTGAATTTATTATTCTAATTTTTTAAATATTTTTTTATTTATTCATGAGAGAGAGAGAGAGAGAGAGAGGCAGAGACACATGCAGAGAGAGAAATAGGCTCCATGCAGGGACCCTGATGTGGGACTCAATCCTGGGACTCCAGGATCACGTCCTAGGGCTGAAGGCAGGCACTCAACCACTGAGCCACCCAGGTTCCTACCAGCAATCTGAATTTATAAAACTAAGTTTATCACTGAAGGTTAGAGATAAAGCGAGAGGTAGAACTATCATTCATTCAAGAAATAAAGAGTGAAATATTTTCATATTCTGATCCTAAAAATCTGAAGAAGACATAGTCCTTGCTCTGAAGAAATCAAAGTCTAATGGAAGGGCCTGATACAGTGTAAAGATAGTCTCCAAACATGGCCACCAATTACTCCTCCCGTGGTTGCACAACATGCTCCTTTACTATGAGACTTTGCTGCTCCTCTCATCAAGAGATGAGGTCTATTTCCCTCACTGTGAATCTGGGCTGATCTTATGATTTGCACCTAAATGCAGTAGAAGTAGTATCTGGGACTGCTAGTGTGCCCTAAAGAGGACCGACAGCTTTGACTTCCCTCTCTTGGAGCTTAGACATCATTCTAGAATTTCAGACTAGATTGAAGAATTACTAGACTCACAGAGGAGACTTTGGAAGGAGAGAAGCCATCCTGGATGTTCAAGCCCCAAACACTCTCTCAGAGGAATATAGCTGCATGAGTGAACTCAGCTACACAATCAAGGAAGAAAAATGCCCTGAGCTGAGGCCACCTAACTTACAGAGTCATGAGGAATAATAAATTGTTGTTTTAAGCCACCAAATACTGGGGAAGCTTGTCAAGCAGCACACATAACTGAAATAGCAAGAGATTATTATTATACAGCTTAATAAGTCTACTGGAGTGATGTATAAAGTGCAAAGGAGGACAAAGAAAAGGTAGTTAGTGGGTGAGCACCTCTTATGAGATATTACCACACAACAATGTGATTGCTGCTGTAAATACCTATATTTTTCTAGCAACAATGGCTATTATTTGTAATTATTAGAGAATATCCAACTTATGAGCAGTATGACTGTGACCCTGTGGACAATAAAAGTTAAAAGAAAAAAGATATATATTTGGACTGGTTGAAGGATAGGCGCTAGGATCAAAAGAAGGGAAAGCCATCTAGGAAGAAGGAGGAGTTGAGAAAAAAGGCAAGAGGCCAAGGAGAGATAACAACAAGGATCTATCTTATAAGCAGGTGAGAGCAGTAGGAACTGTGGATAATAAGATCTCTCTTGTTTTCTTATTTCATTATCCTAAAGCTTGCTTTCTAAAAAGGTATAGTGATTATACCTTTTTTTTTCCTTTGAGCCAGTCAAAATGTTAAGAGAATCACTTATAAAGGGTAGCAAAATATTACCCATCTTCTAATAACTGTTGAAAAGTAGATTTGTAAAGCATTTACTTCTTTTCTCTCCCAGACACCTCTTCATTCTATTTAGGCAAACCACATACTAGTCAACCACATACTTATTGCTATAACTATATAATATCTACTGAAATGCTTACCTTAACAGTTGATGCTATCAATACATGAAAGGTTGTAGAAATTATCTCATATTGCCTTCTATGACAGATTTTTAGCATATTTAAGGAGAGTTTCAATGGCTTCTAATTTCTACAATGTGGATGCACAGCATTTCATGCTTCAAAAATTAATAGGGGGATCTATTTTCCTATTCTTATTTAAATATAGTGATTGTTAATATATTTACTTCTTTAGTAATTTGTTCTCACTTTTCAAAGTAAAAATAATAGAGTACATTCATGAATTTATAGGAACACTGGTAAAAAGAGTTTACCTTTTGTCTTTGACACTGCAAGCAACCAGTCAATGCAATTCCATCTTGGTTAAGTATCCAGGACATGGCTGAAATAAGTACACATGTACACAACTATCTCTAAACCCATATATGTAAATGACTGTTTATGGCTTGAATACCTTCTAAGATTTATTAAAGAAGACACCTTCAGTGCTTCCCAAAGATAATAGTCACCAGAACACACAAAATTCTAGGAGAGGTGCCTTATCTCTCTCCTCCACACCTTCAAATTAATAGTGTTTTCCTAATAACTACCACAACTTCTCAAAAGTGAACTTTAACAAACATAGCATTTAGATGTTATGAAATGCATATCTTAATGTTCATAAAAGTTATTGCTTACACCCTGCATGATTGCTTAATTGCTATGATTCAATTACGAACAAAACAAAATGCAAAAAGCAGATCTCACTTGCTCTCTTGCCCAGAAACCACATCCCATAATTAAATTGGAAGATGGTGGGATATCTCCTCAAACAATGCAAGGGAGTGGTGGAACTGCTCCTTCCTGCTCATTAGCTTTGGTTAAGTTGAATCATAGCTATTAAAGGATCCTGCAGGCCGTAATGACTAGATCACCTCAGACCAAGGTTGCTGGCTGGGAAGTGCACACTGCTCTAGGAGATGAGGTCAGAATAATGAACACTGCATTCTCAGATACAAGGAGCCGCCAATAATATACAAAACCTACCCAGGCTCAGACAGACCTGTACACAGTACATGTGTGCCCAATAAAATGACTCATTGGCCAAGGCTAGATTAATTCCCAAACTCTCAGATAAATTGTGTGTACAGGTAGGCAGACACATAGTGCTTCTTTTTCCTAGACAGGTTTCTCCCTGCATTTAATCATCCACATTTATACTTCATTTCTCAGAAAAGATATACATCCCACCCCACCCCCACCCTTCATTAAGTAGTCTCAACACCTTGGACAGATACTATCAGTACTTGGTCCATATCTTCTCCACTTGACCATTTCAGACATGTCAGGCTGACTTCTAACTGTCAACACCTGAGTCACTGACTAAAGGCTTTCTCTACCTCTCAAAGACCACTCTGCCTATTAATATGGCAGGCTACAAATGCCAAGGAATTAATATCCCCTGAGAGCAGCCCTCTACCGATGGCTGACAAGAAATGTAAACACCTCATCTCCTTTACCCCTCAGGTGAGATAATTCTGAGGTACATATTCTACACTGTCTCTCAGGACTCCCTAGCATCATTAAGCTCCAGTTGTCCAACATCTTATTGGCTTTCTTCCTTTTCTGACCTTTTTGTTTAATTAACTTTACTACCAGTGTCCCTTGGGACTGCCTCCTACACAAACTGCTTATAGTATAATATTTGTGTCAGGTTTGATTCTCTAGGAACCCAAATTAAAACTATCATTTAATTGTCATGTCATTAACATGACAATGATAGTCATTTAACTATCATTTCATGTCATGTCAACATCATGACAAGAATAATAATAGTCCTTACTAGATATTGGGCTACTACTATATGGACTTGAGACTTCCCTTCATTATTCTGTTAAAATTTTAGTGTTCATGACAGGCAGCTATATTACCTGTATCTCACAACTCAGAAAAGAGAGGCATGGGGGTTTAAACAAGTTGCCAAGATCTAGATCACTGACTTCATAAACGAAGACTAGAGGGTAAGAGCTGTTTGATTACAAACACATTTTGTTCATTCTACTGTATTCTACTCCCACCCATATAAGCAAAAATTAAAATTATTTAGAAACAAATTCACATGTTGAGCCTTTCTCTATTTTCTTAAAAATAGAAGTAAATAATTTTATTCAACTACGTAGTAATAAATGTCCAATACATTTGTCATTTCAAAAAGAGTCATTAGAACATGCATAGTATTTTAATTCATTTGGAACAGTTCTTCATAAAATGCTTGGTTGTGTCTCCTTTTTGCTACAATAGTATTTTTATAGGTACATAGGGCCTCCTCAAGGGCAAGGGTGGTGTCTTATTGTGTCTACATTCCCAGGAACTAGCCTAATAGGCATTCAGTGAATATTAGCTGAACTGTGTTCTAGTAAATTTTAATGAGACAGAAATATTTGGGGTGAAAATTGATTTTAATAAGACTCAAACTGGAGCAATAAAGATTGGAGCCCCTTCATAGGGAAGAGAAATTTTACTAAATGAGGAGAAATGAGTTCTATGGTCTTCTTGATGATGTTATTTGTACAGAGAATGATCTGTACTTCGAAGACATCTGACATTGCACTGTAAGTGATGTTTTGATATACTAAATAAATACCTTGAAAAAAATAAATTGAATTTAGAGTGACCTGGAAGAAGGAGAATTCTAGAGTTTAGAACTCTGGATGTTACAGCATAGATTTGCTTCATGTCACTGAAGATACCCTATTGCAAATTCTAATCATTCTGCCAAAGAACAGGTGGTGGGTTTCTTTTCCAAAAGGAAGGAAACAGCTTTACTTGAAGACTTGTAGACAAATTCTGTCCACTAACAAACCAAATATTTACCCTAATAACTTGTATCCTTTAATCAAAAAGTAAAGCTTATTTCTCGCTCGGGGTTGGGTAGTTTAGCCATTACCTACAACACTTTACCACTTCAAATATTTACAATTAAGTCCTTTTAATAGTACTACAAACTCCTATTTATAATTGCCAAGGAGAAATTTCTAAATATATAGAAGAAGCAGTCTCTGCAAGAAAAACAAATCTTTTGATTATGGCAATATGCCAGTTATTTGCAAAAAATGTGTATGAATTAATAAACATTCAAATACTTGGCTTCACCTTACAAGTGTATAGTGAAACTATAATCAGTTAAAAATAATTCATACCTCACATATAAGAGTTTAAAAGACCTGAAACTTAAGGGGCCCAGAGAATACTATTTGAGATATATTGGTCATGTGAAAAATGATCTAGGAAAGAGTAAGAAAATGAGCAAAAAGGATAATTTTCTGCAAAATAAAAATATCCCACAATTACATTTCTAAATTACTCTTCAGGTTTTTTTTTTTAATATGAAACTCTTCTATTTTATTTTTTTAAGATTTATTTATTTATTTATGATAGATATAGACAGAGAGAGGCAGAGACACAGGAGGAGGGAGAAGCAGGCTCCACACCAGGAGCCCGACGCGGGACTCCATCCCGGGACCCCAGGATCACGCCCTGGGCCAAAGGCAGGCGCCAAACCGCTGAGCCACCCACGGATCCCCATGAAACTCTTTTAAAAGTAATCCTAGAGAAGCAGAATAAAAAAATTTATAGGAATTTCCTATGTCCTTAATTGTGTACATTTTTTACATTTTTAATGATTTTTGTAACTTAAATTCTATTTAGTGTAAATTCTAGTGTAATATTAGTTGCAGGAGTAGAATTTAGTGATTCATCACTTACATATAACACCCAGTGCTTATCACAAATGCCTCCTTAATACCCATCACCCATTTAGCCCATCTCATTACCTACCTCTCCCCCACAACCCTCAGTTTATTCTCTTGAGTTAAGAGTCTTTTACGTTTTGCCTCCGTATTTTTTCTTTCCCTTATGTTCACGTGTTTTGGTTCTTAAATTCCACAAGTGGAATCATGTGGTATTTGCCTTTTTCTGAAGGACGTATTTTACTTAGGACAATATACTCTAGCTCCACCCACATCATTGCAAATGGCAAGATTTCACTCTTTTTGATGGCTGAGTAATATTCCATTGCATCTATCTGTCTATCTATCTATCTATCTATCTATCTATCTATCTACTTATCTATCATATCTTCTTTATTCATTCATCAGTCAATAGGCATTTGGAATCTTTCCATAATTTGGCTATTGTTGATAATGCCGCTATTTACATTGAATTTCAAAAACAATTAAATAGCAGAAACAGTATGCAAATAAGAGTCATAGTAGCAATTCAGATTTCCTCAACATTTGATTATCAATTTTTTTTTCAAAAACAAATGTTAAGTGGTTCAATCATAGGAGACTATATAAACCCCACAATTTGCCTTCTCTTGCTTGGAATTTCACACTATTTCATGACTTACAGTTCCCTAAAGTAGTATATATTTATGATGACCAGATCATTCTTTTAATTATAAGACTTAAAGGTTGTATTTATTAGTATATTTTAAAAGCTTAAGACTTGAGCAGTTAGGTACACCAGATCCCATTATAGCAGATATCATTGGATCAAGAGAAACAAAAAGTATATAGTAATACAGTTTCTTTCTCCCCAGGAAATACACCCATATACACTCTCATGAAATGGGACAGATAAAATTGGGAGTTTTGATGCCAGTCCCTCTCAATTCTTCATTTGTTCACTTATGCATTCATCTGACACATATATAGTGTGTATATGTGTACCAGACACTGTCCTAGGTCCGCTAATATAATTGTAACTAAAATAAAGACCCAGGATTCATGGAATTGAGTTCAGGAGAGATAGACAACAAATGTATACATGCTTTGTGATTGTGAGTGATAGGAGAAAAACAGAGCAGGATAGAGGTAAGAGGATTGTATAAGGTGGTCAGAGAAAACCTCTCTGACAAGATGACATCTGAACAGAGGTGAAAGCAAGTAGAGACAGAATCCTGAGAATATCCTGGAGGAGGAGGGATCCATAGAGAAAGAATTTGCCAGACTAAATGGAAAGACCTCAGATCCATCTTGCAGAAGTTTGTCACTAAATGCCAACTAATATATGTGTGCTTCCCTTTAAGCATGAAGTATATACAAAATATATCCAAACTGAGATAACAATACATTATTTGGGATTTTAAATTATAAAAATCTATCAAGGATTTATCACAAGCTTATTATTCAGAGAGATCAATTCTTTAATAAGAAATAATATGATTTACAATTTTTGATGTACACTTCCTTTTTTGGAATTCATTTATTACATGAAGGAATAGACTCTTATCAACAGAATTCATAAGCACTATATATTACAGTGTAGAGTAAGAAAGGCCTAATTATGGACAGCTGGCATTTTCTTCATATAAGAAAATAAAATGTAGATGAAGAATGAAAATGTGGGTTCATTATATAGTCTTCAGAGATCATGCCTGATTTTCTATCCTTGAGCCCCTTTGAACAGAGAATATGATCCTGAAAGCTAGAGCCTGTCCATTGCCAACCCCTCCAAGGTGCTGGTAGCAGGTGCTGCTAATACACCTTGACACAGGATTTTCTTGCTCAAGAGCTCAAAACAGGGAAAAGGCATTATGGCAACAACTTCACCTGACCGACAACGTCTCTGTCTTTTGTCACCCATCATGCCAGTTTCAGAAAAGCCGGTATAACATTTCAATCAGAAACTGGCAGAATTTGCCTCTTTCAAACCTGTCAAGACCGAAGGTAATTGTGCTCCCAGGGCCATTCCACTTGAAGGAAATATATGGAAATTAGAAATATACCACATGCTACAAGAAACTGCCAGCTTCTCTGTACCTTTGTGAACTTCCTTTCTTTTCTGTTAAATATAAAAATAGAAAGGGAAGGACAGGAGAAGGAAAGGTTGGAAGCACACAGTAAAATATGTTCAGCTGTCTGCAAAGTTACCACATTGAAGCTTCTACTGCTTCTTGCCTTGACATAAACACTTCATTTATGTCTCCAATTATATTAATTGCTCATGTGGTAAAATACCATCTGGGTAATAAACATAACCAAGTTCACAGACATGATTAATTTGAAAATGTCCTGAATGCAAACAAGAGCAGTATAAAGACATTGTCCCATCATTTTCAGTTCTCGAGTTTTATTTTTAATAAATTGGGACTCTTGAAAATCTACACTAGACTCAGGTAAACATTAAAACTATGGCTGTGCCATTACTTAAGGACATTGCCTTAACATCTCATCTTTTAAAATATATATGAAGATAGGGATGCCTTCATGGCTCAGTCAGTTAAGCATCAACTCTTGATTTCAGCTCAGGTCATGATCTCAGGTTCCTGGGATCCAGCTCTACATCCGGCTCCCTGCTCAGCAGATTGCCTGCTTCTCCCTCTCCCTGCCACTCCCCTACTTGTGTTCTTTCTCTGTCAAGTAAATAAGTAAAATCTTAAAAAAAAAAAAAAAGCTACCAGGACCCTTTAAAAAGAATGGTAAAACAGTGCAAACAATAAAAGATCCCCAAGATACTCACTTGAGAAGATTCACTTAGCATCTAGAAACTGGCAACAGCTGCCCTTTTTTTGTCTAATGCATTCCTCCCAGCCTACCTTCCATAAACCAGTGGACAAACGTGAGTCACTTCCTTACCAGAATTTATTATCTCTATATTTGGGGACAAAAACAAGACCCAAGCTCTCAATTTCTCCAAAACAAAACTAAGCAGCCTGTCAATATGCCAGCAGCATTATTTTTTCAGTTCCCATGGCTTATTTAAAAAAATAGTGCATTTATGGTATATATGCTAAATGCATCTTATTAATTTTTTAAGTTATTTGCTAAGGAAATTTAGATATAATTCCATTTTAGAGGAAACATTTTATAAAATATTTTAGTAGTTTGAGGGATAATATATTTACTTGTGCAAAAAAATGAGGCTAATTCTTAAAAGTTCTCACTACTGACTCAGGGCTTTTATATTGCCTACCTTCCCTAAATGATGCAATCAAGTCATTTTCATAAAAGTTCTTTCCTCACTCCTCCTAACACTCTCTATTTTCCTACCCCACTCTGCTTTCCAGCCCACTCTGCTACCTCTGCCATTCTCCCTGAAAAAAAACAGGAGTTAAGGGAGGATGGCAGAAGAAGGTATTTATAAAGTTCCTTGTATGATTATCTAAAATTGACTAGGCAAGCTAAAAGAGGTGCCACCCTATAATATGTGGGTACTTTCCTCTGGGGAGAAAAAAACCTATTATATTCTCCCCCCCCCCCCCAAATAAGAGAAAAGTGGAATGTTAAGAGGGAAAATGTCTCTGGCTCAAAACATTATACACAATGGATCTGAGATCATTGTGAACAGTCACATGAGCAGGCCAGAGAAATGTCTTGATTTCAAGTATTGCCAAATTTTGTGTAACTCAAGATACAGTAACTAAATTTATAGATCACTTATTCATTCATTAATTCATTACTTTATTCATTAGTTAGCCAGTCATATATCAAATATTTACTGAGTACTTATCATGTGCCAGAAAGTTCTGGGCATTAGGTATACAGTAGTGAAACAAGACACACAAAGTCCTGATTCTCATAGAACTTAAATCTGGAGGGGAGATGGGGCCAAGGAGACATACAATAAACAAGTAGGCAGATAATAAACATGAGGAGATAGCTTCTGAGCTAACAACTGAATGATAACAAGGGGCCAGCTGGATAAAGATGCAGGAGAGAAGAGTACCCCAGGCAGAGTGAGTGAGAAATACTCACTCCCTGAGGAGGGGATCAGCACAGTATGTACCTGGAACAGAAAGTTGGCTGGTGTGAATGAAGCTGAGAGGAGTCACAGCAGAGAGATGGGAGATGAGGGCTGGGATCAGAAAGAGTGGACACATAGATAGCTGGGTTCTTATAGGTAAAGATAAGCAGTGTGGATTTTGCTCTAAGTGCAATGGGATTCCAGTAGAGGGTTTTAGGCAGGGGTAGTGTGACCTGATTTATGCAGTATAGTTATTACATCAGATGTTGCATGGAGAATGAACAATTCAGAGGCCATTTTACACAAGATGCCCAGTAAAACTGAGCCCTAGCAACTTCTTTATTTTCTTCATTAAGAAAGATTTTGGGGCATCCTATGCTATCTTTGCCTTACTCCTATTTCTTAAAGTTATCAAATAAATACTACATCCAAATCATTGGTTTTGGAGAAATCCAAACCAGGATACCAAATAATGTCCCCAAATAGCTCAATACTCATGAAAACTCCCTTCCACAGTGGAGAAGAATTTCCAAAACCCATCCTAATGATCAATTACAGAGTGGAGTGAGAGTGGAAAGAAGATGAGGGGGTATAGGGAGAAGACTTACCATTGGTAGGAGGAACTCTAAGTTAACGTCATGGCCAAGACACCTCGAGCCTTTCTGACTAGACTCACAGTCACATAGACACTTCCATAAGAAATATATACAAAACGTCTGTGGCATTATTATCTGACTCAAAATTTTGACAGAATTTAGTTAAAAACTGAACATGTTGGGCAGCCTGGGTGGCTCAGCAGTTTAAGCGCCTGTCTTCAGCCCAGGGTATGATCCAGGAGACCCGGGATCGAGTCCCACATCAGGCTCCCTGCACGGAGCCTGCTTCTTCCTCTGCCTGTGTCTCTGCCTCTCTCTCTATCTGTCATGAATAAATAAATAAAATCTTTAAAAAAAAAAACTGAACATGTTGAGACAGGCACTGGCACAAAGCCCCAACCTAGTCAGATGTACCTCTTGATTTACTGCAGATGGGCACCAAGTCATTTTGCCAATTTGGATGTTCCCAGTAAGGTTTCACAAATAGATCTGTTCTCCAACAATATATGCCTTCAGTCAAAAGTGGTACAAAATAGGAATTCACAAACACACACACACACACACACACACACACATACACCATGGCAACCAGTCACGTTCAATTACTTTAGTAAACTACTAAAGTACTTAATATTCAGCCCCAGTTACTTTACTTTTTGTTCAAAGTTCAAAATAATTCATCATCATATTATACTATTTTACTATTAAATAACTTGTATTTAACCATTTAATACTTATCTATAAAGATAAACTTTCCTCATGAAGAATAAATTGCCAGCTATTTCATGCATGTTTTCTACATCTTTGATTCTCATATGCTTTTCTTATTATTCCACAAGTATAAAATGAAACAAAGTTCAATTCTCATCTGTCCATGCTATAAATTTGTCTTCATTCTTTGGTACCCAATGAAATTCCACTTGAGACATGAAAGTTTAAAAGCATCAGCTAGTTAAATTCCAATAATGTTAATTGATAATGCATTTTTAAGAAATGACAATGGTAACAGAAAAATATTTTCTATTAAATGGTAATGACCAAAAATCTATGTTGCACATATACATGTTGTTGGGTATCATGGCAAGGTTCTTTTTTATGAGATCTCTGTGAAACTATAGTCAATTTCTCCCAATGACAAACAGTTCAAAGATTTTACTTCTAGAAGTTGCCATGTCCCAGCTTGTATTTTGTGTAGCTCTGATGTGTTTTTCTCCAATAATCAAGAGAGTTATTTCCATAAAATTTAAACTCTTTCATATACTACTCCATAAACAAAGTAGTTAATATTAGTACTAACCTTAATACTTTCTATCTACAAAGATATATATATATGCTTAAATAATTAAGGAAACCTTCCACAAATTCAATTCTAGATACCTTTTTAGGATTCAGTATGATAAGTTCAGTTTCTCATGCTTAAGCCTATCATCTGAGCACTACCTGGCTATTCAATTCAAGTAATGTGAGGGTCTTGGTAAAGTCATGACAGGTAAAGGAGGATTCTGGGGAGACCTGAGTACATAATCAATTCTGCATGGCTTCTTCATTATTTATTCAAGACTTTGATGACTATTAAGCCAGAGCCTCCCAGACACTAACCAAAGAAATACCCAAGTCTTTGACAAGACTCCTTGTAAAATAAGAAAGTAATCCTCATAAATATGCCTGATTCAACAGTAGAGTAACTTAATCTTAAATTCTGAAGGGACCTTGGATGTTCCTTTAATGTTCCACTCAAATGTTACAGTACTGAGATAAAATCATTCTTTTATTTTCTATTTTAAATATTTCTAAGAAGCACTCACTAGCTTCCAAAAGGGTATCATTGTATTTTTTTGCAATCTGAAAAGAATACAAATCAGACTTGAAAGTCTTCTATAAAGGAAAAATTCCAACTAAAAACATAATCACAACTTTTTTTTTTTTTTCGCAGAAGAGTATAATTATTCTGGTGAAAGAGATATATAACAGAAAAACAGTTAAAACAATACTATTTAAAGGTAAAAGAGAATTTCATAACACGACCAGATGTTTAGATACAGGAATGAATTTGTTATTTTTATCCTACTTCCAGTCTCTTTTTCTTTTTCCAAGATCAAATGTTTCACCACCTGGTTCTACTACAAAGCAAAAAATAGCAGTCATTTAAATTATTTTCTTAATAAATTTGTGAAACTTAATGACCAAGGAATAATTTATAACAAACAAATAATCATAAGTCATTTGGCTACTTGTTTTTTTACAGATAAATACACCTTCACATCTTTCTGTCCCTCACACAAAACAAGAAGTATAGCGAGACACCACAGCTCAGCACACTTCTCCATAATCTCTGCTACAAAGGCATACATCAACCAGACCCAAAACTTCAAGTCCTCATCAATAATTCAGTACTATGAGCAATATATGCAGTAAATTTAAGCAAAGATGAAGTGGCTAACATTCTAAGAAAATGCCAATGGCAACAGGTGTCCAAGTCATCACATATGAAGCATTCACTCTTAACCAAGAGAAAAGACATTAGAAAAGAACAAAAGCAAACAAAAAACCTACTAATGAAAACCAACTTGTCCAAATATTGAATGACTATAAATGATCTCAATCACATAGTACTTGCACATATATAATACTAAGTAATAGCTCTTAATATTGCAAAAATTTTACACTGAAAATTTTTATTAGTTACAGAATGGTATTTTGGGCATCCTCTCAAAGCCATGCTTCTTAGAAACCTTGGATCTAAAACCATCATACTGTTATCGTTCAGAATAAGCAAGGGTTAGGCCCTTAGCAAATACTAAAAGTGCATGTTCATTCAATAAAGAAATGAATGGGCACAAACTGAAATAATCATATAGTAAAGAAAAAAACAAAAACTCATTGGAATGTGTCTACACAGTGAACATGGAGTGTTCAAAGGAAATTTTCATGAAAAAATTGAGGGGCAGCTTTTGTAAAGTCGGGTTTAAAAGACGAAATCAACAGTGTAGAGATACAACTTTTCATAGGACTTATTACTCTTCAGAGGCTTGAATAAACTCCTCAACCTTTCCCCCCAACATAGCTGGCCCCCTATGAGTTGGTGTCTCTCTATCTGGTGCTTACCGCCAGAACCTGGGCAGTTCATTTCACTAATCTGGGTCATTCAGTTCACCATTTACTGTGAGAATGAGAACATGTGATAAACTATATAAAACCACAGGCAAAAACAAACAAACAAATAAAAATGTATCACCTCCATTATCAATACTACCACTAATGTGATTATCTGCTGTATTAATTTCCTAGGGTTGCTATAATCAATGACCACAAACTTGATGGCTTAAAACAACAGAAATTTATTCTGTCACAGTTCTGGAGGCCAGGAGTCTGAAATCAAGATGTCAGCAGAGCTGCGCTCTCTCAGAAGGCTCTGGAGGAAGAATCCCTCCTGGCTTCATCCAGCTTTTAGTGACTCCCGGCATTCCCTGGTTTGGAGCTGCATGACTCCAGCCTCTGTCTCTGTCTTCTCATCCTTGTGTATCTGTGTCTCAAATCTCCTTCTGACTTTAAGCCCACCCTAATCTAGGATGATCTCATCCTGAGATCCTTAACTTAATTACATTTGCAAAGATGCTTTCTCCAAACAAGGTCACCTTCAAAGGTTCTAGAGGAACATACCTTTTGGGGGAGCACAAAAGTCAACCACTACACCTCCCGATCCCTCCTGCTCCCACTTGCCCTGCCCTCAAAGTACAAATGGAAAATAAAATGATTTCCAGAGTTTTTCATATGCTTTTAGCTAACTGATTATTGTATTCTTGGGAAAACAAAAGGAGAAAATAACAAAAAAACAAGCTGGAGAAAATACCTTGCCAGGTAAGTATACACAATGATTATTTTATTATTAGCAACCTTTTGCAACTGGAATACACAAGTTTGTTTCACTACAATGTGATATTTGTAACAGTTAAATGAAACACAGCCTGCCTGTTTGAACAATGATTCTCTTACTTTGGATTTAATAATTTTTTAAATTTTTTCTTTTTTTTTTTTTTTATTTATGATAGTCACAGAGAGAGAGAGAGAGAGAGGCAGAGACACAGGCAGAGGGAGAAGCAGGCTCCATGCACTGGGAGCCTGATGTGGGATTCGATCCCGGGTCTCCAGGATCGCGCCCTGGGCCAAAGGCAGGCGCCAAACCGCTGCGCCACCCAGGGATCCCTGGATTTAATAATTAATTGACATTCTGTTATATAAGGAATAAATGAGAAAATTAAACACACACTGAAAAATAGAAGATAAATTGTATTTTGGTGCACTTAATCAGGTTGGAAGGTGGAAGGATACCAGTATTTAAACCAATGCTGTAGGGATGCCTGTGTGGCTCAGCAGGTTTAGTGCCTGCCTTCCGCCCATGGTGTGATCCTGGAATCCCAGGATCAAGTCCCACATCAGGCTCCCTGTGTGGAGCCTGCTTCTCCCTCTGCCTATGTCTCTGCTTCTCTCTCTCTCTCTCTGTCTCTCATGAATAAATAAATAAAAATCTTTAAAAAAATAAATAAACCAATGCTGTAATATCAAAATGTACTCAGCTACCCAAAACTAATATTCTTAATGTAAGGTTTCAACTCTTATATTGCCTTAAGTATCAAGACAAATCCTGTAGGTGATAACATCTATTTTTAGAGCTATTAAAATCAGGTTTCTTCTGGCAATGTATCTGATTGTAAGCAGTGTGCAGGGGAACAATTCACTATAATACATATTCAAACTGCCCAGTTTTAAAAATGACTCCTTTTGAGACCTAAGTAAAAAATATGAAAGTGCCTCCTCCTCCTCCTTTTTGTCAAGACAATTCCCAATAGTTTTGCTGGCTCTCCATCTATGCTCTTTATAGTGTTAGTCATAAAGAAATGTGGTAGTTGCTATTTTATTCTTAGCCCATATCCCCTGAACTCATCACTTCCCAGAGACTTCCAATTTCCAATACCGATGATATCTTTGTCTGAGCTTCCCCATATACTGCAAAAAGCCACATCACAGGGGGGCCTGAGATATTAATATGCTCTCCTGATTTTCTAAACAGATGACTAATAAAAATTGGGGCACGAATACCCCAGTTCCCTTACTCATGTGGGATGACTCGGTCTAATTTTTTTTTAATTTTTTTATTTATTTATGATAGTCATACAGAGAGAAAGAGAGAGAGCCAGAGACACAGGCAGAGGGAGAAGCTGGCTCCATGCACCAGGGGCCCGACGTGGGATTCGATCCCGGGTCTCCAGGATCGCGCCCTGGGCCAAAGGCAGGCGCCAAACCGCTGCGCCACCCAGGGATCCCCTCGGTCTAATTTTATACTATTTCCCAAAGTGTCCGTATGGCATTAGGTTTCTATCCCACAGAAGCCTAATGCCATGAGGCATTAGGGACTGGTTTGATGCTTCATCCCTCAGCTGCCTTCTCTTCCCTGCTTTCCTATATCATATCCCATTCTTCCCTACCTTCCAAATAAACTGACCAGGACCTCAGGACTCAGCTGCGGGGTCCGGCGGAGGTGTCCTCCCGTGTGCCTAGGCCCCCAGGGCTTGGGTGGGAGCCACTGTGTACCCCTCCACAAGCTCTGTAGTACCCATTTGCACTGTTGCAATAAAGGAAATAAAGCCCCACTTCCCCGAAAAAAAGAAAATAAAAAACTCAACGCTTCTAGAGTTTGCTTCTAAGGCAATGCAACCTAAAACAGAAAACAAGAAATAGTATTACCCTTCTAAAAGGAAATAATACTTCTTTGCTTTAAAATTACCTTAAAGGCGAATTTTTCTGCAACTATTGCCACACACTAAATATGAATATACTAACATTAAAAATGTAGAACTCTGGGCAGCCCCGGTGGCTCAGCAGTTTGGCGCTGCCTTCAACCCAGGGCAGGATCCTGGAGACCCAGGATCGAGTCCCACGTCAGGCTCCCTGCATGGAGCCTGCTTCTCCCTCTGCCTGTGTCTCTGCCTTTCTTCTCTCTCTCTCTCTCTCTCTCTCTCTCTCATGAATAAATAAATAAAATATTTTAAAAAATGTAGAACTCAAAATTGTATAGAATGGTGGCACATACTGATCATTAACAAAAAGGCATGCTTTATTCCCTTCTTCCCTCATTAGCATTCCTATTTCATTTAAGTGTTGATGGCTACATGCCTCTGGGCAACTCAACTCCTCCAGAGATCTAGGAAGCAAACCTTGATCAGTATGACCAATCATGTTCATTTAATTCCCATTTCACTGACTGCTCAGGAATGGGCAGGAGATGTACTTCTGGTTGATGGGACCAGCCCAGGAGAAGTTATAAAGCTTCTGAAAATGTTTACCTCGATATTTAAAGAGGACATAAAGAGAAGCCTTTCTCTCCCCAAGCCTTTACACACCATGTAAGGAGGTGGTCTAAAAGTCATGGTAGCCGTATCACAAGCATGAAGTGACAAGCCTGAAGACAAATGTCAGCATGCTGAGGGTGGTAGGGCAGAAAAATAAAAGGAGGATTGGATGTATGATCTCTATGAACACCTGTATTAACTAAATATGAAATAGGCATATCTATGGAGTTGTGATATGAGATAACGAGTCTTATTGTTTAATCTGTTGGATTTCCTGTTACATTCTAAAACCAAAGTCTGTGCAGTGTGCAAACTGCTTTCACATAGAGTATGTCAGCTCTCTAGATAAGGGCAACCTAGCTAGTAGATCCTGTAGTGATCTCAGTCATGACGGTATATCATGTTCTTTCCTGAGCAGTCATGGAAAGTGGGAAATGAATAAACACAATAAGTCATGATTAATCAACGTTTACCCTCCAGGATCTAGTTATATGCAACAGAAAAAGGCAAAAGATCAAAAGTTACTGAAAAATCAGTGCTTAATCTGTGTTCTAGTTATGATTATATAAGATCCATCCTCATATACCTGTCTTAAGTTTAGTATAGAGGTTAAATGAGACAACACACATACAGGAGTAACCAAGAGCCTGTCCTATTGCTCTGCAAATCCTGGTTATTTCTTACTACTGGATCAAAGAAGATGGCCCAATCCACCCTGATCAATGGTTAACGTTTGTTTTCTGGGTGACAGAAGATCAACTGACCCTTGAAGTAATCCACCAGTGAGGTGAATAGGTATTAGAATGAAAAAAAGATATCCCAAAGAAAGATGTTAGTTTATATTATACTGATGGCTACTGAGGATAGAATTGAGAAAGACAAAACTATAGAGAGTCTCATCCATTTCTCTTGAATCAAGTCCCTTCCTCATGAACCAGGCTGTGTATTTTACTCAGGCTTCTGAAGACAGCTATTTAATCAGCCTTTTCCCCTAACCATAATGATTAGAATAATTGCCCCCTAAGTGGACCTGGAAAATAAGACTAAATCTAGAGGCACTCATTTACTTCAGAATAGTGTGTCATCTAACTTCACAGGCTCAGGTGAAACACATTAGGACATTTGGGGATGTGTCTAACAGATCATTAAGAAATAGTTTTCCAAACATGTACTCTTTCTTAGCTATTTTAATGCAAGTCACAGAAAATGAAACTGCTGAAATTCGTGATTTCATAATGCACAGTGTGAGTCATTGTCCCCAAAGCATTCTGTCTATAGAAATGGTATGTTAGCATATTTTCCTATAATGTTAGTGTAATCCATTGATGTATATTTTATTTATGGTTTTCAAGTTGTTCACTAGAAACCTGTTTTTTGATGCCTATGTAGTCACGATTGGTTGTAAGCATATTCTGGAAAACTAGCTGATGTGAGGAGTGTTGTCAATGTCTTTGAAGGGTTGAACTCAAAACTGCAATCTGAAAAGAAATATAAATGAAACTTGAAAGACTTCTATGAAGAGAAAATTCCAACCAAAACCACTAACAATAGCTGGCAGCTTACTTTGAGACATAGACAAGACAAGAAGGCTCTCTTGTAAAAGTGTGAATGGGCAGAATATAAATGAAATTCTGAAAGATAACACTGGATCTTCATAGAACCACTATTACTCTCAAAATAGATTTTTTGCAACCGCAGAATTTGTGTGATATTTATGTATCCTATGTTAACAGAGAAATAACGAAGAAAGATAACAAGAAAGAGAACCAGGATTTAAAGACAGTGTGAAAAAGTATTTTGATGTGACTTAAGCACCACAAGAATCACAACTGGGTTGAAAGGAACATGAGAAACACCAATGTCAGAGTCATTCTGTCATTCTGGTGACTTTCATTGAACCTTTATTGTACTCTAAGCTATGCAAGATATTTCATTACAGCCATAACAATATTAGAAAGGACTTTTGTTTTTTAAGATTTTTAAAGTAATGTCTATACTAGCATGAGGCTCAAAATCACAACCCTGAGATTAAGAGTTATACTCTCCACTGACTGACCCAACCAACTGCCCCTGTTTTGTTCCTTTTTAATCAGCATCCTGACATCAGTCTTACTACTGCTCTGTCCTTAGAAATCAATTCCATGGTAAATGTTTGTCCCCCCACAACCTCTCTAACCCCCTCCAAACACAGGGAGCATGATTTAAAAAGATTTAACCTGGTCATCACCATGTATCCAATATTTGCTGGCTTCATTGAATAGAAAACCAGAAAGAGGGGGAGAACATAACAGGCAACTTGAAATTAATGTGAATATATGATTTATTTGACATCTTCATTTACACTCTTTAGAAATACAAATGATCTAGGAAGTTATTCTAAGTGCTTTAACATCCAACTGTTCTAATTAATATGCCTAAATGTCAGTAAAAATGCAGAATAGGGTATGGCACCTCTCAAAATTGTTCATAACTTAAAATAGGCATACCAATATAGTAAGATATGGCTGGGCACAGGCAACCACATCGCATGTAGAAAGATGTCAATTATAAGCCTGACAAGCTTGGGCATGAAGCTTAGCTTCATCATTTACCATTATGTAAATTACCATACAAGCACCTGAGACTTTTCCTCTCTGTGCTTCACTTTCCTCATCTGTAACATGAAAATAATACTTGCATCACAGTGTGGGTATAGAAAATAATGAAAATGTAGTGACTAGCACAGTACCTGATACATGGTGGATGCTTAATAAACATTGATGCTAAAAAAAATAAATAAATAAATAAACATTGATGCTCATCATTATCATTAACATTGCTAACTTTCAACAGCTTGGAACTGAATGTGTTCAAATGACAACCAGTAAATAGTATAAACAGACCTAATTATAAATAGACTATATCTCTGAATTTCATCTAAGCAAACTTGGAGAGTTAACCTCAGATTTTTGTATAGAAATATTGTTATAGTTGGTGAATAGGTTGACAAATAAGAACATAAATGTCTATTTAAATGCCAATATTATTACCAATGGGTACTTACTACTAGTAGCATTCTAGAACAAAATGGCTAGTTTTAAAGGAATTTCAATGAGAAAATTGTTTCAGAATTCTAAACTGGATGCTAAAACCAGTCATTCTTGATATGGAAAAAAGGAAAATTGGGGTTCTTTCCAATCCCTCAAACTTTCATTCTTAAAGATTCTCCAAGCTTTTACCCTAGCATGCTAAGGGAGTTCTTGCAAAGTAGAAACAATCCAGAGTGTGAGACATGTGAGAAAACATGAGGCTCTGCTAGGAAAAGCAGTACAGAAGCCATTCAGGACCATGAAGAAGGACCAGGAAGCTAATGAGATCAAGGACTTGGGAAGCACTGGTGAAGGGGATGAAGGAAGACAGGGGAGAGTATCCTAAATACACCTTCCTTTTCCCCATCAGTGGAATCTTTAAGGTAATCAAGGGAGTAGTGAGTGAGAGGTAAATGCAGGTAATGGCCAAAAGCATAACAGATTTTGACATGTGCCTAGACGGTATGCATCATTCCTTCATTCTGTCCTTCCCTCTCCCCTCTAAGTCATCCCTGCCTATGCAGTAGTCCATACTTGGCACTAGGACAACATAAGAGTGAAATTCCAATTTACTACAATAAATTGGAAAAGAAAGCCTCCATTTGTCCAGTCTACTGGTTTTTGTTTAAGGTAAAACTTAGGGCATCTCTAGAGCCCTAACCAACTTCTAATGCTAAGATGGAGAAGGGAGCTAAGAATATGAAGAATTTGAAAATGTGGATGAATTTATATTGGAAAGGACATTGATAGGTCTGAAAAAGTGAAACTTGAAGGTAACAGACTCAGAGGAGTTCTGAAATGATTTGGTGAAATAAATTGGAGACAGGCTTTTCCAACAGAAGATTTCTGCCATAACCAGAAAGACTGTATGTCCTGGTTTATGACTTCTGACCCGATGTGATTATAAATACTACTCCCTTTCACTTTCAAAGTGTCATGTTTTAAATTATAAATCCTATCATCAATTTAACCATAACCTGTAGGGTACATTCCATAAATATTAGAAAACTAAAGATATTTTAAAGTTCATTATTTCATTTGCTTTTTATCAAGAATGATCACCAAACCTCTCACAATGTCTTCGTCAACCAGAGAATGATCAAAGTGCAATTGCTGGAGACAAAAGAGGACCATTAAAATTAGCCCCTGCACTCTTGTGAATACACAAACACATGTAGATACATTAAGTGCTCAGATACAGTATTAGAAGGCCCAGAATTGGATCTTGTTATATAATTTGAAGGTACCCCGAAAGCATAAACTAGAAAATTCCTGGAAGAAGACTTAATGTTTGAGATTTGTCAGCGGACTAGATAGGATCTCTGCTATTTTATAAAGTACAGCTGGAGGCCAGTCTGTAGAAAACAGACACTGAAATTAATGGTCATGATTAGCTTAACACTAGATGCTCCCAGTGAGGTCTAGTAGGAGCTCAGCAACCATGAGAAAAGAGGAGATGAGAAAATATTAGAAGACAGAGTACCCTGGTTTCTTGAGGTGGAGGCTCAGTGATTACAAACAATCCAAGAGAGGCAGCACATGTGTTATACCAACATACGAATATAAGCTGGATGCCTCTGATTCTGAATCTGTGGATCATGCCATTAGCATCAAGACACAGAAAATGTAGCAGAAGGACCAAATACCTTGAGCAGGGTAGAGCTGGACAGTCTTTTATGAGTAGAAAATGATAACTCCTTTTAAAGGAACAATGGAAAAATCTACCCCCCAATCAACTGTACTTTGAGGAATCGGAATGCCAGAGAGGATGTTACTTGTGGACAATGTGGAGACTAGTGATTAACACCAAGCTCTCTCTGCCTGCTGGCAATTGGAGGGAAAGCAAGCCATCTATGCATGAGGCCACAAAGGGCTCTCCTGGGGAAGAGAGTGAAAGGAGTTGTAGCTATTCCTGAAGCAGGAAAATACTAGCTTTTATTTGTTTCTTCAGGAAGTGGACCTATGAAAACAAGAACACAGAGGATCTTCTATACTATATCTAAAAGCAAAGAAATCTTTTTAGCATGATTAGTAACACAAAGATGGATAAGCCAAAGAAACATTCAGTCTTGGTTCACTGAAGCTCACTGAAGCTTCTATATCCTACAGTTGGGACCTTACATGATAATGCTTGATGTTGAGACCAGACCCATGAGGGTGGGATTTTGATTGCCTTTATCCACAGAGTGGACCAGAATCCCATCCAAGGAGATTAATGAATGGCAACCTGGGCCAAACACCATACAAAGAAGACAAAATGGCAGGGAACAAGGTACAGAAAGTTTTAAGAAACCAAAAAGCCTGTTGAGAAGAGAAATGAATTGGAGGTTCCACAAATAAAAAAGGGTAATGCTTGTGTAGTTAGACCAAAGGCCTCTGGCACCCACTGAGAAGCTAAAGGGACAAGCCCAAAAAAGTAGAGGTACCTCACCCAACAATGGTCTCTGTGTAGATTGCCATAGGCTTCTCAAATTCAGAGTAAAGAACTTCCTTCTGGATTTACTGCTGTGACTGACCAGCAGTCTATAAATAAATTCTAATTTAATGATTCTAATTTATAGAAGTTTAAATAAAAGTCTATAAATAAATTATAATTTATAGAATTATAAAAAGTCTCTTTATCCTTGCATCTGATTTTGGCTTTTTTTGTTTGTTTGTTTGCTTGTTGTTGTTTTTTGAGGGTGGAGTGGTTTTTTGTTTTGTTTCATTTTGATTTATTTTCAGAAATAGACTATATTGTCTCAGCCTTCCAATGTTAAGGGCACATTAGATGGCTATCTGCATTATTTAACGATACCAATATTTTAAAAAGAATAGTAGGATCCTAAATTGTGGATTTTTCTATGAATTTCTACCTAGTGATTTTCAAATAGGTCCTAATAACAGTATTTCACTGAAAAGATGAATATGCAGAAGAAGCAGCAGCAAAGTTGCTGTTATTGGAACTAGAGCGGGTAGGAGGCTTCTATCTTTCCTCCTATCATAGAAGCCTTTAAGGAGCTTTGCTAAACCCCTCCAGATGCTCACAAACACAAGCCAAAATTCCTGGCCCATCTACATTCGCAGGATATGCTCCCTCCCATCCACACCATCCAGCCAACAGCACTGCCCTGTACTAGTGAAAAGGGATGTATCAGAAGGTATAAGCCATTTCAGTGTAAACAAAGAGAATCCTGATTAAAAGATTTCCCATGGGATAACAAGCTGACAGAATATAAGAACTGGCAATACCCATGGAGAGTAAAGTGACAACTAGAGCCTGTATTGACCACAAAGACGAATTAGCAGAGGAAAACCACAGTGAAATGAAAACAAAAAACAAACATGAAAAAGAATTATGACTAAGGGTATTGTGAACAGGCTGATTCTTCTCACCACCAATTAGAGTACATTCATACACCTTATTCATCCAACAAGCATTTGTAAAGTGCTTACTATGTGCCAGGCATGTTGCTAGGTATTACAAATACAAAGAAAAATAATATGCAGTCCTCACTGTGAAAATGCTCAGTCTTCTATAAGAGACAGACCTGTAGATACAGAAATATAAAGAAAATCTCATTTAAATGTGTATATGAAGTACTTAGCATAGTATCTGGCATATGGTAAGCTAACTATAAATGTTAGTTATTATTAACAACTTAATCCTCTATTTTCATTCACTGGCTCTCAAAAAATGATAAATTTTTAAGGAAAGAAGACTTCGACAAGTGCTTATGGAGAGCCAATATAAACATGTTAGTCTTCTTTCCCTTACTTGCTGACTCGTTCACAAGAGTAGGAGACAGGCTTTATGTTGTTATATGAAGGGCCACTCCTTTCTTGACTTCTCTCTTGGATTCTGAAATACCAAAACCTCCTCTAAGAAGTAATAGGAGAAAAAAGAAATAGTTATATCAACAAACATCTAAAAGTCATTTGGTAATATTCAGTAACCATCTAAATAAGAATCCATTTAACACAAGTAACAATATTCATCTTAAAGACTATCAAAATCCAACAATAGTGAAGCCATTTCAATTCAAAGAAAGAAAGAGAGACTCCTGCTTTATCACTATTATATCAATATTTGTCTTTGAAGTTCTAGCTAATGACTTACTCTCAAATTATATGATTGATACAAATATTGGGAAGAAAAAGACAAAATGTCTTTATTTCAGATTTAACAAACGAGTAGAGTAATAAGAGAATTTAATGTGGTAGCTGGATTCAAGTAAACATATACATAATCAATAGCATTTCATTAGACTAATAATTATTAGTGGACATGAAAAAAATAAATTCTATTCACCAAACCAATATGAACTACAAAATATGTAAGAATAAGTTCATAATAAAGTCAAAGTGTCTTCATAAACAAAACTAATCATATAAAAGACATAAAATAAAAAAAAACAGTTACAATGTCAATGTTTTGTGGTGACTGTTGTAAACTGGCAAAAGATTTTAAAATTCATAAGAATAGAAAGCCAATTTTTTTTACAAAAAAAGAATACTGAAGGAGTACTTTTCCCATCAGAATTTCAATAACTTATAAAGATGTCATAATCAATACAGCATGATATGGCTACTTGAAGAGACAAAATATCAGTAAAAAAGAACAGAGTCCAGAAAATATGTATCAAGAGGATGCAATATATGACAAAAGTTGCATTATGTCAAATCAGTGGGAAAGGATCCTTTATTTATTAAATGGCACTAATAGCTGGCACTGGGTGGAAAAAGTAAACTATATAAAAAGTAAATAAAACTATAATTTAAAATAATAAATGTTAAAAAGTAAGATAACAGCATTAGAAAATAGATTATTTAAGAACTCTGAGGTAAGGAATATTCCTTAAGACTAACGGTATACTCAGATGTTTAAAGGGTTTATAAAAGTTGCATTTTGATTTCCATGTAAATTTCACAGTTTTTCAGACTCAGTTCTATAATTAAAGGGTTTTCTATTTCTATTTTTGCATTATGTTGTAGAATATTTACTTGATCTACAAAATTAATTCTGCATGATAAGCAACAAGATTATTCTCATTTTCAACTCATCTGCTGAGTTTGGTAGTATTTTGATTTTTCCTTTTTTTTTAGTTCCAGAATACTTGGATGCACTTCTTAAGTATTCTTCTTCCATCTTCATGAGAGCACTTTTTTTTTATAAAGTTCTCCTCCAGTTCTTTATTTCTATTTCAATGGGAGTCTATTCTTCTAGTTATCTAAATGTTGCTCCTCATCTAGAATATTCTTTAATGAATTGTGAATATCCTTCCCTTTATCGCCTGAATGCTTCTTTAGCAAACATATTTGCTAGACAGATACCATTTCCCAAGCAGTGCAAAATGTACCATGTAAGTCCCAGCTGCAGCTGTTCCGGGTTTTATAGTCAGCACTTTGTGGAAGGTGTGGAATGCATCTATCCTAACCAAGATCTTTTGGTAGTGCATTCTTCTCCAATCCATAAGGTCTTGGTACCATTCGACACACTAAAGCAGCCTTCCTCCAGTTCTTCTGGGGTTAAGAAGGTTAGGAGACCTCTCCAAGAATGATAAGCAGCAAGATATCTTCACCTGAATTAGTGAAGATATTAGTTGCCTTAAAAATTTAGTGGTTTTACACAAGAGAAGTATATCTTGTGCTCATGCAGCAGTCCATCGTAATTGTTTCTTGCTGGTAGACAGCTTTCTTCCATGCAGTGATGCAGAAACCCATACACCTTCCATCTTGTGACTCTGGCATTCCCTATGTTCTCAGAGGCTTCTATCCTCAGACAGCAGACAGGGAAAAACAACATGAACAAGTCACCCCTGTTTTCGAACAGCTGTGACCTAGAAATGACACATACCATTTTCCTTCACATTCAAATTAGAAAACTAGACACAAGGCCCATTTAGATGCAAGGGGGATGGGGAGATGTTGGCTGGCTAAGTAGCTGATTCCTGGCAATAATTCTCTATTATTTACAGGGTACTCATACTTCAGTGGACTATTAGATGTCTGTGCCATATTATTCTAGCCCTCAAAGAGAGTGAAGCCTTCTCTTCTGCCCCTAATTCTAAGCATCTCATAATATAATGAGACAAGAAACTCACTTACTTTTGACTCAGGAAGTGATGAAAAGTAAGAAGTCACTTTACAATCAGGCCAGTGATAAAGATATCCCTTCTAGCACTTTGAAAAGTATAAAGCCATAATATTAAGAGTTAGATGAGAAAACCATGGATAAGCCATGTTTCATAAATTAAAGCAAAAATAGCATAGTATTGGGGGGAGAATTTTATTCAGTAAAAAAGGGAGAAAAAATTTAAATGCACCTCTTTATCCTGTAAAAACTAGAGAAATGTAATGGTAACTTAAAGAACAGCATTAAAAAAGACAGAGTGTGAGATACAAAATACATAATCAGTCCATATAAGAGAGTCATAAAAACTAATTGCTTTAGTATCATTTCATTCAATTAGAATTAATCTAGATGTACCAAACCAAATATACTCAAGTATCTAGTATTTAGTAAGCTGTTTGTTTGTTTGTTTGTTTTTAATGCATTACTTCTGTGGGAATTATCTGCAATTTCTTTATTCTGCTTGGGGATTTTATTTAAAGAAGCTACTAAAATAAGTCCCCACTGGCAATTTGTAAATTTAGTGTAAACTTTAATATTTTTCATCAGTGTGTCAAGTACTTAGGAGATTTAACACAATTATATTTCCTTAACCTAATTTGATTAATTCATGAATTTTGCATCTTAGAGAAATAACTTGGAAGAGATAAAGAAGAAAAAATGCAATGAGTGTTTTAGGGTTTGTGTGTGTGTGTTTGTGTGTGATTTTTTTTTTTTATGAACAATACTAATTACTATATACAGTGTTTAAGTCCTATCAATTGGGACCTGTTTAAACTTTTGCCATGCATCCTAAAATACTTTGTCAAAACAGGCATCTGCTCAGAGATTTTATGATTTCTTATGGTAACTGAAAAATCTGTAGAATAAAGTAACAGAAAAAAAGAGACTGTACCCTTGCAAAGGAATGATGCTTCTCATTCATGTCAAATGATGAAAAGCTTACAGTCAACAAATAAAAAGACCTCAAAAAGACTCCACACAGCATTTATCACAACCTCACTCATCAGACCCAGACCCACTTCAAAACTTTCAAACTAAAGAAACCCAGCATGAGAAGTTTGCCAACTCTTCTTGCCAAGTTGGCAGAGCCCTAAAAGTCTGAATGGGCTTCTTGATATGTAAGATAAAAGCAGGCATTTGGAGTCTGTGAAGCTCCCTGGACACAATCAGATCTTAAGTGAAATTCCATGAACCACCGCCATTTGTACACGATGTCAGGTATGCAGATGGCACAACTTGGAGTTCGGGCTACATGAGTAGTTTTGCTGAGAAATCAAGACAGAAAAAAAAATTCTAAACATGAGGTAGAACTCATAGATGAGTCCTTTCAGCTTGAATCTTTCATTTCTGGCTACTCTATCCTATGTGGCATGGAAGGGCAAAGTTGGTCTCAGACAAGAACAGTTCCTCTCAAGTACATGTGTGCCTGTGAGAGACAAGAACAGATTCCAGTGACTGAAATTCCTCCCTGCCCACTGCTTTATCCACTAGGGAACATTACTTCTGAGCTATTTGCTAGCTTCTGGGCAGCAAATCTCTGTTCATTTCCAGATGAGTAAGCAATCAGAATTCTTCTTGACAGATTTAATTTTCCTTCCCCCTACTCTCCTCTAACTGGTATGTCTTTCGTTCATCCGGCCTAACACAGGCCTACTGCCTCCAACACCCTACAGATCCCCCCCACCTCCACACTTCACCCAACCATGCTGTCATCCACACACTGCATCTTTGCCTTCCCTGACAGAGGGAGCTCCCTGAGTCTAAGAATTCAATGTTCTTTTTCATCAGATGTCAGATGACAGATGCAGAATGCTTCCTCATGGACTGGGAAACAAAGGTCAACTCACTTGTTATGGGATTTCTACAAATCACTTGCAAGGTTCTCCTTAAGCCTAATTTTTCTTTCAATATACCCTCCTTTTGGAAGAGAAAATCTGCCTGTTTGCTCCAGCTAATATCATAGATCATAGGCCTTCACAGACACCCTTCCCTCTGCCTTTGTATTTTAAATTCATTTTTGCCTCCTCAATCTACCCTACTCTTGACCTCCCTGGGAATTCCTGTCAGCTAGAACAGACTCTCTGTTATCTCTCTGTCTTACTAACTCTCCATCTCATTTCAAATACAATGGAAATCCTCTATTTTCCCCCTCCAGACTGTACACCTTAAATAATAAATAGGTTGAAAGAAATTAACTCTTTATTGAATTGTGTGGTACAGTGCTATGGGGAAAGTTAGGATAGAGGTGCTGTGGCAAACTCTACACAGAATAAAATTTTATTAGTACCTCATAATTGTTAAAGTATAGTATCCTAGAGGAGATGATTAAATCAAACTTGCAGCAATATATACAACCTTTTTTTTTCAATGTCAGCAACTTTGTATAGTTTATGTGGAGAGTCTTATACTACAAAATCTAAAATCTATCGGGAAAGCCATTTGGTTTATGAAAGTTGTGCTTTTTCATAAGCCAAACTCAACAGACATCATGTTTATATATTTCAAGTGTGGTTTGAAGTCATTAATTAAATTTTATGAGGTATAATATCTTTCAAAATATTTCAGATTATCTCTAATAAAAGCATCTAAAGTCATTTTCAGAATACAAAATCCAAAAAGACCACAGATTTTAACTGGACTGGGAATAGTCTTTATTTATATATTATATATTACATACATAATGTAAATAATAATTATAAAAATATATTTTTACAAATATGTACATATATCATTTCTATCATATATTTATAAAACATACATATATCATTTTTTTCTTACTCAAAAGTAACCTTAATCTTCAACTTTACTCCTGACAACTCTTGTCTTCATCACTATCTGAACAGTCTTCCTTCTGAACCATGTGTATCAACTCTGAGGAAAAGCAGTTCATTGACAAACAGTTAAGATCTGATGTTCTTTCATTCTGTCTTGCCAAAGACCTCAAAGGATGGTGAGGAGTAGAGCAATCATGTAGGTACTTTTTAAATTTTTTTTTATTTATTTATGATAGTCACACAGAGAGAGAGAGAGAGAGAGAGAGAGGCAGAGACACAGGCAGAGGGAGAAGCAGGCTCCATGCACCGGGAGCCGGACGTGGGATTCGATCCCGGGTCTCCAGGATGGCGCCTCGGGCCAAAGGCAGGCGCTAAACCGCTGGGCCACCCAGGGATCCCCTTATGTAGGTAATATTAAATTATCTTCTAACTTATAAAAAAAAAAAAGGTTCTACAAACCTGCAGTTCTGAAACTGGCCCCACACAGTCTTGCTACACCATCCATTCCCTGCACCTACCCTTTCTCAGTGCTTTCATGCTACATCAGGTTTTTAAAATTCACCACTTTAGCTTCAGAGTTTCCCTATGAAACTTATATAAAAATAACACACAATGAATAGAACATAATTTTTTAAATTTAGGTTCCACTGTGTAAAACAAACAAAAAAAAAACTTTCCTTCGAGAGAACTTTATGGACAAGCAAAACTAAACAAATTTTTTGTGTCCTCCTGAAAATAAAAACTGTAATACAGACTGGAAAATCAGGTGAATATAAAGAGGTTACTCCATTTTTATAACTCTTCTCCTCCTTCATCATCCATAAACACAATCCAATTATGAGTTCTCCTGAGACAGGATAAAACTTGCTCCAAAGTCATTACATCACTCCATCATTTTCATCATAATCTTGTATGTGATCCAAATTATTCCCATTTAATGACACTAAAATATTCAGAGAGAGAACTAAAAACTGGCAACTTTTCCAACTTCAGTTCCTCATGGAAAGGAGGTAAAGACACACAAATAAGTAAATAAATGTTCTCTTTGTTGGGTGATTTGTGAGATAAGCCTCTATATTTTCATGTGTTTCCGCTCTTCATTAATCTCAAAATATTTACATTTGTATTTACTAAGAAATCACACAATATACTTTGAAAACTCAAAAGAAATTTTTCTTTTAAATGTAGCTTTCTACTGGCAGTAGGCTTAGAGCTAAAGAGAAACTGCTTTTCATCTGACCACATGTCCTGATCAAACGTAATCCTTGAGCAAGTTCAAAAGGCTGTCCATAAATATGGAAAACTTAAACTAAGATAGTTGAAACTATGAATGACTCTCTAAAGAAATCAATCTGTACCATAAAACAAATAATTTTGTAGCTAGAGATGGATTTTTCCTCACATTTCTTAATAGCTGTTTTGCCAAGAAAGATTTTTAAAAGGGAATTTAAATATATCAACCTGAAGTAAAGTGTAAGGTTTTAAAGTCTGCACATCTAAACATAATTATGTTAACTTTACTTTGTTTTATTAGAGCACATAAATTAAAATATGTATAAATACATAACTTATATTTGTTGTTCTGAATAAGGCTCTGATTGTAGAACCTTAAAAACAACACATTAGGGCAGCCGGGGTGGCTCAGCTGTTTAGTGCCGCCTTCAGCCCAGGGCCTGATCCTGGGATCCAGTCCCATGTCAGGCTCCCTGCATGGGGCCTACTCCTCCCTCTGCCTGTGTCTCTGCCTTTCTCTCTCTCTCCCTCTCTCTCTCTCTCTCTTCCTCTCTATCTCCCATGAATAAATAAATAAAAATTTTAAAAACCACATTAATATTAAATGGTAACAACAGCCGATATTTGTTTCATACTTATCATATGCCAGACACTATTCTCAACATTTAACTTGTATGAACTCATTTAATCCTCACAAATTCTGAGAGATAGGAATTATATTCAACCTCATTCTAAATGAGGAACTGAGGGAAAGAGAAGTTTAAGTAACTTGCCCAATAGCAAACAGGTGGTATGAAATGAAGCCTGGAAGCAAACAGAGGCAGTCTGCATTCAGAACCCACTTTTTCAACTACTATATAATATATACAGCATAACTTTTGTTCATCATATAGTTATTCTTTTAAAGACACATAGTCTATAACATATTGTAAGCTTCTAATGGACAGGAACTCTATTTTATTCATCTTATATGTGAGCACTAGAAAATGTTCGGTATACAGTTACTTAATAAAAGACATTCCAATTTATTCCCTGCCCTGCTAAATAATTCTGGATATACATCCTAGTTAATGGTTTAACTGTCCTAACCTTAAAATGTTAAATGTGTGCAATGAATAACAATGCAATAACTTTAATGAAAATCAAAATAAAGAGAAGGAACAAATATTTACAAAAATTCCTCTACCCTAACAGATCAAGCATCTCTTATTTTTCTATATTCATTTATGGTTCTTTCCATTTGTATAATTTGTTTTATGGTATTTAAATCACAATGTGCAGCGAGTACTTTCATATTCTGTTATTTTATCACTAGATAGAGGATTTTCTATATAGACTGAAAATTACAAATTTGAATGACTGCATATACTTCCATGGAGTGGAAGCACTGATCAATTTATTTAACTAATCCCTACCATGGGACATTAAGTTATTTCCATTTTGTTCTCTTACATATAAACCATAAGAAAAAAATGGATTGATGCATGGATAGATGGCTACACAGACATAGTGTGATAGCACAAGTATAGTCAAATATTAATGGTAAATCAAAGTGGTGGACATATGAGAGATCACCATGAAACTTTTAACTTTTCTATGTGTAATTCAATATGTAAATTTTGTTTTAATATATTTTCATTCCTACCCTCATTTGTGCTATTGTCATCAAATGTAGCCCGCTTATGTATGTTATAAACCAATCTTATATATTTTAAAGTTAATAAAGAAATGAGAAAAAATATATTTATAGAGTCTTTTATATCAACCCACATATTTATGATGTCTGGTGCTTTTTTGTGTGTATGTGTGGTTTCATGTAACCATCTGGTATGGTTTTCCTTCAGCCTGGGGACTCTAGTATTTCTCTTAAGTATTTCTTTTAAGAAAGGTCTTCAATCTTTCTTTATCTGGGAATGCCTTTATTTCACCCACGTTTTTAAAGTTTTGTAGATATTGGATTCTTGCCTGGAAGGTTTTTTTTGTTTGGGTTTTTTGGGGGACTTTAAATATTATTTTATTACCTTTGGCCTCCATTATATGAGAAAATAAATTAACCATTAATCATATTGATGGTCCCTTGCACATGATGACTTATTTTTTCTCTTACTCCTTTCCTAATTTTCTCTTTGTCTTTCAACAGTTCTGCTAAGCAGATCTCTTTGTACTTACTTATCTTACTAATGGTTCTTGTAGTTTCCTAGATGTGTGACTTATGTTTCTTCTCAAATTTGATAAGATTTTGGCCATTATTTCTTCAAATATTTATTCCTTCCCTTTTTCTATTCTTTTTTGGGACTCCCGTTACAAACATGTTGGTATGCTTGTTCTTGTCCCACAGCTCTTGAGGCTCTGTTCATTTTTCTTCAATCTTTTCTTTTTCTCTGTTTCTTTAGATTGAATAATTTTAATTGACCTAAATTCAGGTTCAAAGACTCTTTCTTCCGACATCTTTCATCTGCTATTAGATTTCAGGGCTCTTTCAGTTATCGCACCTGTCAATGTAGAATGTGATCATTTCTATATCATTATTGAGAACCTATAATTTGTTGATTCATTATTATCATACTTTCCTTTAATTATTTAAACATGTGCCCTTTTTGTTTCTCAAATATAAGTTGACCCTTTAACAACATTGAGGTTAGGGGTGCTGACCCCTCACAGTCAAAAATCTCTATATAACTTTATCTTCCCCCCCAATCTAACTGCTAAGAACCTACTGTTGACCAGAAGCCTTAATGATAAGTCAATTAACACATATTTTGTATACGTATTACATACTGTATTCTTACAATAAAGTAAGCTAGACAAAAGATGTTATTAAAATCATAAAGAGAAAATACACTTACAGTACTGTATTTATAAAACAAAACTGTATGTAAAATGGACCCACCCACTTCAAACCCATGTTGTTGACCCATGAAGGGTCAACTGTATTTATAATAGCCTTCCTTAATTATTTGTATGCTAAGCTGGACATCTGAGAACATTCACTGACAGTGTCTACTGACTGCTTTTTTTGTTGCTATAGTAAAATATATATAACATAAAATTTACTATTTTAACCGGAAGTGCACAGTTCAGTGTCATAAAGGGCATTCATGCTGCTATGCAACCATTACTACCACCAATCTCCAGAACTTTTTTCATCTTCCCAAACTGAAATTTTGTACCCTTAAACAATAACTCCCCATTCTGCCGGTCCCTGGCAATCACCGTTTTACTTCCGGGCTGTATTTCTTCTTGAGCATCCATCAATTTCCCATTTCTTTCATGTCTCTTTTTTGTTGTTGTTGTTTACTAGAAATTTTGGATAATATATTACAAAAGCTCTGGAATCTGATTATTTTCCATCTGAAGGTTACTGTTGGGAGTTTGTGTTTGTTTTGTTTAGTAACTTACCTGGGCTAAATCTGTGAAATATGTTTTTCCCATATTTTTCTCTTATATCTTTGCTTATGTTTTTAATTTCCTGTTTTTATTTTTAATCTGAGCTAGTTAAGAGTTGCTCCTGTTTCATTGTAGCCTAGTTGTCAGCCAATGATTGGACAGTCATTTTGGTCAAATACCACTGATGGAGTTAGGCTTCCATTCTCTGCTGATAGTTCTTGGTGTAGGTTAAGAGCACAATCAAAGCTCAGACTATCTTCAAGTCTTCTCTGGCTTTTATACTCTGCTGGGCCTTGTGTGTCTTCTATGCACATAGATACAGCCTCAGGATTGACTGGGAATATACAAAAATCTTGGAGCCTCCTTGGTCTCCACTGCACATGTGTTTAGCCTCAGCTAGAAATATGTTTGTCCCAACCACAACCAAAACCTCAGGCTTTGACCCTTCAGCTGGCCTAAATCCTGTCTTCTACTAACACCTCTGCTGGGTATGACCATTACCACATCCAAGTCAAGCGAGTTTCTTTTGACCACAGCCACACAGCCTGTCTCTCCCTGCAGAACTTCCAAACTGACCAAAAGAGCAAAGAAAAGATAGGAGCAAGAATGTCAAGATTTCCACCTTTCTTATCTGAAGTTCAGCAACTTTTGAAGCAACTTTTGAAGCATATACTCTTTTCAGATTGTTGTATTCCATGGCTTGAATTCTGGAGATCTGAAATGGTTGTGCGGTTGTTTTGTCCAGGTTCATAGTTGCCTTTTGGGTGGAGGACGCTGGGGAGGAGAAGATTTACCAACCTCCTCACTATAATATAGCCTGAAATCTGCTCTTTAATGACTGTCTTTTAGAGGAGAAATTCTCAAAGTGTGGTCCTCAGGCATGTTAGCATCATCAGGGAACTTGTTAGAAATGTAAATTCTTAGGCTCCACCCCAGACCTACTAAACCAGAAACTCTGGATATGGGGCTCAGTAATTTGTGTTTTAACCAACCCTTCAGGCAATTCTGATGGCACACAAAAATTCAGAACCCTAATTCAGAGTATATTTAATAATAATAATTGTTGTTGGAGTTTTCTATTTCAAGGGAAAATAACCAAATATAAGACCTTTTTAGATGTTTTATCAAAGTTACTTTATATGATTTGACAAAGGATGATGAAACATTGGCATATCCTTTGAACTCTTCAGTCCAAAGGCTGGAATGATTTTTTTTTTTTTAATCTTTAGGTCAAAAACTAGTGTTGCCTGATACATACAAAGAAGGGCTAGACAGGATTTAAGAGCACCAACCTGAATGTTATCTAGATGTACTACTGTGCTACATTCCAATTTATGGGAGCTGAGAAATGAAATCCAGAGAAATTATCCAGAGAAATGGTGCCTTTTCAAAAATGTATGCCCAATAATACAGTTTTTCTTCACTAAAAAGACTTGGCTGTACCAAGATAATGAAGACATATTTTTGCACAACTGATATGTATGTTCCTAAAAGCCACATTATTTATAGGCCTTCATTTTAAAGGTAGAAAGCCATTCTTCTTTCAAGCAAAATCATCATCCTTAAAGTAATCATTTTGTAATTAGTGGTCCCTATACCTCCATAAATACATGCTTAAACAATGTTTACTGAAAAAACTTTAGAAATACCTATAATATATAACGTTTTTATGCAAAGTTTTAAAATAAAACAATATTGCTTATTTATAAATACATGTCTATAGAACTATGACAAGCAAAAAGATATACATCAAATGCATGATAACGACTATCTTCATGTGAAGGAAAAGTAAAACTGGGAAGATAAGTCAAAGAGGTTTCAATTTTATAATGTTTTCTTTTATTTAAAAAATGACAAAATCGGGCAGCCTGGGTGGCTCAGCGGTTTAGCGCCACCTTCGGCCCCGGGCGTGATCCTGGAGACCCTGGGTCTAGTCCCATGTCGGGCTCCTTGCATGGAGCCTGCTTCTCCCTCTGCCTGCTTCTCCCTCTGCCTCTGTTTCTGCCTCTTTCTCTCTCTGTGTCTCTCATTAATAAATAAATAAAATTTTTTTAAAAATATGACAAAATCCTCACAGATCTTGAACATTGGAAATACTACTTTCTCAGGATGAAGTATAGGGAAGAACTCTTGGGCTACAGAATGGACGCTGTAGCTTACTTGAACTGAGGGCAATTCTCAGACAGAAGGACCGATAGACCTAGTAATTACCGATTCTTCTGTTCTCAGAAAATAACTCTGAGGGTTCGAAGCTATTTCCAGAGAATGAGAATTAGACATGGGAAAGAGATACTGGAATTTAAGAAGAATAAAATTTGTTATCCAGAGAAATCAAAAGAGGAGAGTTAGAAGACATATAAATTTATGGCTATGTCTTTATACCATAATTAATTCCAGATTAATCTAAAATCATGGTTTAATGATGTAATGATTAAAAGATGGAGATGTCAAGTCAGAGAGACTTAATAAAAATATTGGATCTGCCAATATGTTGTCATCCTAACCTCTGAACTTTCAATCTTTCACTTCTAAAGTGAGAATAATAGTACCCTTCTCCTAGGACTACTGATAGGATTAAAGGAGATAATGAAGGTATCAACCTTAGTATGGTGCTTGGAATAGAGCCAGTATCCCATTAAGGTTAGTTATGATTATCATTCCTTTATTCATCTGTCCAATGTTTAGTTGGTCAGTGCCTAGTATACGTCAGATACTCTTCATAGTTCTGAGGATACAGCAAATGAACAAGACAGATGCAGCCCATGGTATTAAAGAACCTATAATTTAACAGGAAAGAGGGACAGTTACCTAAGAAAACACACTACCTTTGATGGAGACACAGCAGGAAGAGTTGCATCCTAATGTGTTAGGCCATGCAGAGGGGTCTGCTGGAGAACTACTAAATGGAGATCTAAAGAATGAATAAGAATTTATCTGGCAAATATAACAGGGGATTTGGACTAATAGACATGTAGAATTATTCCTGGTTTAACAAAATCCAACTAGTAAATTACATTTTTTATGATTATAGTAGAAATGAAACTTGGAGATTTACAAATATTTTTGTGAACTAGATCTTGCAAAGCTAACCCTGTAGGTACAGACATCATATATATTACATTTGTGATTCTGAGCCTGTGTCCAATCTACAGGAAGTTGCAAAAATTGGCATATTTAGTTTAGCAGAGGGTTCTGTGCCCCTTGCAACTATTTATGAGATTTTTTTTTTTTTTTGCCAGAAATAACCCTGCAGCAGAAGCAGAGGAAGTGTTTTAGCTGCATGCTCCTGACACATTACCTGTTGTTTATCATCTCTGAGAAAATGGTCTGATGTTGTCCATTTTTCCATCCTCCTTCTGCTTCCTCTAAATTGTTCATACTTGAATCCATTGACACTCCCCACATAAAAGTTCTGTTCATCCCAAAGCCAATTTTGGAGGCTCAGATACTTCAGGAGCTGAAGTTTGACTTAGGTCACCTTTTCTGACCCAAAGTCTGGATATTGACCTCAGCACTGACCCCTGGGCTCCAGACCATTGCCCAGGGCTCTGCAAATGCCATTCAGATCCTGGATGAGAAGCCTGATGGGTCTTCTCTGCAGTCCTCCAAGGTTCAGGACACTTCTTCCTTCCAACCCTTATGTGTTCAGTCAGCTTCTGTTGGATTCCTCCTTCCCTCCTCCTACTCCTAGTCCTGGCCATACATGGCCATACTCTATGCCTACTGGCCATACAAATTAAATGGCCCATCATTTCAGTTTTGTAGGATCCCTCACTCTTTCACAGAGCCAAGTAATTGCCTGAATAGGGATACCCTGCTATTTCTTGTTCTTCTTTCAAGAGTGCTTTGCGAGATAGCCTCAGCAAATGTCCTGTTCTAAACAATGTGTTTAGTTCACCTTTTCCTAGTCTGGTAATGTTGCATGAAGCTGGAATACTTCATGTACTAGGATAAAATAATTTCTGACTCTGGGCATTTAAATGCTTGAAAGAAAAGTTCCTTACAACTACTACTATAGAGTATGAAATGAACTGCTATCAGAATAATCTTCTGTCTATATTTACATGTAAAATCTGTGGGTTTACTTGGGGTCAACTAAAGCACAATTACCTATATTATCTTCCAACAAAAGAAACTTGCCTCTACCACACACAGGTATTTGGATTTCTGTTATCCAACAATCCAAGTTACTCTTCTTTATTTGGATATAACATCACATATCTTACAATTATCTAGTACCTTTCATCTCTCAGTTTTAGAATATAATAATAATAACTACAGTAATAACCACTTTGTATTTGAAAAGCACTTTACAATGAGCAATTAGTTATTCCACTTCTACAAAGTTGCTACATATTATAATCATCTTTTCAAAGAAGGAAACTAGGACACAAAATAATGAATTTGTCCTAACTCATGAAAAATAAACAACAGCAAAAGCTATTAATAACTTCTGGCCAAAACCACAACTTCAGCAATAAGTGATCATGTAAAGTTAAAGGTCTCTGAGTGGAACAAATCCTCAATGTCTGTGACTAGACTCGTGGTATCTCCTTGGATATGTTGCCATTCAGAAGTGGCCAGGTTCATTCCTCCCTATACTCTACTGCACATCTCTAGCTTGGAGTCCAATTAAGGTAGCTCCAAGGAATGGAATAGGATTCTTAATAGCACTGAAATTAAAAAGATTATAAAGCAGCTTTTAAAGAAACTGGCCCACTTTGTATTACTATGGAGCCAAAAAAGATACAGTAAAGAAAACCATCCCTCACCCCGCCCCCATAAACTGAAGGGATATAGACTAGTAATCCTACAACACAAGAGATGTGACCTATACTATTTTCTTGGACTTTTATTTCCTACCGTGCCCTTAGCAGTCACATTCAGAGTCTCCTTGGGGATAAGGAATGATATTTAAAACAGGAATTCTATAAATTTTTTTTCCTTTGTATACTTTTGAAAAGAGTATACCTTTAATACAAGGAGATCAGCTGCACAAGCACACTATACCAGATCTACTATATAATTAGATAGATAAATAGACATATTCTGGCAGCTATGTAAAGTACTTCTGAACTCTAAAATATTTTGTTGGGGGGGCGGATATAAATATCTGCATCTAAGAGTTTGGGTCCTATTTAGCTAGCCAAATACAGTAGGAAAGCTTAGAAAAGCCCAGAATTTTTACAAGAAATTTCCATGTCTCAAAAGGTTTTTGCAAAATTATTTTGCAATTATTTATTCTTACCTTTGAGTATGATGTACCTATCTAAATATTTTTTAACAAATGACTTAAGCTTTGCTTTTTTCCCAAAAAGTTAACTATGAGACAGAATTATAAAAGTAATGTCAAATGTTTAACAATTATGAAACTACATTTTAAAATACAACTCCTCCAAATCAAGAACAAAATGAAAACAAAATAACTTAAATAAGTATCCAGTTGAAAGCATAAACACACAGAAAAACTATCTTTTAGAGATACATACTGAGATCAGATATGGAGGAGGAATCCATACATTAAAAGAGATGAAAGTGACATAACAATTAGGCAAATAAAACCTCTCATTTGTATCCCAATTCAACCAAATATACTGTAAAAAATTATAAAGGAATAATCCATACACTACTGGACATTTGATAATGGTAAGGAGAGTTTTTTTAATTTAAAATTTATATTTTATTATGTTAAAATAAAAATAGAGGAAAAATACAGCCCCTACCTATTAAATGTGCATACCAAAATATTTATGAGAATGATTCTTGGATTTGCTTGAAAATAATCTAGGTTTTTGAGTAGATAGAGGTATAGATGAAACAATATCAGCTATGAGTTGAAAGCTGTTGAAGCTGCATGATGAGAAAAGTGGATTTATCACATTACTCTATATACATTTCTACATGTGTAAAATTTTCTATCCTAAATCTTAGAAAAATAATAATACAATAGAGTTGTCATAACAATCTTTTTTGAGGTGTGGAAGATGGATTCAAATTCCTTCTTAACATTAGGTTTTGGTAGTTCTCAGCAAGTCTATGATTAATTTTCTTTTCAATATTTATATGAAAATTATTTTGCCTCAATACTGAGTGATAGTTTTTGTGGATAAGGAAATTCCAGGTTAATATCAATTTTTCCAAATATTGCTTTGTTGCCTTTTAGTATCTATTGTTGCTGATAATTCAGCTGTTAGTCTAAACATTGTTTCTTTGTAGAAAATTATTTCTTTCTGGTATCATTTAAGTTTTTATCTTTCTCTTTCATATTCTACATCTTCACTATAATGTGTTCACTTCTGGATTTAATTTAATTTTTCCTCACTCGAAATCAGTATGTGCATTCTATGGGATAACTTATTTCTGAGGCAATTGTGAAAAATCATCAACTATTAAGTCTTCAAATATTGCCTTTCTTTCAATCTTTTACTTTCTGAAATTCCCATTGTATACATACTGGATACTTTCCTTCAATCAGTCTTCTTTCTATCCCATCTTTTCATATTTACCATTTATATCTCTGTGATGCATTCTGGGTAATTCCTACAGTGCCATCTTCTAAGTCACTAATTCTCTCTCTGGTTAGGTCTAATATTTTATAAAATCTGTTATTAGAGTTTTTAATTTCACATATTTCACTCTTAGGATTTCAATTTGTTTCTTTTTCACATCAGCCTCTTTTTGGTATTTTATCATTTTTCTTAGAATTTCAATTCTAATTTGTATGCCTTTAATTATGTTAAACATATTTATTGGTATTTTCTATTCTCTATTTGGATGCTATCTGACTACCTTAGTTTCTTGGGAGTCTAGCTTTTTTTTTTTAAGATTTATTTATTTATTTTAGAGAGAGGGAGTGCATGTAGAAGGGCAGAGGGAGAGAATCTCAAGCAGGCTCCCCACTAAGCAAGGAGTCCTTTGCAGGGTTCAATTTCATGACCAGAACCAAAACCAAGAGTCAGAGGCTTAACCAACTGGGCTACCCAGGCACCCCTATTGGGAGTCGAGTCTTGATGCTTACTCTGACTCTTGCATATTTGGGATGCATTTGGGACTGATTCCTCAGTTTTTTTCATAATAGACTCTCTTTTAGAAGAGTTTTGGGTTTAACAGAGAAATTTAAAAGATGTTACAGAGTTCCCATGTACTTCACACCAAGTTTCCTGTACTGTTAATATCTTAAGTGAATATGCACACTAATTGTTTGTTGCAATTAATAAACCAATATTAACATATTATTATTAACTAAGTTCCAAGTTTATTAACATTTCCTTAGTTTTACCTAATGTTTTCTTCTGTTTCAGGATACGACATTACAGTGAATTGACAAATTGTAAGTTCCTCTTAGTTTTGAAAGTTTCTCAGATTTTCCTAATTTTTGATGACCTTTGTAGTTTTGAGGCATACCAATTAAATATTTTGTAGGATGCCCTTCTATTACAATTTGCCTGAGGATGCCTGGATGGCCCAATCAGTTAAGAATTTGACTCTTTGTGTTGGCTCAGGTCATGATCTGACATTTGTGGGATTGAGTATCTCATCAGGCTCTGTGCTCAGCACAGAGTTTGCTTCAGATTCTCTCTCTCTCTCTCCCTCCTGTTCACTCTCTCCCCTCAAATACATAAATAAATAAAATCTTTAAAATAAAAGAAAATTCATCTGATATTTTATTCATGATTAGATTACAGTTATCAGTGGTTGAGAGGAAAATAACATGAAAATGAAACAATGAAATAATTAAAATTGCATTTTCATTAAATCATATTAAAGGTACATCTTACCAATGTGATTAATCACTGCTGGTTGTGACTTTGATTACCTGGGTGAGGTAGAGTTTATGAGGCTTCCCCACTGTAAATTTCCTCATGTGTTTTATAACTTCTGATAATTACATCATTTTGCTATGGCTTTTTCTTTTGTGGGAATACCCTGTGGACTTCTGTTGGGCATTTACCTTCAAAGTGATTTTAAATTTGCTTTGATAGTAACCCCTAGGACCAATTTTTATTTTAATTTCTTGGGTCTGGGATTCTTAGACATAAGTAATATAAATTTAAATACTAAACACAATGAAGTTGCAGGCCTGGGACACTTACTGTTTAGGTGGGGGAAGTCTTTCTTATAACTTTCTTGAGCCAATGGGGAATTTTTTTCAAATGTAACAGATCTTGGCTTTTGATAAGAATCTAAACCTTAACCTACTTTATACAGTCCTATTTTGTATCCACAAATGAGAACTATCCTCAGACCTCACCATCTGTACTACCATAAAGGCATCTATGATATGATTATATTATAGGTCTGATTCACTTTGTTTTTTCAGTACTCACTTGTTTATAGCATCCAAGGATTCTCATTCCTTCTTGCAAGCTGAAATACTTAAATTATCATATTTTACCCATAATTTATGTGAGTTTGTTGTAAAAGGTTTTTTATTTCCTCTACCGTATTTTTGGAATCTAAAACCCTTTCCTCAATCTTGCTAGATCTCTTTCCCCCCAGCAATACATGTGTGAAAAACCCCTTTCCATGCTATCTCTTCTGCAATGATACCACTATTTTATCCAAAATTTTCTAAGTCTCAAAGGTTAATATTATTAATAGGGTAAGCAGCTATCACAATGTATGTAGACTATTTCTTCACATGATCAATGAAAGATTTAATAAAGATAAGATATATCATTTTAACATAAGTGCAATTAAGATTTTAAAATAAACTAAACTTCAGCTGCGAAAATTTAAGAATAAATGTTTTTACTTAACAGATCCTCCTTGACTCATGAATGGGTTACATCCTGATAAATCCATTATAAATTGAAAATGTAATAAGTCAAAAAAGTATTTAATATACCCACTACCAAACATCATAGGTTGGCTTAGCCTACCTTAAATGTGCTCTGAATACTTATATTAGCCTACAGTTGAACAAAATCATCTAATACAAAATCTATTTTATAATAAAGATTTGAAATACTTCATGTAATATGTTGAATACTTTACTGAAAGTGAAAAAAAACAGAATTGTTGTATAGGTACAGAACGGTTGTAAGCATATCAATTATTTACCCTCAAGATCACATGAATGACTGAGAGCTGAGGTTTACTGCCACTGCCCAGCATCACAAAAGCATCATCCCACACATGGCTAGCCAGGGAAGAGATCAAAATTCAAAATTCAGAGTATGGTTTTAATTGAGTGTGTATAGCTTATGCACCTTCATAATCTCAGAAAATTGTGCCAAACCCTTATGTGAGCAATCATCTGTATTTTTCTTCTAAAAGTTGAACACAAGGATCACACAAAGGTTTTATGAAACACCCACAAGCTAATTAAATAAAGCCTATGTCAGAGAAAAGAATCAATTATCTTTAATAAAACAAAGCTATGAACCTAAAAAGTGATTATTTATTTTAATTAATCATAATATAGAGGTTATGGTGTCAATGTTCACACTTCTATTTCTAAGTAACCTCCCATTTTCATATCCTAATATTTTAAATTAGAAGTACATTACAAAATCAATTCATTGTTTTCAATGAGAAACCCATATCAAGTAAAATATTAAGAGATTACTGTCCATAAATCTCATTGTCCAATGCTTTTCAAGTGTGAGTTTCAACAGCTAAGCCAACCTTCTTAAAAACTTTTCCTAAGGTATATCCTTGATCCTTTTTCTAAATGAACGTCAAATCTCATTAACTGGCACATAAGCAGTTTATTCCCTAATTGGAAATGTATCCTTCCAGGTTCTATCAGCTATGGCTGGAATGAAAAGAGGCATTTAATCTGCATAGGGCTACCCCTTTGACAGGGTTTTTAGATGGTGCGATTTCACTTAGAAGGGGGAGTAGGTATGCAGTCAATCGGAAGAATGACTTTAAAATTTAGCTTTAGACTAAAGACATCATGGTGTTCAAAGTTAGAAGTGGAATAAACAAAACATGTCCATGTAATGGCCATTAAAATAGAAAAGTTCAAGCACAGATATGACCTGGACCTCACACTCCTCTCCTTCCTCCACCAGGAAGCATCTGGAAGGCTTAATGACAAATGGCAGACAGGATTAGGGCAACTACAGCTGGGTCAAACTCCTACGAATAGAACTAGACAAGCTTATGTGGAATGAGAAAATCATATAATCAAAATCCAACTGGTATGAGCAGCTGTAGAGCTGGTCCCTAGACTGAGATGCAGGTAAGGTCATCAGAGGAGAAGGCATGGCAGGGAGGAGTCCGTGCTGGGGTTGACCACCTTGCCCAGGTTGACTGGTAGAGGTTTGCTGCCGATACCACCAGCATCAGAGCTCCTTTCTTCAGTTCTAACATGGTTGACCCCATTTTAAGTGGCATGCCTAGATGGTCAGGCATCCACTGTTTAACCAAGGTCCAGATATTCTGACTGAAGAGTTAGGAGGCTAACTGAAGTAGAGCAGGGTGTCTATATGATTTCTAAATCACACAGTAGGAAATATAACTGAGTGGGTCCTTTCCTTCCCCTCCTGGTAAATCATATTCATCCTCCAAGCGTGACCTCTTCTGGAAAGGCTTCCCCAACCACTCCAAGATGTTGATTTCATCTTTTCTGCTTCATTTTTTTCCCATATTAAGAATCTTTCCAGTTCTCAAGATGATGTATAAATAAAAATGTTTAGCTCTAACTGTACCTACTTATAAGAATCTTTGCTATCTCAACATCAAAACTAGTATAAAAGAGGTAATCAGACATGCTGTTGACTGAAAAGGGGTGGGGGAATGAAAGGAAAGAAAAAAGGTGGGGAATGAGGGAAGGGAGGAAAAGAGGGACAGAAGATGGAGGGAGAGGGGACAAAGGCAATAACTAAATGTTGTCAGATCTGGCCTGACTCCTGGCCCCTGTATCCTCCTTCTTCTCTCCTTCCTCACTTCTTAGTCTCCTGACCTCTAGGAGGCTTAACATTCTGCAGTGTCTAGGATCAATCCTCCCTGAGGCAGTCAAGATTTAAGCCTATTTTCTATGGTTTAGTATCATGTCCCTTCCTGTCACTCTTATCCTAAGACTGGGTCCCTGACTGGCCAACAAGGCCAGGGTTCCTGAGTTTCTCTTTCCATGCTGCTCTCTCTCAGAACTGAGATCATTACCACCATCCAGGCCCATGGCTGGGACCCCTCCACCTACTGAGCCTAGGCCAGCTGGCTAACTCACTGTCAGACATGCTTTATGACCTCTCTTCAGGGGCAACCCAACAACCAACCAGCTTTCACTGGCCTTGGTCCCTCTCTGCTGATCATCAGCAGCAGATAATGCTGATCATTCCTCTCAGCATGCTCAAGGCCTGGCCAGATCTCAAGGTTCAACAAGAGTGAAACACAGAATCTCTGTGGGGATTTTTGAGCAATGGAGTGATATATGCCAGAGGAAGGCTCTTTGGTGTGTGGAAAGAGGGTGAGAAGGCAATCCACTTTGCCTCTGAATGTTTACAAAGTAATTTATGAAAAACAGCCACTTAAACACACTCAACAAGCTCTTTAAATATGTTGTTTTCCATGTTAGGAATTCTTAGAAACAAATCAGATTTTTTTTGTAAAAAAGATTATTTTTCAGCACATCTGTTTTGCTTTTTAAAGAAGGAGTCTGATACCTGAAACACTTGAAAGAACCTGAGGAATTATATCAGTGAAACAGGGACCATGATTAGTTACAGGGAAAGGGTGTGTTTATTGCCAAATCAATCATTAATACTAATACACAGTAGTGACTGAACCAGCGTTTGTTGAATGAATGAATGAATGAATGAACATGTCCACATCTATGTGTTTATATGTAGAAGAAGGTGATAGGTGGATGGAGATTTACCAATGAAATCTATTGCATAACACCAAATAGTTTTATGATTTCAGGGCTTTTGAAGCATGTATTTTGATATCTCACACAAACTCCATGAACATATAAGTGGACTTTAACAAAAAGCATTAGGAGTTCTCTCTGCAAGTACAGACTGTCTAAACAAGAAATAAGAGACCTCAGAGGAACAGTTACTAACCCCAGGCCACTGAACCTTATTCATCTAAGGGGCACAAAGAAAGCAAGAAGCCTTTGGAAATGGTAAAGGTGATAAAATATGCTATATCTCATTCTAGAAAAATGGCTTTCACGTACTACTTAGTGGTAGTTGCTTATACTTAGAGTTTTAAGATTAACCCGCCACAGAAACACCTCAAGGATGAGCTAAAAATTATAGTATTGATACAAATATATGTGTGCATATGTTTAAAACAGCAGCCCTACTAAGTTATATGTATAAAATGCCACTTTGTCAGGAAATGCATTTAAATAGTCTAACACTGTGCTTCAAGGTTTAGCACTAAGAGGCTCTGACAGACTGGAAAAGGAAGCAAATTCCATGAATAATGTCCTATTTGGTCTATCAGAAAGTACTGTTCTTATGTTAATTATTGTGACAATGAGAGGGAAAATATCTAAAGTAAGAGATTATAAATTTTGTTCTGGTCTATTTAATGCAATGATCTAAAAGAAATCAAGGACTTAACTCTTTAATTCTGATTTTTCTTTCTAATTCCGCTTCTTCACATAATTTGAGGCTAGATGCAAAGATTGGGTTTTTTTATTATATATTCCAAAAGGACATCACAGGACTTTGTGCATGTAAGACATTCTTATTACAGACGAGTGAACAGGTATTTAAAATGCAATGTATTCTAAGACTGAACCTCAAATACACAAAAAAAGTACAGGAATCTGGGCAGCAATCCAAAGCAATCCAAATACTGTAAGACAGTGCCATTGTATGTACTTTCAAATTATCAATTGAGGCTGAGACTTGTGAAAATAAGCCAAGGAAAACATCTCCATATCCCAGATACATGTTTTCCTGTCCTCTCATTCATTTTTCCTGGTATAAAGTTATTTACCTGAGCACAGAAATAGCAAATCAGAAGAACAAATATATATTAAAAATCACAGAGGAAAGGCAAAGAGCTCTAGAGTGGAAATCAAGAACCCTGTCTTCTCATTCAATGTTTGCCCTTTATAAGTTATATAACATTGAAGAAGTCACTAAATATCCCAAAGTCTCATTTTGCTCACCATTAATTTAATAATAATAATAAGAAGAAGAATAACACTGATCTCATTTGAACACTGTGGCAGAGAAAGTTACTATGTATTTACCATATGATTTCCTCTTCCTGGAAACTGCAGGATCCATTCTTCCCAGTCTTCCTTGTGGTTAGGTTGAATGGGGGGTGTGGAGGTGGTTGTCACCTGCCTAAATTCTAACCAGTGAAATATGAACAAAAGTGATATACGCCATTCCCAAACTGGTCTGTAAATATATTTCACAAGATCCTCTAGCTCTCTCCTCCTATACTGTGACATTCTTAGCAGCCACACATCAGACAGTGTAGTTTATAACACCCTGAGTCTCTGAATTGCCACCTATAGGAAAGCATAAGTAGGAGAGCCAATAATCCTATTTAACCTACGATGTGAGCAACAAAGGAAACTCATTTTATTAAGCCATTAAGATTTTTAGGCTTATTGGATACCACATATAATATAGCCTATCCTTACTAATAAAATGGCAAAATTAGAAAATAAATTTTACTTGGTTTATATATTAATGGGCTATACAGCTAGCTATACAGGGTAGTATTGGTAGCAATGATAGAAAGCTTGTAAAAACTTATCAGAAATCCTAAGGTATTTTTGACATTATACCATTACGTAGGTAACATAAAGTCATCCTGAAAGGTAGAATTCAATCACCACAGACCAGTCAAATACTTATGTAAGAAATTAGCATTTGACTCTGCCTTTAATATATCTAGGAAATAAAGACAGAGATGATCCATTTCACCTGAAATGATTGGGTATTTGTAACCTCATTACCTGTGTTTATTACAATGAATGAAGTCTGATCTGTGACACTAAATTTCTAGAAAAAGTGACCTCTAGCCCAAAGATAAAAATTCACACCGGTGTGAAGTGATTCTCTCACTTTCAAATAAGAACTGAGAGAATGATAGTGACCTTTTTTTTTTTTTTTTAAAATCTCCTTTTAGGAAACCATTCTTCTTGGTTTATAAGCACTCAGAAAAAAACAACACAATGTGAAGATTTTACAGATAATACAATTTTATATACACTGATTTTGTCTAAATTTCAAGTACTATTTACATACAATTGGAGGGGGGAGCCTTCCTGAGGGCCTGAAAAAATGGTACCTAAGATAACATTATTATTTTCTCGATCGAATTGTTTAGTCAACCAATAAATTATTCCCTTTAGAGATTTTTGGAGATATATTAATTCAAGAGAATTACATCAATTCAATTGTCCCTTATTGGATAATTATTGAGTGTTATTTTACAAATATCACTGACAGGATTAAAAAGATTTGTCATAGAATCAGAAGACTAAAATTCCATTCAAAGAAGGATAAAAATGTTCCTTAAATTTGATTTCAGACATGTACTTTAGAGCAATCTTGACATATCTGGAAGTACATAAATAAATTTAAACCCATCAATGATCTAAAGAAAGAAATTACAGCCATCTTAAATACTTGCAATTTATCTTTATGATGATGCCAAGTCACTAATTTTAGAATTTGAAAATTAGAAATTATAGCAAAAACTGCATTTTAGCAAAATCAACAATCTAGAGGCAGACAGTAAAGTATATACTTCAGGTAAACAGAAACCTAAGTTTGCCTATTTCTGAATTTCTTGACACTGCTAAGAATTCATAATGTATCTTCTCACACAGGTTAGAAGAACCATAGGAAAATACAGGCCAGATCACTAGAGTTAATTCTATATACATATATACACCAACTGTGTTTCCATATACTGAAACAAAGCAGCTTGGTAAGGCTTTCTGAACAGTAGCCTACCTTTCACTATGGTAGGGAACTACTTGCCTATCAAAACCCCCACTCTCCCCTTCCTTCTTAGAGAACAAAGCCCTAATTCCAGCAATTCCATTTTTAGGTATTTATCTGAAGAAAATTAAAATGCTAATTCAAAAAAAACAAGCACTCCTATGTTCATAACAGCATTATTTACAATAGCTAAGCTATAGAAGGAACCTAAATATCCAGAGACAGATGAACGGATAAAAATATAGGAGATATATATATCTGATTTTAGTTTCCAAATAAAATGTGTGTATATAAATATAAGTATATATATATATATGTATATATATATATATACACACTATATATACTATATATATATATACACACACAGACACACACATAGTGTGTATATCACACACACACACACACACAATGGAATGGCACCCATCCATACTAAAGAATGAAATCTTTCCATGGATGGACCTAGAAGGTAATATGCTAAGTAAAATAAGTCAGACAAGACAAATACCATGATTTTACTCATGTGTGGAATCTAAAAAACAAAACATCATTGAAAAATAACAAATAAGCAAACAAAACAAAATAGAAACAGACTTATAGATACAGAGAACCAGAGGGTAGGAGAGTAAGAGGATGGATGAAATAAGTAAGGGAAATCAAGAGGTACAACTTTCCAGTTATATAATAAATAACACAGAGAGATGTAATGTACAGAACAAGGAATACAGTTAATAATATTGTAACAACCTTGCATGATGATAGATGATAACTAGACTTATTATAGTGACCACTTCATAATATATGTAAATTTTGAATCATTATGTTGTACACCTGAAATTAATACCACTTTGTATGTCAACTGTTCTTCAATAAGAAAGGGAAGGGAAGGGAGAGGGCAAGAGAGAGTGAAAGAGAAAGAGGGAGAGAGAAGGGAGAAAGGAAGGGAGGAAAGAAAGCGTTTCAATCTCTCTGGTAGTGAGATCTAAAAAACCTGCAGAATCTTCTGACCCTGCCCTTGATTTCAACTAAAAAGAAGTTTCTTAAATACGTCACTCCACTTGTCACTCCTACCTTTAATAGAGATGACCTAACACACATCTGCTATATGCCAGAAGTACCAAGTTCTTCCCCTTCTTCCGCATGCCCATTCAAGAAAACTATTGTTTTTCCTTAAAATTCTGTTTGTGATTATCTAAGCTTCATTGAAACAAAAGATAAATTTGGCACATGTCAACCTGTGTATGTGATATTTTCCACTATTAAAATATATTGTTGTTTTTATTTCCTTTGTAAAACAGCTAAGATCATTACATTTTAAATAGAAAGGTATTGAGGTAAGTAATAATCAGTATTAGTTAAATATAATCTGGCCAAAAGAAAATACAACACCAAGCACTTTTTGATGAGTGCATTGTCTTCTGGAATGAAATTACATACATCTACAAATGACCATTTGGTAAGTTTTAGGATAATGTAAGATTTCAGAGAAAGCTGCTTAAAGAAAACAGACTCATCTTTTAGGGGCCAATTTTTTCTTCCCCCAACTTTCTTATTCCTCCTGACCCCCATATCTATAATGGTTAGAGCTCCATTTACTCCAGTTACTACCATGGACCCCTAAGTTCTATGCACTATGGGAAAAAGACCAAAAAAGTAAGAGTTTAATGTTTGATGACACCATGGAATTACTCTCCCACCAGCTAGCCATGCCAGCTCCCCAGGATCATGGGAAACAGGGGCTCATTCCATCCATCTCCGTGGGCCACACACAGGCACTGGGAAAACCACTTTATAAGAGTGCACCATTTTCAACAGAACCACATCAGCCATGGGCCCAGGGCTGGGTTGGCCTGTAAAATGCTGCGAACGGTCACAGGGGTCAGCTAGGGTACATTCACGGGCCACAGGTCGGGTCAGTAAAAAAAAAAAAAAAAAAAAAAAAAACAACAACAACAACAAAAAACCCACTCCCATTCTCTAGTCTGTATCTAGACTACTTGTACATGAGAAAGATTTTTCCTATTTAACAGTATTCATCAAATTTGTTAAAATACTAATGTGTTTTGTAAGAATATCAGCACTGTGGGGGATTTATTTTAATAATGTTTTCTTTACAAAAGAGACCTAGAGATAAAAATTCACTGGAACCCAACTCTGAAGGAAAATTTTCCCTTCTAATTTCCCAAAAATATAATGAGAAATCCTGTCGATTTATATTTTCTAAAGTACTTTAGGGAAGAAAACAAGAAATACTCTACCATAGAATGTACATTAACGTGATAATATGAAGAGTACTTTCTAGATTTATTTTTTTATATTTCTATTTCCAGGATTCTGTTTTCTAAAAATCTATTGATTCCTATATATGAACAATGATTAAGATTTTAGTTTCCAAATAAAATTTACTCAATAACCTCCTCATGATGGCCAGGGAATTTTTTTTGAAAGCCTAAATCTCAGTGCAATTATATTTACTTCAACAATATACATGAAAAGAAGGAGCAAATGGGGAAAAAAGAAAGAGGAAGAGAGAAAACAAACCTATTTATGTCTACCTGGGTCTAACGCGACTGTATTCTATTGTATATTCCCCCCCTACTATATTAGATATAGATGGGATAGGAAAGTTTTCATCTTTCAACCCAGAAATTAAAATAATAATAATAATAATAATAATAATAATAATAATAAAGAAATTAAAATAATAAACATCTCCAAGATTTTGGTATCAAAAAAATACTCTCTTCATCTCAATTTGATCTCATTTATTCTCCTCTAAACAAGCTAAGAGAAAAAGCAAAATGCAGATGTTAATTTCCTAAGTGGCTGATATATCAAGCTCTCATGCTACAAAGCCATAACTTTTGTAATATCATTCTGATAGAAAAAAACCCTAAAACTGCAAGTCTCCAAATGCATTGTTTTAGAATTTATATCAAAAGTGACTCCATCATTTCCTATATGTGTGTTTGTCTCAATAGCTTAGAGCTGTTACAGCTTATGCCAAAGGTAGAAATACAGCTTGATGAGAAGAAAAACAATGTTCCACATATTTTGAAGTCTTTCAAAATTACATTTAGGCTAACCAATGTATATATTTTTATTATAAATTATTTTCTAGAAGATTATCATTTTTTGTTTAATAATTACAGTTAATTTCCTTATAAGTATCATAGAACTTACTTAATATCTTGTGGTTGGTGTAGTAAAAAATATATTTTAAAATAAGTGATGTTCAGGACTTACCACCTCCTCCTCCAAGAAGACTGGCATTTGCTGTTTAAAACAAAACAAACAAAAACAATTAAATAATATATAGAAACTATAATATGTCGATAATATGTCAGATAGTCTAAGAAAAACCTGGTGGTGATCATGTCTCTTATAAATACACACAAACTCACACTATGTACTTTCATATAAAGATAGCACTTATTACTGCTTTATGATGATATGAAAATTAAAATAATTCACTTTTTTCTCTTCAAATGACTATTTTTATATGTACTCCCTTCTAATAAATGAGGTACATATTATGATTCTTTTATTTTCTATTCTGTATCGAAATTAATCTTCTATGTTCTCTGTTTTATCAAGTAGAGATAGAATAATGCTATTTAGGCAATTCAATGATTTCAAAGGACAATGTAACATAATAATAATAATAATTTTAATAAAATCTCATCACATAAACTATCCTAAGACACTGTACAGTAAGAACCCTTAACCAGTAACAGATTTATTACTTTTAGCATTAACTTTTTATTTGAAGGAAAGAAAAGCATTTTCATAAAATAATGTTGTGCCATTTCTTATACAGTTATCCATTATTCTAGCACACATATTTCTAGAAGCCAAATAACAAGCAAAAGATAAGATAATTCCATTTGAATTCATTTCAAGAGGTCAAAGTTTTATGAAGTTCCATTGCAGGTTTCTATGTAAGTAGTAAAAACATTATGCCTATGTTTATCTTGTCATTATAACAGCCAGAAAACAAAAGTTAATACACACTGCACTGAGCTTTATTCCATAGAGTTCTTATGTATAATAGGCATTATCTCATGCTATTATAAAAAAAAAGAAATCCTACAGCAGTATAAAGAAAGAATGTGGCATCCAAGATCTCTTTCTTTGTGTAACTTGAACTACCAAAACATTAAAGAAATCATTTAGGAAAGAGAAGTAGGAATCTTTAACTTGAACTTCAGTGTGCTGTCCACAGACCATGCATTGCCATAGAAGCAAAAATCTGTTACTAATTCCATCAATAGGCATTTTTGCAACAAATACCCATATTCATAGTTCCATGAGGTTAAATATGTGATAATGTATACAACACTAAAGAGAATATCATGAAAATGCATAAAGACCACATGCCAAGACCAAGGCCTTGTCAATATGTCAGTATTAGAGCATCAATCTTATTTCATATCACCTTCCAAGGACAGGGTCATCTAATTGCTGCTCTTGCCTTCCTCTCAGTACTTATTCCACAAACATGGACTAGATAGCAATGTCATTAATCAATCATAAATAAAACACATTCCTGATGTCATAAAATCTTCTGTCATTCTGTCAACTCAGGTCCCAAATCTATCTGACTTCACAGTGAGAGTGTATAGTTAGTTACATAGATGGTAGCCTGGACTTAATGTCCTGCACCAAATTAATCTTTATAGCTGTTGAAGTGGTAACTTGTTGCAGGGACAAGAGGAAACATGCTGTGAATTCTATTTTGGTTCCCATACTCCTTCGTGAATGGCAGAATTTTCATGATCAACCCATGTCTCTTGGCTAAATCAAATATTTTCTAAAATCTTAGCTATATGCATTTATAAAACCACATGGCATTTCACACTCCTGCTGATTATTTTTATATTTCCTTGAGAACTACTTCCCTATCTATAAGTTTTCCAGATCCCTGAAACTGTTTTTCTCCAACTTTCACATATTCATTCATAAAGAAAGTTATTTCCAAGAAAAAATAACAATAGTGGTAGTTTTTCACTCAAATTATGGCCAGGAGCACAATAACACAATGTAGCTACTTTCACCCAATGTTTTGCTCAATAAAGGTAGAGGTTGCCTGTTTTGAGAACATAGCCCAAGGTCCCTCTATTTAACTAAGCACTTATCCAATAGATGTGGGTGGATGAGTAGGCGTAGGTATAGGAACTAGAATCCCAGTGCTGGAGAACCATCAAGTCAGTATATGTCAGATGTGTGCTCATGTCTAGATCAGTGTATCTGGTCACATTTTAATATCAATATAGAACTACTTTACCAAACTGTGGCATTCTACATGGTATATTATCTTTTTTTTTTTTTTTTTTTTTTTGAGAGAGAGAGTGAGAGAGAGAGAGAGAGCAGGGGTAGAGAGGAGGAGAGGGAGGAAGAGACTTTTAACCAGGCTCTGCACTGGGTGTGGAGCCTGAAACAGGGCTTCATCTCGCCATCCTCAACATGACCTGAACTGAAATCAAGAGTTGGAAGCATAACTGACTGAGTCACGTAGGTGTCAAGATTTTTAAGATAATTTCATGTGCATTATCATTCATGTAATAGGACTTAATCTAGGCTGCTAAAATATATTCACACACACGCACTATATATATAGTGAATATATATATATGTGTGTGTATATGTGTGTGTGTGTGTGTGTGTATATATATATACAAACATATATATATATATTCAAAGCAATTCTAATAGCTATAACCTGGGTAATGATTTTTCTAAAGAATTCATGAAATCTAAGCCTATTTTATCAGTTTCTGTTCTCATATTTTTTTTATTATTTTTATTTATGATAGTCACACAGAGAGAGTGAGAGAGAGAGGCAGAGACATAGGCAGAGGGAGAAGCAGGCTCCATGCACTGGGAGCCCGATGTGGGATCCCGGGTCTCCAGGAGCGCGCCCTGGGCCAAAGGCAGGCGCCAAACCGCTGCGCCACCCAAGGATCCCCTGTTCTCATAATTTTTTTAATAAAATGTTTATTAGCAAAAATATCAAGGCAATTTTCTTCAGTAAAAATGACATAAATGAAGGCAAATAAAAGTGAACCTTTTATCAGGATTTTGAATATAACCTTTCCCTTCACAAAGCGCCTTATATATAACTGATGCTCAACATTTATTAGTCAGATGGATTGTTTCTTCCATTTTACAAAAGTGAAAATGACTTTTGTATCTTTAAAATTAATAGTCATTTAATTTCTACTTAATTATCTCTAATAAATTGAGGTACATCCCAATTAAATAGAAGCCCCTAAAGATGTGGTCTGAGTTTAATAGTTTGGACTACATCTAAGAAGCTCTCAATACATTTTTTCTAACGGGATAATTGGTAAGTTTAGTCCAACTTCTTTTGATACTAGAGGTATTTGTTTATTGAAGTGTGTGGAAAGAGTAAACATTGGTCCTTTTTCTGCTTGTAAAACCAAGGACTATCAAAAAAACTCTTAAAATTTCTTTGGAAATACTTAATGACTAAGGATGTAAAAATGTTTATATATTTCTGTCCCTATATAAGTCCCTTGCTAGAGGGAATTTCAGAAGTGCTTCTTGTTATTCCCAAAGCTTCTCAGAGAAGGAAAAGGAGAAAAGAAACAAAGAAAACTTGAAGTTTATGAGCATAATATCACTGCTTCCAAAGTAAGATTTAAAAATCTCTTTTCTGAGCATGCTTACTGACACTATTATTATTCATATTTTCCTAAATAAAATATCCTTTCTATTACCAGAGAGGTAGAGGAAAAAAAATCAAGCTACAGTAATCGCCTCAAAAATCAATTAAATGAGAAACTAAAATGAGCCATTATAAGTTAATGAATCTGTGTATTGCACTTTTTTGTCCCCCCAAAATAACAACTCAATGAGATAAACAGTTTCACTGTTTATAAAGCAAAAGACAAAACAAAACAAAAAACAAAAATGAAAAACAGTGAATATAAAATGGGAGAAAGATTTACCTAAATCTAATTTCAAAATGGCAAGTATGGAGAATTTATTTATGATATCCTAACCAAATGACTTAGAGTTTTTGAGAAATTATTTTCTTCCATTTGAACTCAGTTCTGAAATTTTTAATGAAAATTATCAAATTTTTATAGGTATATCCACTTTTAAATTATCAAAACCATAGGGAAAAGTGAATTCAATTAGGAATCCTTTTCTTGGGATAATCAGCCTAAATGAAAAATGATCATGGTACTTACCAATAGTATTATTCATTATTTCATGTGTTTCTCAGAACATAAATGGAATATTACATTACCTTCTTTCTAAAAAGAAAAATATCTTGAATGACCCTCTGTGTGCATATACATGTCTGTGTGTGCATGCATTTGTATCTTTTTATAAATACAATTAAATTATGGATCAAATGATGAAAAACAAAATTATTATATACTATAAGTAATCTTCCATTACTGGAAGATCCTAAGTGAAATGCATGCCGTAACATTGTTAGAAATTTAAGACAGCTGTAGTTAATCAGACCCCTAAAGCACTTTTCCTCCTAATATCTCAAAATCCTTTTTAGTCTGTATAGGGTAATAGAAAGAGCCAGGTAACCTGTTTTACTTCTGCCTCAGTTTCTAAATAGTCCAGTGGGTTGAGTAAGTCATAGTCAACTAACTACCTTATTTATCCTCTTCCATCAGGAAATTTAGAACTACCAGGGATGGCAAACAAATTTCAAATAATTCTGATTCATTAATTAGAAAAGACTGTCAGTATCTCTCTCTCTCTCTCTCTCTCTCTCTCTCTCTCTTTTGCTTTTATTTATTTATTCATGAAAGACACAGAGAGAGAGGCAGAAACATAGGCAGAGGGAGAAGCAGGCTCCCTGCAGGAAACCTGACAGGGACTTGATCCCAGGACCCCAGGATCATGACCTGAGTGGAAAACAGACTCAACTGCTGAGCTGCCCAGGTACCCCAATTGTCAGTATCTCTTGATTTGAGCACAATTCTAAAGCTAAATCTAGGCTTAGTGGGAAAGAGAACTATGATCAGTTAATAATACTGATCACAGTCAGAGTGGGGTAAGGAGAACTGAAATGGCAGCAGACATGACATATATTGGAGATCTGTACATCAGTTAACTTCTCTTAGTTTTGACAGTTCTCTTAGATTTGACAGTTTCTGATGCAATAAAATTTTATTCAGTAATCTTAAGAAACAAAGCCACTACCCAATACATGCCAGCCTTGTATTTTAGCATACTTAACAGCCCCCGCAGTTTGTGAGTCAGAAATATAGTAGCTCTTGTTTATCCACAGGGGACATCCTCGAAGACACCCGCAGTAGATGCCTGAAACCTCAGATAGTACCATAATCTATGCATACTATGTTTTTTTTCTTTGCCTATGGTAAAGTTTAATTTATAAATTGGGCACAGTAAAAGATTGAGAACAATAATAATAAAACAATTTTTTAAAAAGTACTGTAATTAAAGTTAAGTGAATGTGGTCTTTTTCTCTCTCAGAATATGGTGTGCTGCACTCACACTTCTTTTTGTGATGATATGAAATTATAAAATGCCTACCTGAGAAGATGAAGTGAGTTGAATGATGTAAGCACTGTATGCAATGTTAGGTTTTAATGTAAAGCAGGTGATCCTCCTTCTGATAATACATCAGGAGGATCACCTGCCTCCAGATCATATGGTTGACCTCAGGTAACTGAAACCCCAGAAAGTGAAATGCAGATGAGGGGGAACTGCTGTAATCCAGTCTGTGAAATAATCCAGACTGGGAGATGTAACTCATGCTATGAGCTAAACTGGCCTGGTAAGTGTTTGAAACAAGTTTGTATTCCACTTACCAAGATAATTTCTATTATCTTTACAGTAATCATTTGTTTGCATCCCATTTCTACCCCCACCCAAGACTATCTGGCAAACAAGCAACAGCCTGGGAGACTAGTATTTAAACATTGATTAAGAGCAGTCCAGGTGGCTCAGCGGTTTAGTGCCGCCTTCAGCCCAGGGTGTGATCCTAGAGGCCTGGGATCAAGTCCCTCTGGAGTCGGGCTCTGCATGGAGCCTGCCTGTGTCTCTGCCTCTCTCTGTGCCTCTCAGGAATAAGTAAATAAAATCTTTAAAAAACAAACAAAAAAAATTGATTAAGACTGTGCAGAGTTTGTTTGCTTTTTCATCGTTATAAAAGAAATTGTAGTTACTTTTATTCTAACAGGATCCTGACCACCAAGTTTGTTTATTCTGCTTTCTTATTACAATAGAGCACATGGGATGTCAAATGATTGTTGGCAAAAAATTCCCCAGAAGCTCTATGTAAAACACTATTTCATTCACAACATGTTATCCTAAAAGATACAAAAGATGAGATATCACCTGTTAGAATGGCACATTATATTCCTTACAATGTGAAACTCAAAGTAGGAAGTGCTAAAACATCTAAGACTAAAATCCCAAGCATGTGAATGACTCTAGCACTACTTTATACAGGGAGCAACCATCCCAAGTGACAGCTGTGGAAATACAATCTACACAGACAAATCCAGCCATCAGTTTGGCAACAACTCTCTGTTCATGCTTTACTAGATTTATACCTTCTAAACAAAATCAAGGGAATGCCAGAGGTTTGGAGCAATGGTATAATATCCTGCTTTGAAGCTGACAGAGAGAAAATTAAACATAGGCTTAACTATCTCACATGCAGAAACCAGGCATAAACACAGGATTAATAGTTTATATTTTATACTAACTGCAGAATTTAAAGAAACCATTGATTATTCCAGGGTCTGTGTGTTTTATATAAGTTGGAACCTACTATGAAGCCAAAAATAGAATACAATAAGCCTTACTGTTGATGAATAGGTGAAAAAGCATCAGGAATTAGAAAACTTACTTGGGAGTATTAACAAAGAAAACAAAACATAATGACTTTTGTTGCAGCATGAGGGAGGAGAAGAGCTGCCCCTTGTTAGCCAATTTGGCTTCACCAGCTACAACTCTACGTATTCAGTGACTTCAAGAAATACTGCAACATGGGAGGAAAACCACGTATTTTGCCCAATTCCTTCATTTTACAGAAGTGGATCAAAGAGGTCAGGTGACTTGTCTAGGCTCAGATGCAGGAGAACCTACTCTACAATACTGCCAATGAAACTGGAAAATCACACACACAGATGTTTCCTTTACTATCTGAAAAAAGAGCACTCCCATGAAACATTTTTGTAAGCTAAAATGGTATAAAGCAAAGAAGTAATTATCATTCATTTACGTGGAAAATTTTTTAGCCATTCCCAGACCCAAAAAATAACCTCTTTTATGCTTTTCTGATATCTTAGGACACATCTTGCTAGTGGATACACAAAATAAACTGAGATAAGGGACAGATGCTCACAGAGTTCAAAGCTATGGCAACTTGATGCTGAGATGCTGGGCCTAGTTCTCAAAGAAGGACCTTGGCAGGGCCGCTTTCACTGCTCAGGGTGCACGTTGGTTCTGCGTACTGGCTTGCTGCAGAAAAATACTGAATGCTATTTTCACTTCTTTGATAAAAGCAAAAATCCTCTTCAGTTTTCTTTCAGTTAGAGAAAATAGGTACCACTGTATGTCTTTTGTACTAGCTAGGTGGTATAATGTGAACTTTTGAAAAGCAGGGGATACATGTATGTATGTATGTATGTACACATATTTTTTCTCCTCATAAATCACATCCAAAGATGGTAACAAAACATAATATGCATGGAATCTACAGAATGTTATCCTACTGAAGATCACCTAATTTAATTATAAAAGGGTGAACTAAAGTATTGCCAGGTCCTACAGCTCCATAATGCAATGTAACTAATGCAAAATGAGAGGAATCAGCACATGCTTTTATGTCACAGTCCTCTTTCTCGACACTATGTATCGAATCAGTTGTAATTTTGATGATGACAACACTGGCTCAGTTACAAAAATAGGATTACTTAAGTAACCCAATCTGGGACTTTCCAAAGAGTGAACAAGTGTGTCTAAATAGGGAAAAAATGAGTTCAAATGTGTATTAGCTTTGTGGTTATAGTGATACAAGACACTTGAACAGCAGTTTTAACTTGTCTTTGACAAGAAAGATTTTTAACAGAAACCAATTCTCAATTTGAAAAATGGAAGATGTGCTTATTTAAGGGAATATGATATACTTTTAGCCTGATTAAAACACAGGCCTGAACTTGTACCCTCATTTACATACTTCTTGGGCAGACCAATTTGTTTCAATAAAACTAGGTAGTCCCTTTTAAGAACACTGTTTTGCATAGTTTCCTTATTTCATATTTCTTTTAATATTATGGAATCTTTATTTCTCTTCAATAATGAAACAGCATTGAGTTTTTTTTTAAAGGTTTATTTTTATTACACTTTAATTTAAATAAATAAGACAAAGGAACAATTCTCAGTCATAGTAAATAGATGGGAAGATTCTTTGAGACAAAGAATCTCAAAGGTAAAAGATTTACGGTTAAGGGGAATACATAGGATTGCTACCTGGAGAACACTTCTTACAAGCATTTGTTGGTATCAACAGCACTACACATAATTCTTAGGACAGAGCTGGTACTAAATAAATATTTGTTAAATATATAAGTAAGGGAATGACTGAAAGACAGGGGAATGAGAGAGGGGAAAAGGGAAAATCATATTTGTGGGACAGGTGAATAATAGTTAATGACTCCACATAGCCAAGTAGAGCTATGCCAGAAAAGCCAAACAGATCTAGATCCAATTCCAGATTCTATCATCATCTTTGAGAAAGTTCTTGAACTCCAGCTAATTAACCCATTGGAGTGTCTGTTTCTTAATCAGTACAATATTGGTAAAATAATGGCCATGATACAGGTTTGATGAACAAAATATGATTGATGACTATGTAAACCACTCCAAGGTACCTGGTAGGTGCTAAAACTCAGTAAATGTCAGCTCCCCATCCATAACCTTGATTTCTGCTACATCTGGCACTCATGCTAGAAGTTTAAAAAAAAAAAAAAAAGACCCAGGGTGCCTGAGTGGCTCAGTCAGTTAAGCATCTGCCTTCGACTTAAGCCATGACCCCAGAGTCCTTAGGCTCCCTGCTCAGTGGGAAGTCTGTTTCTGTCTCTTCTCCTGCTCCTCTCCCCTGCTTATGTGCTCTCTCTCTCTCTCTCTCAAAGAAATAAATAAAATCTTTTTAAAAACACACTATTAAAATCATTCAGACCAATCTACACTTTGCAGGGGCCACAGCCATGTTCATTTTAGACAACTACAGACCCCTGCCCTCACTCGGAGATGTCATGTGCTATACCCTCATCAGGATTTTAGGAAGGCACTAGGATTTAGGTACAGAGAGTTAGGAACAATGCCATCTGCAAATTCATTTTTTTAAGATTTACTTATTTATGAGAGAGAGAGAGAAAGAGAAAGAGCATGAATGGGGGGAGGGGTAGAGGGAAAGAGAGAATCTCAAGCAGGCTCACACTGAATACAGAGTCCAACATGTGGCTCAATTCCAAGACCCAGAGATCACAACTTGAGCCAAAATTAGGAGCCAGATGCTTAACCACCTGAGCCACCCAGGTGCCTTTCAATTTTTTTTTTTAATTCTGTCTTTGGGCTTAGGCCAATTAAAGAATAGTTCTGTATGCCCATGAAGAAAATGGATGTCAATATTTTGCATGTTATAAGATTTCTCCTTTCTGGGTTATATGAATTATTTAGTTCAAGAATGATGTTAGAAATATATATCAGATAGCTTCTGGTTACTCCTTAAGACCCACTTTCTATTCAATGCCCTGTTCTCTGCCCAAAGTGGTCTATATAGAGGACATCTTACCCTCTGGTTGGGTTCAGTTAAATGGGGAGCCTTGGTGAGAGCTAGTGGGAAATATAAAAACAGCTCAAAGTTTTTATTTCCTTGGTTCTCTGTCTATAAGCTTACCTTGAACTGACTATGTCCCTTACACAAAGATCACTGCACTAATCAAGGTCATTTAGTATATAATATGACTTCCTCTCCTTTTGAGTTCTGACTTATCTCCCTCCATTTATCTCCTTGAGCTGACAGTGGTAATAGTTGTGCTATTCGTAATAGTTGTGCTGTTGGTAACCACTGGTTCCTGAACAATCCTTTGAGTTTCTCCTATACCATTCCTGGCTCTAACCCTTGTATTTATTCCCTTTATAAACATGCCATCCCCGAAGTATCTTACTTTGATTGTGCCAAGGTTCCTATAGGGATCTTGATTGAACAGATATGGCTTACCCAGACTGGTCACAACTGGTGACCTGCCTAAATCTCATCACATCCCTTCCCAAACTAACTCTCTTAGTTTATAAGTCTTATGAGGATGGCCCTTGTTCTTATGTTTCTATTTGTGGAATAATAAATACAGTAGACTAATGTTTTCCTATTAATTAGAAATATATAAATATATTAAAAATATGAACATAAACATATAAAATAATATATACTCATTTGAACATGTGAATCACGTATTTTATTAAACAACTGGTCTTATCTATTATTCCTCTATGTTCATACAAATATATATACATAATTGAGTCTTCCTGGGGCTGTTGTTTAAAAAACAATGGATTCTACTACAAAATAATACCATGTAACATAATTTTCAAATTTATCAATACATTAAAAGCTCTAACTAAAAAAATAATATATAATGTATTATAACTTTCTAAAGTCTGAGTGAAATTACTCCTATTATTTGTGGGCACTTAATGTTTCCAGTTTTCCCATTACAGACAATGATCTACTAAAAATCCTTGTGTGCATGTGTATGTGTATTCCTACATACTGGTACTTGTACTATAGAAAAAATCCTTCAGAGTATTTATGCATAAAAGAGCATATGCATTTTTCAAATTTAAGAGTTTAACAAGATTATTATAATGTGTATATTAAAATAAGTCAAAATTAGCAAAAATTTAACATTCATAAGTATACCCTGGGAAGCACATAAAACATCAGTATCATTTGATATCTGCCAATAAATAAGCTGATCAAAATGTTTTGACAAGTACGTGAAGTTCACTGAACTGCTTCTGATTTAAATGTAAAATACATCAGTGAAAAGTTCTCACTTATACCTGAAAGGATCTGAGTTTCTGATTTCAAATATATAAATTTTAAAATGGTCTGTTTTTAATGTAAAAATAATAAAGCCATCTCAACTGATGGTGAGTCTCTTTAACCACTTTCTTTTCATGTTTACTAGATACAAACCGTGACAGGTCTTGAACTTCAAAGCAAACTAAAAACTTGGCTAGAAAAGATTAGAGAGAGAAAGTTTCCACTACTTTCTAATTAAATTCCTTGCAAATTTAAAGTATACTTCAGAAGTTTAAAGATATAGAAGTTCAGAAGATACCAACTTATTAGAAAGATATGGAAGGGAAATTTATCAAAAACACAGATGCAAGAATGCTTCAGCTCAGTATGAATTTCAAGGCTAAGCAAAACTATTTCTTCTCTTTTTGAGACTACTGTAGCATATGAAGACTTTCTCTAGCAGTGCCAATTCTACTTGTTAAATTAAATAAAATTCAATATAACATGTTTCCATTTTTTTCTTTCTCCAATCTAAATATAACATTTTAAAGCAGCATTCTTCTTCCAATTCATTAAAGTCTTGTTATACAACTAAAATGTGCTGTCTCACAGAGAAGCTGACCTGGCTTTCCAACCTAACATAATACTTGGATCATCAAGCAGTCCTGATCTCACTATTGTACCCAATTTGGTCTCATGATATGGCCAACTTATGAAAATTTAAAACGAGCTCTAGTATGAATCATTTTTATCATAAAGTCATGCTCTGAATCACCAATCTGACACATACTTTAGTAAGCTTATCAAGATAAAAAAATAGAGCCATTATCACAAATAAAGGAACATACAAGTAAATCATGATGACAATTTTCTGAGCATCTATTAAGCAGTGTCTAAGAGTTGAACTGTATGGTATCTGTCATATTCCAAACAATCTTTTATATAAAGTGGGAATTTTTACTTTTCCTCTAGCAAATGAGGAAACTAAGCCTATTGTAACACTAAATTGCTTGCCCCAAGTAATGGGCTGCTAAGTTAAGTATTCAACCCAAGGTTTGAGTCCTTTCATTCAACACCTAATCAATTATACTTACAGTATGCCAGACTCTCTCTTAAAGAATTATTTTATTTCTTCCAAATTATTTTAAAATAGTTGCCTATCCAATGACCATGTATTCAAACAACACCAATGGTAGTATTACTGGTTTTTGAATCTAGCTCGGGACTAAAATTGGATAGTATTTATATCCATCATACAACTTAAAATTATAAAAATTTAAGTATCTTCAGTTATACTTTCCCATATCATTTAATAACATTATAATAATAATCAGCAATTTAGATCTCATAAAATCTAAATTGTCTGTAAGGAAAAACTCCTTTGAAACTAATCTAATATTTTGTATGCTTATAGTGAAAAACACAAAATGAAAATAAATATATGCTTTCATTTATCCAAAACTTTCCATCATTAGGATTCTTCATCCTTGAATTTAGGATTATCAAATAAAGAATATTTTTGATAACTTTTTAAACGTATTATTATTTAACAAATCTCATAGGATAACCAAATATTTACTAAAAATAATTGCTTGTCTAATGTTATTCTGAGATATCTAAATATCAGAAATAAAATAGAAGCTGCAACAGTTAACAAAAGAATTTGTTTCCAGATATAATGAATTTGCTGCCTACTGAAAAAAAATACTTAATATTAATCCTTAATTTCACCAATAATTAGTTATATAATTTTGGGCAAGCCATCTAAACCTCTGTGCCTTGATTTATCTTTTATAAAAATATAAATTGTAATTTAATTGTTTAAAAACCATTTGTTAAGCAGACACTGTGTGGGTGCTCTGGGATACATGCTTTTGGAATAAATAGCTGAGCAAGATAGACACATTAAATTAAATCTACAAATTATAAATATTCACTCAATATTTTATAATTAATGCATTTAATACCTAAACATTAGAATGATGATATTAAAGGTCATTTAAAAAAATACTGTTTTACAGATTGGTGGTACCTTAGGATATTTTATTTTCTAAAATTTTGCTCTCTCAGACTTTCAGTCTAGGCAAGATCACATAGATTTCTTTTTTTCTTATTCTATTTTTCCTCTCCACTTCCTTGCTAAGTACAACTAAAAGTGCTGGAAATAATGAAAGAGACAATCAAAGGAGAACTCAGAAGGCTCAGGGCAGGAGGGGAACTGATGAGAGATCCCAGGGTAAGAAAGAAGGTAACCCAGGCCCTGAGTTTCTTGACATCCAACCTAGCAAAATGAGACAGTGCAGGTAGGTTCTTTCCTTCCCTGGATCAACAGGAGGACCACTAACAATAAGTCTTCAATAAATGTGTTCTCCTTCTCCTCAGAAACTAAGATTCCTCTCCCACATGGAAAAACACAGGACAGCACTAGCAAAGGTGATCCTATCTCAGTAAGTTCTCTGCTAGGAAGATCCATGAGGTCTGAATGAGACTGCATGCCAACACCAAAAGACACTGGGTGGTTGAGGGTTGATGGCAGACACCAGCAAAAAGGATCCTACTACAAGCACCCAGGCTACGAAGGTCTTTCCATACCCCAGAGGCATAGGGTATCTACCACAACAAGCCCTGGCTTAGGAAGTGCTCTTCTTCCCCACTGGGACTGAGAATCCTTCTATGACTAAGAAATATCAAAGGGGAAGGGGCACAGAGTTGGCAAAGGGGAAGTTCCCAACCCAATAAGCTGCCAGGTCCAGGAGTACTCTTCCCCCCAACAGGCCAGAGACTTTCTTTCCCTCAGCTAGAAGCACCAGGAATCCCTGCCTCATAAAATGAGTTCTGCCTCTCAGGCAGAAGCAGTAGAGACCACTGGGAGCCCCACTCACTCCTGTTACACAAAGCCAAAAAAATAACCATCACAAAGACCCTTACAATTCCATCATCCTCAGAACTAGAGCCCACTAAAGTAGACTAGGACCTGTGAGCTAAACCTAAACAGAGCCATTGCCTAATAAAATAAAAGATTTAAATAGGTTCCTGAGTCTCCTAAAACACAGACTGTGAGACTCAAAGGACAAAAACAAAAGATTCCACAAAATGAGGAAAAAGAGAGTAGGGTCAAAGGATTATCTGAAGAATGATTAGCAGAAAACATCACAATTTTGGTGAAAGATGTAGACCAATAGATTCATGAAGTGAACCCCAAATAAGATAAATCCAAAGAAATGCATTCAAAGATATCATAATTAAATCCAGAAAACTAAAGACAAAGAAAAAACTCCTGAAAGTAGCCAGAGAGAAAAAAAACATTATCTTTAGGTAAACATCAATTCAAAGGACAGCATGCAGTCCTTAGCTGGTGGCCTCTCCAGGGACTATATAAGCTAAAAAGCACTGCTTCACTCTCAGTCAAGCCCTCATCCTGTGTAGCTCATATCCCATAGCTTGGGGATATAAAAGACTTATCCCCTGCCCAACGACTGACGATAAAGAGACAGAAAGGCACAGCCTTTGCTCCAACTCAAGACAACTCTGAAGGGCCACCTTAGCTTCCAGATGTTCAACCGGCTTTTGTTGAGACTACAACACAATTCAAACTCCTCCTCATATACCACCCCTGGCCTGGTTTTGCTTCATTCCTCATTCTTTCTTTCACAGATTTTATTTTTAATCCTAAGAATGCTCCCCAATAAATATCCTGTATGCTAATTTCTATCTCACAGTCTGCTCCCCTAGGAATACAACCTGTGACTTCAGCCATGGAAGTGAGCGGAAGCTTTTATGGTTAAATGGAATGAGTCTTTGAGCACCAATTGTAAGAAACTCTCTTTAAAATGTGGGCACTTAATGCCTTTTCACCATTAGCTTGAGGTCTTGGTTTTCAATCCCAGAGCAACAAGAAAACTATTCCCCAATATCTCGCTACATTGGTCTAGTCTGAACATACAATAACAAATATTAAATGTTGCTTTAAATTAAAATCCTAATAATTCAATTTCTAATTAGATGTTAAACTTCCAACAATGAAAATTCAAATAAATATATGTAGCATTAATGACAACAGTAGTAGATATGGAGTTAATGCTGAAATAAAGGGAGAAACTGGAAAGCATTCTGTAAACTTGTTTTTATTAAACAATAACAACAAGAAACAGAAAACAAAACCCTGGAAAGAAGTAAACCTATAAAAATTTGTAAGAAGAAACAAAGAAGCAAATTCCTGGACACAACTATTCTCACAGTTCTGAATAATATGAATATCAAGAGCATGGTGTTTCTTGTATAAATCTTTACATCTTAAGTTTAAAATTACAAAATTTACTATCCATTTACTTCTACTCAATGAACAGTGTTGTGCTAGCTACAGAATTTGCTAAAATCATCTCATGAATCATTTATCTTTTATAGAATAATTGCTCTCAGTGTACAGAGATATCAAAACCCACTTCTTAAACGATCCCAACTTTTGTATATTTTCAGTAAATTCCTTAGAATCTCAAGGCTTATTATTTGCTTCCATGCGTAATAGCACCCTTTTCCCTGTGCATTTGAACTCCTGGTCATCTGATTAATGCCATCTGCCACACCCTTCCAGCAGCCAAACTCAATCCAGCCCTAATAGACCTCCTTCCCTCTTCTCAATTCCTTAGACGTGCTGAGCCACTGCAAAAGGATTACTCTGATTTTAACTCTCATTGCTTATCCATTATCTCTACCTCCTCCATGGTACTTGAGAGACTGATGGAGTCAGCAGACACAATCCACTGTCAATTGGCAACGATTGTGCATCCAATCCAATGGAAAGACTCAACCAGTGACACCTAACTTAATATAGTAATGAGGAAGAAAAACAGAGCGGATTAACTAATGGGAAAAAACGATCTAATGTGGTCTAATCCTCTCATCTTTCTTACTAAAAAATGTTGCTTTGTATTAAAACATATATGCATGCAACTTTCTTAGTATCCATAAGTAACTCATCTTTGGCAGAATTACAGTAAGACCAAGAAACAGCTGAGAAAGTGGCTCATTGGAGGAGAAAAGTAAGGAATGAAGGTTCCTATATAATCTATAAACTGATTAGGTGCTCAGGAATCAAAACTAGATTGCACGAGATTACATAATACTAGGGAAACACCCATATTTAGTATTAATGAACTTGAAATGGTAAATGTTTTCTTCCCATTTCTAGACTTTAATCCTAATAAGCATAGTTTCAATAATTTGTTTTTATAAAGTAAAAGATATTTCTAATTGGTAAATTTTAAAAACAGGAGAATAAACTCTAAAAGGATCTGTGATAGATACATTTAGCAGTTGGTTAATTGAGCTACCCTAAAGTTACTTCTAAAACTTTTAAAGCATTTTAAATTTTTGTATATTTTTTGAACTCAATTTGTCAACATATAGCATAACACCCAGTGCTCACCCCTCAAGTGCCCCCCTCAGTGCCCATCACACAGACACACCATCTCCCCGCCTACCTTCCCTTCCACTACCCCCTTGTTCATTTCCCAGAGTTAGGAATGTCTCATGTTCTGTCTCCCTCTCTGATATTTCCCACTCATTTTCTCTCCTTTTCCCTTTATTCCCTTTCATTATTTTTTATATTCCCCAAATGAATGAAACCATATAATGTTTGTCCTTCTCTGATTGACTTATTTCACTCAGCATAATACCCTCCAGTTTTATCCACATTGAAGCAAAAGGTGGGTATTTGTCGGTTCTAACGGCTGAGTAATATTCCATTGTATATATAGACCACATCTTCTTTATCCATTCATCTTCCGATGGACGTCGAGGCTCCTTCCACAGTTTGGCTATTGTGGACATTGCTGCTGTAAACATTGGGGTGCAGGTGCCATGGTTTTTCACTGCATCTGTATCTTTGGGGAATTTCCAGCAGTGCAATTGCTGGGTCGTAGGGTAGCTCTATTTTTTTAACTCTTTGAGGACCCTCCACAGAGTTTTCCAGAGTGGCTGTACCAGTTCACATTTCCACCAACAGTGCAAGAGGGTTCCCCTTTCTCCACATCCTCTCCAACATTTGTTGTTTCCTGTCTCGTTAATTTCCCCCCTTCTCACTGGTGTGAGGTGGTATCTCATTGTGGTTTTGATTTGTATTTCCCTAATGGCAAGTGAGGCGGAGCATTTTCTCATGTGCTTGTTGGCCATCTCTGTGTCTTCTTTGGTGAAATTTCTGTTCATGTCTTTTGCCCATTGCACGATTGGATTGTTTCTTTGCTGTTGAGTTTAATAAGTTCTTTATAGATCTTGGATACTAGCCCTTTATCTGATATGTCATCTGCAAATATCTTCTCCCATTCTGTAGGTTGTCTTTTAGTTTTGTTGACTATTTCTTTTGCTGTGCAGAAGCTTTTTATCTTTATTAAGTCCCAATGGTTCATTTTTGCTTATGTTTCCCTTGCCTTCATAGATGTATCTTGCAAGAAGTTGCTGTGGCCAAGTTCCAAAGGGTGTTGCCTGTGTTTTCCTAAGGATTTTGGTGGATTCTTGACTCACATTTAGATCTTTCATCCATTTTGAGTTTATCTTTGTGTGTAGTGTAAGAGAATGGTCTAGTTTCATTCTTCTGCATGTGGATGTCCAATTTTCCCAACACCATTTATTGAAGAGACTGTCCTTTTTCCAGTAGATAGTCTTTTCTGCTTTGTCGAATATTAATTGACCATACAGTTGAGGGCCCATTTCTGGGTTCTCTATTCTGTTCCATTGATCTATGTGTGTGATTTTGTGATTCTTGGCTGCATGTTCTTCTCATGTAGGACCCTGAATATATCCTGGCAGGCCTTTCTGGCCTGCCAGGTTTCTGTGGAAAGGTCTGCTGTTAATCCAGCATTTTTCCCCTTATAAGTTAGGGATCTCCTGTCTTCTGCTGCTTTAGGACTTTCTTTTTATCTTTGGAATTTGCAAGTTGCACTATTAAATGTTGAGGTGTTGAATGGTTTTTATTGATTTTAGGGGGGGACCTCTCTATCTCCTGGATCTGAATGCCTGTTTCCCTCCCCAAATTAGGGAAGTTTTCAGCTATGATTTGTTCAAATCAAATGCTTTCTGGCCCTCTGGCCTTCTTGGCACTCTCTGGAACCCCAATTATACATAGATTTTTCTTTCTGAGGCTATCATTTATTTCCCTTAACCTTTCCTCATAGTCTTTTGTTTTTCTTTTTTCCTCAGCTTCCTTCCTTGCCATCAACTTGTCTTCTATGTCACTCACTCTTTCTTCTACCTCATTAACCCTCATCGTTAGGACGTCCAGTTTGGATTGCATCTCATTTAATTTTTAATTTTGGCCTGTTTAGATCTAAATTCTGCAGTCATGAAGTCTCTTGGATCCTTTATGCTTTTTTTCAGAGCCACTAGTAGCTTTATAATTGTGCTTCCGAATTGGCTTTCTGACATTGAATTGTAATCCAAATTCTGCAAATTTGTGGCAGTTGATTCTTTCTTTTGTGGTGAGTTCTTTCTAGTCATTTTGCTCAGTGCAGAGTGGCTGTACGAACTGGCTGAGTCCAGAATATCAACCACAAACTAAGTAAATTTCACCCTAAATGACTCTGCCGAGGTCAGAGGCCAGAAATTGAAAACAAAGATCAGAACAAAATAAAACATAAGGACCATTAAAGTGAAAAACAATTTTAAAACAAAGTAGTAAAAAATAAAAGGCCAAAAATTCCAAAAAAGAAGAAGAAAAAAAAAAAAAGAAAAGAAAATAGAAGAGAGGGGCAGAATGGGAATGAAGAGAGAATATAATCTCACAGAGTGAACCAGCACAGTATACCACTAGGTTCTGGGTGCATGCTGGTCATGTTTTAGATGGTATTAACTTCTGCCATTGTAGAAGAAAATGAGGCAGAGTAAACAAAAAACAAAACAAAACAAAACAAACCATATATATCTCCCAAAATTAAGTTGAGTATGTTGAAGGGAATCTAGAAGTGGAAAATATATCTAGGACCTGTAATTTTAGAAATATAAAAGTCAGAAAGGAAGAAACCTAAAAAGAGGTGGTAAAATATTGTAGTTAAGGTGGAAAAAGAGAAAATTTGGATATTTACAGTCTGATATAAAAATGAGTTGTACTGGAAAAAGGAAGAAAAAAAATAGGAGAGGTACCCTCTACTTTTATATACTGTAAATCCCTCGACGTCCCCTGGAGCTTTCCAGCGCTGTGGTTAAGAACCTGCTCTTCCCCTGTCCTTCCAGCTGGTCTTCTGGGGGCGGGGCCTGCTGTGCTGATTCTCAGGTGTCTGCACCTGGGGGTGACGCCCGCTCCCTGCCAGTGTGAGCTCTTTACCCCATGAGGCCTTTGTTCCCTGGGGCTCCCCGCCTCCCAGGCACAAGGTGACACCAGGAGGAACAACAACACTGGCAGCAGCCGGGTCCCCAGCCCTGGAGTCAGCTCCCGCAGTAACTACCGCAGCTCCCAGTCTGCACTGGCCTAGGTGCTCCTGGGGTGGCGCCGGTGCACTGACCTGCACAGCTCGGGGGTCCTGGTGGCAGGAGCGTCCCCGCTGTCCTGGGCCCTCCGGGCCTCCGCCTCTCCCGAGGGAGCGCAGGATCCTGGGCTGTGTCCCCCGGCGCCCTGGGCTCCAGGGCCTGCGCTGCTGGAATCGCGCCTCAGAGGCCGCAGTTCCCCCAGGCAGCAGGGCGCAGCCCCCTCCACCCCAGCACCCCCACCCCGACCTACAGGCTGCTCCCGAGGCCCCGCCGGGCGCGCTCCAGCCCTGGGTGTGTGGGGCGCTCTCCCCCCGGCGCACCTCCTCTGTTCGTGACCCGGTTGACTAGAAGTTCCACGGCCCCTCCTGCGGTCCTGCCCGAGTTCCTTGCTAAGCGCCTTTCATCCTGGAAGAATCTGGCGGATTTTTAAAGTTCCTGCTTCTCCCGGCCTGGGTTTCCCGGTCCTGGAGGCTCTCACTGTGGCCTTAACCCGGTTCCTCGCAAGGTCCATCCCCTACTTGATTCTTATTTTTTTCCACCTTCCTACCTTGTTAGAAGCGAAAACTCTTCTCTCTGTAGCGTTCCAGCTGTTCTCTCTTTAAATCTCAGGTCAAATTCGTAGGTTTTCGGGAAGGTTTGAAAGTTATCTAGGTAAGTTGGTGGGGACAGGTGACTTGGGGACCCTGCTCTTTGGCCATCTTGCCCCCTGTGGCTAAAGCATTTTTAAAATATTGGCTTATATAGTGATATAATGATGTGGCTCTGCTTTTATTCAAATTGATCGTCAAACCAAACTGGAGGCTCTTTACCTTAAGGCCTCAACCTACCTTTCCAGCCTCTTCATACCACTCTGCTAGCCCCTCAGACCTTTCAGACCCATACCAATCTCCCCCTCCCCCCCACACACACACTCACCACTCACACTCACCCATAGACACATATAAACACAGACACCCAAGTCTCCTGCCAGGCAAAGTTAACTTAACGGAACCACCAAATAACTACCAGACTCCTTCACCACTTTTTGCCATGGTATGAGCAATCTTTTCTGCCTTCACACCCCAGCAAAATGTCTATTTAACATTTAAAACCCACTTCAAATGATTTCTTTTGTGATAACTTCTCTATCGTGCACAAATGGATACACTTCTTCTGAAGATTCATGGCAATGAAAACAAGCTGTCCTACATTTCCCCCATAAAATTGTAACTATCTGTTTTTCTGAGTCCTATTCCATTTGACTATGAAGGGCAAAGATTACGATTTATTCATCTCTTTTCACCCAGTGCTGCCATCAATAAAATAGGTTATCTTCCAGTATAGGATTGTGAGGATTAAGAAAAATAATGAAAGCACTTAGCAGTACTATAAAAAGTGTTCAACATAGGTTAGAAATTGCTTTTTTTAGGATTAAAAACAATGCTTATTCTGTAGCAAGCATTCTATAAAGGCTTAGGAAATGAATAAAACAGGAATGAACAAATGATTGTTTTTAAAATTCATTTCAGAGTGAATAAAAATCAAGCAAAAAATATGAATGTGATAATCCTTATCATTACAAAATTAATTGCTTCTTAAAAGGATTGAACAGAATGTTTATTCTAAACACCAATCAGTTACTAGATTATTATATACAGAGGCAAATGAAAATATCAAAATAAATGAGAATTATAAAGAACTTTGTTAAATAGAAACTCAAGATTTGTTGAAACTCTTCTTAATTAAGATTTCCTGAGCCAGTACTTAAGGAAATGCTTTTATTTTATTTTTTTAATATTTTATTTATTTATTCATGAGAGACACAGAAAGACAGAGAGCGCTCGCAGCAGATACACAGACAGAGGGGGAAGCAGGTTCCATGCAGGGAGCCCGACGTGGGACTTGATTCCAGGTCTCCAGGATCAGGCCCTGGGCCGAAGGCGGCGCTAAACCGCTGAGCCACCTGGGCTGCCCAAGGAAATGCTTTTAATAACTAAACATAGGCCAATAGTTGTCTGTCTTGTAAACTCGAAGTCATTTAAACAATGCTGAACATCATAACAAACAAAAGATAATAATGCTGATTTTATTTCTTTTATTTCCTGAGTTTTCCCTGAGCAAAAATAATCGATTATTTTGGGGGCATCTGGGTGGTTCAGTTGGTTAAGCATCTGACTCTTAACTTCAGCTTAGGTAGTGATCTCAGGGTTGTGAGATCAAGCCCAGTATAGGGCTCAGCTCTTAGCTTGAGATTCTCTCTCTCCCTCTCCCTCTGCCCCTCCAACTCCCTCCATCCCTCCCTCTCTCAAATAAATAAATAAATCTTTTAAAAAATAGTTGATTATTTTGAAAGACTTAATGTCCATTTTGCACATATTTTCAAGATTACTGTAATAAATTAATTATTTTTAAAGAAGGCTTTTCACGCTTTACCCTCAGCATAGTTCTTCCTAAGGTAGACTCTTGTTTTAGACAACTATATGGGAATCTCAGAAGGTATTCCTGCAGTCAGTGATACTATCACTTATGGTTTATTTAATGTTCTTATTCTTTAATTCATAAAGTAATGAAACAAAAATTAGTAAAATCAGCATGCACTTTATTTTTTGCATTTAAAATACTGTGTCAGGGATGCTTGGGTGGCTCAGTGGTTAGGTGCATCTGCCTTCAGCTTAGGGCCTGATCCTGGAGTACCGAAATGGAGTCCCACATCAGGTTCCCCGCAAGGAGCCTGCTTCTCCCTCTGCCTATGTCTCTGCCTCTCTCTCTATGTCTCTCATGAAAATAAATAAAATGTTTAAAAAAAACAATAGAATACTGTGCCATAAGTTACGATAAAAGTGCCACCAATTAATAAAGGCAGCAAAGATATTACTTAGAAAGATAATTCCAAATGTCAATAATGCTCCAGAAATCCTCCAACAAAATGGAAACCCGTTAAATCTCACTTATAAGCCTTAACACAAGTATTTAAACATGAAAAAACTTTTAAGACTGTCATTCAGTATGTCAAAATGCATCAGCTCTACAAAATAATTCCTTATACTTTTAACTTAATATTTATAATTTTCATAGATAAAAATCTAAAGTAAAAAAATATAAATCAGTAAAATTATATGCCATTTTTTTCTTTTTTGAAGGGGAAAATGTTAGAGCCAAGCAACTAACTTCTGAAGGAAAACTGTATTTCATAGATAGATAGATAGATAGATACACAATACAAACATATATAAATCTGGTTATATATGATTATATATATATAGTCTATATATAGATATATTTCAGATATGTTCACATATGTACATATATAATATTTTACTTAGAGTATTAATATACACATTTATGTACTTTTCCTTCAGAAGTCAGCTCTTTTGTGTAAACATATACGGGCATACCTTGGAGATATTGTGGGTTTAGTTCCAGACCACTACAATAAAGTGAATACTGCAATAAAGTGACTTAAGAAAATTTTTTGGTTTCTCAGTGCATATAGAAGTTATGTTTACACAATAACATTGTATTGTAGTCTACTAAATGTACAAGATAGTTTTATGTCCAAAATAAATGTATATAACCTTATCTTAAAAATACATTATTGCTAAAAACTGCTAACCATCATCTGAGCCCAAAGGGAGTTTTAATCACTAATCACAGATCATCCTAGCAAATATAGTAAAAATGAAGGTGTTTGAAATATCACAAGAATTACCAAAATGTGACACAGAGACATCAAGTGAGAAAAATCTTTTGGAAAAATGGTGCCAACAAATATGCTTGATGCAGAGTTGCCACAAAACCTCAATTTATAAAAAAACTCAATATCTGCAAAGTACAATAAAGTGAAGTACAATAAGGTGAAGCACAATAAAAGGAGGTATATCTGTATATACCTCAGAATTCTCATTCCCATGATCTCAAAAGATTGGATCTTTTTTGAATACTATAAATTTTTAAAAATACTTTTATTGCAAGGCCAATCAATCTAAATTCTCTTCCCTAGCCCCTAAGTAATCATTTGAAGTGAATATACAGAAAAAGCCTTAATTTCACAAACATCTAAAGGAAACAGGAAATTCTATTATGGATAATCTTTACAAATGTCTTATCTGGCATGATACTCAGAGCTCTTAGGTTAGATACCTTCTTCTTTTGATAATAAGTCAGTAACTATTGAGATGGGTGCTAAAGAAAAAAAAGATGGGTGCTAAAGGATCAATTAAAGATATATATACACACACACATATGTGTATGCATATATAATATTTAAATAGTCTTTAAAGCATTATGCTTATATTTCTTATTATTATTAAATAATCTAGTTATTTATAAACTATGTAGAATGCCAAATATTTCAAAACATAAAGCAAAACAAAAATTTATCTCTGGTTTTTCTACATGCTATTTTCTTAAATTAACTCAAAATATGACTTAAATAAACTCAAATAAACTTAAATAAATAAACCTAAAATTTGGCTATTCTTCCCTCAGAAGAATATTGGAATTACAATACTATTTTAAAATACAAATGATTAAAGTAATAAATAAATGCAATTTACTTGCTTATATATTCATCATGCCTTAAAGTAGGGCTAGTTCTTATTTCTAGTGAAGTCATGTCTAATTTACAAAGCATATCATATAAGAGAAACTTAGTAAATATTTGATGATTAAAAAAATGAATGAAAGGATGGATGGATGAAGAAATGGGGACTCTAATGAATGCCTATAGTGAGAATTCAGGACTGAAAACCACTCTTATGAACAGCTTTGTCAAAGCTGCAATTTTGTGCAATAGCAGTGTGATAGAACTGAAAAACACTACACTCTGAGTTATAAATAAGTACATGTCCCAACCTTTTTGCCTTACTAGTTGTGTGATCATAGGGCATTTACCTAATCTCTCTGATTCTCAATTTTTTTCTCTACAGAATTAGTATAACACCTGCTCTCTCTGTTTTGTAGGGTAACTCATTTGTATGGATGTTCACTATAAAATTCAACTTTTCTGTATATTTGAAACTTTTCATAACAAAACCCTGGAAAAATATAAAAAATAACACCTTCTAAATTAAGAGTTTCAATAGATTTTTACCTCATTTGTTGAAAATATGAAAACACATCTGAGTGCTTTCACATAAGTAAGAACAATTAATGCCTTCCCATTAACCACATATTATCTAGAAGACATTTGAAAAAGTTAAATTTTTTATTTCTAAGAGTTTTAAGTATGCTACTACTCTTGAATGACATACATCCTCTCTAATAACAGGATTACATAATGAGGCGAGCATTTCCAAATAGCTATTTTCAGAACGCTCTCTCAATGGGTTCTTTTTGAAAAGCACTTACTTTTTCACTAATTCCTAGAACATTGACTTTACTGTGTTTGGGACAATTAAGTATATTGCTGGTTTTTCAAACTAACTGCTTTCTGACAACCACTGATCCTGACACAAAAAAAAGGTCAAATAAGCTGGAACTTTGCTTTTATATGAATCTACGTTACTCATCTTAAACATTCTAAGTACTTTGTCATCAGAAAGCCTAGAGACCTCAATGTAATTTAAAACATTTTCTTGGTCATTCCTCATTTCATTAAAAAGTATTCTAAGGACCCAAATTTTTAAAATCTTTATTGTATAAGATTAACTATATTAATGGCATCCAACAGTATATGAATCATAACATGTTGCAATAATTGGAAAGTTAACAAATGGCTTCTGTCAATGATTTTGGATTATGGAATTCCCACTCTTCATTTGAAAACTTACCATTTCAGATCATCTCTGAATATCAAATATTAGTAAACTTTTATTTATCCCTGAATTTTAAAATGATATAAATAGGAATAGCAATTCCAGCATTTTCTCATTTCTTGTCATTGAGATGTCTTATACTGCTTTGTTATGAACACTGATGGATCACCATTTCCCAACTTGTACGCCCAAAAAAGGTATCACAGAAAGTCCTCTTGGTGCATAGTAACATAACTTCCTGGATCTCATCATCAGATCCCTAAGAGAATGGTATAAATTATAATAAATGTGATTGCTCTGTGTGTGTGTGATGGGATGTGTGTGCACATGTGTGATTATGCATACACAACTAGGTTTAGGAGTATAAATGGATAGAGAACTTCACTGACAGAGACAGAAGTTCTGTCTAACCAGCAGAGTTGGAAAAGAAAGGGAATGCTTCTTTGTTATGTCCAAACAAGTCAAAGGTGTGCCTTTAAGATTTTCTAAACATTTATGACTGTCTTCACTGCACCAGTCCCAAAGATGGAAACCAGTGTAAGCAAACCCAAAGAACCTAAACAAAATTCAATCTGGTATATAAAAGTGCCCTAAAACTGTGCTGATGAAACACTTATATTATCATCATTTAGGACCAAAACTAAGAAATAAAAAACAAAATAGTTCACTGAATAGCTCACTTATTTAAATTTTAGTTCTCTCACAAATGCAAGCATTCAGAGCACTATCCTGAATTAGAAGTAGGAAGATAAAGACCTCTGAAATCTTCACCCTATCATTTTATAACAGCACATTTAACAAATTTCTCATAATCACACTTATTGGCAAATAGTACTAAATAAACTCCATTATTTAATGCTTTAATGCCATAGAAAACTGGTAGCAGCAAGCTGAAGAATCAAGGTAGAGGCTTATTAGGGAGACAAGTATAACAACTGCAAAATAAAGCTAACAGAAAACTAGACAGTGAAACTGAAAATCACAGAACCAGATGTTAATATGGTGTCTTAATGGCAGCTCATAAAAGATGATCCTGAATCATAAAGGAAATATGCAATATATTTAGCATTATTTGTTTAAGAAGGCATGAAAGTGGATAATACATTTAAGAAGGATTTCCATTCAAAATAGTTAACATTTTAAAATATTCCCTTCAATCTATAGTCTAGATTTCATGAGTGAATTAATATAAGCCCGAATATCTCTAACTGTAAACAGAATTCTAAATTTGGTTAGGAAGGCTGCTCCCCAAAATCTTTCAATGATTCTTGAAAATTAGCTGAAGATACTTCTTTAGGCTTATGTGTCTTTAATCATGAATGATGAGCTACTTTTGAAGTATCTGAATTGCTTTTAGTAGGATCTGCAGTCATTCTGAACAAATTATAAAGCAGCCTGGAAGAAATAATGTGCTATGTCATATTAATGCATTCCTAACTTTAGCAGATTAAGGGAAGATGATTATAAAAGTGAAATGTGTATGTAACCTTATTCACTCCTGGGATCTACTATTGAAAGATTAAGAATGAAACTAAAATCTTTTCAATGCTTGTGAAAGGCTGTTATTTGAGGCTGTTTTTTAAAGCTAAATTATATAAAGTATCTACTAATAGCAAAGACGTCCTTATTAATATGCTATTACCTGACAGACAATATATCTGAGCCATAATTTTGATTATGATTTTAGGGAAGCAAGAAAATTCTTTAATTCACATATTTAACAGAGTCACTGAAAATCTGTCCTATTGTTCTTCATCTAAACTCCATAGTAACTGATTGTTTAAGCCATTGCTTCTTAAAGATTGAGACCTGTGATGATTTTAGGTGGTACATAGGGACCATTTATTTTATTTCAATAGATTTACTTTTACTATTAGGTGTTAAAAGAAGTATAGCTTTAAAAACAAGAATAGCTAATAGATGAAACTCATGAGTTCATAGGTATTATTACATAAAAAGAAGTTATCTTTTAAAAATCAATCAACTTGGGGCACCTGAGTGGCTCAGCTGGTTCAATGTCTAACCCTTGATTTTGGCTCAGGTCATGATCACAGGGTCATGAAAACTGAACTCGTTGTAGGGCTCTATGCTGAGCAAGGATCCTGCTTAAGATTCTCTGTCTCCCTCTGCCATTCCTCACCTCTACTCATGTGCATGCACTGTTTCTAAAACGATAGATGATGATGATGATGATGATAGATAGATGATAGATAGATAGATAGATAGATAGATAGATAGATAGATGATAGATAGAAAAAATAATAAACAAAAATCAATTTAAAGTTATTTTAAAGGAATATAACATGTTAATATTTATTTAAAATAAAATAAAATAAATCTGTGTAGTTTATAGTTGGTTTAAAAATGAGTAAAGTTAAGAAAGCAAAATGAGAAACTAGCCCACCACTGTTACAACTTAATACATACTTCTGCTTATGCAAGAAAAATAAACCCCCCTCTTATTTATGTCACTGTTAATAAAGATTTCTGTTACTTGTCAGTGAATAATTCATGAGAAAACGGCAAAAAAAAATCACATGGAGAAGAACCAATACACCTGACTACATAAAAATGTAAAGCTGAATGTTTAAAAAAACCTGCCAAATACATGCTATGAATATGATAAAAATTAACATATGTACCATGAAAATTACTCATTACATATCAATAAGAAAACCTTTGATAAAACAAATTGATAAATGGACAAAGACTATATAAACAGAAAATTCACAAGAAGGGATCAAGTTTTAAAAACATATGACAGTTGCCCACTCTTACTAGAAGTCCAGTAAAGTCTTATTTTATAGGAAGATGGCATTTCTTATCCAGTGGATTACTAAAAACTATGGTTTTAATTAGAATTACTATGAATGAGCATGGTTTGGTGAAATCGGCACTATCATACATTGCTAATAAGATATGAATTTTTATGACACTTTTAAAAGACAATTTAGTGATATTCACTAAAATATTGAAAACATAACAGTAGAGGTTTGGTTGAGTAAATTAAGGTATGAAAATCCTTTCTAAATGGCATATAAATATTAAATTATACTTATAAATTATATATGTTAAAAACTACAGATAATATCTTGTTAAATGAAAGAAACTGAATATAAAATTATAGACATATTGGCCATGAATATAATCTTTTTAATTACATGGAGAAATAAAAGAAACGGTTAACAGTAACATTCTTTGGGTAGCAGTTATATGGGTAATTTCTTTTCAACTTTTATAAAGTTCTAAAATTTCCACTTAAGATGAGAAAACCAATACATTCTATTTTTAATGTAATATAAAATAAGATGAAGGGGGAGGATGAAGGTTGTTCATATCCCTGACATTCAAAACATCAATGGATTCATGTACTCAAAGCATTGATCAACTTCCTATCACTGAAGTGTATTGCTTAGGCCTCGGGTTAGGAATACAAAGATAGATAGATAATAACAGAATTCCTAAGCAACTGCTTATATTGTGCAATGAGATGAACTAGAACAATGACATACAAGGTAAGTAGGGAAAAAAAATGCTATAACACAAAGCAGCCAAATAGCCTGAAGCTTGCACATTACAATAAAGTGACAGCAGTGATCAAAGATAGAAGACAAGGACCCTAAGCCCAAGGGGTATGTAGGCACAAGCATCAGAGAAGAACCATAGCCCCTAAGCTGCTGACAAACTATAAGCATCCTCAGGACTGAATTTCAAGTCACATGAAGGCCTTGGTGGTCTGATGTCCACCAGAATGCAATAACTCCATCAGCACTGTCATTTATCAATGTAGATGGGCATAATTTTTATGTCAGAACAGAAAAAAAAAAAAAAGCATCTTGCATTAGCATACATCTTTTCTTTAAAAACCCTTTTTTCAGAGTTAGGCATTATATTTTTCACTTCTTATCTTAGATTTAGCTTTATGACCTTCAAGAGGTTACTATACTTCTCTAGGGCTGAGTTTTATCCCCTATAAAACATGGAGAGAATCTTTATTCTGCATAACTTTTAAAGAAATCAAATATGCAAGTAGAAATCGTAATTCAAGGTAAACAATGGGCACTGGGAAATATTAGCTTCCTTCACACACAAAACTGGCAATCTCTAAAAACATCTTGTAGCAAATGCCATAAATGTTCCTCTCATATCCTTTGGCTTTACCACTTAATTGCACAGAGTCCTACCTCAAGAGCCAGTACTTAAAAATCTTTGCCTGAGAGCTCTTTCTGGCCTTGAGGCCCTGCTCTGCTGTCCATGCTATAGTCTGTAAGTGCTGCAGAATCAATGTGCCCCGGGAAGATCTCTCAGTTAACTATAAGTGGAAGTATATGACTAAATATCCCAGTTTCTGTCAACTGATGTAATAATTCAGGTACAGAGGTTTCTGCATTTGCTCCCAGAGCTCCCTGTGGGATTAAGCTCTAGTTACCCAAAGTGGTAACTTCCTTGATAAACACATTCTTCATTGTCCTCCTTCTCTCCTTTGTCTCACACTTCATCATGCCTCTACCAGTATGTCCTGGGATCATCTCCCATATAGACTCCTCCACTCAATCCTTCTCCTAGGGTGTAATTTGGGGGTAACTCAAATTAAGTGACATTAATTATTTCATTTGCCTCCCCTATATCTGCTTTCCTCTTTGGGAATAGGAAACTTCTGTAATATGAGAATTTCTGACTTTTCCAGCCACCTTGTCTATTAACACAAAAAGGACTCCATGTTCTCATCAGTCATCTCTTTACAGGCATACCTTGGAGATATTGCAGGTTCAGTTCCAGACCACCACAATAAAGCAAATCAAACAGATTTTTTGTTTCCCAAGGCACAAAAATCACACACTGATTGGTTTTTCCTTTCACGAACAAATGATGCTGTTTGATAGCATTTTACTCACAGTAGAACTTCTTTCAAATCAGCATCATTTCTCTTAAACCTTGACATTTCTTTATCAACTAAGTTTATGTAATATCCCAAATTCTTTGTTGTCATTTCAAAAGTCTTCACATCATCTTCACCAGGAGTAGATTCCACCTCAAGGAACCACTTTCTTTGCTCATTCATAAGAAGCAACTCCTCATCCATTCAAGGTTCATCATCACAGTTATTTCCTCCAGTTTAGTCTTGAACCCCTCCAAGTCACTGAGGAGAGTTGAAATAAACTTATTCTAAACTCCTGTTCATATTGATATTTTGGCTTCTTCCCATGACTCACAAATATTCTTAATGGCATCTAGAGTGGTGAATCCTTTCCAAGAGGCTTTGAATTTACTTTGCCCAGATTCATCAGAGGAAACACTATCCCAGTGGTAGCCCTATTAAATGTATTTTGTAAATCATAAGACCTGAAAGTTGAAATTATTCCTTGATTCATGGGCTGCAGAATGGATATCGTGTTAGCAGGTATGACATTTATCTGATTGTGCATCTCCATCAGAGATCTCAGTAGCTAGATTCATTGTCAATAAGCAGTCATATTTTGAGGAAAATCTTTTTTTTTCTAAGCAGCAACTGTCAACAGTAGTCTTCAAATATTCAGTAAACCATGTTATAAAGAGATTCCTATTATCTAGGCTTTTTGTTCCATTTATAAGAGCAGAGGCAGAGTAGATTTAGCATAATTCTTAAGAGCCCTAGGACTTTTAGAATGGTAAATGAACATCAGCTCCAACTTAAAGCTACCAGCTGCATTAGCCCCTAAAAAGAGACTCAAGTTGTCCTTTGAAGCTTTGAAGCCAGGCATTGGCTTCTCCTATGAAAATCCTACATGGCATCTTCTTCCAATAAAGGCTGTTTCATCTACATTGTTATATCTGTTGTTTAGTAATCTCCACTAATTGTCTTAGCTAGATTTTCTGGATGACTTGCTGAATTTTCTACATTAGTATTTGCTGCTTTACCTCGTACTTTTATGTGGAGACAGCTTCTTTCCTTAAACCTCATGCACCAATCTGTGCTAGCTTCACTCTTTCCTTCTGAAGCTTCTTTTTTTTAATTTTTTATTTATTTTTATTTTTTTAATTTATTTTTATTTTTTTAATAAATTAATTTTTATTGGTGTTCAATTTACCAACATACAGAATAACACCCAGTGCTCATCCCGTCAAGTGTCCCCCTCAGTGCCCGTCACCCATTCAATCCCCACCCCCCGCCCTCCTCCCCTTCCACCACCCCTAGTTTGTTTCCCAGAGTTAGGAGTCTTTATGTTCTGAAGCTTCTTCACCAATCTCAGGCTTCAGAGAACTGAAGAGAGTTAGAGCCTTGCTCTGGATTAGGCTTTGGCTTAAAAGAATGATGTAGCTGGTTTGATCTTCTATCGAGACCATTAAAATTGACTCCATGTCAGCAATAAAGCTAAAGCTATTATGCTTTTTTAACATTTGTATATTCACTGGAGTAGCGTTTTTACTTTCCTTCAAGAACTTTCATTTTGCATTCACAACTTGCCTAACAGTTTGAAACAAGCAGCCTGCCTTTCAGCCTACCTCGGCTTTCAACATGCCTTCCTTAGTAAGCTTAATTCTTTCTAGCTTCAGATTTAAAGTGAGAGATAAATGACGCTTTCACTTGAACATCTAATGGCCATTATAGGGTTACTAATTGGTCTAATGTCAGTATGGTTGTTTCTCAGGGGAATAGGAAGACCTGAGGAGAAGGAAAGATGGGGGTGGGGGCAGTCAGTGGAGCAGTCAAAAAACACATAATATGTATTGATTAATTTCTTCCATCTTATATGGACATGATTCATGAAGCCCAAATAATCACAATTGTAATATCAAATATTACTGATCACAGACAGAACACCATAACAAATATACTAATAATGAACAAGTTTAAAATATTGTGAGAATTACCAAAATGTGACACACAGACATGAAGTGAGCAAACAATGTTAGAAAAATGGAGCTAATAGAATCGCTTGATTCAGAATAGAATTGTTGCCACAAACTTTAGATGTAAAAAAAAAAAAATGCAGTACCTGCAAAGCACTATAAAACAAGATATGCCTGTACTCCTATTTCTGTGTCTCTGCTTATGTTCTTAGCCTACTTCGCATTACACCCTCCCCTGCATTCTTTCTCTTCGTATGCTCCTTTTAGTATTCTCATAGTAATTACTCTTCAAGTATTTCTCAAACTTAAGAGTGAAAAATGTTCCTAAGTCCTCAATGTTAGCCTTAAGTATAATTATATAGTACATTCTTATTTAAATACATACGAACTTAAAATGATATAAAATCCTTTTGTTGATAACACTTAGGCAATTATGAAATCAATGCAAAGTTATAAATACCAAAATTAAGAAATCAATAAAGTTCAAATTAATATTAATTCAATATAATTTTTACTTCTATTAACTGCTTTCACTAAAGATGTGGCTCTGGTACAAGTCCTTAGAAGTTTGGTGTGCCCATCCTCCTGTAAGCTATAAGATGAAAAGTGTCTCTCCTCCCTTTTTTCTATCCTATTTAATGTGAAAGCTTTACTTGCTCAGTTTGTGCACTCTGTCATCAATATTTACTTCCTAAAACAGTGTAATTTGATATGAAATTTGCTTCTGTTCTATTCTCATTAGTGCAATGAGTACTTCTTATCACCAGCATCCTTACACACAAAAGTAAACATAGTCATTGTCCTAGACTCATATGACTTGGATTATATCCATATTATTTTTAATAATGACACAAAAATAAGGGCACAATATTTTAAAATTACATTTAGAAACACTGAGCAACATCAAACAAGTAGCATTGCCATCATCTATTTGTCCTCTTTTATATATAATATCTCAATGGCTTCTCATTAGGAATGTAGAATGAGGGACACCTGGGTGACTCAGTGGTTGAGCATCTGCCTTCAGCTCAGGAGATGATTCCAGCGTCCCAGGATTGAGTCCCACATCAGGCTCCCTGCAGGGAGCCTGCTGCTCCCTCTGCCTATGTCTCTGCCTCTCTCTGTGTGTCTCTCATGATTAAGTAAATAAATTCTTTTTTAAAAAGGAACCTAGAATGAACCCCATTCTCTTGCATGGAATTCATGATCTTCCACAATTATGCCTCCAGTCTCTCCAAGTCTTCTAAGCCATGTCCAACTGCAATAGACTACAATCTACCTGTGAAAACTTCCTTCCTGAGTCTATACCCTACTTATACAATTCCTTGTAATCTGAAATGATCCTTCACAAACTCAGACTTTACAATATAGCTAAAAAGAACATAGGCTTTGAAACCAAATAGACCTGGATCCTCGATGCTGGTTTTGACACCTATTAGCTATGTGATTTGTACAAAGCTGCTTATGTTTGCTTCTCCCTCTATGTCTCTGCTTCTCTCTGTATGTCTCTCATGAATAAATAAATAAAATCTTTTAAAAAATCCACTGAATTTAGTTGGACTGAATTCTAAATCCTTACGGTGCCAAGCAGAGTACTAAGAACTTAGTAGATGCTCAAAAAAAAAATGCCTGTTGATTGATTCATTATGTGACATGATCCAAAGAAGTCCCTGAAAACAAATGCCATGCCAGTCTCCAAAAAAAACCCATCTGTTCACTTCTCTGGTTTTGAACAACTCTTTCAACTTAGAGTCAGGGAAAAAATCAATCTGTCAAGCTTCTAACATAAACTGAAGATATCCCTTCTTTTTCCAAGGACTCAGATAAAGAGAGAAAAAAGCACAGAAATAAAACCAATTCAGTTAAGCAATCTCACGGCCACAGAAAGACATAGAAACTGCCTATGCTTTCTTAAACCTCTTCATCTAAAATCTCAACTTTCATAATGTACCACAGAAAAGAGTCTCTAAGTGGTAGATTTATTTTTTTATTTTTTTAAATATTTTATTTATTTATTAATGAGAGAGAGAGACAGAGACACAGGCAGAGGGAGAAGCAGGCTCCATGCAGGAAGCCTGACGTGGGATTAGATCCCCGGTCTCCAGGATCAGGCCCTGGGCTGAAGGCGGTGCTAAATCGCTGAATCACCCGGGCTGCCCTAAGTGGTGGATTCAATTTATAAATTTATAAGTCTCAGATTGCCTGGAATTTAAGGTACATACCAATCAGCCATCAATGAATTAAGTAATAGCTTTCTTACCCTTTAAAAGGTAGAAATGTGATACATTTAAATATCAATATGGAATTAAGAATTACTGATGCTAGAAAGTCTGTATTTACTGAAGAGCAACATTTTGCTAATATTGTACATGCAATATAATCATAGAATATAGATCATGGAATGTAACCCAAAAGCAACTTTATATTTGTCTCCTAATATCTTTCTAAAAGATACTCGCTGGGGTAAGTTTTTCTCTTACCAGTGAATGAAAACTCTAACAGGCTCTATATTTCTGAACAGTCTTAGGTAGAAAATTGCTTAGTTGCAGAACAGTCTCAATTTAGTGAATGAAAGGTTCAGTCTAAAACATTAAACAGTAGTTACCTTCACTCAGGCTAAGCTACCCTCCCTTCTCCCCTAGCTAACTCCTACCCTGTAGTAAACCGGTTTCTCTAGAGCTTAAACAAAAGAAGGGAGATAAAGAAAGGGGAGATGAAAAGTTCTCCCTTGACAGGTACTCTTATAAAATGTTTCTCACTCTCTTGGCCTTGCAGGAATATAAATATATCTCTGTCTCTCTGACTCTCCCACCCTCTCTTGCTGACATTTTTATGAGTTCACAGAAGTTCCCTTTCTGAGCTCCTTGGATTGCAACTCTAGTTCTATGGATCATCCATCCTATTCCTCCAGCAGCTAATTCCCCCAGTCCCTGGGTTCCTGACAGTCTACTGTTCAGACTCCACTGGCATTCCTTTGTTCTCCCTGGCGGTCTTCTCAAGAGGGGTCAAAATTACTCAGCACAATCATCTCTCCTTCTCTGGGTCCCCTATTTGGTCCTCAGGATTTACATATTCTGTCCCATTCAGAGTGGAATTCAGTTACCCAGACACAGCCCTCTAGCTTCTGAAGGCCATTTTAGCAGGCCTTTCACTTTTATACCTCAGGTAGGCTTCAGAAACCAGCTAAATGTGTTCCCCAAAGTCCAGAGGAGTCACCCTCATCAGAAGATAATACAATAGGTGTCAAATAACAGTACAAGCTATTTTCCAAAGGAAGCTTCCTCACCAAATCTCTCTAATCTCTAACAAGTTGATCCCTTTTTAATATCTTCTGTGGAAGATGGAATCTAGTAGTTGAATATTTCCTTTGAAAATCTGCATCTTGGTGTCTTACAACTCATTTTGGTATCTGATGTCTACTGTACCCTCATGGCTCAGATGAAACTAAAAAGATAACATTCTGTTGCATTAGCATAAAATGTATCGGCTTTGTTTTCTTTTCTTCACACGAAGTATCACTAATGGCTGGTATTATACAAGTATATAGATTGTTTATAACTAGTACCTGTGCTTTTTTTTTTGTAAGGGAGTTCATTATAATTACTGTACCATTTTCAGTATTGTTTGGTGAAACACGTTTTAAATTAGGAGAGTTAAGAACTATGAAAGTACCCATGATGAAATGCTCTGAGTGGATTTTTACACAAACAGGGCTATGCTTTTCACTCCATCCTCTAGCCCCAAGTTTTTACTCTATTTGGGTGCAGTGGTCTAGAATTGGGAGGCCTTGAGTCATTCTGGTTAGGAATTGGGGACATAAGTGTTGAGGTCAAATCAGCAAATGAACTGAGGCCATCTGAAGTGGGGTGTCAAGAGTCCCCCCCCACCCCAGGCTTATCCTACCTCCTTGAGAAGCAATATCATGTGGAAAATACTTTCTAACTCCCTTCAAAACTTGCGAAGCAATACAGTATGCTTGTGAGGTAGACGGACTGAGAAATCAGACAGCTTGGTTAAATCTTAGCACTTAAAAGATGATGACACTAAACATATTATCTTTTCCTTCAATTTTCTCAATAAAACAGTGAAAACAGTCCTACCTTACAAGTTTGTAAGAATTAAAAAATATAATTAGTGAAAACCAGAAAGTATTATTATCATTATTATTGTTGTTATTAGTATTCTGTCCAACACTAAGCAAAAAGAGGATCACTATTTCAGAGATGTACAGATAGGGAGTGAAGAAGAAAAAGGAAGGCAATATGAAATGTAACAGAGGCTCTAGACTGGTCATCACCAAACGTTCTTCTGCTGCTTCCTGGGCACACAGATGAATCATACTGCCCAGCTTTGCTAAAACTTAGTAGGATTATTGAGTGAATTCTACACAGGGGAATATGAGTGGAAGTAATGTATATTCCCAGGCCTGTTGCATAAAGATTTCCACAATAATCTTCTAAAATCTTTCCCTTTTCTGTGGTAAACTTGTATGATGGTAGGTCTGTATGATAAAAGATGCCACTTAAAAGCCAGTGATTAGAAACACACTTTTTTTGCACTTTACATAACTGAGGAGGAAGAGGGGAAATCTGTGATGTTAAGCCACTGAGATCTAGGGAATTACCTTTTAGAGCAAGTAGTGCTACTTTATACAGATATACTTTAACTTTTGCCCCTAGAATCTATCTTAAGATGATTTTAAACATCAAATGGAAAAGTACCACAATAAAGAAAAGAAAAAGGGAAAATTCATTTTTCCCAAGCCATATATCGACTTTTGCAAGACCTAGTCCAGGGTAGGAAAGAACAGTATATTTCACCATATGATAAATGAGGGGAAGGGGAATGAGAGTCTGAATACAGAACACACAGGAAAATGGGGAATGAGGAAAATGTGTTAATTATCTGGAGGGAGAAGAAACTGAATACTATTATGATATGGGGATGACCACAAAAAGGAACTAACTTTGGAAATGTAGAGTTGGATATTTAAGTGAAGATATAAAATAGGCAGCTGGCATGTGGGTCTGGAATTAAGAGATACGAGCTAAACATATAAATTTGGGAGGGTATGTGTATGCACATATAGATTATTTAAATATATGTATATGATATGACATTTACAGATATACATGTACATGTATCTACACACATATATTTCCATATATATACAGTAGTCTCTCCCCTTATCCAAGATCCCAGTGGATTCCTGAAGCCACAGACTATACCTAGTTTTATACATAGTATGCTTTTTCCTATACATACCTAATTTATAAGTTAGGCATATTAAGAAATTAACAATAATAACTAATAGTAAATAGACCAATTATAACAATATACTATAATGACAGGTATATGATTGTGGTCTCTCTCTCTCTCTCTCTCTTTCTCCAAGTATCTTACTGTATTTCATTCACCCTTCTTGTGATGATATGAGATGGTAAAATGCCAATGTGATGAGATGAAGTGATGTGAGTGACGTAGGTACTGTGACATAGTGTTAGGCTACTTTTGACCTTCTGACAATCTGTCAAAAGGAGGATCATCTGCTTCCAGACCCTAGTTGAGCAGGGGTAACTGAAACAGAGGAAGTGAAACCACCAATAAGGAGAGTGACAGTATTTCAATCAGATTGTAATTAAATTTGTGAAACTGAATGAGATCACCAAGAGTGACTGTAGTTAGAAAAGAGACCAAAGACTACTCCTTGGGACACTCCAGTATTTAAAAGCTGGGTAGACAAGGGGGAACCAGCAGAGATTGATAAGCAGAAAGAGAAAAGAAAAACCAGACAAATGTGGTGTCTTAGGAGAGAAAGAATATGTTTTAAGGAGAGACAGTGTGTCAAATTCTGCTGCTCAGTCATGTATGATGAGGGCTGAGAAGCAGCCACCTAATTTAACAATCTGAAAGATTTGGAGATATGAGAATGCACTCATTTTAAATAATTCTCCTGGAGAAAAGTAACTTCCTGACAATAGTATTCCCTTTTAACAGGGTCATAAATGATTTTACCTAAATCTTCGGTTATAATTCTATTTTACTATATCCCTTAATAATATTGTCCTGTTTTTTTCAGTTTTTACATACTTTTTGAATAACATTGATACTAGCTATAAATCACATTCATCATATTTTTTTATTGGGGTTAAATTTGCCAACATATAGCATAACACCCAGTGCTCATCCCATCAACTGCCCCCCTCAGTGCCCGTCACCCAGTCACCCCCACCCCCCGCCCACCTCCCTTTCCACCACCCCTTGCTTGTTTCCCAGAGTTAGGAGTCTCTCATGTTCTGTCTTCCTTCCTGATATTTCCCACTCATTTTTTTCTCCTTTCCCCTTTATTCCCTTTCACTATTTTTATATTCCCCAAATGACATTCATCATATTAGAATTTTTAGATAAAATAGTACAATTTGGCTGGTTAATGCTTCAACTAAATTATTTTAAATGATAAATGATAAATTCAAATTTAATCTGTCTCATTATCTGAACAAAAAATTTATGCCACAGTAGTATCTATCACTAATGAGCACTGACTGTGTGCTAGGCACTGTGTTAAGTGCTTTAAATGCACTGTTTTATTCAGTTTGGACAGTACTCCTATAAGGCAGATCCTACAATCATTCCCATTTTACAGGTAAGGAGACCAGGGTTTAGAAATTAAATAATCTACCCAATGTATCCAGCTATCAGGTAACTGAGGCATGATTCAGATTTAGATTAATTCCATGCTACCCAAACATAACCACTACATAATGTACTCACTAATACTTCTCCTATCTTAACTGAATTGATTTGACATTTTCCCCCATAACCAATGTATTTCAGTATTTATTAGTAGTAAGATAATGAGCATGGGTCATATGCTCTAAACTCTCTTCATTTAATCTCATAGGGCAGCTTTTTCTCCTACCTTTAGCCCAGGCTCTGCCCAACCCTTTCTTGCCCATCCCTTTATCCTTAGGAGGAAAGAGCGTTAAACTTGAGAGGCCATGATACCAGAATGTGGAGTCTTCAGTGGAAGGGTCAATATTCTGTTGGTCAATGCAGCTCTCACTTTTTACTATTGTGCTGTTGCTTATGGATAAATCTGGAACATACTTGAGCCTTGAGAACCAAGCAAGGCCAGGCTGAAGTCTTAGGATATACAAAGTAGACAGCTTGGGTCTGGCCCTCTGCTCTATCAGAGTGAGACACTAGGGATTCAAGTGGAAGTTCCAGCAGGAACTCAGTGTGAATACAGTTGTGTTCATTGTTCACTCCTCTTTTAGAGAGACTTCATGTTATAGAGAAAGAGGAGGGGAAGAAGGAGGAAAAAGTAAAAGAAACTTGTGTGATTCCAATAAATGTCTAATATTTTTCAGTTTGCAGTCAATATAACTGGTTCCATAGCTTAAAACTAAAGGAAAAAAATCACTGGAAAGTCAAAGGAAATAAAACTTATAAAATCGTAAGATAGTAAAATTGACCAAAATACAAATATTTTACTGCTTATTTAACTTTCTCTATTAATTAAAAATAATTTATATATATATATTTTTAATTTTACAGAGCATTTAACTTCTAATTTCTCTTATTCCTTCAGATTCTTGTTGCACTTTTTACTGGCTCATTAATATGAGTTTCTGGTTCAGCATTTTTAAAAGTTACTCTTTTTAAAAAATGGACATTATCATTGACAATGTAACAGAGCACCATTGGTGATGATGATGTCTGGAATTAGGCAGGGACTTAGCAGTTCTTCATTTTTAATGTTTCTGAATTTTTCACTGAAGTCTTCATGAAGCATACAGTAACTAAAAAGGCAATCAGCCAGCAGATATTTCCAGGCCATATGAGCATCAAAAATTATCCTGGAAATCTCTGTATATAGTTTTTTTTTTCTCTCTCTCTTACAGACCAAACTGATCTGTACAATGCAGTAATATCTCTGTTCGTGAAAGGGAGATGTTTGTTCTGACTCAATGTCTTATCATTGAAAGTATCTTTACTGGAATCTGAGAGACTATAAGCATTAGAAATGAGTTTTTGATAGAGATTAGTTTGATTGTTCTTTCCCCTTGGGCCTATATAGGTATATCAGTTATTTATCATAATGTAGCAAATCACCCCAAAACTTGGGTTTAAAACAAAACCTATTATTCTTGCTAAAGAATATACAGATCAGCAATTCTGTGACTAGGCAGTGATTCTTCTGGTCTTGCCTGGGACCACCCATGAAGATGCAGCTGTCAGGAAATGCTGGCTGTCAACTACGGCATTTCTGTTCTCTTCCACATGACCTCTCATCCTCTAATAGGCCAGAATGAGGTTTTTTTTACATAGAGCAGAATTCCAAAATGAAAGCTTCAAGGTCTCAAAAGATTTTAGCCTTAGAAGTCACATAAAGTCACTCCTATTACTCTTTTTAAAAAATGGACATTACCATTTGCTTTAGTCAAAGCAAATCACAAGACCACCTCAAAATCAAGAGATGGGCAAAGAAACACAAATAATGCACATGTTTTCTAGTAAAACAGAATTTCTCCTAATCTTAAGTGCTTTCTGGTCAGGACAGATGTGTTTGATTTCTCAGGCTGTACCTGCCCAAGTGTCTGGATAAGGAAGTACATTCTGGGCTCTTCTTATCAAGCCATGAGCCTTGCTACATTTATGCCCCCAGAGAAAGGCACATCTTCTTCTAATCTGCATAAAGGAATAGAGGCAGTTCTATCTGTGAGCTTTGGATGTGGTCTTCATTCTCTGGGCTCCCTAGCTGTTCATTAGAGACCTGGAGTTTCCTTGGTATCAATGCCCCCAGAGTCTCTGAAATAGCTGCCATAACTTCAGCAATGAACCTTTCCAAGGCTAACCTTGTGCCAAAGTAGCTCAGGAGCAGGACACTCATTAATCATGTCTTCTATGCAAACTTCTCATTTTTTAATCTGTTCTCATATAGAAGAGCAAGTATTTTGTTTAGAATTATGTATAGCTTACACAGATCTCATCATATATCACTCTTCTGCTCACAATTTATAATAGCTAATTTCTACTGAGCAATTACTATTAGCCAGGTAGTGTTCTAAATATATTACCTACATTGCCTCATTTAATCCTCACAACACCCTATAATATAGAAATCATTATTATTACCATTATGCAACTCGGGTACAAAAAAAAAAAAAGAAAGAAAGAAAGAAACCAATCCCAGGAAGTTTGGTGGTAAAGCCCCTGTACTATCTTCAACATTTCCCTTGTCTATACAATAAAGCTCAATTCTCCAACAATGGCAAATATGTCAATATTCTTAGAAATGATCTAAGAGATGTTGCCTTGTTGTGGTTTCTCCTCTGGAATGTTGAGGACAAGATCTCTAGGACTTGACTCCAAACTCCTTTCCCCTACTCTCCCTTATCAATACTCCTTAAAATTCCATGTATTCCTATACAAATCCCATGGATTCCTACCTCTGTGACTTGCCCATGTTACTCTCTCAAACTGAAAACATTTCTTCACCCGTTCTCACTTAATAATTTTGAAAAATAAGTACTTATTCAGTTCTTACTATGCATCAGGCACTGCTCTGTTTTCAGTGATTTAATTAATTAAATCCGCACAACTCTGTTAGTAAATAATAACTACCTTCATTTTACAGATGAAAATGAAAAAACTGAGGCATGTAGAGAAAAAGTATTCTTTTTAAAATTTAAGTTCAATTTGCCAACATACAGTACACCATTGGTTTCAAATATAGTTTTCAATAATTCATCAGGTGCATATAACACTCATATGCCCTCCTTAATGCCTGTCACCCAGTTGCCCCATCCCCCCACCCACTTCCTCCAAAGCAACCTTCACTTTGTTTTCCAAAGTTAAGAGTCTCTCATGGTTTGTATTCCACCCAAAGTTCCACAGCTATACATATCAGAATCCAAATTTAATACCTGGAAGATTGGATCTGGAGAATGTGACCTTAACCCAACTCAATGCTTTCATTCAACAGCTTATATAGGTAGTTCTTAGAAATATATACTTTCAAATAATACTATTAGACTTTAAAACTCATTTCTCAATGACTTAATATAATTTTGGGAAAGGAAAAATTAATAGAATATTTTTGAAATGGCCCCAAACTTCCCAAAAATATTTTCATTAAAATACATTGAGTATTATAATGCAAAGTGAAATTCATTTATGTAAGTTCTAAGACTTCAATTTTCAAAGTGATAAAGTAAAGAGAGAATTGACAAATTGACTAAGAGAGGAGATGCATATAAGAAATATTTAAGGAGGAAGCCTTTTTAAAACATGGTGAATTGCTGGTTATAAAATATAAAAGGATTTAAAAGTTAAGGATGACATCCAATCAAAGAGAATAGCCTGTGAGAAACAGTAGAAAGCTTAGAAAATATCACTGCTTATTTTTCTCTTATAAAAATGTGCTTTATGTAGACAATTACTCCAAGACATATCACTAAAATATCATACTTAATGGCTTTTAAAATGTGAGCCATTAATTATGCTTTCTATTTATTATGTGGCTGTAATTTTAAACCTTAGGTCCTGCCAAACTGAAGCATCCATGTGTTTCAATTAAAAGTAATTTTGCATGATATGAAAATCCATTGTATTTTCAGGATATGTGTTTAAAGCAATAATACTAAAAATAAAACCAAGCAATGTTGATGACGAAGATTTACTGAGTGCTTACTATAAGCTAAGTACACTACTAAGTGCTTTACAGGAATTGTGTCCTGGAAAGTTATACAGCCTCATAAGTCTTTTCATTATTTTTTTTTTCACGAATGATGACCCAAAGTTAGTTAAATTGGCAAAGAGGGATTCAATGCCAAACTGCCTGATGACATAATACATCAAGGTCACTACCATCCAAGCAATCTTGCTCCTGATAGTTGCCAATCCTATAGCTGACTAAATTTAAGTCATCTTTAAGTATCTAGTCCTACATGTCATACACTATATTAAATACTAAGAAAAAAAATACTAAGAAAAGAGAAATAGAAAATATATGGCCTCTCCTCTTAGGGAATTTACTATCCAGTAGTGGGATGCATACGGGAACATACTGGAGGATGGTTAATGATAGGATAATAATGATGAAGCACCAAGTGCTTAGGCATATAGTAGGTACTCATTTACTCATTCAGGGGTAACAAGAATAATAACATACACAATATGCAGAGCCAGCAGGGAAGAAAGCATAACTAAGTCCTTTAGAAAAGAAGGAAGCAGGAGAGATTTTACAGAAACAGAAGTTAGTTTGAAATTGGCTTCATTGGGATCCCTGGGTAGCTCAGTGGTTTAGTGCCTGCCTTCGGCCCAGGGCGTGATCTGGTGTCCCAAGATCAAATCCCACATCGGGCTCCCTACATGGAGCCTACTTCTCCATCTGCCTGTGTCTCTGCCTCTCTCTCTCTCTCTCTCTCTCTCTCTCTCTCTGTGTGTGTGTGTGTGTGTGTGTCTCCCATGAATAAATTAAAAAATCAAAAAAAAAAGTAAAAAGAAATTGGCTTCATGATAATAGATGATACATTGTTTATATTTACTTTAATTAGACTAATAATGTGGTACAAATATAACATTAATGAAGGAAATCATCATTCTATCACTTTCTTACTTACCCTGGGGGTTTACAATCACATTATTAGGTCTTTGTGTTACTTGTCAACACATAAATATAAATTTAACCAGACTCTTGGCACTTCGTTTTTCCTTTTGCTCTGGCACATGGGTTAAACATCTGATACATAGTCTGGCAATGAGCAAACCAGAATATTATTATTTAGAATTCTGTTTGTTCTGGATTTTATAACACTATCACTTCTGGCAACTTAATTACAAGTTAAAATGATGTGTATAACTATAGGAAATACGCTCTTGTACTTTAAGTAATATAGTCAGACCAAAAGGATAATTCTGTTTCTCCCCTGACTAGCATGCAATTCCATGAGAGTAAGGATTTGCTTATCACTCTCACTCTAAGACTTAGAATGGTGCCTGACACATAGGAAGGACTCAATATTTACTCATTGAATGAAAAAATTAATTAGTTGTTAAATTACCATCTTCATTAAAATACTTTATCATACCTCTACTATAAATAAAAACACCTAATGAGGGGATTATTATTATAGTGGGTTTAATGGTGTAATGGATTGAATGAAAGATACAACCACATCCTAATCCCCAGAACCCTGAATGTGAGTTTACTTAGAAAAAAGAGTCTTTGCAGATATAATTTAATTAAGATCTTGACATGAAATTATCGTAGATTATCCAGGTGAGCCCTAAATCTAATGATAATTGTCCTTTTCTTAAAAAAAAAAAAAAGATTTTATTTATTTATTCATGAGAGATACAGAGGGAGGCAGAGGGAAAAGCAGGCTCCCTGCGGGGAGCCCAATTGGGAACTCAAGTCCAGGATCACGACCTGAGCCAAAGGTAGATGCTCAACCACTGAGCCACCCAGGAGGTGCCCTGATAATTGTCCTTATAAGAGATATATAGAAGAAAGATACACATATACAGAGAAGAAGACCATGTGAAGATAGAGGCAGAGATTGGAGTTACACAGCCACAAGCCAAGAATCTAGAAGAAGTAGGGAAGGATTCTCTCCTAGAGCCTTTGGAGGAAGTGCAAATACCTACAAATGCCTTGAGTGCAGACTTTTGGCCTCCAAAACTATGAGAGAATAGATTTCTGTTGGTTTAGGCATCGAGTTTTTGTGATACTTGATTAAAGGCACCTGAAAAAACTAATACAGTTACAACAGATCATCTGTGGTAAAAATTCTCTACATGTAGTTGCTTTGTAGCTTATTTAATTGCAAAGATATTGAGACCTTAAACTTATTAGACATCAGTCCCTGGTGTATATAATATGCAAATGAGAAATGACCATTTGCACTCATTGGCAATCTTGATAAGAGCAGTTTCAGTAAAGGGTTGTGAAAGGCTAATTACGTGGACTAGAGAGGAAAAGGAAGGAGAAAACATCAAGATAATTAAGTATGAACAGCCATTTCAAAATGCTTTGCTGAAAAGTTGTAAGGGAAATAGAAATGAAAAAGGAAAAATAAAGCATATTTGTATGCACAAGCCAATAGAGAAGGGAAAACTGATGATTCAGAAGGGAAGGAAGAACCATAGAGGAATGTCCTTGATTCACTTCAGGTTGTTTTTTGTTGTTGTTTTTGGTTTTTTTTTAATTTTTTAAAAAATACTTATTTATTTATTTATTTATTTATTTATTCATGAGAGACACAGAGAGAAACGGAGAGGCTGAGACACAGGCAGAGGGAGAAGCAGACTCCACACAGGGAGCCTGACGTGGGACTCGATCCCGGGTCTCCAGAATCATGCCCTGGGCTGAAGGAAGACACTAAACCGCTGAGACACCCAGGGATCCCATCACTTCAGGTTGTTAATAAAACTGACATCATCCCTGTCTTCAAGGACTTTACAATTAAGTCAAGATGAGAAACTTTTTTTCCCCAGCTTTTTTGAAGAAAAATTGACAAATAAAAATTGCATACATTTAAGGTACACAAAGTGATACCTTAGTTTGATTGCATATACACTGTAAAATGATTACCACACTCAAGCTACTTAACATATCTATTATCTCACACAGTCATCATATTCTTTTGTATTTGGTGTGATTAAGACACTTTTAGTAAATTTCAAGTACAATACAGTATCATTAACTACAGCTATGATGCTATACATTGGATCCTCAGAACCTAATTCATTTTATAAGTGAAAGTTTGTACCTTTGGACAATCATCTCCCCATTTTTCCCATCCCCAAGCCCATGGTAACTACTGCTCTACCCTCTGGTTCTGTAAGTTTGGCTTTTTTAGGTTCCATACATAGTTGAGATCATATAGTATTTGTCTTTCTCTGTCTGGCTTATTTTACTTAGCGTAACGTCCTCCAAGACAAATGGCAGGATTTCCTCTTTTTTTATGGCTGAATAATACATACACAATGAAATATTACTCAGTCATAAAAAGGACATTTTCTTTATCCATTCATCCATTAATAAGCACTTAGGTTGTTTCCATATCTTGGCTATTGTGAATAATGCTGCAATGGACCTGAGATAAGAGAACTTTTTAAAAAAGATTTTATTTATTTATTCATGAGAGACAAAGAGAAAGAGAGGCAGAGAATAGGCAGAGGAGAAATAGGCTTCCTTCAGGGAGTCTGATGCAAAACTTGATCCCAGGACTCCAGGAATCATGCCCTGATCTGAAGGCAGATGCTAAATTCCTAAGCCACCCAGGTGCCCTGAGATAAGAGACTTTAAACCAATCATTGCAAGTGGACCGAGTACCAGAAAGGGAGGTAAAAGTGCTCTCAGAGTGTATAAGAGAAGAACCTAATCCTATGAAAGAGGATGATGGTGGATGTAGGGGTCAGTGAAGCTTTTTGTGAAGAACCATTATCTGAGTTAGAAAATGATAGAAAGCCTTAGGTATAAAAAAAAAATCAAATATATAGAAAGTTCAAAATAACTTCAGTTTGCCTGATTTGATTTGGTAACCTCTTACATTTATTTCATAAGTTACACTATGGCATTTTTTTCCTCTTTGCTTTGCAAGCAATGTCAAGTATACACAGAAAAACATTATTGTATTTGAGAACTTAAATTGGAAGTTCCATATCTTTCACCTAAGTCAATCACAAGATTAATTTTGTGCCCATTTATCTGCTGTATTTGTAACTTATTGGCAATAAAAACATAATGAATAAAACTAAGATCAACCATTCATGACACTTTAAATATTTAGAAAATCCACAAATTGCCTGTAACTTCTAGATCTGTGTGTCTTCAGTGATATATGACAATGGATAAAAGAACTGTGTGATTTTTGCCATAATATTACAACATTAACTGTGTATGCAAGCCATTTTCATATATAAAACTACATTAGGAACAACCAAAAAAAAAATCACTTGATGAATTTCTCTATTTTAAATCTGCTGGGAATTGCTTTTCCAGGTTGCAAAAAATGTTGCTCTGTCAAATCACATACAACCAAATCAATTCTTCAGACATTCCTGTAGAATACTAACAAATTTCTTGATGAGAGAATATTCCAGTAAACTGGTCATTTTCTTTTCCATTTCACTGCACTGCTGCCATATGCTAGTTGCTAAAATTTTCTATTTTGCAGTCATCTTACTTCTTCAGGAAACTTAACAAAAGATGGTTGCTTTGTTTAGCTAGGAATGATCAACCTTCCATCTGGTGAATGCTGAATCTTATGATTGCGACATTATTCTGCAATTCTTTCCATCTTAAAGTACTTCAGTTGCTTTCCAAATACATTTATTTATTGTTTGTTCTGCTGTACAAATCTTATCCTTTTAGTAATACAAGAAAGTCAACCTTTTCTGTTCATTTTCTGTATTATTTGTCACATTAGAAAGTTAAATATCTTCCAAGCCAAAAAAAACTTTCCATTTATTCTCTTAATAAGATATATTCACAGAAATTATCTGAAGACATTGCTTATTACACATTCATTGCTGGTTATGCATAGTTTATGTCTTTGTCATCTGAAGTTTTATTATGGGTGTGCTTTATGTCTCTTTGACCATGTTTCTGCATTCATTGCTATTTATTGTTTCTTTAATCTCCCTCATTAAGACCATAAAAATTACAACTTCCTTGAAGACAGGTAGAACTGTCCACTATCTTTTCTGTTTAAGAACACAAACTGGTTCTGTAACTGTCTAACTAGAAAGTCTTCCCTACATGTTAATGGTGACACACTAATTAGAAATTCAATACATGTGAAATGCTTAGACCAGTGCAAGCACATAGTGAGTGACCAACAGACATTAGCGGCTGCTATCATCATCCTCTCCCTCTTCCTCTTAGCCATCCTTCTCCTCATCATCATCATTTCACAGCCATATTATTAGGAAGTACATTTCTAGGACTATAAATTTGTATACATCAAATTTTTAAACTCTGTGCTGAAAAAAGAAAAAGATTTATACCCTGAAGTAAATTCTTCCAAGTTACACCTGATTAATAATAATTAAACTATACCAGCTTAGTCTGGTCATGAGAGGGTTATTTACTGTCAAAAGGGAATGGTGACAGAGTGCCCAGACCTAGCTCAAAACTGCAAAAATATTCTGGAAATTTAGAATAGTTGAAGAATAAGAGAGCTCTTGTTGGCTACTGATGGAAGACTCAGAAAGGGCCTAAAACACAAAATGTTCCAAATGAATAATTTTTAACATTACTTTCAATATGTTAAACCTTCCTAAATTACAATAATTCCATAGTGGTTTTTAAGAAAAAAAAAAAAACTAAAGCTATTGAGCAGGCTCTCAAATTATAGCCTACATTATAGAATATCACTTTAATAAGTTGGCCCTCATCTCCTGTCCTCTTCATTCCACATCTTTTACTGAGAAACTACTATGTGTTGGGCAGATGCTGCTCTAGGCATTGGACATGTAACAATGAGCAAAACAAAGCACCTTCTCTCATGGAGCTAGCAAGAGCAGACAGATTAATGAGTGAATATACAAATAAATGATCCTGTTTAAACAGATCAACAGTAAAACATCCTATGAGGTGACAAATTGCACCCAAAAGAAGTGAGGAATTAAGCTCTGCAGATAAGGTAGTAGATATTTGAAGCAGAAGGGACTATGAGAGAGACTATCCTGAAGTAGAAACATAGTCAACATTTTTCAGGAACAGCAAAGGAAGTCACTGTGGCTAGAGCAGAGTAAAACACAGGGAAAGAAATAAGACAAGGCTTTGCATGCTCAAGTGGTGAGTTTAAATTTTATGCTGCTATGTTCTTTGCTCAAATAGCACATTAAACCATAACCCAAATTTCCTGAGGAGGAGAACTGGGACTAGAAATTTTGCCTAGAAATAGATGGCCACCACAGTTGCATTCTGGCTTGACTTTCCCTCTGTGCTGTAGACTCTGAACTCTGGGAATTAGAATCAGCAAGACCTCAAGAGAAAATCACAGTGGTACTTCACTCAGCCCGGCATGGAGGAAACGTGAGAGTGAGTCAGAAGATGGCATTATTGTCTCGGTTCTGTCCAAGTTGATATGTATTATAACTTTAGCAAGTCATTCAACAACTTCAGTCTAGTTTCTCATCTGAAGAGTAGGGCATTTGACTGGATAACTTTTATATTCTCTTCTAGCTTTAAAATTATTGTATGTCTCTCCATTTGTTTTGGCCTCATAGAATTCTTAATAAAAAATCTCTAAGAAGTTAGGAGGGAATATTAATAAACTTCCCTATCTTACCATTTATTATAATTCAGATTAATAACTGAATTTCTTTATTAATATAATTTCTTTAATGACATAATGTTACTTATAAGTCCTGTGGAATCAAGTATTTATGTACACAGTATTTTTAATAAAAATTTTGCAAAATATTTATGCAACTAATATTTTTGTGCTCTCAGTTTTAAAGATTCTTCTCTCAGCTCATCTCCCTTAAAACTAAATCCTTGTTGCCTTTCTTCTGAGTTGCCACATTGTAGCAAAGAGTTTATCCTCTGGTATCAGACAAATCTGAGTTTCAATCCCAACTCTGTCACTTACCAGTTGTACATCTTGTACCAACTGTTAAGCCCTTCTATATCTGCATATAAAATAAGGACCTAATATAAAGTTACTGTATCAATGCTAGCTGCTACAAATATTTATTTCTCAACTGATTGATCTCTATTTCCAACTGCCTATTGAACATCTTCACCTGGGCAACCTCCTCTTAATTCAGTACACTCTGTGTCATCATTTAGCATTAGGTACAATTGCCATCAAGAAAACCCAATATACCAGTGGCTCAGAGAAGATGAAGTTTGTCTGTTATACAAGTTTGTCTCTGGAGGTGGGCAGTCTGGGGATGGTATAGTCTCCCTAGTTCTAAGAAATTCCTTTGACCTGGCTTCCATCCTCAAAGTCACCTCATTGTCCAATATTGCTCCTGGACTATTGTGTTCCATGTAGTAGACAGGTGGAATGAAGGCAAGGTGAAGAGACACATCTCCAGATGAACCTACTTCTCATATTGCAGTCTTCAATGAAGTCTAAGACAACGCTTACACTTACATGGCATTATCCAGAACTTAGTTACATGGCTACAACCAGCTGCAAAGAGAACTGGAAAATATCGTTGAGCTGACCACTTGAATAAAATGAAGATTCTGACACAAAAAGGAAAGGGAAAATGGACATTGTTCAGGCAACTGATAGATATTTAAGAAACAAACATTAACATTTTCCTCCTCTAGGTTTTCTACTTTTTTCTTTTTTTTTTTAATTTTGTTTTTATTTATTTATGATAGACACAGAGAGAGAGAGAGAGGCAGAGACACAGGCAGAGGGAGAAGCAGGCTCCATGCACGGGGAGCCCGACGTGGGATTCGATCCCCGGTCTCCAGGATCGCGCCCTGGGCCAAAGGCAGGCGCTAAACCGCTGCGCCACCCAGGGATCCCTAGGTTTTCTACTTTGAACAAAGTATTGCCAGGCAGCTTTGTTGCTCCCATGCAGCAATTGAGGTTAGTATATTTGCATTATTTTTAGTGCTTTACAGTACCCTGACATCCAGATCAAACTAATTACCAAATGTAGCATTTACCATCCTTCCCTTCTACTTCCACTAGGATGATTACCTCACTTAGATTACAGAATGGTCTCACAGACACTCCCCCTACTCTCTGTCTCTTCTAACTCTATCTCTCCTAAAAACTGCCACCAGCCTACAATTTGCAAGCAGACCTCTGATCATTTCACCTTCCTTTTTTAAGTGTATTGAAAATCTGCAATACCTGAAGAAAAGCTCACAATTCTTAGTCTATCATTAAGCCCTCTCTGATCTAACCAATTTTATTGCCCTGGAACCATAAACCCAATAGTCCAATTAAACTGAGGCATTCACTGACACTGTACTTAATCTTTACAACTTTACCCAGACTATTCTTCCATCTCCACCAAACTGTTTTAATTTGGGTACCACAAAATGTAGATGTTGGGATAAGGACTTTGGAGTGGTTTATTTGGGCAGTGATCTCAAGAAGTATAACTAAAGACATGGAAAAGTGGAAAAGAAAGAAAACACAATAACGCTGCATTCATGAGCATGCTACCACCATAAGCAATAGCAACACCATCCTGTTAGGTTCCCTCTGGAGAACAGGGAGGTCATACCACTAAACTGTACTCGTGAAGGAGAGTGAGGAGGCTGGGGTGTCCATCTATGGATTCTTTATCATCTCCTACTGAGACTTCTGAGCTCCCAAATGAGGGTGGCTTACAGGGGAATTAACTCTTCCATGAAGCTTTTTCTCTGATCTTCCAAACTCTCCCAAAGTATTTGATCACAACTTGAGCTCTCTCTCTAGATATTTTTTTTTATTCTTGTGGAGATGTTATATCTGTCACATTATGGTTCTTGAGAAAAGCTTGGTATCCAAGTTGTTAAGTGTAAAATTTTTTACCTTGCAGTCCCATGAACAGGAAAATAAGCACCATAGACTTTTAAAGGCCACAAAAACCATTCTGATTATAAATTTTAAAGGTCTGGCACAGTGTAAAAGAAGTAAGTACATGTACATAAGGAAGACTGTAGATTTCTTACAATCTTAGAACGTCTACCTCTGGCAATCATTTGAAGTGAAATATTACAGTAAGTTTAAATATCACTAGGTGCTTGGTTTAAACAGTTCATGAAGGTTAGGCTGAACTCTCAATTCATTAATAATAGGCTAAGAAGAGTACTTACTTCAGTTTTTAAAGCAATAAATATTATATGTTAAAAGGTAACTCCTCACTGCATCACTCTAAATTTAGGAGTAAATTTCAGAAACCAGCACAGTATTAGACTTCCATTCAGGGGTTTAGTTACAGGAGGACCAAAATGACCTCATCCAAAAGCATAATATTTGTGAGCTAACTCCTAGGCAAAGCTCCATATAGACTCAGGAGTGTATCAGGTTATACAATGAAAATTCATTCATTGAAGGTTCTTATTCATTCTAGTTAATTTAAGAATTGGATATTTCACTGACCATATTTATCTTCACTGTTAATAAACATCCACATTCTACTAATTCAATATAAGTACCTAAAGAAAAATTCTAGTCAACAACTCTTACTGGCACTACCACTTCAAGTGATAACACTCCTACAAATCAACTCTACTATCAATGCTTAATTGCAAAAGATTTATCTTCTTTTAAGTAATTTACTTTCACTTCCAAAAACAAATTTAGTAAAAATACAGAAGTAGTATGAAATTAATATCAGGATGATGAAATTCTGTGCCAGTCTGCCTAGTCTAAAAAGATAACCACAGGCATTCTTTCTATCTTATAAAACAACAGGTAAACTTTGATTTATCTTCTACTTACTCTTCTAAATTCTAAAAATTAAGGAAATTCTCTTAAATGCTAGACAAAATTTCTTCTTGAGAAAGTGAGTGTTAAACAGCCACAGCCTGAACATTATTAATCAATAGTCATATATTTTAATGTTAATAGCATTACTGTCATATGTAAAATTAGAATGCCAAGATTTTACAGGCATATATCTTGAAGACAGTGCAGTCTGGTCTAAAAGGATTAGCTATTATAACACTATTAACCCATTTTCATATTTCTTTCCATCTGTATTTCAACCCATTAAAAATTGAGTTCTGTCAGTTTACAAAACAGCTGTTTAATATTTTCTACTAAATTATATTTGAAATTATATCTAAACTGCCTCACATGATATTATTTTATTAACATTTTCATTAAATTACCAGTCTGCCCATAACTATGGTAGAAATTATAATAAGACTACAAATAAGGAAACAGAATTACTATCTGTCCCCAAATTTTCTAGGACATTTACATTATACTACTAACCATTTCCATTTTCTAAGAGAATATTACAGAATCTGCCAAAGTTTTCTAATTCAGCTATTTGGTAATTCCTTACTCTCAAACTGAGACTGAAGAATTAAGTCAATTAAAAAAAAAAAAAAGCTGGGACACCTGGGTGGCTCAGCAGTTAAGCACATCTGCCTTCAGCTCAGGGCATGATCCTGGAGTACCAGGATTGAGTCCCACATCAGGCTCCCTGTATGAAGCCTGCTTCTCCCTTTCCCTCTGCCTATGTCTCTGCTCTCTCTTTCTGTGTGTCTCACGCATGAATAAATACAATCTTTGGTGGGGGGGGGGAACCTATAAGGAGTCAGGACTGAGGATCTCTAGGTTTACCATTTAATCAACATGCATGAAATCAAAGGAACACCAGTCATCTTTCTCAGCATGTTTTCTAGGCCTACACAGAGGAAAAAAAAAAAAAAAAAAGACAAATCATCCATTACAGGGCAACTTTTCCAAAAGTTGTAACCAAACTAGATGATGGGAACTCGGCATGTATCATAGGTATGTATGTGTATGCATGCATATATTTGACTGAATGGGTTTTGGAGGTGGGGAATAGAAAGGTTGCAGAATAGAAGCAGAAAGAGAAAAATAGCAGAAGTTACCAGAAGGGATGAAATATGTTCCCCAAGATAAAAATTCCCTTTGGAAACAAAGTGGAGAAGGAAAAAAGGAAAAGAAGGAGAGGAAGGAGGTTTCAAATAAATGGTGGAAGTAGAAATGGAAGTTGGGCCTTGCTATGTCCTAGTGCATGTAACATTATACTGTGGTTTGAACACTTCACGGAAAATTATTTCCTGTATATGATGACCTCCCTACAAATGAGAATATGAAGTTTTCCAACTATTTGTTGGACAACTATTTGTGGAACTATTGAATTCCTAACAAAGATATGACTGCTAGTCAAATTAACTCAATAACAACGTTATGCTTTTTTACATAATAGTCTGGGGAGTAATTTTTCCCAAAGATCCCTTCAACTGTAAATTAAGAGAGTTGAAGAGGAGGTCCCAAAAGACCTTTTCAACTAGAAGATTCAAAGATTTCCATCAAATAGATAAATGGATAATGCTAATAAATGCTGTAATTGGCCACCTCATAATCTCTCCAGCTAGAATGAAGATGGTAGAACAGACCTCATGCTGTAGGGTCTATGTTAAAAATTCTCAGTTTTCACATTACTTTGTTTTAAAATATGCTATAAATTAATATTATTATGGAACCAAAAATTTATTTCTAAATGAGTATCTTAGTTATCTCTTTATTCCAAATGTGAGGGCAAAAAGGTCTATTTCTGTTTACCATGGAGTATATTAGTCTAAAAGACACATAAATTCAGCAATTCAAACTATAATTGCAAGGAAAATATATATCATATCAGTATATATAAGAGAGAGTCTTCATTTCCAGTTTGCTTACAGTTAAGAAGCTGAGTCAAGTTTTTGGCTGACAGAAAAAAAAATTAGCTGTCAGAATTGCAAACTCCTGATTTATAATAGAAGAAGTAAAGGAACACTAACTAGAAGGTGCTGGTATAATTTCTAAAATCCATCATATCTCCCATGCATCATTTTTCTCAAGGACCGTTAAGTGCTACCACACAATGTATTTTTTAGAAACTGAGCCCTGGGCTTGACTATGATAGACAAGTCTTCAAGGAGGATTCCAAACAGAACTAATATACCACTTAATCTATACTTAAATACAGGTCAGGTTCGGGCAAAAACTCCATCTTCTTTTGGGACTGTGGGAAACCTACACAAAGTTCAGACACTTTTCTCTTGTTGAAATGAATGCATTTGCAGAGAACTCTCTTAGGTAGCAATCTCCCCTCTGGACCAAAGAAAAAGTACCTGATGTGAAGGTATAATACTGGGAAACACCAGTAATAGGACAGGCAACCTCTAGACTCCATTTAAATTTTGGAACAGATGATCAGGTAAATAGTGCAGCACTTCCCCATCATTTTCTGTCTAGCTAATGGTCTGTGGGAAATAAGTTAATAAGTCTATTTAATTTTCTGTAAAAAACATTTCATCTAAAAAAAAATTTCATCTTCTATTACATCCGATCTTGGGTTTCAATCTGTCTTTTCAAATCTGTGGACATGGAGACATTTATTTCATATTGATTCAATGTAGAACATTCCCTTCAAAAAGATTTGCTACAATATAAAATGTAAACAGTTGGGCAGCCCGGGTGGCTCAGTGGTTTAGCACTGCCTTCAGCCCAGGGCGTGCTCCTGGAGACCCAGGATCAAGTCCCACATCGGGCTCCCTGCATGGAGCCTGCTTCTCCCTCTGCCTGTGTCTCTGCCTCTCTCTGTTTCTGTGTCTCTCATGAATAAATAAATAAAATCTTTTTTAAAAATGTAAACAGTTAACTACTCTAAAACAGAGAACTCAGAAGAGGAATAAGGAAAAAAAATAAAACAAGTCTAAAACCTAGGGTGGGGGTGGAAAGGAAACCATAACAACTCTCAATAGATAGAAAAAAAAGAAAGAAATAGATAGAGGATAGAAAACATAGAGAGACAGGAGTAGAAATGTATGTGTGCATGTGGTATAATAACAGGTTCAGATCAGATTTCAGATTGTTGAAAGACTAAAGTCAAACAAACAAATGATTAAGACTCCCTTAGGGAATGAAGGCAGCATCCTTTCCTGGAAAAAGCCAAACTACCAGGACCCCAAATCCATGGAAATGAGCCTCATCTTCCCCATGTCAAGCTAAAAAGCCAGGTGCAGGCCAACTCCAACTATATTCCTATGTACTTGAGGAATGTACTATGTTGGAAGCTACTCCAACATGGCCTGGGATTGCTAAATTATCCGTCACACCATCTTAACTTGGGTTTGCATCTTTATTGCCTGGCATATAGTAGGCACTTCACTATTCAGACAGGAAGAATGGAAAGGAAGGAAGAAAAAAGAGAGGAAGAGAGGATGGGAGGAAAAGAGAAAGGGAGAGAGAAAAAAAGGAAAGATGTGCTTCTAACAGGATGCTTCCTACTTCTAATTTTCCTGATCTAAAAAGGCAAGTTTCAACATTAAAGTACAGTTTTTATATGACTCAATTTTTCATGTAAAAAAAGATTCTTTTTCATATGCTTGAAAATCAAATCATGGTTTCATCTCTTATTGTCTTAGTGTTCTTAGAATATAAACAAATATATAAAGTATATGTTAATAAATTATGTAACAAAACACTATTTATGAATACACTACTTGCTACAATATATAATTAAAATTTATACATATTTTGGCTTGTAATAACTTAAAAATTTTAGAGTAAGTCATCAATTTATATCGAGAAAAAAAGCAAAATGTGAAGATAGGTTTGGTTTAATTCTATATTAACAGTACTTTGATATAAAAGCTAAAATCTACAGGAAAACAGCAAGGTAAAACATAGCAATCTAAAGATTTCAACATTTCTAATAAGAGAAAGAAAGCAAGCAAACAGGTAACTATGGGATTTCACTTGGACTTTTAATCATGTAATTAAGTTATCTTATTACTTTCCTAAGAATACTGGGAAAATAAAGACAATGCACCTTACACCTGTTACTGAAACTTCAATTTGTACTTTGTCACCAGCTTATCAGTGTAATCACCACAATTATTTGCTCTTTGGATACCATTCTAGTTTCCTACATGAACAGTTGTTACACAGTTCAACTGATACTGTTTCCTTCTGAATGTAAATTTCCACTGCATATCAGGAGTTCTTCTGTTCAGCCAGTTTCCCTTTCCTATGAGTGCAGGAAATTTTACAATCCAAAGAGTGTCAATATTTGGATGACTTTCAAGTGAAAATCAAGGGAGTGGCGGATTTACAAACTGGCCTTTTTCTCAGCAAATCTGAGCTGCATTGACACCTCAGCATGGTGTTGGTGGTCACACAATTGCCCAAGAATGCCTTTCAAATAAGCAGGAAATATCCATGCAGAGAATAACAGGTAAATATTTGGGGGAAGTTTGAAGTTCATTTCAACTGTAAAATTTAAAAGATACTAGGTTGATAAAAATGAAAACTGGCAGTGGCAAGATTTTTAACATTTTACAAAACCTAACTTGCACTCAAGTAGTTCAGTCCCTTGTGTCACAATCTGACACGAAATTTTTCATCCTCTGATCTATAAGTCCTCCCTAACAAAATTTCCTTTTGTGTTTTCATTCTGGTGATAATTGTAAAAAGCTAAGCATTCATTGATTCATTCAACAGATGTTTATTTCACACATATCAAGTGTCAAGTAATAGTTTAGGTATTAAGGAAAAACTAAGTCTCTGTCTTCATGAAACTTATATTCCAAGCAGAGAAACAGACAATAAGCAATTTATAAATATATGTATACAATACCATATAATATATAATGTATAATACATACAATGTAATAAATGGTGATGGATGCAGTAGAAAAAAAGCAAAGCAGGTGAGGGAGTCAAAGGAAGAGCTGGCTGGGGTCGGGATGTTTTATAGCATTGCCTCACTGATAAAATGGCATCTAAACAGAGATCAAAAGAATGTGGGGGTGCAAAAAGCCTCACTGATAAAATGGCATCTAAACAGAGATCAAAAGAATGTGGGGGTGCAAACCAGGTGGTCACCTGGGGAAACAGGGTTCTCAAAAAATGAGTAGTGGTGCAAAGGCTCTGAGAAGCTTCATGCTTATAGTTTGAGGAAATGTGTGGCTGAAATAGCCTGAGTAAGGGACAGTGGCAGGGCGCTATAGAGACTTTAAGGGTTTTGGTTTCCATCCTGAAACAGGAATCTTTGGAGGGTTTGGAGAAAAGCAAAGCTATAGTAATCTGCCAGGGGTTCTACTTTCTTTTTCTTTTCTTTTTTTTTTTTTTTTTTAGGGGTTCTACTTTAAAGGCATTGCTCTCCTTGCTGTAGAGAATATACTTTGTACCACATAATCAAGAAGGCCAGGGTAAAAGTACTGAGGATACTACAGTCATCCAGGCAAGAAGCAATGGTGTTCTGGACCTGAGAGGCAGCAATGGAGATAATGAGAAGTATTCAGATTCTGAGGCATCTGGGTGGCACAGTCGGTCAAGCATCCAACTCGATCTGAGGAGCTCAGGTCTTGATCTCAGGGTCATGAGTTCAAGCCCTGCATCAGGCTCCACTCTGGGTGTGGAGCCTACTTTAAAAGAAGATGAAGTATTCAGATTCTGGATACTATGAGGCAAGCAGGATTTTTCAGTCTGATTAGATTCAAGATGTGAGAAAAAGAGAAAAGCAAAGGATGATGAAGGTTTGGGGTTTGAACAGCAGGAAGGAGGAACTGCCTTTCTAGAGTATTGGAGGAGAATGTAGAACCAAGTTTGGAGCAGGTCAGGGAAATCAGGAGATCTCTTTTGTATGTTAACTATATTAAAACTAACTTGTTAACTGTAAGATGCCATTCGGAAGTCTAAGAGGAGATGTCTACCAAGCAATTAGATACATAAGCCTGGAAATCTAAAGAGCAGTCTAGGCTATAGATAAAATTTGGAGCTATGAAAATGAATAATCCAATTTAAAAACGGGCAGAAGTCATAACAGAAATTTTTCCAAAGAAGTCATAGATAGATGGCCAACAGACACATGAAAAGATGCTTAACATCACTAATTATCAAGGAGATACAAATCAAAACTACAATGAGATAACACATCAAACCTGTCAGAATGACTAAAAGCAACAACAGGTGTTGGCGAGGCTGTGGAGAAAGGGGAACCCTCTCACACTATTGATGGGAATGCAAACTGGTATAGCCCCTCTGGAAGACAAAATGGAGGCTCCTCAAAAAGTTAAAAATAGAACTACCCTCCTCCCCAAGATCTAGCAATTGCACTACTAGCTATTTACCCAAAGAATACAAAAATACTAATTTGAAGGGATACATGCACCTTGATGCTTATAGCATCAAGCATTGCTTATATATGGTGGCCATTATGGAAACAGCCAAAGTATACATCGATTGATGAAAGGATAAAGAAGATGTAAGATAGATAAATGGAATATTACTTCACCATAAAAAGGATGAAATCTTGCCATTTGCAAAATGAATGGAGCCTGGGGTATAAGGTAAGTGAAATAAGTCAGTCAGAGAAAGACAAATATCATATTTTTCATTCAAATGTAGAATTTAAGAAACAAAACAAATGAGCAAAGGGAAAAAGAAGAGGCAAACCAAGAAACAGAACCAACTGATGGTTACCAGAAAGGTGAGTGAGGGACAGGCTAAATAGGTGATGGGACTAAGGAATGCACTTGTGATGAGCAACCAGGTGATATATGGAAGCTTGAATCACTGTGCTATACACCTGAAACTAATATTACACTGTATGTTAACTAAATGGAATTTAAATAAAAACTTAAAAAAAATTTGGAGACGTCAGTGAGTAGAAGGTATTTAACACTAGGAAACCAGATGAGATCCCTTTGGGAGAGAGTGTAGATAGTAGTACAGAAGCTAATTATTGTCATCTGCGTGACCCCTCTGACCAAATACTGACAAGTCACTGCAGACTCACATTTGTGTTTGTGTTTACAATAAATTTGCATAAAGTAGCATTATTTTAGAGGAACAAAGACAGACTGAGGTAGACAAAGGCATTGAGTACATAAATGCTGCATTCACACCAAGGCCAAAGGCTGCCTCTACCCATTGTGTGAATGAAGGTTTCATAGTCCTTTCATCAGAAAAAACAGAAAGAAAAAAAAAAACTGTAAAAGAACATTTCACTACTTAAAGACTGGTGTGACTGCCATGTTGAGCTCTAAAGATCCTTTTTGGGATAAGTCTATATCATCCTGATTTCTCCAGCAGCAACTTCATTTCAGTAGAATATCATTATCTATCCTGTGAAACTTGTGTTATTGTTTTTTTTTTTAAAGGTTTTATTTATTTATTCACGAGAGACAGAGAAAGAGAGGCAGAGACATAGGCAGAGAAGCAATCTCTATGCAGGAGCCCCATGTGGGACTTGATCCCGGAACTCCGGGATCACGTCCTGAGCCAAGGGCAAAACGCTCAACCACTGAGCCACCCAGGCGTTCCTAAACTTGTATTGTTATTTGAATTTCATTTATTTGTAGTCTCAAAATTTATTTATCTTAAAATAACTTTAGGAACTAAAAGCATAAGAAATTTATACTTGTGTGTTTATTATATGTGATTACATATATATTTAACAATAACCATAGAAAACTATGTCAGTTATAATGATCCATAAGAATTTCTTTAAAAATAATCCATAATGATGGGATGAGCACTGGGTGTTACATGTTGGCAAATCGAACTTCAATCAAAAAAACATATATATATAATAATCTATAAGATATTCAATTTAGGAAGCACCAGTGACAAATAGATAAATTTCATTTATAGATGAATATAAACAGGGGGGCATTGTTCAAATATAAAGGAAAAAAAGTGTTTTCTAAACTTAAAAATATTAATTTTTACGGGGAAATACATTTAAGGCAATGTAAAACTGCATACATAATATTTATATCATTATACTATATGTAAATGCTTATAATTTGTTATTTATGTGTATAAATAGGTAAGTACATATATATATTTAGAGAGACAAGAAAACATAGTGATTTAAGAGCACAGATTCTGAAGTTGGATTGTTTAGGTTTCTTTTTTTTCTTTCTTTTTTTATTTATTCATGAGAGACACACAGAGAGAGGCAGAGACATAGGCAGAAGGAGAAGCAGGCTCCCTCCAGGGAGCCTGATGCAGAACTCAATCCCAGGACCCTGGGATCACGACCTGAGCCAAAGGCAGATGCTCAACCACTGAGCCACCCAGGTGCCCCTGCTTATTAGGTTTCATTAACAGCCCAATCCTTGAATAGCTATAGGTTTCTCATTTGTAAAACTGGTATAATAACAGTACAACTGCTGAGTTTCCTGACAATATCAAAGACATATGTGCCTAGCACATAGTAAACACTCAAGAAATAAAAATGATTAGTATTATTGTCATTATTATAGAATTACATATCCATGAGCAAGTGTGTTTTTTCTAATACTCTCAAGTTTCTCTTTATTACTTTTTCACTCTTCCTGAATAACTTTCCTTTTTTATCTATAAACTGCCTCAAGTCTAGTAAAGTTGATGTGATGTTTCCATTAAGGTCAACTGGATTTATTGGGATTTATTCACATCATTTCTTACTTGTTTGGAACTTTGTGATAATACAGTCTACTGTTAAAACATAAGAGATTATTTTCTGATAAAATGTATAGCATACAGCATATGCACATTATAATGAATAGTTAAAACTCACAAGAGCCGGACTGAATTTCTATCTGAGCTTTCCAATTACTAACCTCTTAGATCTTTGTCATATTACTTAACCTCTCTCACATCAGTTCCTTCATCTACAAAATGGGATGATATTAGTATCTACATGTTCATAAAAGTGAAATAGTTAATATATGTAAAACATTGAAAAGAAATAGTAAATGTTACGTATGTATATTATTTTTATTGTTATTGTTATACTAGGGTGCATATTTTTATTTTACATTATAAATATGAATTTGGTTAAGTAGATTCCAAAACAATTCCTCACAACTCTAAAGTTTTATGAATTACAGTATTTATTATACAGCCACTCTTTAAAGTATATGTAATATTCAAGAATTCACAAGAACAAAACAAGGATAGCCTAAGATACTCTGTTTTTTTTAAGTAATCAACACCCAATGTGGGGCTCAAACTCACAACCCTGAGATCAAGAGTCACATGCTCTTCCGACTGAGGTAACCAGGCACCCGTAGCCAAAGGTATTCTAATGTTCATAATATGTATTTTTCAAAAACAATGTTTACAATACGGAGGAAATCATGTTAATACTATGATATAGACAATATAACCACCAATGTCAGATACTTATAATGATCTTCATTTTTCTAAACATTTACTATATTTATATTAGTTCACTTAATCGTCACTGTGGTTTTTCTACCCCAGTTTATGAAGACAAAGAAGAAAATTATCTAAAATTTTTACTTATACCTGAAACACTGAAAAACAGGATGTTGGCTAAATAAATGATTAGTAACAACAAAGAAGATCTTCTGGAACATGTGTTCATACACAAAAAACACACACTGTCTCCATTATAAAGTTGTCTTTTGAGAGCACAAGAAGACAGGGGTCTGCCAAACAAGACACTATAAAAAGAGTATTAAAAGCGAAAGAATAAAAAGAGCTAGAAAGCTACAGGGGGCAGACCAAGATAAGAGCACATTCTTGGATTTGAAAAACAGTAAAGTGGATAGATACAAAGACCAGAAAGATAAAAGAATGACTCAGCCTTTAGTGTTAATTTTTATCTAGAAAGTAAATTGGTTCTAAATACAATCTTAAGTTACAACTATATGTGATTTGGTGTTGAGAATTAAATAACTGCTATTTTATTTTATTGAGATAACACAGGATAGCCAAAGCAGGTGTAACTGGCTTCTGCCAAAAATGCTAACAGAAGACTATGATTGCATCTGTGGATAATATCACCTCCTATAGGGTCTGAGTATCTATCACTGGTTCTAAGTCTCTCGGGAGTTTATACGAAGATGTTCTTTTAGTTTATGCTAATTACAATATGGGACCACTATTCTGCCAAGAGAGGTGTGCTACTCATGCCACCCAGAATCTCTAAATTCTCCTTCATTGGACTTTTCTGTCTTCTGGGTGGATTCAAGTTACCAGTCTAAAGCATGATGCTACACCTCTCACACACAAATTTAGAGGTTTTGTGACAGTAGATTTTTTTTTTTTGAGAACTTATTAGACTCTATGCTAAGAACCTTATGAACATTAGCATGTTAATCTGATTTTATAAGAGCCTTGTGAGATAGGGATTATCATTTCCACTTTGCAGATGAGAAAATAAATTAAGTAAATTGCAAAAGCTTACAGATCCAGTACTGCAGTTAGGTCCCTTTGAGAGCTTTGCCATAGCTCCAATCCCTATGTTTCTACTTCTCATTATTATTGGCATGAATAGAGGCTATGAATTCTGGAATTCAATCTTTTTACTTAAGTTTTGCAACTGCTGCTAGTCATTGAGAATGGCTCAGATCTCACACTCTTCTATGGTTTCTATGAATCACTGGCAAAGAAAATCAGTCTTTTGGGGGGAGAAAAAGATACAAAGAACTGTTTCCATTATGGCCAAGGTGACATCTTCACTTGAAAGGTTTTCTTAGGCTGCCTTGGAAGCAGGGCAACATCAAGATAAAAAGCTAGCTCCAAAAAAATCCTGGAGGGAACTAGAATTCCCTGAGGGCCCAGGGACACGGCTGAGATAGAGGTCCTCACAGTGGTATATTTGATTAAGGCTTAGTATCATCCTTCAATGGGCTAAATAGAAAGAGCAGACAAAGAAATTACAAGTTTAGAAGCTGTAGGCAATATGAGCTTAGAAGAAGATAGATTTCTTTATAGAATGAAAACCATTCTTTTGGTTGGGGAAAAAATACTTTAATGAGATTTTTGGTTATACTATGGTAGAATTCTAGTGGCACTTCTGGAAAACAGAGGTTTAAAGAAAAGTAAAATAAAATAATAGAAAATTTTACAAAGCCCCTGGTTTCATAGGGCCTGAGTCTTTTAGGGTTGAGAGAATGCAAAGCTGCCTCCTTGCACAAATTTTCTACCACATATTATGTAACTTGTGCCCTCCTGGAGTTGCACAGCCATACAAAGAGGCTCTGGTAGGGAAGGGCTTGGACTTAGAGATGATAAGAAATAAAGTGGGTTCTAAGGGCCAACAGGAGAAGGAGCCACCAGTATGGGAAGCCTGCAGCAAAATGGATGCCAAATCTTACTGACTCCGATCATGATTCTTAGTGACAGATAATGATAGTGATTCGTACTGATTCCATATCTTAGTGATACTTAATTTCAAGTGTTCTTTTATCAATTCCCATCTTTTAACTTCAGACCTCCTGGAAAGGTCTAATACATTGAATAGTATGATGGGAGTATGCTGTGGAGAATGTTGTAGAAGGAGCCATGTTTAAATTTGGAGCTAATGAGAACCAGAGTGAGATGCAGCAGCAAGTAGAGAGGTTAAAAGGGATTTTGATTAAAAGGACTTCAGTTGAAAATAGGAATTCAGAGTGAAAGCATGCAAGTGACTAACCACTCCCTAACTTTTATTTTTAATGAATCCTCAAGAGGATGAGAAGCTTCCTAGGGTTGGGGATTTGGGTCTTTGCTTTTGTTTCTTTTCCTTCTAAGGGAAAAAATTACCTAAGAACTTAGGACTTGTAGTTCATATTGAGTGGATAAGCCCTATATTTTCTAGAGAGAAATACAGGATCTTTCTCATACATAAGGGTCCTGGCAAATCCCCAAGGGAAGAATGCCAGCTATCCCCTCATCTGCAAATACTTTCAGATCAATACAGGCAAAGTTCTGGCTAGCTCAACCTGAGCCATCTCAAGCCCAGTGAGATAGACCTATCCACAGATGACTCCGTGTTAGCTAAAATCTTGAGCACTAAGCACAGGCCCACTATCTTATTGGCATTCTATTCCAGAATCTGGTGGTCATCTGCTTAGTTTGGACTCTACCAGAAGATACTGAGATAAGCATGAGAATGCAAGTAGTTTATTTGAATCCTGATGCCAGAGAGAATAAGTAGAAAAATGAAGTTGTCAGATAGGAAAGAGAAAGAGATAATTAAACATTCACTGTTTAGCAAGTTACATTTATGGGCAACTGAAGCCTAATTCTGCTAAGGAACTTAGAAGAGAGTATATAATAAAACTCACATTTATCCCAAAGGAGAGCCAAAGGAGCTAGGGTCTTGCTACTCAAAGTATGGTTCAAGGATTAACATCATCTGGAAGCTTGTTAGAAATCTAAATTATGGACCTCATCTCTGATCCAATAATTTTTAAACAATTCCTATATTCTTAAGCACATTAACATTTTAGAGAACCTAAGTATTGCTCCATCAACTCTTGTTAGTCATTGAATGAGGGCTCCTGGATATTAATTCCCAAACACCTTGTGCTTACTCTCTCTTTCCATGCTAAACTTGCTTCAGGAGCCAAAGAAAGCATTCAGGCAACCAGTAGTAGGTACTTACAATTAGAAATCTTGGTGTCTACCTACCAACAGGAATTGGTGAATATCTTGGGGATATGGGAAAGGCTGTAGCTCTACCATACATCTAGGTCTCTCCATCTTTCATAAAGAAACTGGCAGTTAGAGTTTCCATCCCACATACTTGTTTAGTCTGTGAGCATTCTGGGAACAAATTCTTCCCCAACCCAAGCAGTAGGTAAGAACACAAGTCTCAGGTTCATGAGAATCTGAAGATCTAGTCAAAAGGACAAAGAAGTTTTCAAATTCACCCCATGTACCAACAAGACTAAGCTCTAAACATGCATAACACAGGCAGGAATTGTTGCAGGGCTGAAGGCTCAGTATGCAGTGGTTTAGCTAAGATACAAAAGTAGGATAGACAGGATTACTTTGACTGAACTTACTAGTAAGTCTGAGGAACATACTACAAACAACCCTAAGATGAGTCTATTGCTAGGGCCAGCATCTGTGGCAAATAAATTTTCTTTGGAAACAACCAAGTTCTCTCCAGAGTCATTCTTATTTGACCTGGAATAGCCAGTGCCTGTAAAAAAAGGTCCACATAGATTTAGACTTTATCCAGCTAAGAGCTCTCTATTGCCATGTCTATGGCTAATGGGCCAATACAGATACCTGAATGCTTAGTAATATCTGCCTACTTGGCTTCTTCTTCTTTTTTTTTTTTTTTTTTTTTTTTAGATTTTATTTATTTATTCATGAGAGATACAGAGAGAGAAAGGCAGAGACACAGGCAGAAACAACACAGGCAGGGGGAGAAGCAGGCTCCATGCAGGGAGCCAGACGTGGGACTCCATCCCGAGGCTCCAGGATCACACCCCGGGCTGAAGGCGGCGCTAAGCCACTGAGCCACCCAGGCTGCCCCCCTACTTGGCTTCTTTTGGAGCCCTTCCAGGTCCTATATCCCTTCAAGGAAGGAACTAACATCCTGGCAGTTGAACCTAACATAGTATATATAAGGGGTGATTAAGGATGGCCTCGCTAGATGGCTGTGCAGGTAAGCAAAATACCATCATTAGAAATTTAAATAATGTGTGGAAAACTTAACTTACAGAATTTTCTAAGGGAAGATTAGGGGCAAGAGGCAGGAGTCAGACTCCCAGGAGTCTGCTTAAGCACTCACAGAGGGCTATTACACTGCAGCCCAAAGAGAATGCAAAACTTGCATTCTGTTAACTAGTGTATGCAAATTTGGTGTGAGAAATAACCTGCTGGTTCAGTAAAATAACCTTTGGTTACTTTTGCATCCTTCACACATGTGAGGTTGGAAATATTGGACATTATCAACTACAAAAGACAAAAAAACTATAGCATAATAACAAATAATATTTATTAAGATCTAAATATAAGCTATGCACATTATGAAGTATACAGTTTATAAGTATATTAACTCTGATTCGAAAATACTATAAAGAGGGGCACCTGGGTGGCTCAGTCAGTTATGTCTAACTCTTGATTTTGGCTCAGGTCACAATCTCAGGGTCATTAGATCGAGCCCATGCTGGGCTTCATGCTCAGCACAAAGTCTGCTTGAGCTTCTCTCCTTCTCTCCCTCCCCCCATTCTCTCTCTCTCAAATACATAAATAAATCTTTTTTAAAAATCCTATAAGGAAAGGCGGAGCAAGATGGTGGAAGAGTAGGGTCCCCAAGTCACCTGTCCCCACCAGATTACCTAGATAACCTTCAAGTCATCCTGAAAATCTACGAATTCGGCCTGAGATTTAAAGAGAGACCAGCTGGAATGCTACAGGGAGAAGAGTTCGCGCTTCTATCAAGGTAGGAAGACGGGGAAAAAGAAATAAAGAAACAAAAGGCCTCCAAGGGGGAGGGGCCCCGCGAGGAGCCGGGCTGAGGCCGGGGCGAGTGTCCCCAGGACAGGAGAGCCCCGTCCCGGAGAAGCAGGAGCTGCACCGACCTTCCCGGGCGGAAAGGGGCTCGCGGGGAGTTGGAGCAGGACCCAGGAGGGCGGGGATGCCCTCGGGCTCCCGGGGACGCTAACAGGCACCTGCGCCCCGGGAGAGTGCGCCGAGCTCCCTGAGGGCTGCAGCGCGCACGGCGGGACCCGGAGCAGCTGGGCGGGGGGGGGGGGGGGGGGGGTCGGGGGAGGCTCCACGGAGGGGCTGCTGGGCGGGAGCAGCTCGGGGGGCTCGGGGGCGGCTCCGCGGAGGGGGCTGTGGGGCGGGAGCAGCTCGGGGGGCTCGGGGGCGGCTCCGCGGAGGGGGCTGTGGGGCGGGAGCAGCTCGGGGGGCTCGGGGGCGGCTCCGCGGAGGGGGCTGCGGGGCGGGAGCAGAATCCAACAGCGCAGGCCCGGGAGCACAGGGCGCCGGGACACAGCCCAGGATCTGGCCTCCCCCGGGACAGGCAGAGGCCGGGAGGGCCCAGGACAGCAAGGACGCTCCTGCCCCGAGCTGAGCAGATCAGCGCCCCGCCCGGAGCCTCCAGGCCCTGCAGACCGAGAGCTCCGGAGTTACTACGGGGGCTGACTCCAGGGCTCCAGAGCTGGCCCCGCCACTGCGGTTGTTCCTCCTGGGGCCTCACGGGGTAAACAACCCCCACTGAGCCCTGCACCAGGCAGGGGCAGAGCAGCTCCCCCAAGTGCTCACACCTGAAAATCAGCACAACAGGCCCCTCCCCCAGAAGACCAGCGAGACGGACAAGTTCCAGGGCAAGTCAAGGGACTTAAAGTACACAGAATCAGAAGATAATACCCCGTGGTTTTTTTTTTTCTTTTTCTTTGCTTTTTGATTTGTTTGCTTCCCCCCCCCCTTTTTTTCTTTTTTCTTTTTTTGTCTTTTTCTTCTTTATTTTTTCTTTTTTTCTCTTTGTTTCTTCCTTTTTTCTTTTTTCTCTTTTTCTTTTTCTTTTCTTCTTTCTCTTCTCTCTTTTTCCCCTTTTCCAATACAACTTGTTTTTGGCCAATCTGCACTGAGCAAAAGGACTAGAAGGAAAACCTCACCTCAAAAGAAAGAATCAGAAACAGTCCTCTCTCCCACAGAGTTACAAAATCTGGATTACAATTCAATGTCAGAAAGCCAATTCAGAAGCACTATTATACAGCTACTGGTGGCTCTAGAAAAAAGCATAAAGGACTCAAGAGACTTCATGACTGCAGAATTTAGATCTAATCAGGCAGAAATTAAAAATCAATTGAATGAGATGCAATCCAAACTAGAAGTCCTAACGATGAGGGTTAACGAGGTAGAAGAACGAGTGAGTGACATAGAAGACAAGTTGATGGCAAAGAGGGAAACTGAGGAAAAAAGAGACAATTAAAAGATCATGAGGATAGATTAAGGGAAATAAGTGACAGCCTGAGGAAAAAAACCTACGTTGAATTGGGGTTCCCAAGGGCGCTGAAAGGGACAGAGGTCCAGAATATGTATTTGAACAAATCATAGCTGAGAACTTTCCTAATCTGGGAAGGGAAAAAGGCATTCAGATCCAATAAATAGAGAGATCCCCCCCCTAAAGTCAATAAAAACCATTCAACACCTCAACATTTAATAGTTAAGCTTGCAAATTCCAAAGATAAAGAGAAGATCCTTAAAGCAGCAAGAGACAAGAAATCCCTGACCTTTATGGGGAGGAGTATTAGGGTAACAGCAGACCTCTCCACAGAGACCTGGCAGGCCAGAAAGGGCTGGCAGGATATATTCAGGGTCCTAAATGAGAAATACATGCAACCAAGAATACTTTATCCAGCAAGGTTCTCATTCAGAATGGAAGGAGAGATAAAGAGCTTCCAAGACAGGCAGGAACTGAAAGAATATGTGACCTCCAAACCAGCTCTGCAAGAAATTTTAAGGGGGACTCTTAAAATTCCCCTTTAAGAAGAAGTTCAGTGGAACAATCCACAAAAACAGGGACTGAATAGATATCATGATGACACTAAACTCATATCTTTCAATAGTAACTCTGAACGTGAATGGGCTTAATGACCCCATCAAAAGGCACAGGGTGTCAGACTGGATAAAAAAGCAGGACCCATCTATTTGCTGTCTAGGAGAGACTCATTTTAGACAGAGGACACCTACAGCCTGAAAATAAAAGGTTGGAGAACCATTTGCCATTCATATGGTCCTCAAAAGAAAGCAGGGGTAGCCATCCTTATATCAGATAAACTAAAATTTACCCCGAAGACTGTAGTGAGAGATGAAGAGGGAGACTATATCACACTTAAAGGATCTATCCAACAAGAGGACTTAACAATCATCAATATATATGCCCTGAATGTGGGAGCTGCCAAATATATCAATCAATTAATAACCAAAATTAAGACATACTTAGATAATAATACATTTATACTTGGTGACTTCAATCTAGTGCTTTCTACACTCGATAGGTCTTCTAAGCACAACATCTCCAAAGAAACGAGAGCTTTAAATGATACACTGGACCAGATGGATTTCACAGATATCTACAGAACTTTACATCCAAACTCAACTGAATACACATTCTTCTCAAGTGCACATGGAACTTTCTCCACAATAGACCACATACTGGGTCACAAATCGGGTCTGAACCGATACCAAAAGATTGGGATCGTCCCCTGCATATTCTCAGACCATAATGCCTTGAACTTAGAACTAAATCACAACAAGAAGTTTGGAAGGACTTCAAACACGTGGAGGTTAAGGACCATCTTGCTAAAAAATGAAAGGGTCAACCAGGAAATTAAGGAAGAATTAAAAAGATTCATGGAAACTAATGAGAATGAAGAAACAACCATTCAAAATCTTTGGGATACAGCAAAAGAAGTCCTGAGGGGGAAATACATCAAAATACAAGCATCCATCCAAAAACTGGAAAGAACTCAAATACAAAAGCTAACCTTACACCGAAAGGAGCTACAGAAAAAACAGCAAATAGACCCTACACCCAGCAGAAGAAGAGAGTTAATAAAGATTCGAGCAGAACTCAACGAAACTGAGACCAGAAGAACTGTGGAACAGATCAACAAAACCGGGAGTTGGTTCTTTGAAAGAATTAATAAGATAGATAAACCATTAGCCAGCCTTATTAAAAAGAAGAGAGAGAAGACTCAAATTAATAAAATCATGCATGAGAAAGGAGAGATCACTACCAACACCAAGGAAATACAAACGATTTTAAAAACATATTATGAACAGCTATCCGCCAATAAATTAGACAATCTAGAAGAAATGGACGCATTTCTGGAAAGCCACAAACTACCAAAACTGGAACTGGAAGAAATAGAAAGCCTGAACAGGACATTAACCAGGGAGGAAATTGAAGCAGTCATCAAAAACCTCCCAAGACACAAAAGTCCAGGGCCAGATGGCTTCCCTGGGGAATTCTATCAAACGTTTAAAGAAGAAACAATATCTATTCTACTAAAGTTGTTTGGAAAGATAGAAAGAGATGGAGTACTTCCAAATTCGTTCTATGAGGCCAGCGTCACCTTAATTTCAAAACCAGACAAAGACCCCACCAAAAAGGAGAATTATAGACCAATATCCCTGAGGAACATGGATGCAAAAATTCTCAACAAGATACTAGCCAATAGGATCCAACAGTACAGGGTAGCCCCGGTGGCGCAGCGGTTAGCGCCGCCTGCAGCCCAGGGCGTGATCCTGGAGACCCTGGATCTAGTCCCACGTCAGGCTCTCTGCATGGAGCTTGCTTCTCCTTCTGCCTGTGTCTCTGCCTCTCTCTCTCTCTGTCTCTATGAGTAAATAAAATCTTAAAAAAAAAAAAAAAAGAGGATCCAACAATACATTAAGAAAATTATTCACCATGGCCAAGTAGGATTTATTCCCGGGACACAAGGCTGGTTCAACACTTGTAAAACAATCAATGTAGATTCATCATATCAGCAAGAGAAAAAACAAGAACCATATGATCCTCTCAATAGATGCAGAGAAAGCATATGACAAAATACAGCATCCATTCCTGATCAAAACTCTTCAGAGTGTAGGGATAGAGGGAACATTCCTCAACATCTTAAAAGCCATCTACGAAAAGCCCACAGCAAATATCATTCTCAATGGGGAAGCACTGGGAGCCTTTCCCCTGAGATCAGGAACACGACAGGGATGTCCACTCTCACCACTGCTATTCAACATAGTACTGGAAGTCCTAGCCTCAGCAATCAGACAACAAAAAGACATTAAAGGCATTCAAATTGGCAAAGAAGAAGTCAAACTCTCTCTCTTCACCAATGACATGATACTCTACATAAAAAACCCAAAAGACTCCACCCCAAGATTGCTAGAACTCATACAGCAATTTGGCAGTGTGGCAGGATACAAAATCATTGCCCAGAAGTCAGTGGCATTTCTATACACTAATAATGAGACTGAAGAAAGAGAAATTAAGGAGTCAATCCCATTTACAATTGCACCCAAAAGCATAAGATACCTAGGAATAAACCTAACCAAAGAGGTAAAGGATCTATACCCTCAAAACTACAGAACACTTCTGAAAGAAATTGAGGAAGACACAAAGAGATGGAAAAATATTCCATGCTTATGGATTGGCAGAATTAATATTGTGAAAATGTCAATGTTACCCAGGGCAATTTACATGTTTAATGCAATCCCTATCAAAATACCATGGACTTTCTTCAGAGAGCCAGAAAAAAATATTTTAAGATTTGTGTGGAATCAGAAAAGACCCCGAATACCCAGGGGAATATTAAAAAAAGAAAACCATAGCTGGGGGCATCACAATGCCAGATTTCAGGTTGTACTACAAAGCTGTGGTCATCAAGACAGTGTGGTACTGGCACAAAAACAGACATAGATCAATGAAACAGAATAGAGAGTCTTGAAGTGGACCCTCAACTTTATGGTCAACTAATTTTCAACAAAGGAGGAAAGACTATTCACTGGAAGAAAGACAGCCTCTTCAATAAGTGGTGCTGGGAAAATTGGACTGCCACATGCAGAAGAATGAAACTAGACCATTCCCTTGCCCCATACAAAAGATAAACTCAAAATTGATGAAAGATCTAAATGTGAGACAAGATTCCATCAAAATCCTAGAGGAGAACACAGGCAACACCCTTTTTGAACTCAGCCACAGTAACTTCTTGCAAGATACATCCACGAAGGCAAAAGAAACAAAAGCAAAAATGAACTATTGGGACTTCATCAAGATAAGAAGCTTTTGCACAGCAAAGGATACAGTCAACAAAACTAAAAGACAACCTACAGAATGGGAGAAGATACTTGCAAATGACGTATCAGATAAAGGGCTAGTTTCCAAGATCTATAAAGAACTTCTTAAACTCAACACCAAAGAAACAAACCTTCCAATCATGAAATGGGCAAAAGACATGAACAGAAATCTTACAGAGGAAGACATAGACATGGCCAACAAGCACATGAGAAAATGCTCTGCATTACTGGCCATTAGGGAAATACAAATCAAAACCACAATGAGATACCACCTCACACCAGTGAGAATGGGGAAAATTAACAAGGCAGGAAATCACAAATGTCGGAGAGGTTCGGAGAAAAGGGAACCCTCTTGCACTGTTGGTTGGAACGTGAACTGGTGCAGCCACTCTAGAAAACTGTGTGAAGGTTCCTCAAAGAGTTAAAAATAGATCTACCCTATGACCTAGCAATTGCACTGCTGAGGATTTACCCCAAAGATACAGATGCAATGAAATGCCGGGACTCCTGCACCCCGATGTTTCTAGCAGCAATGTCCACAATAGCCAAACTGTGGAAGGAGCCTCGGTGTCTATTGTAAGACGAATGGATAAAGAAGATGTGGTCTATGTATACAATGGAATATTCCTCAGCCATTAGAAATGACAAATACAAAAAAAAAAAAAAAAAAGAAATGACAAATACCCACCATTTGCTTCGACGTGGATGGAACTGGAGGGTATTATGCTGAGTGAAGTAAGTCAATCGGAGAAGGACAAACATTATATTGTCTCATTCATTTGGGGAATATAAATAATAGTGAAAGGGAATAGAGGAGAAGGGAGAAGAAATGGGTAGGAAATATTAGAAAGGGAGACAGAACATGAAAGACTCCTAACTCTGGGAAACGAACTAGGGGTGGTGGAAGGGGAGGAGGGCAGGTGGTGGGGCTGACTGGGTGGCCAGCACTGAGGGGAGCACTTGGTGGGATGAGCACTGGGTGTTATTCTGTATGTTGGCAAATTGAACACCAATAAAGAATAAATTTATTATTAAAATAAATAAAAAATAAATAAAAAAATAAAAATCCTATAAAACAGGGCAGCCCCGGTGGCTCAGCAGTTTAGTGTCGCCTTCAGCCCAGGGCCTGATCCTGAAGATCCAGGATCGAGTCCCACATCAGGCTCCCTGCATGGAGCCTGCTTCTCCCTCTGCCTGTGTCTCTGCCCCTCTGTGTGTGTGTATGTGTCTCTCATGAATAAATAAATAAAATCTTTTAAAAAATCCTATAAAGAAGGTACTACTATATCCACTTTATAGATGAAAAACTGAGGCAGTGAAATTAGCACTAAAAGTCACACAGTCAGTAAATGGCAGAGGTGGGATTTGACCCTCATAGTCTGGTTTTAGAGCCTGCTTTTTCACCACTAAAACATATAATTAAATAATACTAGTTTGTAGAAATACCACACATCTAGCCTTAATGGGATATCAATATGTCTTGGCCCAACCATGAATTTAGTTAGGGTCACAAATAGAAATGTGAAGAAAGAATAAATATTTTCCTTCTGTAAAAAACAAAAAATAAAAATATTCTCTGACCTGCTAAATGAAAAAGTTCATAAAGCTTAATTATTGTGAATCATTTTTTTGCCTAAATAAAGGCAAGCAAGTTTTAAAATGCATTTTCAGAATATAAAACTCAGCTAAAACACTGGCAGTTTCAGTAAATGTAGTCACCTAATACCACCCCAGTGAAATCTCCAAAACATTACAAATTTGCTTCATTTTGAAAGCATACTTAACAATTCCCACAAGGAATTCGATTTTACTGAGAATGGCTTTTTAGTCTATTAAAATGACACATCGAAACCTAATCTTGAACTATATGACAAAGTTGTTGACTGCTGGGAATCAATGTTAGCAATCAGACCATACTGACAGGCTGTAATCAAAGACAGCTCTTTTTTTTTTTTTTTTTTTTTTTAAGTGCAAAAAGCCTTCTATGAAGCCAGGAAACAGAGTCGACATCACCTATAGGGGTGACACAAAGTCAGAATGGCATCCAAAGAATGGAGGACGGGAAGGAATGGCAGATTATACCTGCCAAATAAGTAAGTATAGATCCACAGATGAAATGCTAAAAGGAAACAAGGACGGTGCCAAAAAGAGAAGAGCAAGAAAGAATTTAAATTAAACTTAAATCCACATTCAATAGAAATGGTACTATACTTTTTTTACTGTGGTTTTTCACTGCTACCAGATGTAGTATTACTACATCTGATTAAAGGATTAGTGAAAAATACGGTGGCCCAAAAACGTCTGCAGGCCATTTATAGCTTTGTAAAACCATCTGCAAGGCTGTATTACAGTTTCTCATAACAACAACAACAATTCTTCATTTGAATTCAACAATTTTGTGCAAAGGCTTGTTCTGGGAAAGGCTCTTTACTAGGTGCAAGGAAACAAAAAGTAATTTAGGGCTGAAGTCATAAGAACACCCCCTTTGCTGCTGAAAGGTCAATGATTAATATGTGGTACCTTCAAGCATTTCCCTAAAGACCTCTGACTGAGATGACAGCAAAGCTATAGGTGGTAGGTTTGAGTGAATTAGTCAGTTAACAAATATTTACTAGATATTTACTATGTCAGGCAAAAGCTAGAAAGGTTTGGCATATAAGAAAGCCAAAGACTTTATACAAACTAATACATAATTCAGAAACTAATAAAATGGATATCAATTATTTCTAAATTAAAACAAAAAAAAAAAGAAAGAAAGGAAAGAAAAGAAAGCCAAGGGCAATGTCTTCCAATCCTGAGGAATGTAGCATCTATTTAGTTAGAAAGATAAGGGCAAAATAGCTAACCCCACAATGGTAAGGGGCAAAAGCTGAAGGAGTTCAAAGGAAGAAGAAAAAATAATTGTATGACAGCTTCACTAGATAAAGAATTTACAATGTGATACAATCTAGTATTGTCCTGGTTCTACAAATAATTTACCACATCTAATGTCATTTGTCTACTAAATTACCTTATTCTCTACCAACTCTGTTTTGGGTTACTAGCAGGAACATAAAAACAAAATATTTCTAAATCAAGACCTAAACATTTATCTCTTCCATTTACTAAAGGTGATATATAAATAACTTAGTTAGTTCATATTTTAGAAAGATACTTGTAGAATTTTTACTGCTATCCTCAAAGCAAAAAAAAAAAGTAAATCTCAGATGAAGAATAAAAATCTTCTATCCATTTTTTGGTGTTCTTCCCATGAGATAATTCAGAAATAAGCAAGTTGTTCTCAAATAGGTCTTTATAATTCTATAAAAGAAAGTGACCTATAAGTACTTTTCCATATTTAACATAAATATTCTCATCTTCTACCAGTCAAATCAGCCAGTTATAATCCACAGTAATGATTCAAGTTTTTCAGATTAAATAGTCAATCTTTATTGGATAAAATCAGCCAGAAAAATTCCATACTAATGACCCAAGTTATTTTGGATTCTGACCTTTAGTGGATGAACTGGAACCACGGTGTTGTGAACTAAGCTATATATTAGATTCTTCATAGTTACTACTTTTTAAAAATAGAAGTATCTGTAGCTTATAGTTTGATCTCACCTCCAATAAAACTATAACTGTGCATGGTATGTTACAAATAAAATGTCTAAAAATGAATAATACCATATATACAAATATGAATTTGTAAGCAATCACAAGTTATTCTGTAAGATCAATGAAGTCCCAGTTTTCTGCCCATTGGTTGTTCTATAGGCATCTTTATAAAAAGCTCAATGGAAGCAGATTCAACTCCATTCTAGCAGCAATGTTCTAATGAGTTCAAATAGCAGGAACACCTGAATGTGGCTGAACACAGGACAGGACAAAATTCTCCTAGACTCTATTGAACTCCCTAGATTTTTTTTAAAGATTTTATTTATTTATTCATGAGAGACACATAGAGAGAGGGGCAGAGACATAGGCAGAGAGAGAAGCAGGCTCCATGAGGGAACCCTATGTGAGACTTGATTCCGGGACTCCAGGATCATGCCCTAAGCCAAAGTCAGACACTCAACTGCTGAGCCACCCAGGCATCCCAAACTCCCTAGATTCTTAAAACTTCATTCCTGCAGAGATGCCTATATAATGCTACCAGCCAACACACACATTCTGAATCCATTTCACTTAAGAGACCATTTCTAATATTCATCAATGAATGCCGCCTTGATAATCACACATGAAGACATTTAAAGTCTTGTGGTAACCATTTATAAAAAAGGACTTCTGGTTACAGTCTTCCTATTAAATAACCATCTTGCTGTATTAATTTCAACTTAACCTCAAATGCTGACAAAACTAGTGTTCTTTCAAATCTTCTGTATTTTTACTTAATTATTTCATCTGGGTATATGAATCACTGTTAGAGATGTGTTTAAAAGTCTCAATATGGTTTTGGATTTGTGAATTTTTTTCTATATTTGAACTTCATATTGAATACATGTATGTTTAGAATTCTTTATCTCTAGCAACATGCTTGCTTTAAAAATATGTATTTTATGATGTAATCAGAGCTATGCCATCCTTCTTTGGTTGATATTTGTCTGTTGTATCTTTCTTTTACTATGTTTTTACTTTTAACTTTCAACATGTTTACATTTTAAATGTGCCTCTACTCTGACAATCTTTTGATTTATTTAGTGAGTTTTGTCTATAGGAAAGTATTGTTATTATCTATCTATCTATCTATCATCTATCTATATTTCTAGAGCTATATTTTGTGCTTGTCTGCCCTGTTTTCTCTTGCTAATTTTTGTTTAACTTTTTTTACATTGATTGAATCTTCTTGTTCATTTCATTTGAAATCCTTTACTGGTTTAAAATTTATATACTCTATTATTTCAATTATTAAAACAGAAACTATAGCATGAATAATTAACTTAATAATATCCAGAGTTAAATGATATGTTTATCTTCCTTTTAAATAATACTTGAACATTAGACTGCTTTATAAATAATTATCCCTCTTCTGTTCTATATGCCAGCATCCAATTTTTTAGTTTTCTTTGTTTGACCATAAAAATTGGTATACTTTAAAATACAGTCAGAATCTAGATTTTCTCACATATTTTACAAGTGTTTTTATTCAATATTTCTATTTTGGTTTTAGATTTTATTTTTATTTTTAGATTACTTGATTTATCTTGTTTTATATATATGTACTTCCCAAATCACATCTAGAAAGTTCTTAGCCATTATATTTTCAAATACCACCTCTACCCCATTCTTTTATTATCTCATTCTGGAACTCTAATTAGATATACATTCTAACTCTCTCCTTGATGTCTATGGATCTCTATTATGTGTTGTGTTTATTTACCTCTCTCTATCGTAATATTGGTAATATCCGCCAATCTACATTTCATTTCATTTCACTTTATTTCATTTTATTTCATTTTATTTTTTTTATTTTATTTTATTTATTTATTTTATTTTATTTTATTTTATTTTATTTTATAGAAGAGAGAGAGAGAGAGCATGCAGGGTGGGGGCAGGGACAGAGTCTTAGGCAGACTTTTCACTGAGTACAGGGTCCCATGCAGGGTTGGATCTCACGAACCTGAGATCTCAACCTGAGATGAAACCAAGAGTCAGATGTTTAACTGACTGCAGCACCCAGGCAGGCACCCCTCCTCAAATATATATTTTATTAATTCACTTATTAAATGTGTTCATTCCAGTCTACAGTTTCAATTATTATACATTTAATTTATAATTGTTTATCCTTGTTTTCTCCAATTTTTTTTTTTTTTTTTTTTTTTTTTTTTAAATTTTATTTATTTATGATAGTCACAGAGAGAGAGAGAGGCAGAGACACAGGCAGAGGGAGAAGCAGGCTCCATGCACTGGGAGCCCGACGTGGGATTCGATCCCGGGTCTCCAGGATCGTGCCCCGGGCCAAAGGCAGGCGCCAAACCGCTGCGCCACCCAGGGATCCCTTGTTTTCTCCAATTTAATGGATTTAAAACTGATTGTTTTAATTAACTTTTATTTTCAATTCCTCCAATTATTTCTTCAACTATATTAAACATACATATCTCTATTCTGTTTCTAATTATTGTAATATCTGAAGTCTTTTGGTTCCCTTGTTTTTGGCTTCAAGTTCAAATTTGTTAGAGCTTTATCTGTGAATCTCTGAGGCCTGGTTTATTGTATATTCCTCTTAATAGATTTGTATTTCCAAAACATGTGGGGTAAATGCCTACCTGCAGCTACTTTAAGCTAAATTCTTATTTTTGGAATTTTGGACAACCAGGTACTTAATTCCAGAAGATTAATATTCTATAAAAAGGATATTTGTCAAAAAATAAATTTAAAAAGATATTTGTCTCTTCTATATAAGGATATAATGCTGTTTTTATAAGCAACAAAATATACCAATTTGGAATTGTAGAGCAAAAATTATTTTTGCTGCTGCAATTCTATTTCAACCTTTATAGTAATTTGAAATATGTTTCCATAAAAAATTGTATATTAACTTCTGATCATTTACTGAATTGTTTCACATTTATATTCTTTAAGCTATTAGAAAATAAATAATACCATGTCTTGATTTTTATTTAAAATAAAGCCAACCAAATACTTTTGGAAGATGTAGCAAATGTTTTTCTTCTGTAAAAGACAGTAAGACAGTGTCTAAACCTATCCTTATAAATAAGCTAAAAAAACTCACGATTTTCCTTAATTACTGAAAATTGCCTAAGTGTTGGTAATGTGAATTTGAAGAGGGAGGGGAAGAGGGTACAATAAATCAATAACATGATAAACATTCTTTATGGACTCCTTAGAAATGACCATTCTGATTTTAGCTGAATTTAAACAAATTCATAATTCTAAATTTCTCTCAACTGGAGAAAATTCTAATGTAAAAAAAATTATTTAATATTCCAAAATAAAATACAAATTTCCTTAATATCTTATCATTTTTAAACAAAAAAAAATTTAAAGAGGTAATGATTCCTTTACGAATTAAAGATGAACTCTAGATGTTGAAGTGTTTATAAGCCATTTTAATGCATTTGAGTATCTACCTACCCATGTAAGCTGCCCCCTTGCAGAATGTGGACTCTTCCTTTTTTTTAGTCATGAAAACTCAGCCCAACCTTCTGTGGTTGCCAAAAGGAACTATTGTAACATAATCAGATTAAAGGCTCTGGAACTGTTTTTTTTCCCTCTAAAAAAAAAAGGATTTTTTTCTTTAATTGTCATTATTCATGGTAGCTGACTGACTGAGGTCTTATTAGGCAGCCCTAAAGGAGTACTAAGGAAAAGGGTATCATTTGTTAATTTTTATTAGGGTATCACCTCAGGTTCATTTAACTCAGCCATAACTAAGGCAAATCTTTTATGAACTATCAAAACATTTCTAGGATTTAACATTTGTAGTGTTTGCAGGTACATGCACACACACAGACACACACACACACCATACTTTCCCTATGTAGATCCTTCTTTTCATTTTGCAACCACTCTCATAAAATGCTTCATCTAGAGAACCCAAGCCAGAACAGTTAGGGCAGTATGTTTATAAAGATCAGGATAAGGCAACAATTAATCACAAGCAGCATATAAATGGGATAAACACAATCCTCTCAGGCACATTTTATTCCAAAACATCTTTTGGGTCATATTTTAAGTGCTATTAAAAACTGTAGACAATACAACCAGAACTTAGCTGTTTCAGAAAAACACACCAATAAAAGAGTCACTTACCCTCAGAGTTCATAATTTTTAATCCCAGACAACAAAAATTCAAGCCAGAAGACACTAAGCATGAAACACACATACGCATGCACACCCACACACTTATAGTCTAACTTAGAGTGCACACTTATTGAATAACTATTTGTGCAATAAAAACAGGTAATATATATTATGTATTATGAAAATATTTTTGTATCTTACAAATACTAAAAGAACTAACTGGACCTATGGTGCATCAGAAAATCTCTAGTTTATCACCAAGCTGCATGTTCAGAAAAAGTAACAGCTGGTGGATGTGACTTCAATTTGTGGATCTAAAGCAGGAAGTAAGAGTATTGACATATTCTCTCCCATACATGTTTAGTATCACTGTTTAGCAGAGGGGGAAACAAAGGGAATCATAATCTAGATTATGATGGAACTAAAGTATATGATAGTAGACTTAAGTTTGTATCAGAAAAAAAGATAGATTTTCGAACCAACAAAACCACTATGAGATGCCTTTTCACAGTCATATCCATCAATGTTGATAGGTGGGGACTTACAAAGAAAAAGGAAGTAACACACTGAGTTTTTACTTGGATTGAGTCAATACAAATAAACACACTGATTGGATGGCCGGCTGTCAAATGAGGTAGAGTATATCTGAGAAGAAATACACATGACTTAGATTTTTATTCTGATAATTTAACTGGAAAAAAACAATTTTAGTCTGATTTTATTAATTTATTTTAAAGTTATGAATGTAATATATGCAAACTATAAAATTTCAGTCAGTAAAGAAAGGCGTAAAATAAAAAGAAAAATTGGCCTCTCTCTCAGCACTGTATTTCTCATACAGTACACACTCCAGAAATCATATTGCACATAATTTTCTTCAATTTGCTTTTGTTCCCCTGGAAAAATATTATAACAGTTTTCTATATCCATGAACACAGACAGATATATGATGTTATATTTCAAAAAAATAACTGTAATATTATTTATAAATATTTGGATCACTACAATAATTTTTATAATCATAAACAATGTTGTAATGAATGCTCTGTAAAGGTCTTTGGGTGTTGTCTACATGCAGGCTATATTCTGGCAAGGAGTTGAAGCTTCCCCAGGGGGAAAAAAAGAGTAATTCTCTTTATGCCTCCTTAGCTATAAGACTCTTCATTGCTCCCATCCCCACTCTCTCCAGTCACCCCACCATTCACACATACTGATACTCTTAATTCCTACTACTCCATACAATCTCAAGTAAAAAGTTACTTCTTCTAAGAAGTATTCTCTGATTACTTCCATCCTTACCCTTCTAATTTATTCCTGTAAGATATTGTATAGACATTAAAAAAAAATTTTTCAATCACTGACACACCAAACAGAGTACTGCTATTCACACCTCACTTTATTTTCTACTGGAGTGGAATATATAGCTTCTACCATCCCTATCTGTTGGCAGAAGCAATAAAACTAGATTATACTTACACTCAAAAATCTGCTCAATTTAGTTAACTCAATAAGTGATTAATTGATTTGAAGAAAGACCAGGAAAATTAGTTTTTGATGGAATTAAGTGTTTAAATTGACTGGTCAATTCAGCCAAATCATTTAGTCTGTACAGACCCACATGAATACAGGATATACCATCACAATGATAATATCTTATGGCAAATCCTATAACACAAACACACCAAAGGAGATTGACCATCAACACTATAAATATTAATAATCTATTATTATAGATTATTATTACTCATAATGTAATTTAAACATAGTAAAAGCACTTCTACTCTAGGACAAGATAGAATAACAGGGATCAGATATAAACTCTAGTCTGAAGCAACTAAAAATATGAGGCCAAATACATAACACAACAGTTTCCAGACAAAGGACATAAAACAGTATAGAATAGTGATCCCTAAAGGAAGAAAAACAAATTAAATGAACCCTAGGATTGTACTAGCTAATTGCTAGAAATTATTTTCCATATGGCAACAATACCAAAAGAGAACCAAGATGGATTCAGGCAGTGTTCCTAAGTTGAAGAAATGTAATACAGTACCCAAAAATGTTAAAGCAGCTATAGTTCACTAGCAAAATATTAACAGAAAAAAAGCCATACAAAAGAGCTACAAGATCTACAGAGAGTAATTCCTTATTTTCAGCTGAGTACTAATCAGTACATGCATATGATGGGACTATCTAAGAGGAATAATCTCTGGTATGCATGCATGTCTGAGAAAAGTTGATGTTTCAATTACCTGAAATTGAAGAATCTCATGAATTATAGCACACCATGTAGAGTACAAAAAGATGCTAAATTCAGTAGTGAAAAAATTAGTCCTAGAAGAAGCTCTACTCTGGTCCTACCTAATAAAACTTAAAATCAAGCCCCAAAAGAGTCCAACTATTTTCAAGTAAATTCAATATTCCAGAACAAAAGTCAAGATGTTAATAGAATACAAAAATATTCAGTACTGACAATAGTAAATTTCATATTTGTGATCTAGTCAACAATTGTAATGCATGGAAAGATACATATACATCACATAAAATACAACTATAAAGAGGAGAAAAATCAATCAATTGAAAGACTTGGAGATGACACAGATAAGAAAACTAGTAGACATGGTATTAAGAATCTTTATAATTATAGTCCATATATTGAAAAAGAAGACTAGAACACAAGATTGTTAAAAATCAAATTTCTAGTGTTGAGAAATATACTAAATTAAAATAATACAGTAGGAGTGGTTGGGTGGCTCAGCTGCTTAATCATCCAAATTTGATTTCAGGTCAGGTCATGATCTCACAGTTTTGAGACTGAGCCCCAGGTCAGACTCCACACTCAGCACAGGGTCTGCTTGAGATTCACTCTTTCTCCTTCTCTCTCTGCTCCTCCCCCCCACTTATTCTCTAAATAAATAAATAAAATCTTAAATAATAGTAGATGTGATTAAAGACTGATTAGACAAAATGAAAGGAAATTTAGTAAACTTGAAAACATAGCACAGAAACTATTCAGAATGAAATAAAGCAAAAGGACTGAAATCAAAAAGAAAATGTACAGAGATCAGCCAGCTCCAGAACTATTTTAAGCATCCTAATATATGTATTGAATCCCCAAAGAAGTAGGGGTAGAAAAGGTAGGAAAAATTTTTTGGAAAAATAACAAAGAAAAATGTTCAAATTTTATGAAAACTACAGATCCACAGAACCAAAAAACTCAACTAACCATAAGCACAAGCAAAATGATGAAAATTCTACCAAAGTAAAATTCTATCAAAATGATAAAAACTCTACCAAAGAATGACAGCAGACTTCTCTTTGGAAACAGTGCAAGAATAAGACAATAGGGGAATACTGTTAAAATACTGAAAGAAAGAAAAAACTGTCAACCTAGAAACCTATACTCAATGAAATATGCTGAGTGAAGTAAGCCAGTCGGAGAAGGACAAACATTATATGTTCTTATTCATTTGGGGAATATAAATAATAGTGAAAGGGAATATAAGGGAAGGGGGAAGAAATGTGTGGGAAATATCAGAAAGGGAGACAGAACGTAAAGACTGCTAACTCTGGGAAACGAACTAGGGGTGGTAGAAGGGGAGGAGGGCGGGGGGTGGGAGTGAATGGGTGACGGGCACTGGGGGTTATTCTGTATGTTAGTAAATTGAACACCAATAAAAAATAAATTTAAAAAAATAAAAATAAAAAATAAAACACAGAAAAAATGAAGATTTCTTCTGAAAGACTTTTTGCACAAATGCTGAAAAATATATTTCCAGGAGAACTGTACTATAAGAAATGTTAAAAGGTAGGCACAGTTGGTTAAGCATCTGACTCTTGTTTTCAGCTCAGGTCATGATCTCAGGGTTGTGAGGTCAAGCCCTTCATTAGGCTTGGTGCTGGGTGAGGAGCCTGCTTAAGATTCTTCTCTCCTTCTCCCTCTTTAATATATATTTAAAGATAGTATAACAAAATATATATAAATATACAAAAATATATTTATAAAATATACTATAACAAAAAGATAGTAAAACAAAAATAGCACAGAGGCCAAAAAGGGGAAAATGAAAAAATGCTGTTTTAAGATTATTCTAACATCCATAAATTATTATGCTATTACTTGAAGGACAGACTGGAGTAAATCCATTGTGTACACTATGAATCACAAAGAAACCCCTAAGAAGGGGCAGCCCGGGTGGTTCAGTGGTTTAGCGCGGTCTTCAGCCCAGGGTGTGATCCTGGAGACCTGGGATCAAGTCCCACGTCAGGCTCCCTGCATGGAGCCTGCTTCTCCCTCTGCCTGTGCCTGTGCCTCTCTCTCTCTCACACACACAAATAAATAAAATCTTAAAAAAAAAAAAAAAAGAAAGAAACCACTAAGTTATAACTAATAAGCCAACAATAAGAAAACAAGATGGTATTTAAACCCAACCATATCAATATTTATATTAAAAGCAAAATGTGTAAACATACCAATTAAAGGGACTCCTGGGTAGCTCAGCAGTTGGGCGCCTGCCTTCATGATCCTGGGATTCAGGATCAAGTCCCTGCAAGGAGCCTGCTTCTCCCTCTGCCTGTGTCTCTACCCCTTTCTCTCAGTCTGTGTCTCTCATGAATAAATAAATAATAAAACTTTAAAATATATATATATATATATATATATATATATATACCAATTAAAAATCAACAATATGTCAGGTCATATTTTAAAATCAATACCAAAATATATGCTGACTACAATAATTCTCATTTAAATAAAAAACACAAAAAAGTTAAAAGTAAAGCACAATATATACCATGCTAACATACATACAAGAAAACTGGGTGGTCATTCAGATAATGTCAATTTCAGAAAAAATAACATCAAAAATAAAGAGGCATAATGTTAAAAAGATCAATTCATCAAGAAAATATAATGATCTTAGACATTAATGCACCTAATAACAAAAAATCAAAATACATGAAGCAAAAACTGATAGAGTTGTAAGGATAAATCTGCAAACCTACAATGACAGCCAGTGATTATAACAGAGAAAATCAATAAAGATGTAGAATAAGACTATTAGCTAATTTGACTAACATTTATAGGACATTCCACCCAACAAAAGAAGAATATACATTTTTTTAAAGATTTATTTATTTATTTATTTTATTTATTTACTTTATTTATTTAATTTTTTTTTTTTTTTTAATTTATGATAGTCACAGAGAGAGAGAGAGAGGCAGAGACACAGGCAGAGGGAGAAGCAGGCTCCATGCACCGGGAGCCCAATGTGGGATTCGATCCTGGGTCTCCAGGATCGCGCCCTGGGCCAAAGGCAGGCGCCAAACCGCTGCGCCACCCAGGGATCCCTTTATTTATTCTAGAGAGAGAGTGAGTATGAGCATGGGAGGGAGGGGCACAGAGAGGCTTAAGCAGACTCTACACTGAATTCAGAGCCCAATGCAAGGCTCAGTCTCACAATCCTGAGATCGATCATGACTTGAGCTGTGACCTAAGGTTGACCAACTGCACCACCCAAGCACCCCAAGAATATATATATTTTAAAATTCATATAGAACATTTACCAAGATGGACAACATCTTGTACCATGAAACCAGTCTCACTAAAATTTAAAAGACTGAAGTCACACTAAGTATGTTCTTATACCACAACAGAATTAAATTAGAAATTTATGACAGAAAGATATCTGGAAAACTCTCCAAATACTTGTAAACTAAATCATGCACCTCTATATAACCCATGGTCAAAGATGAAATTAAAAGAGAAATTAGAACATATGTTTAACTGAGTAAAATTAAAAACACAGCATATTAAATTTTATGGGATGTAGTTAAGGCAGTACATAAAAATATATTTGCAACTCTAAATATCTATACTGAAAAAAAGAAAGGTCTCAAATCATTGACCTTACCTTGCACATTAAGAAGCCAAAAAAATAAGAATAAATGACACAGAGTAAGTAAGCTAAAGAAAACATATAGTGAGTATCAGATTGTAAATTAATGAAGCAAAAACAGGGGAAAAAGAAAAGGTCAATGAAATCAAAATCTGTTCCTTTAAACATAATTGATAAATATCTAACCAGTGATGAAGAAAAAACAACAGAACAAACATTAACAAATTAGGACTGAGCAAAGTGACATTACTACAGATTATACATATACTAAGAGGAAAATAAGGATATATTATGAACACCTTCATACCAGTAAATTTAGATGAAATGGGCAAATTAATCGAAAAACTCAAACTACCACAAACTCCTTAAAAATCAATCTGAATAGCCATAAATATATTATAAAAAATTAAATCTGTAGTTAAAAGCTTTCCCATAAATATTTATTTTATAATATATATGTAAAATTCTAAAACCATATGTCTTCTCTGGTGAGTTCCACCAAACATTTAAATAGCAAATAATACCAATTCCACAAAACTCCTGCAGAAAGATGAAGAGGATGAAAAAAACTATGAGACCTACATTGCCTAATATTAAAGCCAGAAAAAGATATTTCAAGAAAAGAAAAATTCAGGCCAATCTCCCTGATCAACAGAGATATAAAAACCTAAACAAAATTTTAAGGGAATCAGATCCAGCAACTTAAAAAAAAAAAAAAAAAAAAAGACCAAATGGGGTTTATTCAGAAATATAATAATGGTTTAATATCTGAAAATCAACCCATATAATTCACCATGTCAACAGATTACAGAGAAGGCATAAAATCATTTCAATAGATGCAAAACAAGCATTTGACAAAATCTAACAGCAATATCCAATTAAAAAGAAAAAAATAAAAAGGACTTCTCAACAAACTAGCAATAACAGCCATCATTTATAATACAAATGATGATGATGACGATGATGATGATGATGATAAAACTACAGGCTAACATTATATTTAATGGTAAAAGACTGAGTGCTTTCCCCCTAAGATCAGGAACAAGGCAAGGATGTCTGCTCAATTTCCATTCAACATTGCACTAGAAGTTCTAGCCATTATAATAAGGTAATACAAGACAAGACATTTTTAAAAATACAGTAAACCTGGGCACTTTGGTGGCTCAGTTGATTGGGGATTTCCTTTGGCTCAGTCATAATCTCAGGGTCTTGAGATCAAGCCCATAATCAGGCTCCCCGCTCAGTCGGGAATCTGTTTCTCCTCTTCCTCTGCCCTCCCCCATAGTTCTGCCCTCTCTCTCTGTCTCTCAAATAAATAAATAAAATCTTTAAAAACTATATAGCAAAAGAAAAGACATCCATATAGGAAAGAAAAAAGTAAAAGAAAGATAGCATGATCTATTATGTAGAAAATCTCATATATCTTATAAAAAAAAACCTATAACTAATAAATAACTTTAGCAGGGTTACATGATAAAAGAGCAATATTTTCATTACATTTCTATGCAGTAGCAATAAATAGTTGAAAATTGAATAAAATAGTTTGATACCATTTCCACAGTATCAAAATATGTAATATTTAGGGATAAATTTGACCAAAAAAATGTATAAAACCTATACATTGAAATCTATAAAACAATGCTGAAAGAAAGTAAAGAACACCTAAATACATAGGCTGGAAAATTAAATATTATAAAAATGTCAGTTCTTCCCAAATTGATGTACAAATTTAATGCTAGCCCAATTGATAAGCTGATTACATATATACTAAAAATGTTGAGCTGTGCATAAGACATAATACTCCTATCTTATCTTGGTCTTCTATAGAAATAGTATAGACCAGGTGGCTTAAACAACAGATTTTTATTTCTCACAGTTTTGGAGGCTGAGAAGTCCAAGATCAAGGTACCAGGAGGTTTGGTTCTCGATGAGAGCCCTCCTTCTGACTTGCAGACAGCTACTTCCTAACTGTATCCTCAAATGGTGGAGAGAAAAAGCTAGGTGTCTCTTTTGCTTCTTAAAAGGACTTTAATTCCATCCTGGGGGTTCCACCCTCATGACCTCACCTAAATCTGATGACCTACAAAGGCCCCCACCTCTTAATACCATCACATTGGTGGTTAGGACCCCAGCATATGAATTCTAAAAGGACACAAACATCAATTCATAAGAACTCTCCTCATGTATAGACAGCAAATAAAGCTAAGATATAAATATGAAACTAATCAATTATACTCATGTCAAAATTATAGCAGGAATTAGGAAGAGGAAATTTCTTTGTTGGTAGAATAGAGGAGGTGGACAAAAAAGAGGAGGGAAGCAAGGCTTTGCACAGATAAGTGTTAATGACCACATATGTTATGGCTTGCAGCCAGCAGGGGAAAGAGATTCCAGGTAGAGTATATAAGGCAAGAAAATGTAAAAAGGAGGGAAGAGGAAAACTATACTAAGGAATATAGGACATATTCAATTTTCTGGCCTTTGGCATGGCTAAGGAGAAAAGTAAAAAGAAGCTCACAAAATGAACAGAGTTATATCATAAAGGAGTAGCATACTAGGTTACTGACTCCTAACATTCTGTTAAGTTTGCATCTCTTCCATTCCTTCCTGAAATAAATGGACTGTATACATCAGACATGATTTCAGCATCCGTATTAACATGGCCATTCACAAATTTCCTAACCTTGGGAATTGAATGTGTTTCACAGGTATTCTATCTCATACCCTATCTTTTATTTAATCAGCTCGTAATAAGACATCAAACTGGAAGCTACTCCATGCTGTAAAAATAAACTCTGCCTTCTACCTCTCTACTCTTTCTAATCTAAAAAACTTGCCCTTTGAAAAATAAACCTATATTCAGTTCTCAACCCAGTGTTCTTTTCCCTGCAATGAGTTTGGATTCAATCTGCCAGTGAGCCTTCATTAGTATCCTAGAAATCCATGGATACCACAGTTAGGCCTAGTCTAGATAGTACAGGTCTGAAGTTAGCTACAGAAGTGCTTCAGACCCAGAGCTGTACTACATGGGTCTGGAGGCAGGCACAAATCCATACAGGGGTCACAGCAAGAAATGTGCATCCAAATTGCCATCAAAATAAGAAACCCAAGATGGGACTCTTATCAGGATCCAGGGAGAAGAGCTAAAGGAAGTATACAAAAGGGCTGGGAAGTATAAAAGCTGAGAAGGGACAATACAAAGAGGCAAGGGATAAAGCTATCTAGGTTAAAAAAAAAAAAAAAAAAGATTTCTGTATTCCTTGCAGTCTGGTATGGGGAAGTAGGGTGAAACACTTAATATACTTAGGCCAAAACTGTAGCTCCACCTCAAATACTTTACATTTTTACAGAGCTTCAAAGGCCATTCACACATACTGTATATTCTTATTTTAGGCTTACAACTTTGAAAAGCTAGTAAGGCTAGAAATTGAAGTTTAGAGATGTGAAATCCACCAGTTATCCACTTAGTAAATGTTGGAAGTAATGATTAAATCTAAGATCTGTAATTATAGATTCCCTTTCCACTTAATTCTTAAAATAATCTATGTACTAAAAAGTAAATTATCATCTAAAATACAGTTTGAAGATTCCAGAACTACATAATTTTAACAAATCCATGAACTAAAATCCATCAACCCCTTTGAATAAATGCATTTTAAGTGTCTTACAACCATTAGCTGTGTTAGTAAACTACTAATATGTTAGGATTTTTCACATTAGTTGAACCTACCTACATTAATTAGGGAAATGTCCCAAATAAATTCCTATCACACACTGGATCATCATCTTCTAACTGTCTTTATTAAGTAGTTTACATTAAATTTGCTGAGGATAAATCATAAGCACAAAGGCACAATCCCATTATCATAGTTTAGGAGTATGCCAGGAAAAATGAGTAATGACAGTAAAATGATCTCCCTCAGGGTTCAACAGATACATTTACTTTAAGACCAGAACATTTAATATTAAACATCCCAAAGAATATCTGAAATCCATTAGGGAAAAATTAGCTTATCTGTGTCAGAATAAATACCAAATGGGAGTGACTGATATACTAGATATCAAATCTTCCCAAATGCTTGGCAAAGCACTATGCTAATGTTCTATACTGCTATGTCTTTCAAGGTAAAATATAGCTGGATATAATGTAAATATTTTGGGAAAAGAGGTAGCAAAATAAGCAGACTATAGTTGAAAAAATAAAATATTGAAGCTAGAAAAGGTCTTAGAGATCATTTGTGTTTAATTCTTTCACTGGGCTAGTGAGAAAACTGCAACCTAGAAATTAAGAGATCATCTAGGGCAATATTGTCCAAAAGAAGTATAATGCAAGCCACAAATGTTAGCCACATATGAACTGTAAATCTTCTAGTTGTTACATTAAAAAAAAAGAGCAGATGAAACTAATTTAATATTTTATTTAATCCAATATACCCAAAATATTATCAATTCAACATATAATCAACATAATAAATTATTAATGAGAGTTTATATTCTTTTTCTTAAGTATTTATTTGTATGCAATTTACAGTTTTGGTACATTTTTACTAGCCATATTTTAACTCAACAACCACATGTGGCTAGATCTAAAAGCATCAAATACTGCGACAAAGACAGAATGAACACTGAAATTCTGATTCCTGGAAGAATACTTAACCAAACTCACCATGGCACTTCCCCACCTAATAAATCAGGATGCATTCCCTGATAAAATGAATTCAGGTAAACTCAAAATATTTCCCATGTTGAGTTCATTCTAAATGAACTTAAAACGTTCATAATGAAAACATGTTATACTTAAGAGTTTCCTGTAACATATAATGAATAATTATTAAAAGTCTAAGAATGAGTCTTCCAATAGAGACATTCTCTTTAAGAAATAATAAAAGGAAAAAAAAATTTTAAAAAGAAAAAGAAATAATAAAAAGAATTTATTATCTATATTATTTATATCAATAGATAATGGAGAGGCCATCAAGATTTTACTCCAATTTATACCACTAAGGTGGCAAAATTCCAGTTATTATTCATATTATTATTACTTTTTAAAGATTTTATTTATGTATTCATGAGAGACATAGAGAGAGAGGCAGAGACATATGCAGAGGGAGAAGCAGGCCCCTTACAGGAAGCCCAATGTGGGACTTGATCTTGGGACTCCAGGACCAAACCCAGAGCCAAAGGCAGACTTTAAATCACTGAGCCACCCAGGTGTCCCTATTATTCATATTAAAAAGACATTTATTTTCTAATCATTTCCTTCAAATGCTGATATGAAATTTTACTGAGCATTAAACTTTTATATGCATATTTATTTTTCAATTACATAATTATCTTCCCACTCTTTTGTATGACATTAATGTATACCCATTTTAACAATATATATCTATATCTATATCTATATCTATATCTATATCTATATCTATATCTATATAATCCTTTACCTGAACCGTTTTCAAGTACAGGTACAAAATGGCTATTCTAAGGTTTACTCACTTAAGCATCCAACTCTTGATTTCATCTCAGGTCAAGATCTCAGGGTTGTGAGAAACCTACATCAGGTTTCACATTCAACATGAAGTCTGACTGAGATTCTCTCTCTCTCCCTCTCTCTCTGCCCCTGTGCCCCACTCATGCTTTCTCTCTCTCTCTCTCTCTCTCTCTCTCATAAATAAATAAATAAATAAATAAATGCCACTCTCATGAAATGTGTTTGCATATTAAAATAATATTTTACATTAGTTCACTGTTTTTAATTTTATAAAGTACTTCCTCTTTGTAAAAGTCAACATAGCTTACAAACTTAAATTTTACTCACAACCTCTAAAACAGCTTAATCTTTGGTTAAACAGACAAAAACTTAGCAAAATTTGAAATACTTCATTATTTTTCATTTACCAAAATGTACAATCTTTCAAAGATCAGCATTCTAATTTGTTAATAATACCTCAATGTGACTTTTAAAAGTCAAATCTGTAAGTTACAGCATTAAAAAAAAAAGACATCAATACTAAGGTATCAGACATTTTAAAAACATTAATGTACTCAAATCATAGATATGTTGTTGAGATGGCTACATTATCATTACCAATATTATCATCATCACTACCACCATCATCATTACTACCAACAAACTTCATAAAATGTCAGGACTGTAGTTCAAAAAAATCATTTCATGCTATTTTTTCTCAGAATTGAGTTTAAAAATTATCCCAATAAAAGGATTTCTTATATCTAATGATTAAGCCATTTTTATAATATTAGGACAAAATGAAGATGTATCTTGGTCTAATATTTAACTGAAGGCAAAATCATAAAATATTTCTGATAATTAGAAATGTATTATATAATTATTTTTAAATTTTTTAAACAATTTTCCTGATCTTAATTTATATACTGATCTTAATTTATATACTATAATTTATATAAAATAATTTTATATATTTATATCAATATATTTACAATATATTGATATTGGGTATTAATTATTATGTATTAGTAAAGTCCAACTTCAGCATAGTAAATATTTCAGTGGCTTATAATATTAAAGATTCTCCCAAAGGAATCAATATCTGATCTATATAAATAAATTAGAAAAATCTTCTGAGATCATATAAGGTTTTAGAAAATAGTACAATTATATACTTACATAGATAAGTAGATAGAAGCCACTTTATATCATACCTTAAGAATAAAAAGGGAAAAAGAAAGGAGGGAGAGAGAGAAGAAAGGAAAAGAAAGAGGAAGAGATGAGGGAGGGAGGAACAAAAGGAGGAAGGAAAAAAAGAAAGGAAAAGTATTTGTACAATCTTAAAATATGTAACAATTCACTAAACGTACCAAGTCCAATTATCTAATTGAGATATCTCAGTTTCCATTTGAGACTTCATTAGAAAGTCTAATTTGGTTTTGCGAGGTATTGATAAAATATGAGAAAGTTTCCTATGGAAAGAGAATGACAATTTAAAAAAAAAATTTACGGAAAGAAGTATTATAGAGGTTTATTTTTACTGAGGAAAAAAAAGAAAAGTCACATTCCTAAGACAAGAGATCTTTAAGCTTCAAAAGAATGTTTTGATTTGAATACTACAGATTTCAATCAGATTTTAATATAGATACTTCCATTTATCTTTTTTCAAAACTGACTTCACCACCAAAAGTTTTCATAATTTAGTGCCAAAAGTAGTTACTTGAAAAGCTCTTTATTATAGCTTCTCAGCCTTTTGTCTAAGATCAAGTGTACAAGCTCTTTATTCATCATATTTTAGATTATATAAAGAAGTAATTTCCTTCCCAGATTTTACTTATTTAGTCCCATTGTAATTCTGTAAAACAATAATAGCTTTTAAGGATAAGAAAAAATATTTTCTTCTTTGTCTTCCTCATCATGAAACAGTTATTGAATGTCTACTGTGCAATCAATGGATTTCCAAATTCATCACTAAAGAATAGATATTTTAATGAGTTTTAATCATGTGCTGAATTTATCTAACAATGTTTTTTTTTTTTCTAACAATGGGTGGGGGTGAATGGGTGACAGGCACTGAGGGGGGCACTTGACGGGATGAGCACTGGGTGTTATTCTGTATGTTGGCAAATTGAACACCAATAAAAAATAAATTTATTATTTAAAGAAAAGAAAAAATAGAAAAGTAAATTTAGGATTAGCTTAAAAAATGAGCTATTTAGGTTTTAATTATGTGTCCTTCATTATTTGGATATATTTCCTAAATATTTATTCAGTTAATTTAATGTGCAGTATAGTTATTTTAGGAAAATAAGTATGACTGTGTCATCATCATTATCAATATGTATACAAAAAAGCCTCCTTCCAAAACTATAGCTTCCTCTGAAAATCATGTAATATCCTTGTGAACAATTTTTCCCACTTCCTTCTGTAAGCTTTAGAATCTAAAGGTCTACCAAGTTTTAAACTCTAAAACCTGAAACTATTGTTTTATAAATGAAAAAACTCCACATGCCACTTAATTTGTGTCATTAATGAAGAATAGTTAAGTCAGTTCCATAAAAAGAAAAACCATGATGATAACAGATGTTTTATTTTATGTGCATTTTCCCATTTTAGTTAACCTCTACTGTTAAATGACTTTAAGTACTTATTATGAAATTCCAAATGACTGCAAACAACACTTAAAATTCATCTACAAAAAAAAAAAAAATTAAAGACAAAGTAAAAATTGGACCAAAGTAACAACACAGATAAGGTGGAGTAGAATGCTCCAGGAATTAATCTATCTACAGAAACAACTATTGAAGTGTCTAGAACTGTCAGAATAAACTATTTCAGCATTCTGACGTCTAGTGAAACACTGGCAGCACCCAGGGGTGGTGGAATGAAAAAGCTGTAAAATTCCTGATAGATTTCTCAAATTTGGCATTCACATGGCAGCTATTATCCTCCAATTCCCATCTACATTATCCAACAAAAACTGAGGTTGTGTATTCTGATCTGTTTGTCCATTCACTGAGGAACTGGCACAGAGGCTGGCCACTGTTTCAAACATACTGGGCTAAAGCAGCTTCCTAAGTAGCATCTGTCAATAAATTTTAAAGACAAAGAATACTTTTTTTCTTTTCTTTTTAGATCCAGGCCTTCAAGGAATTCTTTGTAAGATCACTAGCTGAATATGGAACACATACTTTAGGGACTACACATGACAAGGAATATAAGTTTGGTGGAGAAAAATAGAAAAATTCACTAAATAAATGGATGACTGTAGACTTTATCAAGTAACAACAAAAACACCAAGTGAGGGTTAAGAATCTGATTTCTACAGTCACTACACTACAATATTCAAAATGTCCAGTTCTCCAGAAAAAAATTACAAAACATGCAAAGCCACATGGTCCATTTACAGAAAAAAAAAGAAAGAAAGAAAAAGCAAACAGAAACCATTCCTAAGGAAGCCCAGTTATTGGACTTAAACATACAAAGACTAAATTATGGTCTTAAGCTTAGGAAGCTGAAGGAAATCATGAACAGAGAACAAAAGGAGAATAATGTATGAACAAGTAGGGAACATAAATAAAGATAGAAATTATAAAAAGGAATCAAATAGAAATTATGGAGCTCAAAAAGTATAAAACTGAAATAAAAATTTTCTAGAAGGATTCAATAGTGGTTGTATCAGTCAGAAGAAGAAAAGTAAACTTGAAGGTAGAGTATTTGAAATTATCCAATCTAAGGAGCAGAAAGGAAAAAGAATATTTTTTTTTCTAATGCAAAAAGCCAAAGCATTGAAACGCCACACCATAAAGCATATCAACATATGCATGATGAAAGTCCCACAAGAAGGAAAGGGGAAAAAAAAGAGACAGAGTAAAATATTTTAAAAATAGTCAAACCTCTTTATTCATGGACTCAATATTTGCAAATTCACCTGCTCACTAAACTTTATGTGTAACCCCAAAAGCAATATTCACCAGCATTTTTATAGTCATTCATGTACATTTAGCAAAAAATTTCAATCGTCTAATATGCACATTCCCAGCTGAGTTCAAAAAAGCTCTGTTTTCTTGTTTAAGCTCTCATACTCAATATTCTTTTCAGTCTACTTAATTATCATTATTATTATTTTTACATTTTTGTGCTCTTTGGTAGTGATTTCACTGTTTAAATAGTGCTGAAGCGTAGGCTAGTGTTCCTAAGGGCCAAAAGTGATGTGCCTTTTGGAGAAAATTTGTGTTCAGGCATCAGTTATACAGTCTGTTGGCCATGAGTTCAATGTTAATGAATCAATAATATGGTACATCCAGACAAAGGAAGAGGACACTTGCCAATCTCTTTTTAAGTGCACTTCATAAAGTGCTAAATAACACTTAGAATGTGTGATGTAGTTATGGAAAGACAGAAAAGCAGCTAAATTTGTGGATTCATGAGATGACAGCTAATAACAAAAACCATAGTGGAAAGCATTGTTCTGATGTTAAAAGCTAAATAAATTATAGTAATGTTACCCAAAGTCCAGAAAATGTTAAACTCTGTTGGCTGTTTTATTGTCAAAAGAAAATAATGTATATAATTAATTGTAAGAAATAAATATTAAATAGGTATCTTTAAAGAGACATACACATACACATACACAAAGAGATGCATACATAAAACAAGGTTAGGTAGTGATCGGTTGACAAAAATTTGTGACAAGAGGCTTCCAGAAACCTAACCCTGAATTTCCTCTAGACACAATGGCTCAGTTTTCTCTAATTCAGTGTTTGCAGTGACTTTATAAAAATCACTACTGTGAATAAGGAGAATCAAATGTAAAGAGATTGAATCAGTAACCAGAAACCTCCTAAGAAAAATTCAGAACCAGACAGTTTTTCCCTGGTGAATGCTACCAATTCTCTCACACTCTTTCAAAAAATGGAGGGAAGACTTCATAGCAATTTCTGTAAGGCTAACTTCACCCTACTAAAAAAGCCTTCAAAAGTTAAACAAAGTATTATCATATGACATAGGAATTCCATCCTAGATACATTACCAAGAAAAATGAAAACTTTCTATCCACATAGAAATTTGTACACAAATATTTATAGCAGTCTTATGTATAAATAGTCAAAAGTAGAAATGACCTAACTGCCCATCAACAAGTGAATATAAAAATTGTGATATATGTGAATATTATTCAGTCATAAAGAGGAGCAAGGTACTGATACATGCCACAGCTTGAATGAGCCTTGAAAACTTCATACTAAGTGAAAGAAGTAAGACACAAAAGGTCATACATTGTATGATTCATTTATATGAAATATCCAGAATAGGTAAATCCATAGAAACAAAAGGTAGATTAATGGTAGCTTTACCATTAATGGGGAGAAGAGAAAATAGGGAGTGAATACTTAAATAGGTATGGAGTATTTTTCTGGAGATAATGAAAAGATTTTGAAACTAGAGGTGATAGGCAACATTAAAATTGCACTAAATGCTACTGAACTGTCACCTTAAAATAGGTCATATGTTATGTGAATTTCACTTCAATTAAAAGAAGAGGAGAGAAAAAAATGACACTAAAACTAATTTCATAGTTTCCTGAAAAGGTATTATCAGTTACTTCTACAAAATTAGACTGTTGTTCTGTCTACTGCTTCTTAAATATAAAACACACAGGTCCAATGGTGGCCTAAACAGAATGTTCTGACAATCTTAGCACATTTCTAACCTCCTACTTTCATCCCCCGGAAGCTGCCGATCTAGTCCAAATGCCATTGATAACTTACCTAATAAACTAAAAGTTCCTCAAAGCACATTGGTTTTTTATATTATAGATTTGCCCCTACTTGTTTCAAGTTACTGATCTGTCCTAATGACTGGGGCAGGGAGTGGGGGGCATATCCAGGCCTGAAAAAGAAAAAAAGGTTCAGTGGCACTTCATTTATACACAGGCTACTTTTCTGGCAATTTTAACTATCTAGACACCAGACAACAAATCAAAAGATGGTCAAAAACAGTCTCTCCCCAGTGCTTATATTTACCGAAGCCCATACAACTAGCCTGCATTCATAAAGGAGTTACCCAGGTCTTCCCTCATCCATAGACTATGTATTCTTGCTACAGCTATAGTTCTGTGAACTGCAATATTTGTTCCTCAATGTTATGCTAACTAGGAACAGCAAATTAGAAGTGAGACAGCAGCTGCCAAAGAATGGCAGTTTTAGACTTCCAGGGAAGATGGCAGAGTAGGAGGATACTGAGCTTACCTTGTCCAATGGAAATACCAATATAAAACTTGTATCAGTATAAGTAACCCAGAAAATTACCCAAAGACTGGCAGAACAGGCTCTCCACAGTCAATCATAGAAAGGAAGTCATATTGAAAATGGTAGGAAAGGTGGAGACACAGTCAGGCACATGTGAGAGACTAACCGCAAAAGGGAGAGACACCGCAAGTATGGAGAAGGGAGAGAAAGAGACCCCACATGAGGAACCGCATACATGGAGGACCTGCACTGGGAAAACAAATCCCCATAACCTTTGGTTTTGAAAACCAAAGGGGCTTAACTTCATGAGTTTTTACAATCAGTGAGGCTTAACACCAGGAATTTTAAAAATCAACTGGCCTGGCTCTGCAAGAGACAGAGGGCAATAGGAAACAGTCTCACCCTTAAAGAGACAGCATAACCACCAGCCTCGAGGAGAAACAGCACAGAAGCAGCAGTTTGACAAGGGGATGGGGTATATGGGAAGGACATTTATTTATTTATTAATATCAGAATGTGTGCAAAAGGGGTAGATTTTTAGGAGACTTCTCCAAAGACAAGAGCTGGCACAATTTCTCTCCCCTACCTCCAGCCACGATACCCAGACAACTGCGGGAACCAGCATGAATGCTTACCACCTAACTTGCTAAAACCTCATGCCCTGCCCCCATATTCCCCTGCTGACTGCTCCATTCAACTTGCCCTTGGCGGGGGGTCCATGCAAAGCCACCACAAGCATCTTATTGTGCAAGCAGCTTCAACACTGGCCAGCACCACTCCAAAAATCACTCTTGCCCTGAGGAGAGGGAAAGAACCACACACACCAGTTCCACAGCAGCCCCACCAGTGGGCTGGGGCAGACATCTCATCTGACTGCTGGCCTCACCCACCAAAAGAACTCCACGGGGCAACATAAAGACAGAGCCTGATAGTTCAGGGTTACTGTGATCCCAACAGACAGACAGGGGGGCAGACATGTGGTCTGACAGCAGACCCGCCCCCCCCCCAAAAAAAGCCTCACAGGGAACAATGCAGGGATAGTGCCCAGCAGTTCAGTGCTATGGTAATCAAAACAGTATGGTACTGGCACAGAAACAGACACACAGATCAATGGAACAGAATAGAGAGCCCAGAAATAAACCCATGATTATATGGTCAATTAATATACAACAAAGGAGGCAAGAATATATCATGTGAAAAAGTTTCTTCAACAAATAGTTCTGGGAAAACTGGACACCTACATGCGAAAAAATGAAATCACTTTCTTATACAAAAATAAATTCAAAGTGGTTTAACAACCTAAATGTGAGACCTGAAACCATAAAATTTCTAGAAGAAAATATAGGTAGTAACCTCTTTGACATCAGCCATGGAAACATTTTTCTAGATATGTCTCCTCTGGCAAACTGGCATAGCCACTGGAGAACACAGTATGGAAGTTCCTCAAAAATATAGAATTGTCATATGATCCAGTAATTCCACTATTGAGTATTTACTCAAAGAGTACAAAAACACTAATTTGAAAAGAAAGAATATGCACCCACACATTTATTGCAGTACTATTCATGATAGTCAGGATATGGAAGCAACCCAAGTGTCCATCCATAGACGAATGGAAAAAGAAGTGGAATATATATACAATGGAATATTACCCACCCATAGAAAAAAATATAATATGCTATTTGCAACAATATGGATGGAACTAGAGGGTATAATGCTAAAAGAAATAAATCAGCCAGCAGAAGATAAATACCATATGACTCCACTCATATGTGGAATTTAAAAAGCAACAAAGAAAGAAAGAAAGACAAACAAAGAGAGTCTTAAATATAGAGAACAAACTGTTGCTTGTCAGAGGGGAGACTGATGAAGGAAGGGATGGGTGAAATAGGAGAAGGGGATTAAGAGTACAGTTGTCATGAGGAACAATGAGTAATGTATAAAATTGCTGAATCATACTGTACAACTGAAACTAATATAACTGTATGCTAATTATACTTGAATTAAAAAAAAAAAAGAATGGCAGTAGTACATGAAGGACAGTGGCTGACCAACTATAAAAAGCAGAGGTAAGGATTCAGGCAGCATAACAATCTAGAAATACCTGATAAACAAGCAAATGGCTCTTGTGGAGTAATCAAAATATAGTAAATGATCTTCATGTTATCACAAAGGTATCAACAAATGGTTGTCCTTTTGTTGTTATTATATGTTAAACAAAGTCGTGTGTCTTATAAGATTTCCACAAAATATACTTAAAATCAAAAGGATCTGGCATTTAAGAGAGATGGCAACTGCCATCAGAAAAATCCACTAAGCTGCAATATCCTAGTGAATAACCTGAAGGAGATTTATAAGTTGTTCATATTAATCAATCAATACTCATCAATATCTAGTGAGGAAAAAAAAAAAACAAACTCTTAACCTCATTAAAGGGCAATTGTAGTTTAACAGAAAGAGTCCTAGGTCTATGGACACCCACTTAGGCCTCTTGTCCCTGCCTCTTCTTTTTAGCTGTGTTGCTTTTCAAGAAATTGACCATTCTGTCTTATTTCCTCTGCAAAATAGATATAATAATATCTTCTTCACTAAAAGTTCTACCTTATAGCGTGACTAGCAAACTTAGAGAATTTACAATTCCAAAAGATAGTGCTAGAAGGCAATAAAAATGGCTGCAGGGAAAAATTATGGTAAATTATGAAGCCATAAACAAAAGACAAAGCCAAGAATCACTGGGAGAATTGTCATGACTTCTCAAGTCACTGTCAGCAGAAGAATCTCAAAAATCATACATTTGGATTGAAGGGGCAATTTACTGCTATATTCTTCCTCAGTAGATTTTACCTGCTGTCAGATTCATTCTCCCGAAGCATAAATTTGATCGGATCACTGGAGCTTCCTGGTTTCTATCCTCAGCTCTGCTTTTGCTCCAGACTGTCTTGGTGATCTCATCCAGAGCCATACCCTCATGCCATATCTATCTCTGGCCTTGGCCTCTCTTCTGCATTTAAAACAAAAGAGACTAAGATTGAGCCACCAGAGAAAAGAGAGAAGAATCTGGAAGAATAAGTATGGCAGAATTCAATGGAGGTAAATAAGCTATCATTGCCATTGCAGTATTTTAGGAAACAATGAATTCTACAGGACAGATTTCACAGCATGCTACTCTACATCATGGCTCTTTGTAAACACAGAGAGATGAGAATTTCAATCACTAAGCTAACACTATCTAGGAATATGCCCTTGAGTAAGTCATTCTGTTTGTCTTCATGTTCTCAGCAAATGGAGATAAAAACAATATGTATCTTAAGGTTATGGTGAAAACTAAATAATACATTGAATTGAATGCATTTAGCAAAGGACCTATTAGTTGCCCAACAAAAATAAGCTGTTCTAGCTATGTGCTTACAAGTCTTCAATAAAAATGTGCATGAAAATGAGTAAATAAGTGTTCTTTAATTTTAAAAATATGCAGCTAATGCAACCATTATTGCAAAATCACATGCCTTTACATGTCTTTTGGTATATGCAATGTGTACCTAAGTATGAATGTATTTTGTTTTTTTTGATCATTTGGAATAGTAAAGGGTAGATTTTCAAGTTACTACTGAAAAGCAATATCCTATTACTTTGCATTTCAATAAGCTAATTTGCCAAATATGATTTTAAAAGAGAGCATATATATTCCAGGTAATAAGTCAACATGGGAAAAGAAACATTTGCACTTAAAAATTTTTTCTGCCAGTAAGAGGCCACCCACTGTCCTTGATTGTTTTGGAAGTCCATTAAAATCAGTAAAAGAAACAGATACTAAAAACTTTAAAGTTCTTTTATGTTTACTTTCTTCAAGTTAAAATGCTATCTTTGACATGTAGACTTTAAAGGGTTACATTACTAAGGATTAAACTGATCCATTAAAGGAACAGAATAGCCTTATGTTGATACTTATTTTAAAATTGTGAAATGATGAAAGTAATTTCTGTGGCCCATTTTAAACTATGAATCACAACAGAGTTAATGGAAGTTAATGTAAACAGCAATGAAATAATAAAACTGTAATTTGATAAAGGTATAGCCATCTACATTTTAATAAAAATGTATATAACATATATAACTAAAATGATAGATGTATCATTTTACTCCTAAAGCTTTACTTAAATGATTAGTCTATCTACATTTCCATCTAAAAAAAATTACTTTAAAATACACTTTACTTTGCGCAAAAGAAGTTTTTTTCTACTGATTACTAAAATGAGGTGTCATACTGTTAGCTGAGAGCATTTACAATGAAAAGTTTTCATTGTAACTTGTCACCAATTTGATGCCTTCTAAAATCCCTCAGTATGAGTTTTAACAATCCCTGATTTCTTTTTTGACACCTTTGAACAGAGCAGAGGAGTGGGATTACATAAAGCACCCTTTTGTGTTTCTTCCTTCCTCTTACCTGCATTCCCAATTTATAATTACCGTGAAAACTGATTTCTTGGCTAGGAAAGAACTCCTAAGGATTTCAAAAGAGAACTCCTAAAAAGTTCCCGGTATTCTAAAAGCATATCTGAAATGGAATGAGATGTTATTTAAATTCACTTAGCAAAAATTACCACGGTTGTAACAAGAGCTACAATGAGCCAAATTGCACAAGAACTACAAGTATGTGAAATAAACATTATACACTGGGCTCATAGCTTCATGAATTTAAAATTCTTCAGACTGTCCTCCAATGCATTTGCCTGGCTTTGTGCAGATTTTGTCCACTTGCTCTGACTCCATTTACACTTGACATATGGTCACATCACTCATGACTTTTCCCGTTTAGCTCCATATTTAAAAATCAACTGCAGTGTAATGTAGCCTGGCCATGGACTTTTCTCCAATAAATATGCACAACAGGAGACATTAAAAACCTTTCTTCTCTCAGATGGAAACAAAACGTTTGTGTTTATATTAACACAATTTTAGTTCACTTCGTACCTTCATGCCAATTACAGCTGGTACCGATTATAAAATGGTAAAAGCCATGACTTTCCATATAGTTGTCTCAAAAAAAAATTTTTTTTTAATGTTAGGCAAGTGAAAGAAAACTCTTGACTAATAATTTCTTTTTTTTTTAAGATTTTATTTATTTATTCATGAGAGACACACAGAGAGGCAGAGACAGAGGGAGAAGTGGGCTCCATGCAGGGAGCCTGATGTGAGACTTGATCCCAGGTCTCCAGGATCATGCCCTGGAACCAAAGGCATGTTCTAAACCACTGAGCTACCCAGAGATCCCCATTGACTAATAATTTCAAATGATAATCAGTTCCTCTTTGTTCCCTGACAATTAAAAAATTCCTTTCCCAATGGTTTTCTTCTCTAATAAAATGTCATTTACTTAAAATCTTAGATTTTTATGAATTTGAATCCTAGAAGTATCAATTAGACTACACTCCTTGGTGTTAAATAATATGAGAATTTAAGTGGACATTTTTATTTACCAAAGTATTCTGGCATTTTAGCCTTTTCATAATGCAAGACTAGGTTTCCAAGAAGCATTAGCAAATGAGTAAATAAAGCATTTAAATAACCAAAGTTTTAAAAACAAATAGTTACTATAAATAAAATCTGAAAACTACAAGGGATTTGAATCTATATTTCCAAAGACTGGCAATACATTAAATTATAAAACCCTGATAAAAGAGTTGATGAAAATACGTCATTAAATTTCTCTATTAGAAAACACACATAAGAAGTAATGAAGATGCTGATGGCCATAATTCTGGATTACTATAATGGATAAAAGTTGAACTTAATGAAAAGTTGGCTTTTATTCCTAATAATAGTCTCCTTTTTTCTCCCTTCAAACAGCCAAATTAATTAAAGGATCCATCCCTATAGCTGATACATTAAATTTTTGAAGTGTTTAGAAACAACAAAGTCCCCACGATTTCTCTAACCAATAATAATTTCCTGCCCTGTATTTTTATTCTTAAATATAAATAGCACCGGGCAGCCCTGGTGGCTCAGCGTTTCACGCCGCCTTCAGCCCAGGGCCTGATCCTGGAGATTCGGGATCAAGTCCCACATCAGGCTCGCTGCATAGAGCCTGCTTCTCCCTCTGCCTGTGTCTCTGCCTCTCTCTCTCTCTCTCAGGAATAAATATATATATTTTAATACAGTTATATATATGTGTGTGTATGTGTATATGTGTGTATGTATATATTTATATAGATATGTGTATATGTGTATATATATATATAGCACCAACACGTTCTTAATTCCAGACTGAGAGAAAATTTTGTGGGTTCCCTCTTCCCCTAACTTTTTTAATAAATGCATCCTCTCAAAAGGTGCATCAAATTCTTGTTTCAACTTGGAGTAGTGTTCCTGAGAGTCTGGTGTCTTGGTTTACAGTGTTTTTTAAGATGATTTCAAGTAGCAAACATAGGAACAGCTTTTTTACTTTAGTAATTATGTATTTATTGGAAACATTGATTTTTCTTTTATTAAAGATATGCCAATGTTCCTTTTTAAATTTAGGGGTTTTTTTTCTTCAAACAACATAACAGAAGAGGCACCAAATATTAATAATGGATTACTCAGTTATAGCAAAAATTCTGAAAGTGGTTCAAGACTGAATGGAGTGTGGGAAATCCTAAGGTTGCCTCCTGAAAGACAAAGAATACTTGACAAATTTGTAGGTCCTAGACAAGAAGCCATGTTAACCTTCTCAGGACTGAGAAACTTATAGTATATGTCATGCCAGAACAAATGAAACATTATCCTTTTTATCAACATAGTTTAATTTTAGAAAATTGGTGACCATTTTTCATCAAAACCAGAGCTTCAAAAACTTACTTAGTTCATGGAATAATGTGATTGGAGATATAGTATACAGCATGGTGACTACAGTTAACAATATAACTGTATCACATATTTGAAAGTTGCTACAAGTCTAGATTTTTAAAAGTCATCATAAGAAAAAAAATTGCAACTGTATCGATGAATGTTAACTAAATTTATTGTGGCAATCATTTCACAATATATACATTTATTAAATCATTACACAGTACTATATGAAATTACATTTCAATAAAACTGGGAAAATAGATAAATGGCTAATTTTCTATTATATTTTACAATTAAAAAATAATATTGTAATATATGAATACCCACTGAATCCACCACTTAGATGGGTGAATTTTATAGTATGTGAATTACATCTCAATAAAGCTGTTAAAAATTATGTTAACTTGAACCAAAGCATAACACAATTCCAACTGCTAACACATCAGGTATAAACATTTATAGCATGCTGCACAAGTGAAAAGCACAAATTCTAGAGCCAATCTTCCTGGATTTAAATTGTGGTTCCACTGCTTCTTGGTTACATGATTCTATAAAGTTATTTAACCTCTCTGGGCCTTGGTTTTTTCTATTCTAAAATAGGAATATAGGACCTTCTTCACAGAGTACCATGAGGATTAAAATAGTTAATTTGTCTAAAGTGTTTAATTGAGTACTGATCACATATGAAACATTAGTGCTAGTCCTTATTAGCAGCAAAACTGCCTGGAGAAAAGCACATCTAGTGATGTGCTCTAGGGTGGATGTGGAGAGGGAGTTATACTATTTCTAACCCACTACAGAACAACCTGCTTTATGAAAGACATGGAATTTCAAGAGCTTCTTGAAAAACATTTGTTGCAGATGAAATGGAATCAATATGGAATTGAAAAATGGCAATTGTGGGAAAACCTTAGCAACTAGAATGCAGCTGAACAGAACAGAAGACAGTGACCAAATTTTGCCTAAGAAGAGAAGAACTGACATGCTACTGGAAAGGCAACAAAATAGCTAAAGAGAACTATTAAAAATTCTAAATCACAGTATAAGAAGATTAGGTACTACCCTCCTCGGATTCTGATGATGAATTAGATGGCTACGGCCTCACAAATCACCAAATAAGCCACAACAAATTTCCTCATGCTCCTATATAAGAATGAGTTGGGATATTTAATTATTGTCAGATATGTACTTAAAAACTACAATATTATTTTATTATCTACTTCTGCAGGCCAAAATCTGTGGACACAGACTTTGAGATAAAGATTAATCAGAGAGTGCTCTTGAGAGTAAAGGAAGCAGGATTAGGTAGAGAGAAAAACTGGGCTGTAATATAATTACAACAGAGGACTCAACCAATCCTACAGGAACTCTTTATCCTAAACTGAGGCAAGGACTGCTTTTTGTAATTCCTGAATGGACCTATCATTTTATGTGAGGTGCAAGTATAATGAGGAGTATAGCCTCAAATGAGGCAGCTCCTATCAGATGAAGGTAATTGACAGAGAGGGCCTGGGAGCCATCATAGCCAGTACTCCTTGCAGTTGGGAATAAGTGCCCTACTGTGGGAGGGTATCTGTGCAGTGCAACTGAGCACTCACCACATCCATGAGTCCTAGGTTGTAGTCCCTAGAACAGTAGCAGCACAAAGGCCTGGAAACTTGTTAAAAATGCAAATTCTGAGGTCCCATGCCAGAGCTACTGAACAGGAAATTCTGGAAGTGGGCTTAGCAGTGTGTGTTTCAAGAAGCCCTCGGGGTAATCCTGACACATGCTAAGTTTGAGAACCACTGCCATATATACTACGTAAAATATGAAATGCACACAAAATTATTTCACTGCAGCAACAGGTGTCATACAACCTGTGCTTTGTAAATGCATATCATGGACTGATATTCAGTACTCCTGGAAAACAAAAAAATTAATCACTTGGAGCACTTTGGGTCAGTTACAGGCTGTTGGTTACAGACTTGAAGGTAATTACTAAGCTATAGGAATATTTGATATGGCATTTTACATGTGACACAGATCAATGAAAAACAATAGTTATAACATAATAAACAATAGCTTTAAAACAATAAAGCTATACTCATTGCAAAAAAAAAAGGAGGGGGCTATAAACATAAAAGAACACGCTAAGCACAAAAAAAAAATATATGAACTGAGTAAAGCAAAATGCTAAGAGGTGGATAATTCTAGACAAATCCAACTTGGTTGGCATTTGACTCTCTCCTTAAGTTTCAAAGATCCTCAGGTGAAAATAACAAGATGAGTTCAGAAAGGAGGGAGGGAATGACTTCCAGGCAATTTACCTTTCCTGAAGAAGGGGTCTTTGTAACCAAAAGGGATATACAGAGTTGGAAAAAGTCCAAGAAACCTTCAAGTCTTCATTAACTCTATGTGACAGAGAGTTGGAAGACAAATGCCAAATAGTGACAGGACAAGGTGGTGAAAATATTCTTCTTCACAGATATCATCACTCCAAGTATTCAACAACATAGGAACCATGGTGTAATCTGCAACTCATTAGAGCATTCCAGGAAACCTGAGAAAATGATAAATGAAGCATCGGATGCCTCACACAAATAGTTTCAAATTTTCATGGTGTTTTATTTAAGCCTGGAACTAGCAGCCTTAGCAATTGGTGTAAAAGCTCTATCTTACATTACTGCATAGTTCTCTATTTTCAAAGGCCTTTCACGGACATCTATAATTTGATTCCCAGAAATATTCACTGAGGTGGACAGTGTGGTATCCATATTCTGTATGTAAAGAAATGGGCCTGAAAAGGTTAAGTGACTTGCTCAAGGTCCCATAGCAAACTAATTGAAGAGTGCTATTATTATTATCTCTTATTTTTATTAAATGTTTCCTAGGTACCACAAATGAGGCTAGAAGTTAATACCAATATTTTATAAAATCCTCACAAACTCCTTCAAATTAAGTATTAGTTTTCTCTCTTAGAGATAAAGAAACAGACAACAATAGATTAGGTAGTTTGGCCAACAATGCACAGCTACTACATGGCAGAGTCAGAGCACAGGGAAGTTTGGGTCCGAAGCATACATTCCTTCCACTATACTATCTCAACTGGTCTTGGGTGGGCCAGGGCAGAGTGCTTAGGCGATTTTAATGTGTACCTAGGATGGATAAACTCTGCTACAGTGGCAAAACACGTATAATTCTGACCAGGACACAAGCTAGACTGTAATGGGTAAACTGACAAAATTAAATTAAATAAAAAGGCCTAGTAAATAAACAAGAAATGAGTTATTTTAAGAAAGAAGAGTAAATAAAATGTAATACCCCAAATTCTACATTTTTGATAAACAAAGATTCAGAAATCAAGTATTGGTAGATTTACCCATGTTAATAATGTGAGTATCAGAGCAAGAAATCTAAAAGCAAGGCACACATCGTTTTAATAAATAGAATGGTACTTCAGATTCTGAAGGCCAGAACTCAACCTGATATTTTATTTGACTTATAATTTTTCTACATTTAGAATAATATTTTTTTGCATTTCAGGATATTTCCCATGTGTGTAAATGAACAGTTTTAAACAAAACCAATATTTTAATGGTATGGCTTCTTCAAAAGATAGTTAAATATTGATTTGCCATTCTCTTGGCATAATAACCAAACAGAATACTCCATCAGTTTGTTGAACCAATGTCCCTAAGTGCTGCCAAACAGGTCAGCAATTAATGTCTTTGCTGAGTAGTTGGTTTCCATGATATCTACAAGAAAATGATTTTCTTTGAATTGAAAGCAAAACAGGAGACAATCCATTCATTCACATGAAAGCTAGCTTGTCATCTGAAACTCAAAGCAACTGCTCTAGCAGCTTTTCTCAGACACCAAGACTTATTTCCTCCTCCCAGTTGCCAAACTCCATTTCACCTAGAAAAGCCCCAACCCCTCTTTTTTTGCTATTAAATTCCATATTAACACCTCCAGCTGCCAAACCTCCTAGTCTTCTCCTTTGTCTACCTCTATAGTATGAGATCAAGAGCAAATGCTCCAGCAAGCTTAAAATCTTACAGCTGCACAAAATACACATGGGAAACAAAACCTTCCAGAACAGGGCATCTTTTAATGTTTAATTTAACCTAAGCATGTTGCTTAAACATATTTCTGTCTACTGGTTACAAAATTCCATACTTAGAGATTTTTAAAAGTATTCTACAGTATACTTCACATTTTTAAGTCATAATTTGGTGATTTTTAAAATTCACTTAAATATATATATATTTTTTTGATTTTCTAAAAATATATTTTAATATAGTAATTTTAATTTCATCTTGCTTAATATTTCCCTTCATGTTTCTGTGATTTTTTTTCAAAACTGTTATTTACAAAGTATTTCTTATTTATTAAAAAAAATAGCATTTGGATTTTTTTTTTATTTTTTATTTTTTTACAAGTTTTGGGTTGTTTTGTTTCTCTTCCATTCTGATTTAAAAAGGAGGGAACAGTTTCTTTTTGGAGCAACAACAACAACAAAATCGCATATACGATCCCAAGATCTGTAAAGGGAGACTCTGGGGCCATATAAAAAAGTATTTGGATATAAAACATAGATGGAGAATTTACCTGATCTCTAATGTGAGAGCTTCTGAAACATACTTTCCTAAACAAATATGACTATTTTAAATCCATACTTCCCAAATCGGGAGAAAAAAAATACCATAAGTCATTCACAAAAAAAGTATATACTCCTATTCAGAAAATCTGTGTTTTCTATCCATTTTCGTAGTTAACCACAAATGAATAGGGAATTGAGGATGCCTGTTTTTATAAACTGATGAATAAATTGATGACAGATAGGTATATAGACAGATAAAATAGAAAATGTGCAAAAAATGTAATTTCAATTTTTTACATTTTATTTTTCAATCTCCATCTGATGATAATCTAATTGCCAACTATCACTGCCTACTCTACAGCCCTATATCATAAGTTCTTATAGAACATGCCTTTCTATAAGATGTCTCTGAAGATCTTATTAGCAAGACTGAAGAATGTCTTTGTCATATCAAATATGCTCAGCTGTTTACCGCATGGTGAAGTAGTGTTAGAACCATTTAAAGATGTGTCTGACATCATTAATCTATTTGACCTCTGACCCACAGATCTAAACTGTAACTATGGTGACCAAAGCTTGACCTTACAATGCTGAGAAACTTTAAAGCTCTGCAGTATTTTGGGTCACATTGTTAAGTTAGACAAAGGGGTAAAGAAGTAATGTGACAGTTTCCTGGGAATTAAGGTCAGCAGGTCAATTGTGCTGAAGCTTTTTGTGATAAGGAAACTAGTTAAATTTTTTTGATCTGTTAAAGTTTTCAGAATAGTACTTTGTTAGAGGTTGTGAAACATGCAAAGAAATCAATTCATTACACTCTAAGGAAGTTAGAAGTAAAAGTACAATTCATGTTCAACATTCAATAATATATTCCCTACAACTTGTACATGTAATATAATATACCCCCATTATCAAGGTCTACACAATCACAAGTAAATCATTTTATCTGCAAATTCCTACTCTAAAGTATTCAAAATGATAAAATGATTATTTTTTTAAACACAGGGACATTCTTATTAATGAATTCTCATTTACTTTAATAAATATTAAATCAAAACTGCCTACATACATACACAGTATTATTCTCTAAGGAAAATCTATAATAAAAACAATGAGCATCTATGTGAATATAGAAATAGTGTTAACACCACATAGTGGTGACTACTACTCCTAAATATGAGCACCTCCTATATTTAGGTGTGCTCTTACTGCATAATTAGAGCAGAACTTCACATAGAAACTGTGAACCTCTGTTCTCAAGATTTTCTAATTACATCAATAAGCTAGATTAACCTTTTCCACAAAGGCATGTTCTAAAGCATTACTTTATGGATATGTATCCTGAAGCTATGATTATTTCTATTCTCATCATTGGAAACAAATTATTTAGTGTATTTACTTGTTAATACTATATTTATAATAATATGTATATATGAGTGGGTGTGGAGCTCTGGAGAATAATAGGAAGCAAGGGTATTTTCTACATAAGCAAACATTTAAATGGTCCCTCAACCAATTCAACTTTTAAAAAAACACACACTCTACACAAATTCTACATACAATTCATATTTGCCATTATTTTGTAACTAATAAAATCTATTTTTATCTAAAGAATCTGGAAGAAGGTCACACACAAATTTTACAGATATATAATCACCTGGAAAAGAGAGGATACTACATATTTCTTTTGTTTTTCATTTGGGAGTTTGGAGAGTCTCAGAAAGCAGAACTGCTGAAAGACTAGATCCCATTGGCTTCTTTTTTTTCCTCATCTGTCACCTACATACATGTTCAAAAGAATATACCGGTAATTTTTCTACCATGTGTGCCTGGAGACTTCAGTTGTCCTTACAAGGTTTGAAGGAGCCTTTGGAATGGCAAAAGATTTGAACACTTAAAGAAAATTCAAGTGAGGGTCACATCACTGAATTTTGACAGTAGGTCTCGGGGAAGAGAATGCTTCTAAACAAACCACACTAGGACACATAGTTATAAAGACATGATAGAATCAAGTGTGGCCAGTAAAGAATATACAACAAAAAGATCCAATGAAATCTTTTGATCACATATTTTTCTGCCTGGCTATAGACTAGATGAAAATAAATCCCAGGTTGAAAACTTTTTTTGTTTTTAAAGCATCGGTAGTTAGTAATATGAAGAAATATGTCATGGAAATTTTTTCCTTCCAAAAATATTTTCCTTCCAAAAATAGGAAAATATTATCAGCACACTGGAAGTCTAATGTAAATAAGAAATAAAGGTGCAGGGGAGATAGCGAAGGCTGGGAGTTAGGAGTAATGTTGGGAGACACTGAACCAGAAAAACAAACAATTATATTTTAAAAATTGATCAGTTTTAACAAGAATGGCTAAGTACCACTAAAAAAGACACAAGGCCCAAGGGCTTTTATATAGACGTTTATACAGACACCAAATCTCCAAAGTACATTTCATTTTCATGTTATAGTCACTGTGTCTGTTATTTGCCTCAAAACATACTTAGTCATAATGTATTATTTCTTTTAATACACTCACTGCTGGATATAATTTGCTGATATTTTATTTAGAATATCTGTATTAATGTTCTTAATTAAGACTGGCCAATATTTTTCATTTATATGTGTGCTAACTTTGGTTTCATTTCAGTTTTTGCTAACTCTAAAAGGCTGGCATATTTGAATTTAGTGATTGTTAGTAGAAATACAATGTATCAAACCAGTGAGTTAAGAAGAAACATTGGGGAAACAGAAAAACGCTAAAGAAAATGTGGAGTGTTTGTTTACAGTACTAAAATCCAAAATGTTTGAAGTGAGCCAAGAATCTGATTGGGATCCTACTCCTGGAATAGAGGATCTCCCCCTTAGACTCAACTCTGCAGTGCATTTCAAATGACTTCTGGTTGTTCCTGTTTCCATACATCAGCTATGATGCAGAAAGACTCATGCAAATGCACTACATAGTTATCAGAATTTAGAATCTGCTTATGGAAGTTGAGTGGAAGAAATTGGGACATAGGATGGGGCCATGAGGAGGATAGCCTTGACTTGGAAATAAAGAGGATTTATTGAGCTTTCAAATTCTAGAATGAGTACTGCACGCTTGTTTTCTCTTCCACAGTCCTGAATAATCAGTATAAATCCACCCAAGGGGATTAAGGTAGATAAAAAATGTGAAGGACCGCATCTTTAATTTCTTCTATGGTTATTGATCTACTTAGGTTTTTAAATCTCTTGAATCAAATTTTGTAATTATCTGTTCTTAGAAAATAATGTATTTCATCCAGATTCTTAAACACATGAGTATAACATTCTCTTACCATTTTCTCAATCTTTGAAACTGTTTTCATGTTCTCTTTCTCACTCTTAATTTGTGTTGCTTTTATTTTTGTTTGGAAATCAGATTTGCTAATGTTTAAGTTGTCTCAGCCTTTTTGATCAACTACTTGTTTTAATTATTAACTAACACTTATCTAATTCTTCGTCTTACATTTTTTATGCTTATATTGTTCTATTTCTGGTTTATTTTTTCTACTCTTGCTTGGCAATAAATATATTTGAGATTGTATGTTTTCCTCTGCTTACTGCTTTGGCTATGTAACATAGGTTTTGACATGTAATAATCCATATTTTGCTTATTCTATATAGTTTATGATACTCTAAGCTAAAATCTAAAGAATGAGAAGAATTTAACTAGATGAAGAAAGAAAAGAAGACTAATGTTGGAAGAGGAAACCTATGTGCAAAAGCCTTATACTGGAAGAAAGTCTGGCAAAGGCCTCTTAAAAATATATAATAACCACAGATATACCATATAGAATCTAAAAGCCTCTTTACTTGGTTATTTTATGACTTGATTTCTGAGAATCTCAATATAGCAACTGTTCAGTAATCAAATACATAAAGTCAATAATTAGAAAACAACCAGTATTTTTTTCTTATCCTATTAACTAAGAAAAAAAAAAAAAAAACATGTTTAGATAAAAGTAGATGAAATATGGTCAGTTATTATTTTTGAAGCTTATAAAAATATGGATTACCCTAAAAATATTCTATTTTCAATAGAAAGAAGTTTATTACAAATTTCTCAGTCATAAAATATGAGAGAAGCTGTAATTAATCTAAGGCATGACAGAGAAATATTTCTTTTAAGAAATAACTCATTCTATTTTTACATTTAAATTTTAGTATCCTAAACAAATCTCTCTTATAATTAGCAATTCTCTCACTGCATTCAATATTTATATAAATGAATTCAGCACTATTAATAATCTAATACTTGTTTAATTTTTAGGACCTTCATCTCTACATTTATGCTTTAATGCTTTAACATGCTACCATATACACTGCATTCCTCTACTGAAAATGCAATTGTTTACCCACTAAGACCCAAGGAGATTGGTTGGCAGTTTCTTGGAAAAAGAAAACTGTTTTTTATGTCTCCCTTGAAAGGAAATTAAATTGAAAACCCTGCATTTAAATAACACTGAGGTAGTGACACCAATGGATTGGGGCCAGGAGATTCAAAGTTAAAATTAAAGCTGGTACTCTGTCTCTAAAACAGGCTATTGTCCTGCCCCCACCTCAGCCTTGTAAATTTAATTAAATCTAAGTTCTGAGTAGTTGATATAAGTGGCTCAGAAGACTCTTTATAGGAATTTCATTCTTTATGTGGCCTTTTGTACTCTACTTCCTCTCACTGGGACACAGTCTATGTACATTTTCTCTTCTCTCAAAAAAAAAAAAAAAAAAAATCAAGTTAAAAAAACAAGCCCCACCACCACTTTATCTCAAGTATTCACTGTCTTCCCAAACACAATGAAATAAAACTTTACCTTTAAAGTCCTTCCAATCTCACTACTTCTACAATCAAGTCTAAATTTTCATCAAAGGGTATCCTTTTGATTATTTATTTTAGTGTTTTTTATATTTCTCAACATAGATTTTTTTTTTCAGGTAACTCTGCTTTCTAATAATTATGTTAGACTATATAACATGAGAAATCAATTACAACTCATAGATTAATACTTTCCCCCAAATCATCCTTAACCATATCAATTTGTAAAGTATTGAATAGCATTCTAATATTAAAGTTTAAAATGATATTTTCAAAATGGCTGAGGAAAGTTAATTTCTCTTTATCTCTAATTATAGTCTTGAAAATTTTATAGCAATTATTTCTCTTTGAAAAAACTCAACAACAAAACAATTGGTTTAACTTCACAAGAGTTCATATTTCACTCTGTTCAAAAATCCTTTGATTTTGTCAACAATTCAAATTGATTTCAAGTAGCCAATTTTTTTTAAGTTGTACAATAATTACTTCTGAAATGATCTTTCACTTTATTTAATTTGAAAGTATGTGGGGGAAAAAGTGGAGATTATTTCTGTAATAAGTATTTTCAACTATATTATAGATACTTTTTTATGAGGGTGTAGATTTGATAAAGTACAAAGGAGACCTGAAATGACTATATTATAAAACAAATACATCTAGATAATTAAAATGGGGGGGGTAAGGTAAGTGGGAAATAAGATCTTATATGTATAGATCATCATTGTATTCAAGGAACAGCATATCATGTCATGCAATAACTAAGGCCCAAAAGGTAACTGTGGGTATTATCAGTTAAGATGGCAGAGTAGGCAGTCCATGCCCCAACAGAAACATCAAGAAATCAAGCAAATGTCAGAATCAACTTTGTCAGAATTCTCAGACTGAGAATTCTGAGGCTTACACCAACCAAGTCAGCACTGAATTAAAACAAAGGAAACTTAAAAATGTCAGAAAAGATTTGTGATATTTTTTATTTGCCCTTGCCCCAACTCCCTCTTTGTTCAAAGTGGTCTTAAAGATGGCTGCTAGATTCCCTCATATGCAACCCTGGTCCTTGGTTCCAGAAGAAACACAGAAGGCCTTACTTACAAAGAATTATATTTACCTATTCTAATCTTCCAGGGCATACCTGGGTGAGCAACTGATAGCATCTGACTTTGTTTTGCCAATGAGGAACTCACTTAGGGTAGAAAGTGGCAAGAATTCGTTAAACATATTGTAAGGTAAACAATCCACAACGACCTGGAACAAAAGTTTATGATTGAGACATACAATATAGCAACCAAAGATAGGGAAAAAAGGCTGGGAAGAGAGTTTTTTTGGAAAATAGGGCATATAGGGTAGTCATGTATACTGGAGAATTTAAAAAGCCATGCACATGTCCAGGAAAGACCTAATAAGAAACCAGTGCTTTGGGGTGCCAAGTGGCTCAATTGGTTGAGTGTATGCCTTCAGCTCAGGTCATGATCCCAGGGTCCTGGGATTGAGCCCCAAGTCAGGCTCTCTACTTGGTAGGGAGTCTCCTTTCTCTCTCTCCCCCTGCCCTACCCCCTTGCTCATTCTCTCACTTGCTCGCTCTCTCTCAAATAAATAAAATCTTTACAAAATTAAAATTAAAAAATAAAAAGACAAATACATAAAATAATAATTATGATCTATGATAATATTAATGAGCACACAATGTACAAAGATGTAGTTTATGATGACAATATAAGGGGGATATCTATACAGGTGTAGTTTTTGTATGTTACTAATCCTAAAGTGATATCATTTCAAACTAGGTACTTAGAAGTTTAGGATTTTAATTGTAATCCCATGGTAACCAGGAAAAAAGTCTTAAAACATATATACAAAAAAACTAGAAGAGAATCAAAACAGTACACTACAAAAATGAATTAAGTAGTAAAGAAGGCATAATAGAGTACATGAAGAACAAAAGAGCTATTACACATACAGAAAACAAAGAGCAAAAATGGCAAAAGATAGGTCTTCCCTATCAGTAGTTCCCATAAATACAAATAATTAACTCTTCAATCAAAGGTCAGAGTTTGGTAGGATAGATTAAAAGAAAAAAACCCTGGGCAGCCCGGGTGGCTCAGCTGTTTAGCGCCGCCTTTGGCCCAGGGCCTGATCCTGGGTACCCGGGATCGAGTCCTACATCGGGCTCCCTGCAAGGAGCCTGCTTCTCCCTCTGCCTATGCCTCTCTGCTCTCTCTCTCTCTCTCTCTCTCTTTCATGATTAGATAAATAAAATTTAAAAAAAAAAGAGCTAAATCTATAAAACTCTTAGAAGAAACTCTGGGAGTATATCTTTAGGACTGTGGATTTGGCAAAAGATTGTTAGCTATGACACAAACACCACAAGCAAAGAAAGAAAAAATTAAATATAATTGGATTCCTTCAAAATTAAAAACTTTTATGCATCAAAAGAGTATCAAGAGAGTGAAAAGACAATCCACAAAACGGGACAAAATATTTGCAAGTCAAAAAACAAACAAACAAAAAGGCAAATAATCCAATCAAAATGGGCAGTAGTCTTGAGTAGACATTTCTACAGAGATATAAAATGGCAAACAAGCATAAGAAGAGATGCTCAACATCACGAGTCATTAGGGAAATGGAATTCAAAACCACAGTAAGATACCATTTCACATCCACTAGGATGGGTATAACCAAAAATGTAAATAATAACTCTAGACAAAGGTGTAGAGAAATTGGAACCATCATACAATGCTGTGGGAATGTAAAACAGTGCAACCACTGTGGCTCCTGAAGAAAGGTAAATACAAAAAAAAAAAAGAAAGGTAAATACAGAATTATGACAACATGGCAATTCCACTGCTAGGTATATATCCAAAAGAAATGAAAACTATGTCCACACAGAAATTTATATACTAATGTTTATAAAAGCATTATTCATAATAGCAAAAAAAAAGAAGAAACTACCCAAATGTTCACCAACACAAGAGTGAATAAACAAAGTTTGGTATATATATATATATATATATATATATATATATATATATATATGAATATATGAATAATATTCACACAAAAGAATATTATTCAGCCACAAAACAAAGAGTGATGTACTGATACATGTTAGTATATGAATCTCAAAAACATTATGATAACCAAAAGGAGTCAGACACAGAACATATGATCCCATTTATTTAAAATATCCAGATTGGCAAATCTATAGAAACAGATTGGAGACTGATGGTTGCCAGGAGCCGGGGAAGGTGGGAAAAATGTGGAATAACTATTTAATGGGTATGGGTTTCCTTCCGAAGTGATGAAATGTTCTGCAACTGGATGGAGGTGGTGATTGCACAACATTGTGAATGTACTACATGCCATTAAATTGTTCATTTTAAAAAGATCAATTTTATGACAGTGGCCAGTATGTAGTAAGTTTATATTTCTGTAGACCAAGAGTCATTATTTGGAGCTATGAAAGCTCAGATACTACAGAATGGAATCTTAGGATTTTGTCTTGTGGAAAGGAATTCTATTGGACATTACAGAAGCTGACACCTCAGCCTACTGGGTACATCAATACTGAAGTTATAAACATGACCTTTATTAAGCAGCTAGAAAAGGAAGTGAAATGTGCAGATAAATCAGCAGTGCCAATAAAGGGGCTCTAGAAAATAAACTTGTGCTGGACATGCACAAAGAAAACAAAAGGTTAAGGTGAGCTGTGAACAAAACATAAGAAGGCTAAATGTCAGAAAGATGCAGTGGGAAAAAGCATGCATTCCTATCTACTGAGCCTTTTTCTCCCTTAGTCACCGTGGTCACTAGATTAGCTATTGGCTCCTTTTTTTGGCATCCTGCTCATAAGTCTTCATAGTATCTAAACAGCTGTCTAGTCCTCAGACCAATCTGACAAAAATAGTCTGAGAACAGTATCAGGCAGTTAAATTACTCTGTGCATCTTTTTCACCTACAGAAACCGAAATATCTGGTCTTTAGGAAGAACAGGAGAAGTGCTAACAATTCCAGTTTTAAGTATTGAGGGTTTTATCCTTAAGCATCAATCAGTTAGGAGTGAATTTTTAATTCACTAAAGTTTAATTCCATAAAAAAAATATATGAACCATCTATTATGTGTCCAGATCCATGCAAGATTTCAAGACAAGAGCTAAGACCTGAGGAGGGATATACAAAGCCATGACAGTATGTTCTGGTGAGAAAAATAGAGAGATGGTAGAAAAGGAATCACAGTTTCCACATCCTTGTGTCATCAGGGAACACTGTACACCCTGACAAATGTGGAGGGCTATAGTTGAGGGTATGATTAAGAAGTAGAATCAAAAGCATCTGAAAAATTTTAGAGGATAGTCTATGGATGGCAAATACTCCATCCCTCCGGGATCATAACATCCCATCTCATCAAACTGGACGTGACCTTGGAATACTTAACTGTCCTCAGAGAGCCACCATGAATAAATCAGTTTTGGCACAAATGTACAAATAGTATAAATTAGAGAGATTATTATTATTGAAAACTGAAAATGTGAATTAAATTTCCCAAATGTCCTCAGTACACTACAGCCCCTGCCAACCAAGGAAGGCCAAAAAGACACGTTTCAGATCTTAGTTCAGTAGCATCTGTCCTGTCCAGGAGATACTTTCCTTTTATTGCTCCCTCAAATCAAAGACTGGAATTAAGTAATAATTGCTAGCCTCTATGGAGTGTGACTATAAACAAAGCACAAAGCTAAACATTTGTATCAAATGTAGGCAAAACTACCAAATGTGATTTCCTAAAAGTAGGTACTTCTAAATGCTTTCCTAAAGAAATGATGCCTGATCACAGTAGTAACTAACAAAAAATGAGGACTTTATAGCTTGCAACTGGATTTGATAACCACAGTAATTCATTTGCTCTTTCCAACAACCCCTTTAGAGTGGTAGGGCAGCCATTAGTAACCCTGGGAGAGATGAAGTGACTCACCCGAATTCTTATTTCAAAGAGTGCAAGGTATCAAGCCCTTGCCCAGATTCTGAACATATTAGACTTGACTTCCAGATGTAAAGAAAGTTGAGCAATTTAATAATTTACTGCCTAACCTCCCTTGTAGACATCTGCCTTGCCCCCTTGGTTTTGGCATGTGAACTCTGAAAGAATCTCCTGCAGATACTTACTTATATTCTCTTGAGCTAAAACAAAAATTTCCAAGCAATACTGCACAATTAAAATCACCCAATGCAAAATTTCGAAGCAATGGGACTTTTAAAAAACTCATTTGCAAGGCAATCAGGAGCACAGTGGGTAAGATCTTGGGTTCTGGCTCAAGCCAGTCAGTCTGGATATGAAACCTGATTGCTGGCAGTACGGTGTCACTGTGGACACGTTTTTAACCACTTTGTTCTAGACTACAAAAGGTGACGATAATTGTATTAACTATCCCATAAAATGGTTGAGTAAATCAAATGAATTAATGTAAGTAAAGTGCTTAGGAAATGACCTGGAATATAATACACGCTCAGTAAATGAAAGTCATTTTGAGCCAAAAATCTGCTATCTTGTAATTTAGCTGCTAGGACTAAATAAACATTCTTGAGAAGTTGCATTAATGCTTTCTAAGTCCCAGTATGACATTCAGTCTACTGTTTACTCCTCAGTACTTTACTATGTCCTCTATGTATTTAACAATACCTACCACTTGTACATAAACTAAATTGTTGTATTTTTCCTCCCTGACACTGATCCATTGCTTCCATATTTCACTTTTTTTTTTTTTTTGTCTCAAACCTGAAATGGTCTTCATTTTCTTCTGAACTTCTGAAATTTTTCTAAAAAAAAAATTTTAAATGAATTTTTTTTCCATTTTACAGGAAGAAATATATTACAGCTGCAAAGATAACTTGACTATTTCAAAGAACTATGCCTGGCATCTTTGGGAATAAGATACATTTAAGTCAGGAGATATGGCTTTGTGTAAGATCAGGGCAAATCCAAAGTTTTTTGGACAAAACAACCTCTAGCTATTTTCCAAAATCTCAAGAGCGCTACCTTATTTGCAAGTTTATTTGCATGCATCTTATCAATATCAAATGTACTCACATAATTACTGTGTGCATTTCTTGACAGATAAAGAAATTGCTTTCTGTCCAAGTCCATCAGCAGTAAAAGCCAGCAGCAGTTCATCAGTCATTTGCAACCCACAGTTCTAAGGATAACACAGCAAGGACCCCATTTATGGTTTTATGAGCTATATTTAGCAACTGAAGTTTGTACTGATTAAGTCTACATTTAACCTAGAAATATTTGTGAATAGAAACACTTTTTTTTTTCTTTTTCTTCCAATCTAGAGGTCACTGCTCCTAGAAATATGACCAAATTGAGAAAGAAGCAGTTTAACAAATTTTCATCTTTGACTTCATAAATTTTATACAGAAATTCTATATTAATAGAATACACAATATCTTTATACACTGTAAAAACTGGTAATACTTTCATTTAAAAATTTTTATTATAGTAATAAGTGTTCAACACTGGAAAAAGGCAGAAAATACAGAAAAGGATTAAAAAGAAATTAAGTCACCCACAATCTGCATTTTATAAAAAGTACTAAGATTGTTTTGATAACACAGACTTTGATGGGCCAGACTGCTGCTGATGGTGGTTGAGAATGCCAAGAACTTATGTTATCTAACAGGTCGGTAGACTGTTATTGTGGAAACTGTATTTTTCAATGATGGCTGCAATAGTATGTCTCAGTTCTCATATTCTTCTTACAATGTGACTTTGATACTCCCCCCATGGAGAGGTGGGTATCTATGTTCCCACCTCTTAAATATGGATGGATTTCTAATTAAAATAATATGAGGTGACTACTAAGGACAAGTTTTTAAAATGTGATGCACTTCCATCTATGTCTCTTGAGATGCTTACTCTTAGGACCCTACTATCATGCCATGAAGCCTGTGCAGTCCAAGAAGAAGCCGACTTGGGGAAGAAGAGAGGCCTGGGGCACACAGCCCTGGCTGAGCTTTTAGGGGAAGTCAGGAGCAATTTTGTAAGTGAACTATCTTGAAAGTAGATTCCCATACCCTTCAAGTGACCCACCCCACCTGATGCCACATGGACAGAGATGAACTCTTAATTATTGAGATTCATGAACAAAATACACTATTGTTTTTATTTTAGGGCACTAAGTTTTGGGGGTGATTTGTTATGAGGCAATAATTAACTACTTAAACTAATAGTAAGAGCTATAATAATTGAAATAATAAGCTTTATTATGGGGTAACACTGTTAATAAGGGTTTTAAATGTAATATTGCAGTTAATTCTCACAATAGCCCCATGGCATAGAGAATACTATTACTACCAGTTTACATGTGGTGATATTCATGCATGCACACATACATTAAATAATGCATCCACAAATTAACTCAGCTAGGACAAGTCACAGAAATGGGCTACGAACTAGAGGACAGGCTACAAAGTCAATGCCCTCAACCACAACACTGAGCAATCCAAAATATATTTCACTTAATTGAGATCCAATAGTTTTTTTTTTTTTTATTGTTGTTGTTTTTTGTATTTTTCTTGGGGGGGGGAGTTCAATCTGCCAACATAGAGTATAACACCCAGGACTCATCCTGTCAATTGCCTCCCTCCAATAGTTGTTTTTGAGATGCAGCTGAGTCCGTATCCTCTGCCTCAGGCCCTCCTTAGCCACATTCCTTTCTTCCTTTTTTTTTTTTTTTTTTTTTTTTTACATTCCTTTCTTCCTAATGAAAAAGACACACAACTAGATGGACTACTCCCTCCTCAACACTGATCAGAGATTTTATTGTCATAGAAAAATTCTCTCCAACCCCAGTCATTCTAAGGCTAGCATGGAAAATAGCTAATCTTTACCAAAGTTTTTTTTTTTTAATAAAACTTTGATATTGAAAAAAATACATATTTACTGTAAAAAAAAAAAACCTGTAAAGCTCAGATACATATAATAAAAAGGCCTCATAAAGGTACTCAGAGATAACCATTTTAGCATTTTGATATATTTCCTTCCTTTCTTTTCTTTTCCTATTTCTATTTTGTTTTTAATATCACTGAAATATATAGACATTTTTATATCCAGGTTTTCTCACAATCATATTATCAGCTTATTCCTGTGAAACCTCTGAAAAGATTTTTAAATGGTTGCAAAAGGATCATCTCCATAGGTATAGCATGATTCACATTTTATTGATGATCAACTGGTTGATTCTGTTTTGTTTCCTCTTATAAGTAATTCTGCAATAAATATCTTTCTTACAATTTCCTTAAGACAACTTCCTAGAGGGACGCATGGGTGGCTCAGTCCGTTAAGGGAACTCTTGATTTCGGCTCAGGTCATAATATCTCAGGGTCCTGGAATCAAATCCTGTGTCTGGTTCTGTGCTCAGAAAGGAATCTGTTTCTCCCGCTACCACTCCCCCAAATCATATTCTTACTCTCTCTCTTTCTCTCTCTCTTTCAAATAAATAAACAAAATCTTAAAAAATAACTTCCTAGTGCAGAAATCACTGAGTTAAAAATATATGGATCATTAAGGTCCTTGAAACATGTTTCTGGAAAGTTACCATGTTACACTCCCAGTCACAGAATTATACCTCACTGTCCCACACTACTTAACATTTAAAACATTATTCTGTAATGTGATAGGTAATGAATAATATCTTTTACTTTAACTTTCATTTCATTGATTACATGCATAGAATATTCAAAATGATCTTAAGTAAGAGAACACAGTAATTGATATTACATATTCTAAGACAAAATACTAACATAATAGCAGCTACTTTTTATTTAGCACCATCTTAATTCTTGGCATTTATTAGGTCCTATATAAACATTTAATCTGCATGGCAACACTAAAAATTGTTTGGTTTTTTTTTTCTTCTAAACCACGGTTCAAGAAGCTGAGATTTAGATTAACTTACTAGGTTAAAGTTACAGAGTGTCCATGCTGGGAATCCAAATCCAGATCTGCCTGACACCAAAACTCATGCTCTTTCTACAATTTTACAGTACCCATTGGGCTAATGGATGATTGCAGTAGATGGGTAATAAAAATTATAGATAATTCTAATTATTTTTACTTTAAATAAGCATAGATTTCTGTGGGAACAGAACGGTCTTCCAAATCACATTTTCCCAAGGACAATGAAATAAATGTTCTAATTTTTGACACATGGCTACAAGGTAAGGAAATTTAGAATTAAAAATTATTGTTCATATATAGCAATAGTTCACAAATTTGGTTTCAGGACTCCTTTATATTCTTAAAAAACTATTGAGTTCTCCGAAGAGCTTTTGATTTATGTGAGTTACATTTCTCAATGTTTAATATGTTAGAAATTAAAATAAAGCTTTAATTTATAAATTAATTTTAAAATAACAATACTCCAATACATACCTGCATAAAAAAATATTTTGGGGGGAAATAAACTATTTTTCAGACAAACCACAGATTTATTCAGAAGATAGCATAATTGTTTTACATCTCTGCAAATAATCCCACTTACAATTACATCAAAAAAGTATAAAATACCTAGGAATAAATTTAACCAAGGAAGTGAAAGACCTGTACACTGAAAACTATAAGATACTGATGAAAGAAAGTAAAGAAGAAACAAATAAATGGAAAGATTGTGGAGGCCGAGAAAAATTAAGGCCATCGCACCTAAAGTTTAGCATTAGCACAAGTACAGCCATCTTAGGCCCCTGTGAATAAGAGCTGAACTTTACAGGAAAAACTGCAGAATGTCCTCTGCAGGGAATCCCATATCAGAAAGACAACAGAGCCCACCCCCGTGGTAGAAAGTCCCATATTAGAATGAGAACAGAGCTCAATGCCCTTGAAAGCCCCATATCAGAATGTAAACAGAACTTGAGAAATTCCTCCACCCCTTCTGAAAATCCCCTAGACCAGTTGTAACCCACTTCGGGGTCTACGTCCCTGCTCTGCTGTTTCGGGTATACTTGGACCCAAGCTTGAGCTTGCTAATAAATCCTTGTGCGCTTGCATCGATGTCGGCTCCTTGGTGGTTTCTCAGATTCGTAATCTTGAGCACAACAAAGATATTTCATGCTCATGGATTAGAAGAACTAATATTGTTAAAATGCCCATATTAGCCTCAGCAATCTATAGAGTCAATGCAACCCTATCATAATTCCAATGGCATTTTTCACAAAAAGAATAAACAATCCTGATGAACTCAAAAGATCCCAAATAGCCAAAGCATTCTTGAGAAAGAACAACAAAGCTGGAGGCATCACACTCCCTGATTTCAAACTATATCACAAAGCTATCATAATCAAAACAATATAGTATTGGAATTAAAAAAGACATATAGATCAACAGAACAGAACAGATAACCCAGAAATAAACCATGTAAATATGGTCACTTACTTTATGACAAAGAAAGCAAAAACGTACAACGGAGAAATAACAGTCTCTTTAATATACAAAAGACTGAAACTGGACCACTATTTTATACCATACATAAAAGTTAACTCAAAATGGATTAAAGACTTCACTATAAGCCCAGAAACCACAAAATTCCTAGGAGAAAACAAGGACAGTAAGCTCCTTGACATCACACTTGGTGATATTTTTTTGGATCTGACTTCAAAGGCAATGGCAACAAAAGCAAAAATAAACAATGAGATTACATTGAACTAAAAGCTCCACACAGTGAAGGCAGGCATCAACAAAATAAAAAGGCAACCTACTGAATGGGAGAAGATATTTGCAAATCATATATTCAGTAAGGAGTAATATCCAAAATATATAAATAACAACAAAAAACTCCAAACAACCCAATTGAAAATGGACAGAAAACCTGAGGAGACATTTTTCCAAAGAAGACATACAAACAGCAAACAGGCACATGAAAAGATGCTCGGTCATGAATCATCAGATCATTGCAAATTAAAGCCAGAGTGAGAGATCATCTCACACCTGTCAGAATGGCTGTTACCAAAAAAGACAAGAAATTCTAAATGTTGGCAAGAATTTAGAGAAAAAGGAACCCTTGTACACTGTTAGTGGGAATGTAAATTGGTGTATCCACTATGGAAACTGGTGTAGCCACTAAGGAAATTGATGTATCCACTATGGAAAAACAGTCTAGAGGTTCTCAAAAACCCTTGTGCACTTCTCAGAAACCCTTGTGTACTGTTGGTTCAGAATGTAAATTGGTGTATCCACTATGGAAAGCAATATAGGGACGCCTGGGTGGTTGAGCGGTTGATCGTCTGTCTTTGACTCAGGGCATGATCCTGGGGTCCTGGAGTCCAGTCCCACATTGGGCTCCCTGTATGGGAGCTTCTCCCTGCTTCTCCCTCTGCCTGTGTCTCTCTCTCTCTCTCTCTGTCTCTCATGAATAAATAAATAAGGTCTTAAAAAAAAAAAAAAGGAAAACAGTATAGAGGTTCTCAAAAAAATAAAAATAGAACTACCTTATGACCCAGCAATTCCACTTCTGAGTATTTATCCAAAGAAAATGAAAACACTAATTCATAAAGTTATATGCACTCTTATGTTCATTGCAGCATTTTTCACAATAGCTATGATATTGGAAATAACTGACATATCCATCAATGGATGAATAAATGAAAAAGATGAAGTATACACATACACACACTGGAATATCATTCAGCTATAAAAAATAATTTTGCCATTTGTGACAGAATGGATAGACCTTGAGGATATTATGCAAAGTGATTAAGTCGAACACAGAAAGATGATTTCACTCATACGTGGAATCTGAAAAACAAAACAAACAAAACTCACAGATGCAAAGAACAACTATATGGCTGCCAGTGGGGAGAGGGCTTATGGGTGAGTGAAATAGGAGAAGGAAATCATGAGGTACAAACTTCCAGTCCCCAAACACATAAGTCATGGGGATATAATGTACAAAATGGTGATGACAGTCAATAATATTGTGGTATATATTACAAAACTTTATATGGTGAAAGGGGGAAACTAGACTTATTGTGGTGATCATTTTGCCATGATACAAATATTGAATCATCATGTTGTACACTCAAATATAATGTTGTATGTCAATTATACCTCAATTTTAAAAAGAAATATATGCAGAGATTAAATGGCTCTGGCCATAGTTTTGTCTGCTTGTGATTCCTTGTAACCCTGAGGACAGCAAGCCATTGAATCACTGAATTAACTAAAACTAGAGCAGATTCTACCTGTAGACCACTTGTTAGGTGAGACATTTCTTTAAGTCACTTTGAACTCCATTGTCTATTATCTCCAGCTCAAAGCACTCTAACAAAGAGGAGAATTTGCAATATCTAATATAGTTATCTATACCTATAGTATATCTCCTAAGTATATATATAGTATAGTATATCTATACCTATAGTCATCTCCTAAGACCCACAAATTCTACTTCTAAGTATATAAGCCAGAGAAGCTCACCCATGTGGAGTAGGAGATATGGAGAAGAATGTTCTTTGTAGTCGTGTTTATACAGGGATACAACCTACTATGAAGCAACAAGCTAAAAGAAGCCTAGGCCAGTGACTGTGTAGGGGGCCATGTCCACCCTGAGCTACTTGGCTGGGCTTTTATACAAGCGAGAAACCACTGTCTACATTGTTTAAGCCTTTCTTACTTTAAGATTTTGGTACCTCACAGCTGACCCTAACTTAAATTAAATAAAAATAAAAACACAGGCTGAAAACAAACCCCCAAATTCATGACAGTGGATTCTATGGGGAAGGAAAGAGGTAACTAACTGGATGAAAGAGGAAACGAAGAATATTTCAATTTTATTATACTTTTACATTCTACTTTTAATTATGAATCGAAAGTAATAGTAAATTAATTAAAATAAATGTTAACCTTTGTTAATTCTAGGTGGTGCATACTCTACTGTTGTGTTACTCTCTGTACTTCCCTATATTTAACTTCTCAAAACAAATGGATAACATAAACAAAGGTTTACCAAAAAGGGTGGAAAGGCAGAAGGTGGGGTGGAAGGAGGAGGATAGGAATGAAAAGAAAATATTCTTTGCCCCAAAGAGAAAGAACATGGGCTCCTTCTGTGTTTACAAATTAAAACAGTATCAAGATCCAATTTATATCCTTAAATTGAAGATTAACATTACTCAATGTTGTTGATATTGCAAAGATTAGAACACATCTTTCCTGGAGGGTAATCTTGTAATTATAGCAAATTCAACAAAAGATTGTCAGCTCTATGAACCATTAATTTTACCTCAAAGAAGTTATCTTAAATTTTGATGAGCACAAAGATTTAGTTAGAAGCATTTTCAAAGTAAGTTTGCTTAAAGTCTTGAAAAGTTGAAAACCACACAAATAGCCAGCAAGACAGACTAGTTACATTCATTACTACCTGTGCAAACAATACAACATTCTGCTTCCATTATAACTGATGATACCCAGGTATATTTGATAAGGCAGATATAAGTTCACAATTTTCTTAAGTGAAAAAAAGTTATAAAGCATGTAAGTTATAAAACAATAAGTACAGTATATTCCTAATTTTATTTTTTCATATAGATATAAGTTGTAAAAGTCTGACTGGCTTTATGCCACCCAGTGTTGATACTGGGAATTCACAATATTTTTATTTTCTTCTTATGATCATTATTTTTTAATTTTCCACAACAAACAAATGACTAAATAGTGTCCTTTAATGGCAATAGGTAAACTATAAAGGGAATTGCAACAGTTGATTGCAACCAGTCTGATGGAAATAAACAATACTGGTCAAATTCATTTCTTATCATTACAAAATGCATAAGTGGCTCATAATAGCATAGTTTTCTGAGTCATTCAGTCTCCTCTCTTAAACAGTATCAATTTACTTTTAAAATAGTTATAAGCATCCCATATTAGAGATACTGAGGGAAAAAATACAATTGGTACATATTTCATCAAAATCAAATTCAATTCTTAGGACTAATAGGACAATCAGTGGTTTTCCTTAACTGATGGGCAAACAAACTTTGTTTACTAACTTAGGATATTGTTCATAAATGAAAGTCAAAAAAAGGGAATGAGGTTCAGAAAAGCCAAGTGTAAACAGAAATGCATGGTAGGATTTTGGCTCACTATATGATAAATGACACATCCTCAACTGGTATAACTTTTTTCAATATTTTCTTTCGTGTTCATGTATGTTCTGATACAAATTATAATGAACTCTTAATATTATAGTATTTTTATTCCATATCTAAGACCTATATATTTGTTCTGGTTTCATATTTTGAGTAACTCTGTTTCTTCTCCATCATTACAATGTTAGATTGGATGTGAATCTGGATACAAACCAGAAGCCTCTGAAAGCTGCCCCATATTCCTAATGGACATGTGGGTGATCTGACTGTGACATGTGGCCTCATACACACATCTCTCTTTAATGGTCATGGCTTAGTTGGGCTATTCTAGCCTTCTCAGCAAGTGTCTGCTTTCAACCTCCTAAAGCAGATGATTTCCTTGCCACATCGAGAAGACCCTTCCTCAGTCAAAGGATTACAATCCTGAATGCAGAATAATGACTATGGATTCTCATGGACTTTCCTATAAACTTAGAACTGGCAGCTTTGGGAAAGCCTCAACTTTCTTCCCTGGAGGAGCCTCAGAAGGGAATGAGGAGAGTCAGGTCATATTCCTTATATCATAAATTAGTAACATCTCTATATTTGAATATTCTTTCCCCTCATCTGCAATCAAATGTTACTCTCTCAGTCTATGCTAAGCTTTCCACCACTCTTTTCAAACTATCACCATTATAGAAATAATTACATTGATACTATTTGTGGAGGCCAAGAAAAATCAAGGCCAGTCCACCTCAAGTTGAGCATTAGGACAAGTACAGCCATCTTAGGCCCCTGTGAATAAGAGCTGAACTTTATGGGAAAAACTGCAGAATGTCCTCAATGTCCTCGGCAGGTAATCCCATATCAGAAAGACAACAGAGCCCACCCCCATGGTAGAAAGTCCCATATTAGAATGAGAACAGAGCTCAATGCCCTTGAAAACCCCACATCAGAATGTAAACAGAACTTGAGAAATTCCTCCACCCCTTCTGAAAATCCCCTAGACCAGCCTATAAAAACATCAGCTGTAACCTACTTCGGGGTCCAAGTCCCTGCTCCGCTGTGTCGGGTATACTTGGACCCAAGCTCGAGCTTGCAAATAAACCCTCCTGTGCTTGCATCGGTGTTGGCTCCTTGGTGGTTTCTTGGATTCACAATCTTGGGCACAACACTATTATTTTGCTCAAATCTCTGAACTTCTTTCTTCTTCCTCATTGGCCTCTATAATTCAGTAATCTCCTCTATTCTTCCCCAAAATTCAGTACAAGGATGGGTGAGGGCAACATGCCTTATGAATATTCTCAATTTCCTCTGTCTTCCTTGCTTGCACTTACCACCATAGTAACTGGTAGAGTTCAAAATCTACCTTCTATGGCTCTCTCCGCTTCAAATTATCATAATGCTGCTATCTCAGTGGCTCGGATTCTCTCCTTAATATCTCTTCAAAAGCTTTCCCTGCTTAGTTGCTATCAGTTTCATTTCTAATATAGTTGTGTAGCCCAGAGTGCATTGGTTAAATTTCTCCTGACTTTCTAACCAGAGACTAAGAAGGGGTTTCTTTGCTGTTTCTTTGGGATTGCCTAGGAACCTGTATCTAGCTGTATCTGTCATGAAATGGATTTGGTTTACCTTCCTCTATGTGAGTGGATACAGCAACGTTAGGAGATTGGTTATGAGATCTTTGGAAAACAGAGAATGAGTCATAGTGACCAGACCGATGGTACATATCTTACCAACCAATAAACATTTGTTGAAAAGTAGTAGGAAGACACTAGGCAAATTAGACATCGAGCTTGAAGGGCCTCCTTAGAAAGCCTATTCTACCTTCTCATTCTTACCCCTTTTGTTCTGAGTTTTTACTGAATACCAAGAGCTTCCTTAGGCGATCTCACCACTCATTCTGCCTAACCAGCTGATGCGGAGACTTAGTTGGAAATAAAGCCAATTTAAACAAAACAAAGAGGATGCTGGTGAGTTGGATCAAGTGCATCAAAAACTGCAACCCTTCTAAGCCTGAATAGCATCTGCTTTTCTTAGAACCAGAGAGACCACCTTAATACCATCTTCAGAGTGCCCCAAACAAGCTTCTGCTTTGGGGGCTGCTAGGCAATTAGTAGATATCATCTGGTATTAGAATGGAGATGTCATATTGTTTGGTTAGTCAGGAAGACAGGATATACTGTTTAATGTTTAGTCAAGAAGATAGGATATAGATATGATATAAAAAATTCCTTACAATTAACACATAATAATTTCTTTCTACATTTCTAATATTTCCACTTTCTATCAAGAAGCTATTTGTACTTTCTGTTAGAAAACTATTCTGTAAGCACTGAAGACGCAAGATATTTTCTCTAACCACTTCCATGATAAGATAGGAAGATTTGCTCACAAGGAACAAATAATAACAGTGTCAACAACAATAATGATGATGTTGATAACTTCACTTACAGTGCATAACATATGGGTAAAACTTTTAATTTTTACAGTGCTTAAAACTGTACATAAGGTGAAAGTCAAACAAATGTTTTAAAAAGATGTAAATTTTACCTTCAAAAAAAGTTTGGCTATTGAAAAACCAGTAATAAGCTAGCATTTTTCATATGAAACTTGTCATTTATATTTATTTCACTTGTCCTTTCCTCTTTTTAGTCAGCCAACAAGCTTTGCTCTTTGTCAGTAAGATATGATCTGATAAGCTTATTTCTGGCTTGCCCTGGGGAAAAAGGGGAGGGCAGAATTAACACAGGGGCACTTGAGAAGTGACAAGTCTGTTCCCTGGGCTACTGAGGAAAACAAAGTGGGACTGCTTGGGAAGGGAGTTAGCTCCATATCGCCTCTACGTAAACATGGCAATTAAACTACCAAAAAGCTTCTCAGCTTTCTTCCAAACAAAAATGACTGACTTTAAAAAGTGATGCTTCTTAAAATACTTTTTAATTCTACCTTTGTTTTTTAAAAACAACTTATTAAGAATAAAAACTCGCTAAAGTATAATTAATTTGGGGTAATATGACTTGTCAGATCTAGATTTTAATTTTTAAACACATGTGAAACTAGGAAAGCATCTGTAAGTTTGTAGCACTAATATATTTTAAATGTCAAAAAGAATAAAAACCTAACTAATGAAAGACTTATAAAATATTTTGAATTCCCTAAATTTAAGGTTAATCACTTGTAGTTCAAAGGAAGTGAAGCAGAGGAAACTACAGACATGGATTCATCTTTATTTGTCAAGAATCATGCTCTAAAAATTTAAATAGATTAATATTTTCTAGAAAATCTCCAAATGGTAAACATGACTCAATTGTAACTTTTTCTTTGAGAGGATAGATGATATCGTAAAACATTCGCTTAGTCTAAACCTAATCAATTGAGAATACTTTATCCTTTAAAAATTTTGCAAATAATCAATTCATACCAGTTCCCAAGTGAAAAGAAATACTAATCACAGTAAATCTGTTTCTCCGAAATGGTCCAACGAGATACAGTTTCTATAGTCATGTATAAAATAGATATAACATAAAACAGTCTTTGATTCTACTTTAACCACGTTCTTGCAACACCAAACAAGTTTATGTACCTAAGTAATCTAGACTGCAGGGAAACAGCAATCCTTTAAAAAGATAATCCCAAACAGAAAGAGAACTACAATATTGGTTTCCAGAAATAAGAAAAATCTAACAATAATTTCAGGAAATCTTCCTTTCAGAAGGTCTATTTGTATACCCAAAATTAGCACCAATACTCCAGAAACAGTGAAGTAATAAGATGGTTTGCAAGTCATGACAGCTTTGGTCAAGACTAAATAGCAAGAGCCAGCTATTAAAGACAGTCACATGACTCCAGGACAATGCCTTATATGATGGACCCATCTCAATAATTAGACACACACTGATTTGCCCTTATTAATTGTTAGTCATTCATCCAAAACTATGTTTTACACTAATAATTTCCAAGGATAAGGAATTTGTCCTTTGGTTGAAATTAAGTCTCAGAACCAGCCTTAGATACTGTTATCTCAAGGTCTGAGCATCCAGGACAGTAGGCAGAAGCATTTCTCAAATTGTTTCATTCCCGAAGATAAACTGTTAAAACACATAGCTCAATTTAACATTAATGGATCGTGTCTTTTGAATGGATCATGGCCTCACTCATCACCATGAAGATTAAAAGCAACTATCCAAGGTTTTAGCTCTGTCTTGGTAAGTGCTTTCTCAGATTTAGTAATGAACTCTTATAAGCACCACTTCATTGAAGTCCACAATAGCTAAATGGGGGTCCCCTATCTTCACCCTCATAAATGAGAGAAGTAGGGCTCAAAGAGCTGAACTACTTTTCCCAGGGCCACACATAAAGTACCAGAGGGAGAATTCACTCACTCTGCTTAACTCAAGTCTCACCTTTCTCCAGGGTCCACTTATAAAATCTCTTTTTTGCATTTTAAAACAAAGAGAGAAAGATGACAGGACATTGGGAGCACGAAGGGGTCAAGGGGATGCCTATATAAACGGATGCTGTGCAGTGCACCATTTACATCGTCATATGGGAAAGCACTGAATATGGAAGAAAGTAGGGGTCCACTGATTTTCAGTTTTGCCAGCTGCTTCACCCCATCACTTTTGGCTAAGTGCTAACCTGTTCTGAACCCCAGTTCTCCTTTTCTTTCCCCAGAGGCCAAAGACGTGCTTTTTTTCCCTCAGGTGGTTGCTGTTGTTGCTGTTTTAAATCCCCTTTCTCCCAACCCCTGAAGTATTTCCCCAACTCAGGGTAGGGGGAAAGAAGGGTGTTCCAGAGGGTAGGCAGACAAGCAGTCAGGCAGGGAAATAACCACTCTGACTTTGCTTTGATTTCTGTTTCAAGTCCTGTAATGACAGATCTCACTCCAGCACAGTATGTTTTGGAAATACACTTAAAAGAGATATGTGATTGTTTTTAGGTACATTTTAAGTGTTGACTAATAAAAGGTACATTTTAAGTGTTGACTAATAAAAGGCAAATATCAGAAGAACAGTTTAATATAGCATTTTTAAACTTTTAATATTCTAAGACATCTGTGACCTGCTAAAATCTAATTATTTCTCCAATACTCTTTGGAATTGTTCAGAAAGATGTGGTACAGTTTCTAACTGGTGCATTAAGCATCTGGCCTGACTTCACAGAATTACAGATAGTTGAATGTGCACTCTCTATTTTATTAACATCCCATAGGCTCATGTTAAGATGTAGTACTGATATGCCCTGACATGCATCACTACCTGTTGACAGAAAAAAACTGGGCTAGACTTGAGAGGGTCTACAAATAGAAAATCTTTTAAAGATGTTTTGGCAATTTAAATAGAAACTCTGGCTTTAAAAAAAAAAAAAAGAAAGAAAGAAAGAAAGAAAGAAAGCAGCTTCAAGTTTATAAATTTATAAAACATGCCCAAGTTTCAGCATGCCAAGTCTTCTGAACATGAAATAATCTCCAGCATCTGCCCCTTCCTTCTCAAACTGATAATGTCCAATCTTCCTCTGAGCCATACCCTGGTCTCCATTCTCAGCCATGTGTATGAGGAGAGTGGACCCTACTTACAGCTATTATAGAGGCCTTAAGCTTACCAACATATCCCCCACCTTCTGGTAATAGGTTCAGGAATGAGAGAAGTTAAATCAGAGGGTTATGTGCAGGACCTTCTGGAGGTGACCTCTCTTCCCTAGAACACTATAATATGGGAATGTGATATGTGGAACTGTTATTGCCTAAGGGAAAAGCCCAGAGCTGCCAAAAGTCCACTGCGAATAGCCTAAGGAGGCTGCCAACACTGAAAAAGGCAGAATACTATGAGCCAGAGAGAAACTGTAATTTTGTCTACACATTTTAAGCCACTGTATCAAGCTTTACCTGAAGCCAGACCATACCTTTGAATATTTCAGTTATATGAACCAATAGATTCCAATTGTTAGTTAACAGGGAGGTTTGGACTTTCAATCACTTGCAACCAAAAGATTCTCAACTATGAGAGCTGAAGGCGTTTATTTTCTTTAAATATTTTTATTTATTCATTTGACAGAGAGAGAGAGAGCACAACCAAGGGGAGCAGCAGGCAGAGGGAGAGGGAGAAGCGGGCTCCCCACTGAGCAGGAAGCCCTGCTGCCAAAGGCAGATGCTTAACCTACTGAACCACCAAGGTGCCCCAGCCCAAGGCATTTTATACATCAAAAGCCTGAGCTGTTTTTTTTTTTTTTTTTTGCTGGTTTGTTTTTTATCCAAATTTGAAGACTTATTTCCTATTAATAATGCTGAGTAGAAGAAAAATAATGAAGAATGTTTCTTTCTAAGGCTTAAAAGAACTTTAATACATTCTAAATTAAATCACAAATAGTGTAGTTGGAGGTGATTTGGTGGATCATCTACTCCTACTAGCTTCTTTTATAGGGATGTTCAATGCATTTTCACATAATGAATGAATGAATGAATAAGTGAATGAGGTACCTAAAGTCTAGGCAGGTTAAAATTCCTGAATTAAACGGTTCCACGGAATAATTATGTATTGCAGTCATATCTAGCTGGGGGTTGTTTATACTAAAAAGATTGGATTTGTTGTTGTTGTTTTCACTTGGATACACAAGTAAATGGCAAAGCCTGGGAAACCTGATTCCAAATCCAATCTCCCCTGTTTTCCAGGGAACATCTCATATCCTCTTACAAAAACAGAAAAACACAAAGTTCTTTGATATGACCAGAGTTTTAAAACTAGGGTATGCTACTGGTTACTGGTTAGAATCAGCCCTTCCTTTCCTATCACAGCCTAAAGGGCATCAGGCTGAAAACTGCCTGCCTGCCTTTCCCTCAAACCGGGACAGCCATTCCTTTATTACAGCTAATCTCCTTTAGGTAACAAAGAAGGAAAGCAGTCTGCAGTAACTCAGGGTAACTCTTAATCTTTCCAGAGGTGGTACATAAGTTCACCTCCAACTGGCAGAACTTTAGGCAGCTGATAAAAGCAGGAAATTAAAAAACAAAAGCAAAAAACAAACACACACACAGGGAAGCAGCAAGAGTATATTTTTGGACATGGTAGGATGATAGAGGCTACCTTAAGAGTTTGCCTCCAAAGTCAGTGTCTCTAGTACATATCATATTTTTCACAATCTCCTACCGTCTTTTACATTTTAATCCACAACTTAAAAAAAAAAAAAAAAAAAAACAGTACATAATTGGCATTTGAAGATCGTGAAAAAGCATTTGCTGCCTTTACTTGCCATGTGCTGAAACCAAAGGCCAGAGCACATAATATGAAGTCATATAACAAATGGCAGCCGAGGGAATGGAAACCTCAGAACTCCTAACTCCCAGGCCAGTACACGATCTTTTAGCTACCTATAACCAAAAATTGTCCATTCATCTTTCTTTTCAGTTTAAGCTCTGCCTGAATGGAAACACAACTGATTAAATATGGATATAAGCCCACAGTAATTTGGCCAAGCAAAAAGTCCTTGTTAAACATAACCAATTCCCATCTGAAAATAGCCTCTAGAAGGAATTATTTCATAAAATAATTTAACTCATGTATTTGGTTTGCAGTAACAGAAAAAATTCACCATTTAGTGAGAGATTGTTATTCCCACCTCCCTCTCCTCCAAAAAGTCAGCAGTTGAATCTCAGTTTAAGTTGTGCTATCTAACATTTATGAGAAACTGGCTTATCAACAGACATTAGAATTCTAAAACTCCTGGATTTAATGGGTCTGCCCTCCGTGGCCAACAAAAGTGCAATCACAGAACAATAGGGGTCAATATAACCTCTTATCAGGGGTTCACCTTCTACCTTGATATCACCCATTCTTGGAGGGAACTCAGAAGGTCAAACTGCTATCAAAGAAGCACATAAAATAGATAAACTAAATGAAGCTAATGAAGAGACCATAATCAAATACTCCTGGGAAGGACAATTAGCTGGCCTTCTTCAGAAACAAACATTTATAGAAACTTTTTTAAAAGCATAAAAGACAATGCTGTGAACCTCTAAAACTAAAGCAAATAATATTAGTTTAAGGAAATTACCCTCCAGGTAAATATAAAAACGAAATTCCCCCCAGCAACATTAAAAAATGAAATGAATTTAATAGAAATCTGAGCCCAAAGCAATTGCTGATCAAATACAGATCAGTCTATGAAAATCATAGTTGAATATTAAAGTCTACCATTCTACTAATTAGACATAGATATTTATGCCTGTCTTATAATTGTCCAGTGTTTATTCATGTATCAAAATTAAAATAAAATTATTTTAATAAAAGCAAAACCACCCATGAAAGGTTTTTTTCTTAATATGTTTAAAGATTTAATTCTTTTATTAATTCATGAGAGACACAGGGAAAGAGAGAGAGCGAGAGGCAGAGACACAGGCAGAGGGAGAAGCAGGCTCCATGCAGGAAGCCCAATGTGGGACTGGATCCCAGGTCTCCAGGACCAGGCCGTGGGCTGAAGGCGGCACTAAACCGCTGAGCCACCTGGGCTGCCCTTAATATGTTTATATCTTAATTCATACTTAGAGTAGCAAAAACATATCAGAAAAGAAAAGAATATTTAATTCTTCTACAACTATTCATATTTAGGGAGGGCTCCTTAAATAGGAAAAAAATCTAATATCTACTAAGTTCAAAAGAGATGGACAAATAGTAGAAGTATGTGAAAAATACTTTCATTTTCTAAAACATAGAACAAGTTACTCATTACCTCTAGGAAAAAGAACTGGTTACTTCAAGGATCTCTATCTTTTGTCATTCCTGTTTCCCTTTCCTTAAATAAATGTTATTCGTGTGAACCTGCCTTCTACTTATGTGTCAAATAAATATTCATGTTGGACTTACTAGCCTTAAAAATTGCAATGCTATTGGAACGATTTGAAAATGAAAATAATAGGATTTTTGGTTAACTTCTTAATACATATTAACTCAAAGATAAAAAGAACCTGTGTTCTACTGTACTCTTATAAATATCCATTTACATGCTCATATTTTTTTTAAAAAACTTGCTATCACTACCTTATTGTATTAAACTTTAGAAAACGCTGAAATTCCAAAAGGCTGCCTACAAACCAAATGGCATCCCAGCTTTGGCAGGCTAAGCGCCTCATTTTGGCTTCTCTCACTCCCTCTAGTGTTTGCAAAGCTCATCTGTCTGATTATCCAGTTACCTCACTGAACAAGAGCTCGCCTAAGTCCTGCCCATCTATGACATCACCCCCTTCTTCAACCACTGCGAGGTGAAGCTTTAACTTCAGACTTGGAGGTGGGCTGTGTGCAGTAAACTGGAATGCTCTCCCTCACTCCTCAGTGTAGGAGTGATCCGAAGCAGGACAAGTTCTGCCTGCAGCTGCTGTTGGCTTTGTGTGCACTGGACGCGGAGCTTGGGAGAGGGGGAGGGTTATCACTCCAGTTCACAGTGGAATTACAGCTATAGCGGCAGTATATATGGGATTGCTTTTTCTCGTCTTCCTGGTAAGTGTTTCCCATGTTTTTCCTTAAGATTGTCCCAGAAAGTTTGCTTGGTTTTACTCTGTAGACAGAAATGACTTGGTACTATGAGGCATCCAAATACGAACGCCTGTTCTGTCACCAGTAAGAGCAATATGTGCGTGTACGAGCCAGCAAGGAAAAATTTGATGATATAGCCACATCTAAGAAGTTTCTTTAAACCTTCTTTCATTAAAAAGTAATAATTAATGGCTATTTTCTGCCTTGTAATAGTTGCTATTTGAAAAGAGCCTCGGAAAACCTTAAGTTGGAAAGTTAAATGTTAATCATGAAGAATACAAGGCAGATTTTTTTCAGAGAGAGGGAAGCAAAAGGTCTTGCTAACTTGGGGTGTACTGTATGTGTGGTATGATCACCAATTGCTGTTTTTACAACTGTGAAAGAAAATCAATAATCCCTCAGCCCATGAGTACGCAGTACATGAAAAGCATACATCTTGCTCACAGGAGCCGAGCTACTCCTGGAGACTACTGTGCCTCTGCAAGGATTAACAGCTACACCTAGATTTTAAAGCTTGCACTGCTATCCTGCCAGAGCTGCTTCAAGCATTTCAGGCTTGCAAATCTAAACTAGTGAATTCTGCTCAGAGGAGGGGGAGACTTTACTTCCAAACCATACTTCCCATCCAGGAGAATGCCAAAATCCACTGCTTGGGCAAATGCAGTATGTGACTTGCATAGTAATTGGCAAAGCCTACTCAGGAAAACTAACAAAGCTCAGCGTGGAAGCTATGCCTGATGTATGCAGTGAGTTTGGGGTGGCAGGGGAAAAAAATGAGTAGAGCCTTCATCAAGTGGGATGCACAGAGTATTCATTCACTTGCAACTTACAATAAGAATATTTTATATTGGAAGAAATGATTTTATACCAAAAAGCTTCCAAAAAGTAGTTAAATGTATCTTCTCAAAAAAAAAATTTTTTTTTCAGTGAATTAGGTCTGAAACAAAATGGTTGCATAGAGGTAAAAAGTACAGCAGGCCTATATTTTTCAACATCTAACTATTTAAAATTTAAAAGCCTTGATATTTTCCACTTATATAACCAAATTCTCAAATGGCTTTAACAAATAGCTATTTTAAATTTTCTTAAATTTATCTGCTCAAAAATGCATGTTATTTTATTAGCAGAAAACAACATGAATACAACCACTAGAAAAGAGCTTCAGCTGTAGCAATGCCTTTCATTTATCCCAAACTGCATGAGAATATCCTGATTAGCTTAAAACATAAAGAATTTGTCTCTTTTGAGATAGAACCATTTTTTCCTGCCCCAAAAGTATGATTGATACTTATCTCTTTTGAAATGAGTAAAGAAATTAATCCCTTAAAAGTACCACAAAATATTAATATTATCATTACTACCAATATTAAGAATAATATACCACATTTTAATCTCTAAGAAGATTAAATCAGAGATACACTACTTAGTTTGCAAATATGTGGGTATACACAATATATACACACATAATTACACAAACACATATATATATAGATTAGCCTGAAATAAACAAGCTTACAAAACCCTGATTGTACGTAGTTAAGTAGGAAAATCTCATCTAATTTTTTTTTTAATGGAGTACTGCCAAAACACATCAAATCCAGGAATCAGCAAGATATTACAGAATGAATAAACATAGTGAATACATTAATATTGTTCAAGTATAATACTAACCATCAGTTATTAACTGGACTTTTCATTTCTCTGCCCCCCCACCTTTTAAATCAATTATGATTACGTTCAATATGCCCAACTAAACACTTCCTAAACATTAGCATTTGTGAAATACATAATTGGGCACCAAATAAAGTTTTCACCAAGGAGGAAAAACAGTAAGGAAATTTGTCATAACTGAGTGTGGCAGCAAAATAGAAGGTATGTTTCTTTTGCTTTCAAGTGTTAATTAAGGAGACTCCAATTCTATCAAAACTTTTTCAGGGCTAAATGAAGCAGTGTGAAATAAATTTGGTTGAAATCTTGTGGCTGTCAGACTTTGTTAGCAAGCTATTAATTATCTTTACCCCAGTTTCTTCTCTAGACTATATTGCCCAATCAAATAGAAACTCCAATTATGTTCAGCCTCTCCTTCCTAGGGACACCAGACCCTAATGAACACTCACTGTCTCCAGATGAAAAATACAATTATCAGCTTTAAACATGCAAGTTCACTGCAGAGAGATCTGTCTGTGCTTTTCTTGGCCACACACCCTAAGGCTTCCTCCTTTCTGAATTATTTTGAACAATTTAAAACCCTACAAAAATCAGTAGCAGAGAATTTGCCTTATGGTAATATTATATGAATGTTTCTTCTTTCTGCCTCTTATTTTTGGTGTGCCAATGTTATACCAATACGAAATTAAATCTGGTCATTTAAAGAAAAATTTTGGTCGATCTTAACTTTCCCCTCTTTTATTAAGGTGGGTGGGCTGCATAACAAAGAATGTGATGAATAGCAGGATTCAGAGTTAACTTAAAAATTTTGAATTAAACCGCCTTAAGTATTTTCATTCAATCAGTTTGTTTAATAGCATTATAAATAATTCTTGAAAGTCAAATGAAGACCACCATAAATGAAGTCAATGAGGGAACTAAGATTCAGTAATTTTTCAAAGGCTGTAATTTCTTCCCTCTTCCCTTCATCCCCTTCCCCTCCTACCCCCCACCTTTTGCCCTAGAGGCCTTCACTGTTCTTCTCAACGGGAGGCTTTGTTGTAATTAAACCAGAGAAAAACTGGCCGGCAGCAGCCAACATCTGACTTGCGTTGCAGCTTCTGAAAGCAGTGTTCTGGTAGAGTGTACCACCCCCCAGTGGGCAAAAACTCTACAGTAAATCTCTCAGCAATATTAATTCTCAAAACTGCATTTTTTTTCTTCAGAGCATAAAAAAGGGCTGTTTCTCGTCTTCTAATATTCCACCATTTCAAAACCAGTTTCCAACAATGTCTTCTGGAAAAGCCTTCTTCCTTTTAAGAACCAAAATAGGAATATATGTTTCAGAGAGCATTTTGCAGTCTGAAACTGCAAATCAGCATCACTAAATTTGTTGAAACATTACCACTAAAAAAGAGTTTTGAAAGCCATGTTTACGTTGCATTAGAGGAGCAGGTTTCAGAACTTTGACTTGACTATTGACAAGAACCCCAGAGAAAACATTTTAAGTCACAAAGGAATGAAATATAATTTAAGCAGCAGCTAAACTTACATTTGTTTTGCATATGCATTATCTTTTTCCTAGACTCAAAATTCAGTGTCAGGAATGTATAAAAAGCTCTTTCCAGGTATTAGTCTCCTTAAATGAGAGGAGAGAGAAATTGTTCTCACTTGATAAGACAATGACAGCTTTTGTTCTTTATTCTTTCACTTTTCATGTGCACAAGTTACCGTGGCAACTTTGAAAAGATAACCCACAGACCACATTTGGTTAAATACCATTTTTAAAGTGTGCCACTGGACTGTGGATTGATCAGTTTATGTGTTGTTGATTTTCTCCCTCTTCATTTGCTTTACATCAATAATACCCTACTCTGAAATGAAAAACAAAACAGAAAAAAAACACTAAGTGTTTTATGACTTGGGATGTTCTCATCAACCAGCACAGTGCTGGGCACACAGTAGACCCAAAGAGTTGTATTCATATATAGAAACTTGAATGTTAGAAATGTAAAGCACATCAACCAAATTGTACACACAACACTGAAAAAGGAACTTTAAAGTTTGCAATGGGAAAATGCAATTTTAAATAGTATAGTTTTAACTTGCAATGGTTCAAAGGTCAATGCAAACTTAAAGCATATTCCCTGCCCAAGCCCTGGACTGCTCACCTTTACCACCCTTTAAATTAATGCCTTATTTATACAAACCTTGGTTCTCTAATTCATTTAGTCTGGCTTTAAATATCACAAAAGGAAGAAGCATTCGCTATGATGAAAGATATCATCCTAGTTTGCCTTTTTGTTTTAAGGATGCTCAATTTAACTTTAAAAGCCAATATAAATGAAGTAGATTTGGATTCATTTATCACAAATCTATTGGGAGAAAAAGAACCAGTAATATAAAAGGAGGAAGGAAAAATCATTTGCTTTAGAACTTTTATACTCTATTTTGCATAAGTAAAACACAACCTTTTTCAGGCTAGAAAATAGTCTAGATAAAACCAAGTATGAAAAGGCACACTTGCTTCTCTGCTGCTCAGCAAACCCTTCAGACTTCATGACTCTCAAGAGGGGAGTTAGAGGTCCTTCTGCTTGCCTGGCATTAAACAAAAGAATTGGAACTTTCCTGAAATCTGATGATCGTGGAAAATTTAACCACCAGACAGGCTGCTTAGAAAGCATTTTGCTGTCACTATTAACTAACCTGATATACTCCAGTTTTTTCAGTTTAACCATATATGTAGCTTATTCTAAATACCATTTGTCATTACAAAGACGTAGCATTCACAGGTTGATCATTTTGTTGTGCTTTCTAGCAGCAATTTAGCCTTCATAAACAAATTACCTTCTAAAACTCTAGATTATGATTATATAAACTCCAATTTATCTAGAAATATTCATAGACTTGGATAAATCTGATTACCCATGTGTCTTCTTCAATCTCAAGATTTTATTCAAGATAATAATGCAATTAACTTAGATTAAAATTGAAAGTTCTACTTTTAGATTAAATATTTTTTAAAAGTTCCCATCATTAAGATATCATTTGTGAAGCAAATCATTAAGAAGACTTTACTAAAATCTCAAAACTCTGTACTTGAATTAAGTATTTTTTTAAAAAAATGTGCAATGATTTCAAATCAAAATCAATTCAAATAAAAGGCAGAAAAAGGTTTAGGAAGTTAGCGCATATTATCAATATATAATCTTAAACTAAGTGATCAGAACATGAGAATACCTTCTCATTTCAAACATCCCCACCTCTAAAATAATGTAGTAACAGAGAAGATATCATATAAACATGCAGATTGCCTCAAATCCTTGATTGTATGTAAATGCCAGTTTTCTATTTGATAAAACGTATTAATTATATTAGCTTTTTTAAAAATATCATAAAACGATAGCATCCTTATCTAATACTTTCTTAGGTGTATCATGAAACTAAATTGGAGACTTTTCACAGACTTGATTACATTATAAATGCATATATTTTTAACTCCACAATTTTTGTTTATAAAAAGAAACTGATGAGAAAGATCCCTATTAAAAATTTGATTTGTCAGTGAGGTGATTATGTTGTCCTTTTTGCCACAGTTTTAAATGCTATCTACTTAGTAATGAGTCCATTAAAAATAATTTTAAAACATTTCTTTAAGTAACCAGGGTCCATTTATGTTTTTCCCCAAGTTACCCTATAAACAATTTTTTTTTTTCTGAAAGATCAATTCCTTTTTGTTCAGAAGTAATGGCCTTTTTTCAAGCCTATGCAGACATAAAGGCTTCTGAAGTCTATGTTGTGGAAACTGGCCACAGTGTCCATACCAGTGGGGCTCATTTTTCTTTTTATCATTCACAATCAACTACCAAGCCTCTATGTGCATGAATATGTAGAGCCAGCTCAGAAAAACGGGAACTGTAAAAATGGGGGCAGAATCATGTATTTTAGATAGATTATTATTGGCTTTAATATGAAAAAGCTTGAGTTTAATACAAAAAAAAGCTTTGAGCTTAAATAAAGGGAGCAGGAATTTCTGAAGGAATCTTCATTTCTAAAAGTATCCTCTCTAAAGAAACCTGCTATAATTTATATTTTTGCCTCTTGTTTTAATGCAATTTGAGGAAAAGAGAATGACATTTTCCAAGAATTTAATGAGATTTAAGGCTTTCTGTTAATCCCACATTATTAACACCATTGTATTAATGGCAATGTGAATTTGCATATCAAACAGAGCAAAAGAAGCAGTTTTACAGATACAAAACAAGAAAAATAAACAAATTAGCCTTCTTTTCACACCAATTTAGTTTTTTTTTTTCCTCTGGTTAAAAATGTGAAAATCAATAGATATTCTTAAAACTTGATTTCATAAAATATTTATAGTTCAGATACAACCTCTAGTACTAGTTATCATTACAATCATTATTTTAGGCATTCCGTAGGCTGATCTCATTTGGGGGACAGTCAACAATTTTTAAATCCTCATTCATCAGATTCATCTGTTTAAAGTGTGTGTTGAAGTATGACAAATGCCTGACTATTGGCAATATTTTAAGAAGATTCTCACCAGTGACTTTTATTATAGTTTTTAATTAGGTTCTAATGCAATTTAACAAAAGTAATTGTTTCCTAACCTTAAATTAACCACATGATTTTAAATGTTGAATAATTTTCAAGCTTAGAAAATATTTACAGCAGATACCTTTTAAAATAATGATACTTTTTAAACTTTGTACTTATAATTTGAACAGCTTGGTTTTTCATTTCCACATTCCACAAAAGCAACAGTTTTCATGAAACTATGCTATTGAAATTCAACAATAATGAGCAAAGTACTAAATGCACCACAGTAAAACCTCACTTGAAACAATAAATCATTTAAACTTTCCTCTGTGGGCACTTTGCAATACACACTAGAGACTACTTAATCCATCTGCTAACTGCTATTTTTGTTTCAAGTTGCTTAAATAATAAATTAAATGGAGCTGTAATTTTTTTTTTAAGTTTCCTTCTGCTAATGCATTCTATGATAGTATTGGTATTTGGTGGCAAACTAAAAGACATTGAATTTTCTGATAGAATCAGAAACACAAATCTTGGCCTTTTTCATGTTTACTTTCAGTAGTATTTGAATTCTGGAACAGATGCTATCGTTGTGGGATACTAGGTAATTACTGGGGGAAGCAAATTGCTTCTACTGTAGTCCTTAATTTCAGGGTCAAACCTTAATGCTCCCTACTAGACAGAAATCACCTGAGTGGGTAACCCTGCATAATAGATACTAAAGTTACTCACTTCCTCAGCTCTACCAAAAAAAAAAAAAAAATCTTCATGCATATTAGATAATGGGCAAAACAGTCATCATTAAAATCACTAGTCTTTTTGGTGAAGCCTTAGGTCTTCTTTCAGAAATGAAAAATATACTTACTGGAAATTGGCTTGTTCATGTTTGAACCTAGAGAGAAATGCCTTGTCAGGTTTTGATAAACTTTCCGAATGGTCATTCTAAGAAGATAGCTTGACATAGCATCCTTTCTATTACAAATACAGATTTTCAGTTTGCTAAAAGAAAATTAAAATTATATTCTCCTAAAAAACTAATAATTCGTTGAATATCTATGCTACCTTTTGGCCAAGAACACCTGAGTAACCAGAGTTTCAGGATCATCAACTAGTCCTCAGAAATACCTCTAAAGAGAAAGGTGATAACGTTCACATTCTACAATTGAGAAAATTGAGGCCTACAGGAAGAATTAAACAGGGCACCGAGCAAATCAAAAGAAAAGATTCTAACGCAAATTCTTTTCAAGTCTTTACATTGTACATTGTATGACTTTGTAAAACGATGATCAGAAATCTCTTAAAAGTTATCATGGCATTTCTATCAAAAACCCTTGTGACGTATTTGCTCACCTCTTTGACATATATTTGTTTTCTTCTTTTCAAACATTTTTTTCATTTTATATCTAAGATTTAAACATGAACTTTTAAAGATTAGCCTGACTTGAATTCAAAAGCCATGGAAGGCACTGGCTGGTCCTTGAATAAAGATTTGCTTCTGTGTTTAGTTTAAGGTGGCATTAACATTTAACAGTAGAAATTATCTGTTTGGTGACAATCTCAACTTTAGCTCCCACTTTATTTATATAGTAAAATTGGGAAGTAAAAAACAAAGAGGTCATCTTACTCCTTTTCACCAGTTACTAAGATGAAAGATATGTTGCTTAAAGAAAAACTGAAGTTAAATGTCTAGGAAATTTCTCTATCATGTTAAAGTTCATTATTAATAGTTCATTAAAACCTTTTGCTTTTACAGGAGATGCTCAGACCCAATATATTTTAAGGAAGAGAAAAGTAAAGGAAATCTAGTATGCTTCCTATTTTTTCTCATGAAGAATATTTGAATTAAGTTTTACCTCTTAAAAAAGAATACCTGTTCTTATATAACGTGACTGCGCCAGCTATTCTGAGAAAGCAGCAAGAAGCAAAAGCTGGAAATAGCTATTTCACAGCAGGTAATCATACCTCAGGATATAGCTACTGTACAAAGTTTATACTCGGATAATCCTGGACAGGAATAAAGGTGGGGGGTAACTGATGGAAAAACCTATTACTATACAGGCCTTAGCATCATGAATGGCTTTCTTCATGAGGATCTGAAGTTACTATCTCTGACCACATTGCACAGAAGAGCCAATAAGAATTTTAAAGAGAGCAATTTCTACTAAGGGAATTAAGCTACACAAAAGGAACCTTCACACAGAAACTCTATCAGGAAAAAAAAGTGCATAGGAAGCCATGTGTTCTACATAGTAACAGGAAGCTGAATTGTCTCTGGTCCCTACTTTAATGAGCTTGCCTACCATGCTGAACTGTAGCTGGAATGTTCACTGACAACAGCGAGCCTGATCTGGAGGTGTGTGCGGCATAGGATTACATGAATAAACAGTGAAGAACATTTCCAAGGACTGAACAAGAGTTTATAAGTCCCAGTCCCTCATCAGGAAAATAATTTTTGTGCATTGGATTTTCACTCATGCAAAATTTATTCACATGATTCAAAAAGGTAGGAAAAATATTAAAGTGTTTTATTTTCATGCCTGAAATTACAAAGGCCAATTAATACGTAAAAGTGCAGACAAGATCATTATTACCCACAATAGATCAGTACAAATCTATAACTCTCCAGCCATGGGGAAAGTTGAACCATATTCTAGATTAGAATTTGTAGAAAGATAAATGCATTGTGAAATATATGATGTGAACATAATGGGAAATCTGCATAAAGTCATTAAACCTTGTAGTATGAAACAAAAAAAAATGGGAACAAAACAAAGAACTAGTTTAATGTGAAATGGAATTTTCACTTAGGTTAGCTGGATGTATTAGCTTTGTAGTCTTTCCTTCCTTAAAATAGATGAAAAAAATTCCTTCTGATTTTCTTGTTAGAAATATCTATGTAATGATATTTAATATCAATAATTTAAAAAGTAACATAAACAATCAAAACAAATGAATGGCTTTACTAGGATTCAGGATCTTAAGAGGTATTTGTATTTAACTTACTATTCTTGAATACTAAGAGGATAGATTTTTTTTTTTACTACACATTTCTACACCTATACAGTCTACCTAAGAAGTAAACATCAAATTTTGATTTTTAAATACAAAAAATCATATTCCTATGTGCCAATTCATTATGAATATTAAGAAAAAATAGAAAATTGATTAGCTTGGTCAGTGACTGGGTATAGAATTGATATCAAGTATTATGAAAATGCTCAATAAAACATTTATTATATTTAATGTTTCAAAATCAAATGGATTTGGGACATGATATTAATACTACAAACAGTTAAGGTAAAGAGATTATATGATCATGTTCACTGTTAGCTAGCTAGCAAGAAATTCTAGGCATGCAAAAAAAATTAATACATTAAAAGTGATTATAGATATTTTAGTTTCCACATCTATTTGGAATACTATTTTAAGTATCCTGACCTGATTGTTTTTGGTCTTTCTTTTCACTCATTCCATTTTAGGGCTCTGACACTACCGTGTACAAAGACCTTAACACTGCTGACCATGATCAACCCAGCCTGGAGCATTTTCCTCATCGGGACTAAAATTGGGCTGTTCCTTCAGGTGGCACCTCTATCAGTTATGGCTAAATCCTGCCCATCTGTGTGCCGCTGTGATGCAGGTTTCATTTACTGTAATGATCGCTTTCTGACATCCATTCCAGCAGGAATACCAGAGGATGCTACAACTCTCTACCTTCAGAACAACCAAATCAATAACGCTGGAATTCCTTCAGATTTGAAAAACTTACTAAAAGTAGAAAGAATATACCTATACCACAACAGTTTAGATGAATTTCCTACCAATCTACCAAAGTATGTAAAAGAGTTACATTTGCAAGAAAATAACATAAGGACTATCACTTATGATTCTCTTTCCAAAATTCCCTACCTGGAAGAATTACACTTAGATGATAATTCGGTCTCTGCTGTTAGCATTGAAGAGGGGGCATTCCGAGACAGCAACTATCTTCGACTGCTTTTCCTGTCCCGTAATCACCTTAGCACAATCCCCTGGGGTTTGCCTAGGACTATAGAAGAACTACGCTTGGATGATAACCGCATATCCACTATTTCATCCCCATCTCTTCAAGGTCTCACTAGCCTAAAACGCCTGGTTTTGGATGGAAATCTATTGAACAACCATGGTTTAGGTGATAAAGTTTTTTTCAACCTAGTCAACTTAACAGAACTGTCCCTGGTACGGAATTCCCTGACTGCTGCACCAGTAAACCTTCCAGGCACAAACCTGAGGAAGCTTTATCTTCAAGATAACCACATCAATCGGGTGCCCCCAAATGCTTTTTCTTATCTAAGGCAGCTGTATCGACTTGATATGTCCAATAACAACCTAAGTAATTTACCTCAGGGTATCTTTGATGATTTGGACAATATAACCCAACTGATTCTTCGCAACAATCCCTGGTATTGTGGGTGCAAGATGAAATGGGTACGTGACTGGTTGCAATCACTACCTATGAAGGTCAATGTACGTGGGCTTATGTGCCAAGCCCCTGAAAAAGTTCGGGGGATGGCGATTAAGGACCTTAATGCAGAGTTATTTGATTGTAAGGACAGTGCAGTTGTAAGCACCATTCAGATAACCACTGCAATACCCAACACGGTATATCCTGCTCAAGGACAGTGGCCAGCTCCAGTGACCAAACAACCAGACATCAAGAATCCTAAGCTCACTAAAGATCAGCGAACCACAGGGAGTCCAGCAAGAAAAACAATTATAATTACTGTGAAATCTGTCACTTCCGACACAATTCACATCTCTTGGAAACTTGTCCTACCTATGACTGCTTTAAGACTCAGCTGGCTCAAACTGGGCCATAGCCCAGCATCTGGATCTATAACAGAAACAATCGTAACAGGAGAACGTAATGAATACTTGGTCACAGCCCTAGAGCCTGATTCGCCCTATCGAGTCTGCATGGTTCCCATGGAAACCAGTAACCTCTACCTATTTGATGACACCCGTGTTTGTATTGAGACTGAAACTGCACCCCTTCGAATGTACAACCCTACAACCACCCTTAATAGAGAGCAAGAGAAAGAACCTTACAAAAACCCCAATTTACCATTGGCTGCCATCATTGGTGGGGCTGTGGCCCTGGTGACCATTGCCCTTCTTGCTTTAGTGTGCTGGTATGTTCATAGGAATGGATCACTCTTCTCAAGGAACTGTGCGTACAGCAAAGGGAGAAGAAGAAAGGATGACTATGCGGAAGCTGGCACTAAGAAGGACAACTCCATCCTGGAAATCAGGGAGACTTCTTTTCAGATGTTACCAATAAGCAATGAACCAATCTCAAAGGAGGAATTTGTAATACACACCATATTTCCTCCTAATGGAATGAATCTGTATAAAAACAATCACAGTGAAAGCAGTAGTAACCGAAGCTACAGAGACAGTGGTATTCCAGACTCAGATCACTCGCACTCATGATGCTGGAGGCCTTGTAGCAGACTGTGTTTCGGTTTTTTTAAACCTAAGGGAAGTGATGGTAGGAACCCTGTTCTACTGCAAAACACTGGAAAAAAAGAGACTGGAAAAAGCAATGTACTGTACATTTGCCATATAATTTATATTTAAGAACTTTTTATTAAAAGTTTCAAATTTCAGGTTACTGCTGCGATTGATGTAGTGGAGATGCCTGAACACAATTCTATATTTTAGTATTTTTTAGTAATTTGTACTGTATTTTCCTTGCAAATATTGAAGTTATAAACCATTTACTTTGTGTTCTACTGAGTAAGATGACTTGTTGACTGTGAAAGTGATTTCCTTGCTGTGTTGAACAATCAGGACTGAGTTCACATGAGATCCTTGTAGTATAAGCACAGGCCATTTTTCACTTTGGTATTAATAAAATGTAAAAAAAAAACTGGCTGAATGAGAAAAATTAAAGTTCAAAAAATAGTTATGAAATGCTCCAACTATTAAATTTGTATTATCCCAGTGGTATTCAATAAATTAAAATATGTGAAGTAATGGGCAATATCAAACTTGCTGCATATCTCCATTTCTACTCTAAGCAAAGTAGATATCCTTAAGAAAGCATTATCTTTCGAACTGAATACATCAGCTGGCATAAAGGAGTATGAAGTCTGTTGTTAAAACCACTGTTAACAAAGTTTTGAGAATGAAGGACTTCACAAATCAATAATGTGAGCATGCTTCTACGTTAGGGGGGAAATTTGTACTTAGGAAAACATGAAAACTTAGACTCCATAGTATAATGAACACAAATACCAGAATTGCATTTTGGTTTTGCCTATACCATCCCAATTTTTGAAAAGTGAATTCTAAAGACATAATTGTTAATGTTTATGTTTTTATCATAAACGATGTCAAAAAAGAAACACATGTATTTAAAAAGATAGTATAACCATAAGCAATTCCCCTCAACAATGCAGAAAAAGTAGTACTTTAAATAAGAAAGAATTTAAAAGAAAAATGAATACTAGAAATCAAATTTAGATCTGGTTTATGTGAAATGTTTTAACACTGTACATAAAAAAGTTCAATTTACTTTCACAATGATCAAGAATACTGCCCATTACTGTCACAGTTTTCCACGTATCACATAATGAACTTGTAATGTAACATTTCTTTCTAGCTTCCTACAGAATTGTGAGCTATTACTTGTTTAAAAACCACATCATTTTTCTGTTGCCATTTTTTTTTCCCAACAAAAAACCAAAGTGCATTGTACGCCCTTTGGCCAGTCTTGTATGTGCCTTGATCCAACGCTACATGTATTCAGCTTTTAAAACTCGACAAATTTTTCATACTTCCTTAAATATGAAAAATTATGGTCTTATTGCTGAATAAAACGAAGAAAAAGTACAAAATAATCGTGCTTGCTTTTTCGGGATTATGTTACTATCACTAAAGTAGCAAATTGCCCAGCACATTATTCCTAAGCACCCCCATGTATTTTTCTAGGCATAAAAATAAACGTTGGCTACAAATAAAAGTAGCAGTATCTTGAGCTTGTGTATCATTATACTTGAAAGAGTTCAGTGTTTCATGTACAAACTAATTTCCTAGCAGTCTTTTAGGATACTATTGTTTTGCTTATTTATTCCAAATCAGAAAACCTCAGAAGTGGTGTGGTAATCTTTCTGTCTTTTTTACACTGCTGCCATTGTCCTGACTGATATTTTTTATGGTGGTCTTTGAAAAACTAATATTTTTTAAAATAGATTTTTGGTAGTATGAGTTGGCATTAGAGGATTTGGAATCTCAGATCCAAACTGAGTACATACCCTTGGTAGGTATGTACTCAAAAACAAACCACTTTTTCTTCTTAGCTTAGTTTCCTTGTCTGTAAAATGGGGGCTATTAGTTCAGCCCACTTCACAGGGTTGTTGTGAGGCCTAAATAATATGTATGGAGACTGCACAGTGTTCAATTGAATATAAGTTAGCACTATTATGGTCAAGAAAAGTTTGTCATGTGTTTCCAGAGGTTTGGCAGATAATTTCTGTTTCTACTGGTCTACTAACAAGTATCTCCAGCTGCCTGCGAAAACTGATTCATTATTCATTTGCCATCTTCATAAGTTTCCCAATACCTTCTCTTTTGAGTTCCTATTATGAAGAATGCCTATTTTCTAGGAATAACTTGGCAAAGACTCATGTGATTAACAGTAAATATAAGGAACATTTTGTGAAGGAAGTTTGACTTTTGCTTCTAGAGGTTTTGAGAAGTTCAGCTACAGTGCTGCCACAAAATCAGGGAAACAGCTACATGGTTCCATAAATTCACTATAAACCTATGAGTTTATAAAAAGTCAAAAGCCAAGAGATTATATCGACTGTTTTCCAGTTAGTACATCTTGCATGAGTACAGAAAATTTTATGTATGTTCTAATACATGCATTTTAATTATTTTACCTGGGATAAATCAGAAAAAGGTTCTATATCAGCAAATAGAGACAGCACTAACAGTAAAAGTTTATTATTTCTCTAGGCTTGCTATGAAATCCAAATATATATTCTTTCAATAAAATAATTAAATACAAATATCTACCTTAAAGGGCATTAAATTAATTATAAAATCCATCTGCATATATATATCAAACTATATGGTTACAATTTTTACTGATCAGGCACAGAGAAAATTGTAGTACAAAGAAAAATCCCATCCTGAATATACAACTTACAGATTTAACAAGAATACAATTTGGGAAGTGACAAAAAAAAATTTGTTTGAGGGAAAAATCGCTCTTTTGCTGAATGTTTGACAAAAATCAAAAATTGTTTTTGGAAGCAGCCTTTTGTAACTATATTAAATCACTGCACTTATGCTCTCATTCCCTATTAAAAACAACACTGTATTCTATCTTTCAGCAAGGCCGATTTATTAAAAGTATTCCCCTGTGCCTTCAAAAGAACTAGTAAAAAAAAACAAAACAAACAAAAAAACTCTGCTTTACTAACTACAGTTTCTGAGTGAAGCACATTTTATAGCTGCATGCCTACATGACAGTTTTCCTAAGGAATCCAAAGAGACCCACATGCTTTAAAGCACCTGAAGCATGGATGTGAAAGGAACCAACCCACCACTGAATTTACTTTAATATTAGCTCATCTGTTGCTGAAAACAGTAGTGGCATTTAAAATTCTAATTCCTTTCTCCTACTTAGCATGATTAGCAAATCTTAACTTAGCGTAGTCTTAGAATTAAAACTTGTATTTTATGCTTTTGGACTTTTGGTTAAATTAGCAAAAATAACTCATGGTTATCAATCACTTTCTTAAGAACTTCAAAGATCTCTACATATAATCTCAACAGCCAATGACCTATACAGAATGGCTTCCACATTATAAATAGCAGAAGCATTTGCATCCAAGAAGTATACTGTCTATGGGATATAAGGCATAAACATAAAATCTAATGAAAGTTTACTACAACTGCGGTATAGAAGATATAACTAGATCTCTTTGGATGGGTCAAAGAAAACTTCATGAAGGAGGTAAAATGAAGGCCAGGTATTGAAGGATAAGAAAATATTTAAAAAGAAAACAAGAAAACTAGATATTGGCCATGGAGAAAAACGGTGAACAAAGTCATAGAGATAGGGAAACAAGGGCAATGTTTCTCAGTGCTGGCTTTGGTCACAATCACTTGGGGAGGCTTTTACAAAGATAACCAGGCTTCAATACAGACCTACTAAATTTAAATCTCCCAGATTAAAGTTGGGTATTTAAATTTTTCTTTAATTCCAAAGGTGATTCTGATGCAACTGGGGACTACTGATTTTGGAGGTATCTGGGGAAAGGCCAACAGGCCTGCTGAAATACAAGGTCCAGAAAGGAGGTAAGGCTGGAAAGCTTCTTTTACATCAGACTATGTAGTGTGTTGGATCCCTAGCTGAGAAGTCTGGATGATATGCTTTGGTGACAGTTTCTGAGTAGGTGTATCAATAATCAGTACACTTTGGGGATAGAAATAAAGACTATCGAATGAAGGATGAATGAGGAGAAACAGCGCAAGAAGACAAGTTAGGACATACAAGTATTGCAGGTAAGAGGAAACAAGGGCCTAAACAGTGGAATGGGTTGGTTTTTTTGTTTTTGTTTTAAGTGTAATTCAAAGATACAAGAAAGTTAGAATTCATAGGAACTGGGAACCAAGCAAAGAATAAGAATTGAAGATGATGATTGTTAGCCCAGGTAAGCAGAATGTTGGTGAGGCATTTAATGATGAAAAGTACTAGAAGAGCAAATCTCAAGAGTATTCTGTACATATTAGGTTTGAACAGGTGACCATATGCTCCAGATTTACACTGGCTAATTATCAATAGCACCTTCTTTAACCTTCTAAGTGACCCAGTTGGGATCCAGTTTAGATGATAAAGTATAATTGCTTTAGGTTTTAAAATACTTGTATGTTATCCCTCTGGAAATGTCTATTGGGAAATAGAAAATGAGGGTCTGGGGAGAGATCTTCAGCATATCTAACAGGTTATTATTTAAGCCAAGAGGTTGGAGGACAGCAGCAGCAGAAGTAAGCAGAGGGAGGGAAAAGAGATGAGCCACAGGGACACCCACATTTTGTGAGGAAAGAAGAGGAAGAGAAGTAAAAAGAAAAGCGGGGGTTACAAAGGAGGAAAATAATCATGAGAAGAAAATTATAAAATCAAGGAACTACAAATTTGTTTTTTAAAAGAAGGATGTCAGAAGATGATCTGGAATGTGGATTTGGAAGAGGACACAGTTTTAAATGGAAAAGGAACTGCCAGGGATTCTGAAGCAGTGTCAGCAGAGAGCTAAGAGCTTCTAGGATGTTGGCAGGATAATGGGAGATAAAACAGAAATGACTAAGATTACTCTTTAAGAAGTTTGGAGGGTGAAGGGATCAGGATAGGTAAGAAGGAAGTAAGTACCAGGAGGGATACTGACTGACCTCAGGAATAAGATAGGGTAGACAGATAGGAACCTACAATGAGGACAGTCAACAGGAAACAATAGAGATGCAGGAGAGGTGTGGTCTAAGTCTTAGTTGTGAATCTAAGAGGACTGCAGTAAAGATGTGCCTGAGAAGCTGCAATTTTGGAAGAGTCGGCAGTAGGAGTACAAAGTCACACAGAGAGATGGAAAGGGTTGGTGCGAGGGTAAGGTTTATGAGACAGGTCCTCAGAAAGATGGGGCAATGTCCCAGAGATGTAGAGATGGGAGATGATAATGGGATCGGGTGATGTAGATATAAAACAAAGACTTCAAAAGAAAGGTTTTTGAATAATGGTGACATAAACATAGCCAGGAAGTGATCTTTCAGGGACAGAAAAAAATTTTTGAAACTCCCTTCCTACTTCCTCACCACTTCCCCTACCAAAGTTTCATCAAATAGTGACAGTAAGAGATGGAACAGGGGACTAGGAAGGTGTCATCCTCAGGAAACAGATGTCAATTAATTCAAGGTCATGGGAAGAATGCTAAGAAAAATGTCAGTTACATGGGAAGTTAGAATCCAAAAGAAAAAGATCACAAGGGACCGGTGGAAGCAGTTAGGAAATAGGCCTGAAAGGAATTCAAACTTCCAGATGGAAAAATAAAGGCATACGAAACAAAAATAGAGCAAAGGAGGGCATTGTACTTAGGACTCCAATAGATGATGATAGTTTAAAAGGATGTTGGCCATGCGAGGTTGGTAGAAATTCCTGTTCTAAATACTATAGACATTCTGAACAGATGAAAAAGAACTAGAATAACCAAATTAATCTTGCTCTGTTCTTTGAACATCAAAACAGAATAAAATCTCACTTTATCTCAAAATATACAATGAATTATCCCTAGTTTTATTAGTCTTTCCCACAACTATCATAGGGATCAAGTATCATTACCAGCAAACAGGTAAGCAAATCACATTATGGACCCCTCCCACTTCCCATCTCCTATCTCATTTTTATATTATTTGATAAAATGAGATTGGAAATGAACTTTAGGGCTGACTTGAAAGGGTTTTTGTTTTGTTTTTTTTTCCTTTTTTAAGAGGCTTCGAAAGGAAGAATGCAGCCACAGGGGTGTGGAAGTTGGGGATAATGGGATTTTACAGACTGATTGTGTACACACAAAAGCAGTACTGCTTTTTCAAGGCCAGCTGGCTCGGGCAGGGCAGGGGTGAAGGGGTGGTCTAGGGAATTACTACTCAAAGTAATTGCCCTTCTGAATATACATCACGGCTCTGATAATTGTGACTTACAAAGCTGAGGCTAGTTCTTATCATTGTTCCATTAGAAAGCATGGAATCACTGCTGAAATTCCACATTTTAATTTCCTAAATATTTTATATATTTTAATCTCATTTAGTTCACAGGAAAACTTTGCAATTAGGAATTACTATCTATTTTTCTCAGATCAGTAAATTAAGGCTTTGAAAGGTCATGGAGATAAATTTGGTTCATTCAACATTAACAATGATTTATTGGGTACTCAGCTCAATAACTGTGCTTGAGGCTGAGTATACAGCACTGAACTAAAAAGATACAGAGGTTATAGTTGGAGGAGGTAGGAACTCGATACTAACCAAAAACCAAATGAATATCAAGTGAAAAGTTGTGACAGGTGCCATAGAAGAGAAAAACATGGTGCTACAAATGAGCAAAACATGAAAACCTATTTAGATTGGGTGGTAAAGAAAAGCCTAAGACCTGAGGGATAACGTGTAAGTTTATCCCGTGAAGAATAAAGTAAAGAGTGTGCTGAGCATAGGAGAGGGAACATATTCAAGTTACAAAGAATCAGCTTAGTGAGTTTAAGGATTGAAAAAATGCCAGGAGGTTCAAGCTCAGTGAGCAAGACAGAAGTAAGTTCAGGGAGGCAGGCCTAGATCAGAGCACGCAGGGTTTTGCAGGCCAAAGTCAAGGTAAAGAGTCTAGACTTCATTTTAGTGAAAGAGAAAGCCATTGGCGGGTTTTTGACAGGGCAGGGGAGGGGGAGAAGGAAGAGGAGAAGAAAAATGTGTGAGGATCGTACTATCAGATTCAATTGTAATAAAGTCACTAGCCATTATATGGAGAACGAGTAATATGGAACAGGATGGTGGTAGTGAGGACAGACATGAAAAGATGCCAAATATTTTCTGGAACTGTGACGGAGTCCTTCTTAGAATTTTATAGTTAGTAAGGAGTGGAACAAGGATACTGTCTGATCCTGAAGCATGAGCTCGTAACCACTCTCTTTAAATAGTGAGCAGAAACATTCCTGAATGACTAAAATGAGATAAAATGAGATAACATGAGATAACAACTAGAAGACATTTTTAGGATTAAATCTCAAAACATTTTAATCAGGCAAATGTGAATTCCCCCCCCAAGGCTTATAGACCTCTGCTCCACAAAGCTAAATGATAACTTCTGGAGGTCAGTGGTTACTAGCTGTAAACTACCCTGAGAGTAACACTTGTCTTTCTTGCAGTTTTCAATAAATTTAAACTCAGAGTTGGCAGACAAATCTTAATGTTTGAGTTCACTGCAACACCTCTTCATGATTCCTTTTAGTCTTCTAAGAGCCAGAATAGAAGTGCCATATCACCTATTTGCCAGGCTTGGTGATGAATTTGAGAAATATAACCCATGAGTACCACTGCTTAGCTTACAATTGTAAAGAAATGCCAAGATTATTTAATGGTTTTCAATAATTATTTGTTTTACAATAATCTTTGAATTATTAAAATTCAGCATATACTTAACAGATATATACAAATATAGACAAGGTCTATGTTCGTCGAGTCTTAGAACTAGAAAGAAGAGAGTTCATGAACCTTGGTGATGTATACTAATAAATTTAAAAATTAATCCCCTTGTTTTATTATTTTTTTTAATTTATTAAAATTAAATTCAGAGGCGCCTGAGTGGCTCAGTGGTTGAGCGTCTGCCTTTGGCACAAGTCGTGATCCTGGGGGTCCTGGGATCAAGTTCCACATTCGGGTCCCACATGGAACCTGCTTCTCCCTCTGCCTATGTCTCTGCCTTTCTGTGTGTCTCTCATGAATAAATAAATAAAATCTTCAATAAAAAATAAAACAATATAAATTCAAAAACAAAAATTTGTAGTTGAACTCTAACTGGTTTACAGTTTTTAAAAAGTCTTTAATGGAAAAACGTGGAGCTATTCTGTGAATCACAATATGCTTCTAATTACTGTATTATAGCATGGCTCACAGCACTCACTCTATGAGAGTTAAATGTTCCCTTTATGGCAGTTATTATCTAATACACTAAATATTTTTACTTATGTGTTTTCCCTATCCCCTATTAAAATGCAAACTCCATGAAGGCAAGTAACATTTTTTCTCCTGCTGTTTCACATAAATCTCTCCAACCTGTAGAACAATTCTAGCAGATACTAAAAAATAAAAAATTAAAAAAAATAAATAAAATTTTTAAAAATTGTTAAATGAACAATAAAATAATGAATGAGTTTGAAAGTGTTGTATCACTAAGCATTATCTGAAACAATCTTCATGAAAACTCTTTGTAAACTGTAAATCCTTCTATGAATGTGGAATATTATCACCAACTTCATGATAACTCGTGTAGAACATTTACTAAGCACTCTATACCTGTTATCTCCTTTATTCCCCAATTCACAAAAGACACTTAAATTCAAACAGATTAAGCAACTCAACCAATATCCAATATAAATGGCAAAATAAAGACTCTTAAAAAAAAAAAAAAAACAATTCAAATCCAAATGCAAGGACCTTAATCCCAGATCTGTTTTTTAATGTTGCTCTCTTCCTTGTGACATGCTGACTGATCCCAAGTATGTAAAACAAAATATACTAGAACATTCTATTAAATTGTATGTAAAATTGATATTTGAGATGATGATTAAGAGCACTGTCTTTGAATCAGACAGATCTGGGTTTTCATCCAGTTTCTGCCACTTACTTGGGGTATGGCCTTTGGCAATCTAGCTAATCTGGCTAAGCCTCAGTTTCACCTTCTGTGAAATAAGATAATAATAGTGTATCTCTAATTGTAAGGAATAAATTATGTATTTCAAGTGGAGCACTTAACTCATACCTGACTCTTAGTAAGTGCCCAGTAAATTTTATTTTCACCTTTGATGATGAAGAAATATTTACTGAGTACCTGATATATTAGAACTACCATTTGAACACAGGATGGCAAAAAAAGTGGAAAGTGGGGAAGCAAGATCAACAGACTTTCTTTGCATTTCTGTTTTCCTCTGAACCCTGCACTGATTTTACAGAAATAATACTTTAACAAAGGCACACTTTTCTCTCTCTTCCCAACACAGGACTGGGCTCATTGTGTTACTCTGCTACCTTTTGGTAAAGGAACAAGTAGGAATGTAACTGCTAAAAAGTAGAAGGCATAACTTTTTTAAAAAAAGATTTGTAATCTTAAAGCTATTAAAATGGTAATAGTCTTCTTTATATTTCCCAGAATCTCAATAAAAATTTGTATTGTATAAGAACAAATATCTAGATGGCTACTTGTTAAATAAAGTCACAGTTACTAAGGTGTATCAGTGTATGAGCACCAGGGACTATGTTTCATATGAATTATCCCCCACTGGTGGGAATCATTTTTATTGGGGAAGAGAGAGTGACAGCAGCCAGACACACATCTCTGGTGACTACAGTTTTAGCAACTACAGTCCTCTGTTTAACAGTAACAGCAAACTGCATAATCCAGGCTAGTCCCTTCTAGTTGGGAATCCAAATTAGCATGCCCTTCCTCTTCACTTAAGGGTTTGAGAGGAAAGGAGAGAGAGGTTTTTTTCTTGGTTTTATAAACACGTTTAAACAAGAGATTCTTATTTCCTGGTTTATCAGGTGTTGATCTTTTCCAGGTACAGGAATTTAATTAACATGTTTCTTCAGAAAATTCCTCTTTGAATGTTAACTAATATACTTAAACGGTTAGGTCTAAGAGTGAAAATTAGATTTCAATATTTATTATAATGCAGTAGTATTAACTAGAAGAAGTGTGCTGGTTCACAAGCACATTAAACTTTCTCACCTCCTAGATAAATTTCACAAGTTCTAGTCCAATTCTTCACCTTTTCTTAGAAATCCCAGACAGAGGTAGCAGTAGGAGCCATTAAAACCAATTAACACTTCACTTTCATTTTGGGACAAATAAGAGGGAAAAAGAGAAGCATTTCAAGCTAACTCTGCAATGAATGTAAATTTGTAAGTCATTGCAGAGTAAAGAAAACCGTTTACTTGCGACAAAACCACATTTGTGAAATCATTAATGCTCAAATGAAGGAAATTAAGTGTAACTTCTTTCCAAATGTGCACAAAATAGATAAGTATCCACCAAATATACACTCTTTGAATATTAAGAAATATAAGATCAAAAATCTCTTAAAAGTATATTAATCCTATGCTCTACTTTCAGCCAGTCTACAGCAGACAACAGAATAACTAACTTATTATTTAAAAATCTATCTGAGGCAAGAAATTAAATACTTCAGAATTTTTTTCTAAAATTTAATGTTGACGCTAAAGTGTTTTAATGTAGATGTTAAATGCAGACATTACTTAATGTAGATATCTAAGTGTTATATAATTACCTTCTAGAAAGCCCCCAGTAACTACTATTTTTTGTACAAAATGCTGGAGAGATGACAAGATATCAGCATATTCAAACATGTCATTCTTCCATATAGGGTAATGGTTAAGAGCACAGAATTTGGGAGTTGTGCCAACCCAGGTTCAAACCACACTGGTTCTACCACTTAGCAGTAGGGTAACTCTGGGAAAATTACTTAATCTCTAAATTTGTCTTTCTTAACCCTACTTTATGGAAATGGAAAATGATTTTAAAGTATATGTTATACTTTAAAGTGCTTAGTATAGTAGTGCCTGATACATTAGTAACTCCACAGCATTTAGAGGTTATAGGCAGTATACTCCAAGGGTTAATTGTATAAATTCTGAAATTCAACTTCCTAGATTCAAAGCCAAGTTTTCCCACTTGTTACTTGTTTGGTATTGGACGAATTATTTTACTTCCCTCTATTAATATTAGTAGGTATATGAAAAAGATTAGAAGAGGGCTTTGAACATGGTAAATGCTCAATAAATAATTTCAAAAATTACTCAACAAAGTCTCATAGAAGCTGAAATTTAAAGAGCACATCAGAGCAATTTTCTCTTCCAGTATTTGAATAGACTGGCATTAGAAATAAAGGAACACTATTAATTCAAATCCAGAAATTGTTCCTACATACCAATATGTAAGTATATATTAATCTAGCTGCTAGTATGGACTCCTTAGTTTCAGGTTTCCCAGACTTGTCTGATGATACAAATCATCTAGAGAAAGTGACTGAGCAGGTCTGGTGTGGGGCCTTGGAATCTGTACCTATAATCAGCTTCCCAGGTATGTGCTACATTGGGCAGTCTCAAAAACCCTGTATTAATTGAAGCTGTGCCTAACTGCAGAATATGAGAATATCAAGCAGTTAAATCCACTGAACAGAATTACTGTTTTACAAGTAATATGTAATGGAAATGTTAAAAATATTGTTTTATTCAAGAAATATTTTGTTGAGTATTTATCAGTACAAAATACTCATTGAGCACATATAGTATCATTCACAAAATGGTATATGAAAATTAATTGAAAAACAAACCACTTCTTGGGATGCCTGGGTGGCTCAGCAGTTGAACGTCTGCCTTTGGCTCGGGGTGTGCTCCTGGAGTCCTGGGATTGAGTCCCACATCGGGCTCCTTGCATGGAGCTTGCTTTTCCCTCTGCCTGTGTCTCTGCCTCCCTCTCTCTTTCTCTCTGTGTCTCTCGTGAATAAATAAAATCTTAAAAAAAAACTATTAAAAAAACAAAAAAGAAACCACTTCTTAAAAATTAACATCATTTGGGATATGAGAGTGGCAAACAGAAAGGAAGGGAATATACTTGGCAAAGTTATACATAATTATATGATACCATTTTTCCTGAGGAGTTCAGAAAGTATTGGGGCAAGGGTCCTACTGGTCAAGAGGTCTGGTTCTTCAAGAAGTCTGTTATATTTATGACACTGCTGCCATTGCTAATGAGCTGAAAATGCTAATGACCGAAGAAGATTCAAATAACAAATTCCCAGCAAAAATAATTTAAATGGGGGCAGCCCCGGTGGCACAGCGGTTTAGCACTGCCTGTGGCCCACAGTGTGATCCTGGAGACCCGGGATGGAGTCCCATGTCAGGCTCCTTGCATGGAGCCTGCTTCTCCTTCTGCCTGTGTCTTTGCCTTTCTCTCTCTCTCTCTCTGAATAAATAAAATAATAATAATAATAATAATAATAATAATAATTTAAATGGTATAACCATTTTTTCCTTGACCCTTCTGAACATGTCTTTAGAAACAAAGTATAGTTTATCTCTGATTAGTAAAATTAGCACAAACTTGGATCTGCACTTTAAAAAAAAAATGATAAGAGAAAACAAGTTTCCATTTTCCAAAGCTTGAACACCTGCCCCATACATACATTATATGCATGCTCAAACTATGGGCAACTTCTACACTTGAAAGATCTGGAATCTACCTCCTAGTAGAAACACAAGTATAAATAATTTTGTAAGGAAACCCAAGTGCTATAACACCAAAAATAAGACTAATGTTATTCTACTGAATGAAGAATACGTACATAGTATAGCAAATATGTATACATTTCAATATAATAAATCATTAATTACATTAGTCATGTACATCTTGTGGTCAAGAATTATTACTGTTTGAGATCTAATATAGTAAGTAAAGATGAAAAACAGTGAAATTATTAGGTAATTCTCTATAATCAGCTCATTAAAGAATTGCTAACTACATGGATGAATTCAGAGTAAAATAAATTTAAATGCAGTCATTATAGCTATTCAAATATTACTGATCCATAGGAGAATGAGATAAAATAAAGTATCTATTAGGTCTTACTTAAAATATGATCCAAGGGACCAGGCACAATACTTCAGGTTTTTCAGTTATCAATGCCTCAAGACTTAGGAAAATAAAGGGCCACTTAGGACTCACAACTACTCCTGAGTGATCATTGCTGAATGGAGAGATAATAGGTGGATTTTTCTCTTTTTATTTTTCTGACTTTCCAAAGTTCCTAATTTAAAAAAAAAAAACAAAAAACGAAAGTAATGTATTCTTTTTATTACTAGGGAAAGCGATTCCATTACTTAAGGATATTATCTGATGGATAAAATTTATTAGAAGGCCATTAAAAAACTTTGAAGAGGCTGTGTCACATTCTCCCTCAAAGGAAATCTGTCATAGGTCTTCCTCATTTTATCTAATAAAAGCAATACAAGAAATAATAATACAAGGGCTGAAATTCCATGTGCTACTTCCAAATGTAGACCTTTAAAAGGATGGTTCATAGTAGCTAGCAATGCTAAGTGATGAGAACAGTTTTCACTAATAGTGATAAAAGAACTCCTATTCATCCCTATTCATCTGATGTATGATCCAAAAACACCCTGGAAACCCAGTGAAAGCTGGCAAATAAAAAAATGTTGATCCTCTTTGAGCAAAAGGAGAGCCCACCTCTTTATGGGATTGTTACAAGTAGAGGACCTAACTGTTGATAAGGCTTTCATCACTCATCCTTTATCCTTTCTATCTCAAATCTCCCACTCCTTCCATCTTTATTCTTTCCTGTTCTCTCTTTAGTTTTGGCCTACTTCCACAATCCTTTAGGAGGCTTCAAAGGCATTGCTGTCCTCACAAATTTAAAAAGGGACAATTGTAGACAGACCTTGGAATATATGTAGGAGATCTGTGCAGCTTTACATGTAGACAAACATGATTTCCTAGAGCTAATCTACAATTGATTTTGTAAGGGATACTGCATTTATAAAATGGATTCAATCATTTGCCCTTGGCCTTTTTCAAATTTTCTTAAGCACAATGCTGATATGGCTAAGCCTAAGTTCCCTGACTTAATGCTGTTGTAGAAGGCATTAAGAATCCAGAAGGCAAGGAATTCACTACGAGTCTTTAAAAATAGTCACACCCTTACAGAAAGGCATCTCTCAAAGTGAGTTCCATACAATGACCTGGACTAAGTCAAAAGATATAAGCCATTTTAATCCAGTGCCTTCAGCTATTTAAGATCCAGATTCCACTGTTCACTGGAAGACTTCAGCTAACATATTCTTTAACGGTTCAACAAGAGAACGCAATAGTGCCTAGTGACAGAGCTCTGTGAGGTTCTCAAACTGAGAGCTGTTTGCACTGGGTTTATATAGTGCAGAAACAACTTAGGAGGCAAATAACATAAATGCCATCACCATGTTCCAGTCCAGAAGCTTTTATCACAGCAAGTTTAACTCTGGGCAAGCTGCCGCCATCAGCACATTGTGATGGCAAATACACTGACTGTATTTTCTTCCTAAGCAGTATGTAACACTTGGGCTGTTCCTGAGAAGGATTCATGAAACAGCTCTAATCAACACATTATAGTGGGAACAGCTAGATGTAACATTCACAGCTTGTATGCCTTAATTGTCAAAATTGTTTGCTTTCCAGATGAACATAGTCAACTTTAACTTTCAGTAAAATCAACCAAAATAGTTCAACTGTCATGACAAATAATCCCTACCCTTCCACCACCTCTTGAGATATAACTCAACTGTTAGAAAAGAAAAAACTAGAAACGAACACAAATGACAAAATAATTAACCAAAATGTATCACCAGAAACAGTTAAATAAGAATATTTTCCCAAGAAATTTCAAAGAACATTGATAATGCTTAAAGTTCTTGCTGAATTCATGGCAATGTAAGGCTTAATAAACAGGGTATTTTCTGAAAGCTGGAAAATCTTCATTCTCTTCCCAGCTCATTATTTTGTGATCTTTCTAACACATTACTTACTAACATCAAATTTCATGGCTCTTAAGTAAAAGAAAAAAAAAAGCTTGACAACTATCCTAGACTATGTCCAAATGACATAGTTTCTCAAATCAATTAAAATAAGTACTAAAATTTAATTTAAAGAAAAAGTGAATAGATGAAATCCATATTATCCTCCAGTTTATTTTCAAAAAAATAAAATAAAAAGAAAGGTTTTTGTTGTTTTTGTTTTGGGTTTTTTTGTTTTGTTTTGTTTTGTTTTGTTTTGTTTTTTAAAGCACCAAATTTCTTGATCGAAGCCATAGGAAAAAAATCTGAAAGGTAAAGTGGCTGTCTTTCATCTACACATGTTATCAGTTTAGGACAAGATTCAACTGACTTTCACATTTCCCAGCCAAAATTCAGGACCATTCAACCAGAGATCTCTTTGGCTCTTGAATCAGTACTAAGACTTCAAATTTTAGGTTAACTTTATTACATCAATAAGGAGGATATCTCATTTTCAAATTAAAATTTTTAAATTCATGGTAAGCAACTATCAGTAAGTCTACCCTAACTTGTATACTTATACTTTATTTCCCTATCTGATTAATAAAATCCCTTTCCTTTCCTCTCAATTCTCAATAATGTGTGTATGTGTGTGAGATCCATGGACCACACTTCAAGTAGGACATACTTGAATACTTAGGTTCCAGCTGCAGCAATCAATATCCAGACTGGGTACAAGTATGGTTTGGTTCCAATTAGTGGCGTTTGCCCCTCTAGCTCAAATATCCAAGGGGTAGTGGAGCTGTGGCTAACTGGCACTTCTGGGGGAGCTGCCACAATTCAAGGGCCTCCTATTGAGTTGACCTTCATTTTGCCAACCCAATCTGAGAAGATTGGGAGGAGAGACTATTAGGGACATGTTCACTCTCAGCTTCTCTGCTCTTTATGACTTAGCTGCCTGCTATTTTGCTCTCCCCACTAACTTTTCTGTTCCCCTCAAAAATAAGGATTTTAGGGATCCCTGGGTGTCTCAGTGGTTTGGCGCCTGCCTTTCGCCCAAGGCTTGATCCTGGAGTCCCGGATCGAGTCCCACGTCGGCCTCCATGCAGGGAGCCTGCTTCTCCCTCTGCCTGTGTCTCTGCCTCTCTCTCTCTCTCTCTCTCTCTCTCTTTCTCTCTCTCTCTCTGTCTGTGTGTGTCTCCCATGAATAAATAAAATCTTTTAAAAAAATAAGGATTTTAGCTTATCTCTGCTTGATAATGAGGTGCTGGCTTCAAGATCACTTTGGACGCTTCAAATATCAACCGTCAATTGCCTTATGTCAAAATTTTTGTTGTTGTGAGGTGCACTCCTATATAATGTATATTTGTCCATGATTTGTAAAGCACTTAACAATTTTTAATTACATCACCCAGGACTAGAATAGAGATATACAATGAAATTACTATTTTGATGCCTGCTAACATAACATCCAATTTGTAACTAGTGACTTTAAGTTCAAGTCAAGGCTCATTTATCATTTTGAAATCCCTAAGGCCCTTAAGAATGATGCTAAATCTACTCTGCCCATGCTCTGTCAATGAACCAACATGTGCTGGGTGACAGTGCATCTATTTACAATTAGGTTTACTGAATATTTTAAACCCACAGTTGAGACCTACTGCTCAAAAAAAGATCCCTCTCAAAATATTAGTACTCATTGACAATTTACTTTGTCACCCAAGAGCTTTGATGGAGATGTACAATGAAATTATTATTATCTTATAAATTCAAAACCTGCTAGAAAGGATTTACCATTCTAGATGCCATTAAGAATATTTGTAATTCATGGGAAGAGGTCAAAATATCAACATGAACAGGAGTTTGTAAGAAGTTGATTCCAAATGATGACTTGGAGGGGTTCAAGACTTTAGTAGGGCAACTGGAGATATAATGGAAATATTAAAAGAACTGCAGGTGGAATCCAATTATGTGACTAAATTGCTACAATTTCATGATATACCTTGAATGAATGAGGAATTGCTTCTTATGAATGAGTAAGACAGTGCTTTTAAGATTGAATCTATTCCTGGTGAAGATGCTGTGAAGACTGTTGAAATAACAAGAAAAGGTTTAGAATATTACATAAACTTAGTGGCAAACTTCATTGTTCTCATATTTTGAGAAATTGCCACAGCCACCCCAATGGCTGATTAGTCAGCAATCATTAACATCCAAGCAAGACCATCCAACAGCAAAAAGATTATGACTTGCTGAAATCTCAGATGAGGGTTAGCATTTTTTAGCAATACAGTACATTTTAATTAAGGAATATACATTGCTTCTTGACCTAATGCTATTGTACAATAGACTACAGTATAGTGTAAACATAACTTTTATATGGGCTGGGAAACCAAAAAATTTATTTGACTCACTTTATTGCATTATTTGCTTTATTGTAGTATTCTGGAACTGAACCAGCACTATTTCCAAGGTAAGCCTATAGACAGCTGGACTGACCAAGCATTAAAAGTTTGGGCAGTGATTATAAAAAAAGGGTAATGGAGAGTTCTTAAAATAATGGGCTTTGGATATTAACTAAATCAAGGAATTAAAATAAAAAGTAAGAGTGAAATGGGAGGGATCATGTGATAGAATATGCAATGATCTGAATAAACAAACAAACCAGACAAGGTGAACGGGAAGGAGTTTGGCTGACCACAATTTCAATCTGAGCCAAAGGCAATGATGTCTACTAAATATTCTATTACAATATTAGACTTCTTTTAAAAAGTAGTGTTTGGCCTTCATTAGATAATCATTAACTGCCCTCTGGCTGTAGAATGGATATTCACTTGAATTTGGGAAAGTATAATCCACACATTAAAAAGGAAGCAACCTAATCTGCTCTGGACTAGGTAAAATATGTTTGGAATATTATGTTCAGTTCAAATAAGCCACTTTAAGAGAGATTCCAATAAAGTGTCCAAGGATAGGCAGACACAATGAAAAATAACTGGAAATCATTTCTATTAGGAATAATGATCATTTTTTTTTAACCCAAAGGATGATGACATGAAAGTTCACATTCATAAGTAGTAACAGAATGGAAAAGGTCTCAGGCAGAATGAAGGAATTCCAATTTCTTTATCTTAGAAATAAAGTGGTACAGAATAATGAAGAGACTCAAAACATGGTCATTCTGGTAAATGATAAAAGACTGAAGTTATAAAGCTAAAGGTCACAGTATTTCAAGGGGCATAAGTGTAGATGCTGAATTCACACAAAAGAATCATAGAAGGGACCATGGCATAGCTGGCCTCTATCCTTCATTAGAAGAGTCCCAATGCATTTTATGAATAAGCCCCTGTATGACTCTAATGGGAAATTTTGTTCTGCTGAAGATGACGTTAAATGCACTGGAAGCTGTGGAATGGAGAGAGTAGGGAGGGTTCTCAGGAAGACCTGACTGATTAAAAAAATATCGGGAACTGCACTGAACTGGAAGTCCATAAACTTTAAAAAAGAAATATTTAGGGATGCCTGGGTGGCTCAGTGGTTGAGCATCTGCCTTTGGCTCACAGCATGATCCCAGAGTCTGGGGATTAAATCCCACATTTGGCTCCCACATTGGGCTTCCACAGGGTGCCTGCTTCTCCTCTGCCTATGTCTCAGCCTCTCTCTCTCTCTCTCTCTCTCTCTCTCTGTGTCTCATTAATAAATAAATAAAATCTTTTTTAAAAAAAGAAAAATAATGCATAGTAAGTACCAGTTCTACAGGAAACAGGGGTCAGCAGAAAGGTCCTCAAATGGTAGAATCAGGAAGAGGGAATTTCAGTGATTAGAAAGTGCATGGAGAATGTTTATTCTGATCTCAATCTGTCTCATCAATGAATGAAAGCCAACTAGAGCCAAGAGGAGTTGAAGTAGTTATGAAGTTTTACAACTTAAAGATTACTTTTTTCTTTGGGGCATTGATCACCAGTGTGGCTTTCCAGAGAGGATTTGAGGGATGACACTACTGGTGATGTGACCATTCCACCTCAGGAAAGCAAAGTCTCTAGAATATGGTGGAAGCCTGCAAGCAGAGGAAAGATCTACTGATCCCTTCTGCCCATGCTTGTTTCCTGAGGCCTTGGGCATTTCCAGTGAGAAATGGCTGCTGAAATAGGATTTGAGGTTTGAGGTCGTTATGAAAATAGGTAGGTTTTATGGCAAAAAATATTCCATAGCAAAACTGCGGTACTCTAAATCAAGAAATTTGAAAAGATAAGTTCTCTGTGAAATTTAATTTACATTCAGCATGTTCTGGACCTTTACCATAAATAAAAGACAGGTAAGTGGCATCTCTCCACTGACCTATCAGAGGAAGGGACTTTGGAATCAGATTTAGGCTACTTACCACCTCCTTTACTGAATATTTTACAGTCTTTCAGTGAACAGAGAAGAAATAAATACTTATCACCAATTTTAAAATGATCTCCAGGTCTGATCTAACATATGTATGGTGAATAATGGAAAAAAAAAGAAAAGAAAAAGCATCACACACGCACGCGCACGCGCGCACACACAAACTGACCCAAGGGGAAGATAATATAACTTTCCAATTTAAATCTTTGGTAGAATCTTAAAAAAAAAAAAAATCTTTGGTAGAGGGCAGGCCAGGTGGCTCAGCAGTTTAGCGCCACCTTCCGCCCATGGCGTTATCCTAGAGACCCGGGATAGAGACCCACGTCAGGCTCCCTGCATGGAGCCTGCTTCTCCCTCTGCCTGTTTCTCTCTCTCTCTCTCTCTCTAATAAATAAATAAATAATCTTTAAAAAATAAATAAATGAATCTTTGGTAGAATAAAAATATCCCATTTTTAAAAAGAGAAGTAGAAATCAATAGATATAAAGGTCATTTTTTTGAGCAAGGAATGACAAGAGACCAACATAACTGATCATCACTCATTTCATAATATTGTTGCTTTAGGGAAATCAAAAACTACACTTTTTGGTACTTGAATTTTACTCACTCAAGGGTTCTCACAAATGAAAGGAGTTCACAAATGCTTGGCAATTCTTATAGACCTATATTATGAAGTGTATTGTCTTGCAGACTATAAGGCAACCAAACTATAAATGCCTTTCTCTGTCTCCAGATAGTTCATCTTAAAATAAATTAAAAAATTCAATCTGCCATGATACTTGATGTCCTTTCATTGTCTTAATATACAGCATATTCACATCCAAATTATTCAAGAAGATGCAGCATGATATATTGGTTAATATGTGAGCTCTGAAATCGGACTTCCTGAGTTAAAATTTTAAATCTACCATTTGCTAAATGTGTGATCTTTGGCAGTAGGTTAGGTAACTTCTTTGTGCCTCTATTTCCCTTTCTCTAAATAAGGAGAATAAGAATACATTTCATAGGATTGTGGTAAAGATTAAATGAATTGATATGTAAGAAGTCTTGGTAACAGTGCCCGAAATACATTAAGTGGTCAAAAATACTGGCTATTAAGAAAAAGTGCCAAAGCTTTTCCTTACAATCATCTCATTTTTTTTTAGGCAAAGTTAGACATCCTAATAATGGACACATTTTTTTTTAAACAAAAGCCTTGTACAACATGTTAGCTCACTACAAACCTTCAGTATTTCTTCTGCTTGCATAAAAATTCCTATCTGAGGATCAGTTTTTAGGGAACCAAACTTAAGACATGTAAGACAGTAAGTGAGGACAAAAATGGACTGATACTTAGGATACTTAGGCAAGCATTAAAAATACACCTCCCCCACCAAATTGAGAAATAATAAATGGCATCTGATTTTTCTGCAGAAACAATACAGTACTTATTCAGTGCTTCTGTGTGAAAACTTGACAGGATGCAGATGGGTGTGAAGGTATAGGCAGCAGCTCAGTTATGCAGCTGCATACACTCTGCCCTTCAAGATGTTCACCAGGTTGATTTTACTTATATGATTCATAGTTTTCCCTTTTTTATGATGAACATAAATTTACTTATAAATTTGCAAAATCCTATGACTCATTCACCATGTGTCTGGCACCTGACACAAAGCAAATAGCATGCCTTTCTCCATTTGAAAGCCATAGATATTTTTTTCAAAAAATATATTTAATGGCCATTCTAACAAAATTAAGCAGAATCACATTTCCAAAGTATATATTTCTAAAGGTGCACTTTACGGTTTTATTTGAAAATAAAAACCTAGAAGCTTTTGTTTACACTGTATCTTCTGTCTGGAACACCTTTTATCTTAGGTCAAAATGCTCACATTTTGTCCACATCTTAAATTCAAGATCAAAATGCTCCATAAAAGATTCCCAAATTCCCATGGCTAAAGGTAATTGTTCCCTCCTTTGGCACCTTTCCAATGCATTATATTTATTAGTGTTTAATTTCACCTCTACAAAAATTCCTTAGGGCTGGAAGAATGCTCTGGTTTAAAATGTATCATTCCTTGCCTCCAGCTTTATCCAATGTTTGTCAATGAAATGAATGAATGAATGAGTGAATGAATGAAATGAGGGAAGATTATTTTTGTGGATTCTTGTTTCCTTTTTGATAAAGCTTGTACAAATAAAGGACTCAAAAACTTTTAAGAAGAATCAAGAGAATAGCAACTCATGTACAAATACATGATTTTAAGGAGTATAATTAATACCCCAACCAACTATGAATATGGCCTTTTATTTCTTTTTCAAAAGCTCTTCAGTCATGAAGTCTGTTGCAAAGTTAATCTTCAAGGATCTGTAATAACAAGGCACAACCACTGCTTGAAAATCTTCTAAATGGCAGTTCTAGGAAAGAACAACCTAAAGATTTGTTTTTAATACAGCTACCCTGGCCTGAGACTCTGTCCCAATTCATCTGAAGTGGGATGATGGGATGCTCAGCCAGGTATAGGAACAGTTTCTCTCTTCCATGCCAAGAATTATCAGAACAGCCTCAATTCCCTGTTTCTCCTGTTTACTACAAGTCCCAGACAAGTCACAACTTCCTTTTAAGAAACATCTTAAAAGAAAAGAAAAGAAAAGAAAAGAAAAGAAAAGAAAAGAAAAGAAAAGAAAAGAAAAGAAGAAAAGAAAAGAAAAGAAAGAAAGAAAGAAAAAGAAAGAAAGAAAGAAAGAAAGAAAGAAAGAAAGAAAGAAAGAAAGAAAAAGAAAAAGGGAAAGAAGGATCTTTGACTATTTCAAATGCCTTCTCTTTTTATGCATATAGACTTGTAGTGGTAACTCCCCTTCTAAAAACAGATTAAGTAAATGATTAACACTTTTTTATTCACTGTTTCACTTATTTAACCTCTCACCCCCTAATTCAGCTATAAGTCCCTACTTGGTAAACACTAACAAGTACTTACTTCCAATCTGTATCCAGAGTCTGGGCAATTTCATCTATTTTGGATTTAATAGATTATTCTTTGCTTAGGCCAAAAATATTTTAAATTCTTACAATCATTGAAATAAAGAAATATGAGAAGGATTGAATCAGGTCTTTTTTTTTTTTTTAATGAACATCTTATCAATATGAGACTAAAAGGAATAAGTTAAAGGAACAGTGAAGAGCAGATTTGCCGAGAGAGAAAGCATCTGTTTGAAACACAAAAGGCCACACTTCTCTACTGTTCAACTTATTAAAGTGAGCAATTATCATTTTGGTCATTTTTGAAGGTCCAATAATAAATTCAATACCATTCTGCCCCAAAATAAAGACTAAAAGTGTAGAAACTGCTATCCAATTTAGGAAAGATGAAGCCAAAGATGAAGACATCTGCATCAATCTATTAGCACAAGGATATCAATTCTCACTACTCACATGTCTCTGAGATCTATACCAAATGCGAATCCCCCAATTCAACCTGAGTCAGTCACAACTAATCCTGTTGAAGTTGAAAGGGAGACAGAGCAATTCCTCCCAGAGACCTTCCTTTCTAACCTTAAGACTTGTACAGAAGCTTCTTCTGGACCATTCCCTAAATACAAGCCATTAAAATGAAGTAGTTTGGTTTATTTATATGTCCCATGAGCCACCTCCTGGCTCAAGAGTCAGGTAAAGTCTGTTTCACCTAAAGATAGGATCAGAGGCTGGAATGGAAAATACGATTAGTCAGAATTATTGCTACATACAGGTATATGCCATAATTTCTCAGTAAAAGTTGTGAGATTCAGTCTGATTAGACTGGCACAGGTTGTACTTCCATACCCGAGAGCAGGAGATAGAATATTCTCATTGGCTTCACTTGAGCCTAGGGGTCATTTCAAGTTCCTTGTGGGAAAAATGGAAATAAAGGGATGTTGGAAAGAGAAAAGGGGGAGAATAGATGTTATAAAAGAATATCAATTAAGAATAGGCTGAGCTGCATGCAAAATAACAATCAAAAATCACAAAATAAAAGTTTGTTTTTCCTTCACATTAAAGAAGTCAGGAGTAAAGGATCATTAAAGGCTGATAGAGTGACTTCTCAAAACCTCCAGATTCCAGATTCATATATCTTGCCATACTTAGTCACAAGGGCATACCTAGCTATCAGGGAATTTAGAGAATGAAGTCTTTATTGCAGGTGACCATATGCCCATTAAACAATGAGGTGTTTTCTATTTTGCGGGGAGACAGAAAAAAGAAAGGATAGACATTGGGGCACATACAGTAATCTCTGGCATGGTATATGGATTCTTAAGATGAATTCATGATCTCTACCACCTTATGTTTATACCCTTGTGTAATGCCTTCCTCTTGAGTATGGGCAAAGCCTTTGATTTGCTTCTAATCAACAGAATATAGAAAAAATGGGACATAGATGAATAGTGTCCATGATTACAGTACATAAGATTTATTAGCATTTGTCTTACAGTTTTTCTCTCTTCCAGAAATGGCTATGAGGAAGCCAGTGGCCATGTTGGCAAACTCCATGTAGCAAGGACCTGAGGATGGCCTCTGGGAGTTGATGGTAGCTTCTGTACAAAAGCCAGCAAAAATAAAGCTCTCAGTCCAGCAACCACAAGAGCAAGGAAGGACAGCCTTTCTTGGATGAGCCTCTAGATAAGAATCCAGTCCTAATTGAAACTTTGACTGCAGCCTTATGACACTGTAAAGAGCAAACTCAGCTAAGTTCTGTCCAGACTCCTGATGCACAGAAACCAAGATAATAAATGTGCACTGTATTAAACCACTAAGTATGTGGTAATTTGTTATGCAATAATAGAAAAATAATACATTGACATTAAGGGCAATCAACAAATGCTCATAATACTGCATAAAACATCTCATTCCCTAATTTATAAATGTTACTTGCAATGATTATCATTATCATCATCCTCATCATCATCACCATCATCATTATTACAATCATCATCATTTCCTAAATCTGGATTCCCCCAATACCATCACCACCTTGCCTCACAGCTTACTTAGCAAGGATTAAATCCCAACAGGGCAAACAGTTTTATTCATAGTATTTCTAGACTTTTTTGGAAGCAACTAACTTTAAAATCTAATTGGAGTTGAATTTCCATTAGGACTGCACTGGTGATTTTTGTATATCCATCTGCCACTCCAATTCCATGAACTTGCCTCTCAAGGATACAACAATCTTTTGGTCATGCCTCATTGGGGAAGAATTGAAAAGAATAAGATAGGACATAGTACTCTAGGGGTTCAGTTAAGAATCGCAGGCAAACCTGCGGAAAACAGACCCATCGCTCTGTGGAGTCAAGCTGAGGGGAAAAGAAACAATTAGCTAGAGGTTAAGTAGCAAAATAGCTGCTAAAAGCCTTAGGTAAAAATGTCACTGAGTAGGAGTAAAATATTGGAAGAATAATGTGGGAATGAAAGTTATCAATTGCATTGAAACCTGAATTTATGCATTTTAATGTTATCTAGGAGAATCAATTTAAGCATCTGTTTAATTTCCTGATATGTGACAAGACTACCAGGAGGAATTTTAAAAATTAAAAAAAAAAGAATAAAAAATAAAGCACCTTTCAGAGCATATCCAGATAAAGTTTTTATAAGACCATACAAAACCTGAGCTATTTTAGATAGTAATGTGTTAAAGCAAATTAATATCCCCTAAATGAAACCAAGATTTCTTTTTTTTTTTTGAAACCAAGATTTCAAAGCTAAGCCATTACATATAATAGAGTAAGGCAAAGAAAATGAAATCTACTCTATGAAGTATATAAAACAAATAGAAATTGTTATGAGATAGCATAAAATAGTCAATAATTCAAAAGATGATTAAAAATAAACAATATATTAGTAATAGAAACCTGTCATGGGGAACATTCTAATAATGGACTTTAGTTTCTTGGCTTATTACAACTCAAGAATCTTAGAGGGAAAATGGGGAGAATAGCTATTATATGAAAATACTGTAGTTTTTGCTTATGTTTATTTTTATAGAAAAAAAAACATGTAAAACAACACATTTTATAAAGAATAAAGAGTACCTAAAAATAAGAAAAACTAAAACACAGAGATGCTAAAGATGGAAAAGAAAGATTTATTCCAGAAATATGTGGCATTAATTGATAGAAGATATCAGAATAATTACATAAAATTTTAACTACTATAATATTGACAGTAATTTTTAAATTCTTAGAAGCAATTAGTTTTTTTCCCTCATGTGGTTCATATTCTTGTTCCACAAACATGGTATATTAGCTCCCAAAATTTTAGTGAATATACATGGAAAATATTTTAACGTTTCTGCATATAAAAATTTATTTCTACAGAATTGTTTTTTGTTGTTGTTTTTTTGCTGCAGAATATGCCCTTATTTCTGATATCAGTGACAGGGTAAGAACATGATCAGAAAGTTCCTTCCAATTTTGGAGTCAGCCTTGTACAAATAGATACACAACTATGAAGCAAGAGGGTAGGGAACACTAAACCTCAAAGCAAATATCATTGATGCTTTGGGGGAGAGATGTCAATGAGAAAATATAATTGTTATCAGTCTCTACAGAAACAGTCACCACTTCAGTACATACCCTACCAATAGTAGGTCAATGTCATCCATAACCAAAAGCCATGGTATCATCTTCCTATAAAATAAGAGTAAGAGAAAGGAAGACAATAAACTCCTCAAGTTGGTTTTTTTTCTCCCCCTCTAGATTTAATTTTGTTTTTCATTCCATAAATGAGGTATGCTCATCATCAAATAAAAAAATCTTCCAAATGGAGTGAATTATGAGCCAACTAAGCACACATATTAACTCAAAAGTAAATATTACAAGGTGAGGCACCTGGGTGGCTCAGTAGGTTAAGCATCTGACTTTCGGTTTCGGCTCAGGACCTAATCTCAGGTTCTTGAGATCAAGCCCTTCATGGAGCTCCACACGTAGCATGGAATCTGCTTAAGAATCTATCCCTCTTTTTCTACCCCTCTTCCCCATGTTCTTTCTCACTCTCTCAAATAAATATTTTTTTTTAAAAAAAGTAAATATCCTAAGGTAACTGAATAGGGTTCTTTGTATATTTCTTTCCTCAGAGGAAAAGGTGTGTTCACATTACAATAGAGACAATGTGGGCTTCATTGGTTACTATGGATTTCCAAATAACACTCATATTAACCTGTTTATTTTTGATAACTTCTAGGAATTTACATTTTTTCACCATTTTTACAGTTAATCCTTAAAAAAGATTATCAGATAACCTTGAATAGTCTGTTTCAAAGACGGCTTTGAGACATTGTGGACAATTTTTCATGTGCAAAATAGTGACCCAAACGAAGACTATCATTAACATAAAAAATCCAAATGGAAATCAGAATAAACATTTAAGACTTACTTTACAGAAGAGGTCAGGGTAGAATTCTGAATCTGGAGATACTGACATGTTTCTAACAAAATAGAAATGTTTTCTTATTACTCCTTAATACTTAACACTGAACTAGAGTTGTCCTCCAAATTTAATCTATTCTTCCTCAGTCTTGTTTTCTAAGTTAGTTTCTTCTACCAGGAATGCCATTCTGCACCATCTTTTTCACTCTGTAAAACCTTACCCATCCATCCTTTAATCTCCAGTTCAATGTCCATTTTTTTAAAGATTTTATTTATTTATTCATGAGAAACACAGAGAGGAGAGAGAGAGAGGCAGAGACACAGGCAGAGGGAGAAGCAGGCTCTATGCAGGGAGCCTGACGTGGGACTCGATCCCGGGGCTCCAGGATCACGGCCTGGGCTGAAGGCATCACTAAACCGCTGAGCCACCCAGGCTGCCCCAATGTCCATTTTCTATGTCTTCCCTCCTGATCATCACACTAAAAGTGATCTTTTTGTGTGTGTGTGTGAAAGAGAGTCTACTTGGGGAAATAAAATGAATTCTGGTGGTACCATTCTACACATAATGCCTTGTGTTATGACCATTCCTTCATGTATCTCATTTTGAGGATAAAGATGGAATACAAATGTATTTCCACCATAGGAATAAGGACAGTGCCTTGCAAATTACACTGAAAATTACACAATAAATGCTTATTGGATAAGAGAATGAATAGATAAAACTGTAGATAAAAGAATGAAATTATTAGAGAAGAGGTAACTGTTCAGTGTATGCTATTAACTCTACACTATGAAAACAAAGAAGGGAAAGATGAATAAAGGTTAATAGAGGCAGTGTGGCAGAGCATCCTGGGGACAGGACCTGAGGACTAAAACTGATAAGTGGCGGTTAAAGATATTGCAGGCATTGGCATGAGGGAGGGAACTACCGCAAGACAAAAAAACACAAAAAAGTCAAAGTGAGGAGTGTAGCCTCTTTCCTAGGATGAGATCTTTCCCAAATGCCACCATTAAATTACAAGATTATCTATATACAAGGAAACTAGGAGTTTCTCCATTCAAATGTGAACTCTCCAAAATGAACCAGCCACCAAAACTGATCACAGAAACCATCTAGCTAATAAAATAGAACCAAAGGAAATATGAATTACTCATAGAATTTAAGAAATGCACTAGAATTGTTACAGACATTTAGAAAGTATTAAGCAATTTAGAACATTTTGTGAATCATTAGGGCTGTTTCTTTATAAGGTAGAAGAGTGTGGCAGCTATATCCTAGCTCGAATCTAATCTGAAAACTAATCTTAATGACAGTTTAGTTACCAGTACAGATTCATCTGAAATTATGCTTCATAATTCTACATCTCCCTTTCAAGAATACTTAAAATCCACATCTTGATTTTCATATGTGACTAAAATAGCCAGAGAGTTGCTGAGAGACACCTATTATGCCACAGTAAGGAAATTTGCTATTTTCAAATGTTAATAGCGACCAATTATGCTTTGGTACTGCAAATACTTAAGAGTTGACAGCAATGCTCTGGAGAAACTGTGTATACTAGGTTCCAAGTTCTATAATGTCTTTCTATAAAATATTTTGAAACAAGTTTAACATTAAGATTTTTCAGTATGCTGAACTGTCAATCAAGCTTTAGTTTCTCTGATACTGCTCTTTTAAGGAAGTACAGTGCTTTACTCACCCATGATCAGTAACAGCAGGCATGCCTAACCTAACACCCCTACTAACAATCTACAGACACTTTGCCATTTTGCAATGGAGAAAAGGCTTAATTTTCTATAGGGCATGAACAAGGCTTTCAAAAGCAATTTCAAAGCAGATTTCCCGACGCAACTTCCAACGGCAGCTGAATGAGGCTTTTAGCATGCTTTGATAACTATCAAAATTCCCAAATCACATAAATGCTTAATAACAAGTAAGCATTTCTAACCTGGGTCTGTGTAAAATATTACCTTTCCTAAAGAAACTAAAAGGAAACCTGAAAGGCATTTCATCAGCACTTTAACTTTTGGACATGTGAAAAGCAATTTGAAAATTGTAGCCAATTTTAAAAATATATGTATTTTTTGCTTACTCTTTCTTTTTGCCTCCACATTAAGAAACACTTTTTTTTTTTTTTTTTTTTTTTTTTACTGTTTTGTGGGCTTAATTTCTTCCAAAGGAGATTGTATCTACGTAACTACATGAATTAAATCCTGACTTACCTACTTATAACTATTGCTGATAGATAGCCCTTAAGGGCAAAACCAGAGCATTCTTATAGAATAAACATTGACAAGAAGTGAAAATATGTAATTTAGAAACAGCAGACTCATATTAGAACACACAGTTTAATATTCTATTCATATTACACTTGTTCACATCTCATTGAAAAAATTAAGTAATTGAATATAAACAACAAAACTGAACAATAATGTTGCAAATTAAAAAAACAGGATGGATAGGCAGATAATAAAAAGCCATAAGGCACTCTTGATTCTCATTGCATTACACATGGTGTTTGGTAATATATTTTAAACAATTCAAACAAAAGCATCCAATTAAGATGCTCTTAATGTGGGCAGCCCGGGTGGTTCAGCAGTTTAACGCCGCCTTCAGCCCAGGGCCTGATCCTGGAGACCCAGGATCGAGTCCCACGTCAGGCTCCCTGCATGAAGCCTGCTTCTCCCTCTGCCTGTGTCTCTGCCTCTCTCTCTCTCTGTGTCTCTCATGAATAAATAAAATCTTAAAAAAAAAAAAAAGACGCTGTTAATTTGCAAAGTAGAAGTTGCAACAGTATAAAGAACAATACTTTAAAAAAAAAAAGATTTTATTTATTCATGAGAGACACAGAGAGAGAGGCAGAGACATAGGGACAGGTAGAAGCAGGCTCCATCTAGGGAGCCCGATGTGGGACTCGATCCTGGACTCCAGGATCACACCCTGGGCCAAAGGCAGACAGTCAACCGCTGAGCCACCCAGGCGTCCCTAAAGAATAACACTTAATTATAATATTTACTAAGCACTCATAAATCATGGTATCCAAGGTGTCAGAGAAGGTCACATAGTGAAAGATAGCTTCAAATTCTTTGCCATTCTTCCCATCAAAAAATGGAGTCTACTACTTTTGTCCTTGAGTCTGGAGCTACCCTGTAACTTTGCCCAACAGAATGGAGGGAAAGTAACACTGTAATTTCTCAGGTTGGGCCTTAAGAGATCCATACCCTCAACTTCCTCCCTCTGAATACTTCCTTTTGGAATCTTTCCTTTTGGAATCCAGACATCATGCTGTGAGAAGCCCAAGTCACACCCAGAGGCCACACAGAAGAAAACTGGGGCATCCTGGTTAGCTGAGCTAATCCAGTCAACAGCCAGCCCTGTCAGCCATGTGTCTGAGCCATCTCGAACTTCCTATCCCAAAGTGACCTTTGAATAATTGCAGCCTAGCCAACATCACTTGAGGATTTGAGATTCTACACTGCAACTAAACTTTAAGAATTCCTACATGTCAAGTTTTAATATGAAATCAGAGAAAAATACCCACAATTATCGAATAACCAACTATAATACTCCTCCCTTTTTCAACATGTGTGTGTAAGGCCAGATTTTCTTACATATTTTAACCAAACAACATATCACAATAGATAGAACACAGAAGCAAACATAAGACTCCAATTAATCTCACCAAGCAATCATCAAAGAGATTTGCAAAGAAATGTAATGCAATACAACTCTCATTATATTTTGTTTGGGAAATATAGTTATTCCTCATAAAATTATATATGTTGAAGTATAATGTTTTTATTATATTTTTATGGATATTTTTAATGATACACTATAAAATTCACCATTATAAAACATTATATAGAAAGCATTATAAAGCAAAGAATTCAGTGGTTTATTCACAAGCTGTACCAGCATCACTAATTCCAGAATACTTTCACCAGCCCCAAAAGAAAATGTGTATCTACTGATAGTCACTCCTTATTTCCCTGTCCTCAGTCCCTGGCAACAACTAATCTTCTTTGTGTCTCTATATGTTTTTTCCTATTCTGGACATTTCACATAAGTAAAATCATATACTATATGGCCTTTTTGTGTGGTTATTTTCAGTTAGCATAATATTTTCAAGGTTCATCCATACTGTAGTATGTACCTATACTTTATTTGGTTTTTGTTTTTTTTTTTAATAAATTTATTTTTTGTTGGTGTTCAATTTACCAACATACAGAATGACACCCAGTGCTCATCCCGTCAAGTGCCCCCCTCAGTGCCCGTTCAACCATTCACCCCCACCCCTCTCCCTCATCCCCTTCCACCACCCCTAGTTCATTTCCCAGAGTTAGGAGTCTTTATACTATTCCATTTTTGGACAGATTGCATTTTGTTTACCCATTTATCAGATAATGAGCCTCTGAGTTGTTTCCATTTTTTTTGGCTATTATGAATGATTATGAACATTCATGTACCAGCTTTTGTGTGGATATGTTTTTAATTTTCTTGGCTATTGTTATTGACTATTTTCAGATGGATTAACTATTTTAAACATTTCTAAACTATAAAATATAAAATCTACATAAATTGAAAATTTTTAGGACCCTTGATAATGTTTAAAAGTACAAAGGGTACTGAGACCAAGAATTTGAAAACCACTGTTATACAGAATATTTTTTCTACTTCTTCTTTTCAAAGAAATATGAAAATACAACTTTCTCATATCTCCTTTAGTCTATTGGTTCAGAGGAATTCCAAATAACTTTTGGCTTTTATAAAACATGTTATCTTGACAGCTTTATTCCTAGGTTAGGGGGAGATAATGATCAACCAATACAAAAAGATCATGCAAATAAAGGTAAGAATCATAGCATAAGGAGGGCTTCCTTTCCCTATAAGATGCTAAAAAAGGTGAAATACTTTATTACTTTTTGTAAACTGCTAGAGCTTTCTCAAGACCTTTAACTTCAATTTGGACACATGGCTTCTTTAAATCCATGACCTAAATGGGCTTCATGCCCCTATGTCAATCATTGGAACTTTGAAATAATTGTCTTGCTTTTGGGGCATCTGGGTGGCTCAGTGGTTGAGCATCTGCCTTTGGCTCAGGTCGTGATCACGGTATCCTGGGATCGAGTCTCACATCAGGCTCCTCGCAGGGAGCCTGCTTCTCCCTATATGTTTCTGCCTCTCTCTCTCTCTGTGTCTCTCATGAATAAATAAATAAAATCTTTAAAAAATAATAATAATACTTGTCTTGGCCTTTTCCTACTTGTAGGAGAGATCTTGGTCCCAGTCTCCCCCGATATCTATCAATACAGTTTTGGTTTTTTAAAAGATTTTATTTATTTATTCATGAGAGAGAGAGAGAGAGAGAGAGAGAGAGGTAGGCTCCAATCAGGGAGCCCGACGTGGGACTCCATCCCGGGTCTCCAGGATTTCGTCCTGGGCTGAAGGCGGTGCTAAACCACAGAGCCCCCCCCCTCGGGGGCTGCCCTGTCAATATAGTTTTTATTGTTTTTATTAACATTATTGTAGCTGGCATTCCTCTACCCTCTACTCATTGCTAATAGAATATTATTTTTATTAGGCATTTCACAATCATAATTCTTGAACTACCATTATATATTCAACCTTAGGAAAAATTTCAAAATTTCCTATTAAGCACATTTGGTACATGTTTTCCCTAAAAGATGCTAAATTCATAAACTTCTATAGCACATCTTTGGTGTTATTAAATGATTACACATGTGTTTATGTTATATCCTTTGACTCACAATTATATATGTAATTCTCACTTTCTGAATGTCTCCAAATTTTAAAAACACATTCATGTAGTGAACCAGGTTCTTAAAGGATTTAGGACATGTTTTCCTGCATGTGATAATTTCAAGTTCCTAATAGACATCTGAAAACAGAAAAGTTACCATAGGATATTCATTTATTCTCTCATTATTAAAAAGAGTTTTCAATAATAAGCATATAGTCTAGGACAATTTTTTATTGTTCTTTACTGAGAATCTAAAGTAAATCCCTCTTTCACTGAAAGACTGTTCCATGGAGTGAGATAGAAATTTCCCTCTGACAGGGATCTTAATTTTCTCAAAGGTCATCCAATTACTCCTGGTTGAATCCCCATGTGACACACTAATTCAGAAATGTTTCCTCATTAGTGCTGACATCTCCCAAGTGCTGGAAAGAACTCCACATACTACACTACTCATTTGAAATGTAGATTTAGAAAGGGGAAAAAAAAACTTTGCTTTTAAATACCTAGATGTAATTGTGTATTATATACACATATCATATACAAGAGAAGATATGTTTTGATTAAAAGGCATTAAAGCAGCAGGAAAAGTAAAATGCTTGGGAGTTCAAATCCTGGTTCCATCTCTTATCTACTTAAGAGATCACAAGGAAGTGGGGCACCTGGGTGGCTCAGTGGTTTAGCATCTGCCCATCAACTCAGGTCGTGATCCCAGGGTCCTGGGATTGAGTACTGCATCCAGCTCCTTGCAGGGAGCCTGCTTCTCCCTCTGCCTATGTCTCTGCCCCTTTCTCTGTGTCTCTCATGAATAAATAAATAAAATCTTTAAAAAAAGAGAGAGATCACAAGGAAGTTGTTAAGCCTCTCTGAGATTCAATTTCCCTATCTGCAAACATAAAAGCAGTATCTTTGAAAACTAATTATCAAAATGCAAATAAACTAACTGATAAACTATAGAGGATCTCTACATTGCTCTCTTTTATTAAAGATGTCATTACTGTTATCACAGTAAAAGTCACCTTAAGACAACATAGGTCTACCATGAAATTCACAGCAATCCCTAGAGTAGAAGAATGGCCTAACTGCAGCAAGAACAAGCATAAAGGTAACAAAAAGAAAGATATTATTGCCCTGGATGTCAGTTAGTCAAATAAAATAGCATGTTGTTTTTGTTGTTGTCTTTGTTTTTTGCTTTTTTTCAGGAGGAAGGGGATGGAGGACAGACTATAAAAAAAGAAATTATTTTCTGCTTTTATTTTAAGGTATCAGGAGAGTAAATCATTTTTGCTGAAATGCCAACAATTTTACTTTACTTGGTACCCCAGTCTTTAGACTTCCTATCTCCAACACAATATCACAGGCGTGAAACAAAAATATTTTCCTCAGATTTCATTGTGATGTTCTCTCTTGCCCTGTCCTGAAGTATACAAAAGGTCCACAATGATCCAGCACACACTCTCATTCCAAAACCTACCCTACCCCACCAGCCCACTCCTCATGTACATCACAGCAACTACATCATAGCAACTTCATATTATGCTGACAAAAACTCAACCCAAGAATGGATTTAGCGGCCTCTGGCTGGCTCAATCAGGAGAGTATGTGACTCTTGATCTTAATGAGCTTGAATCTCAAGTTGGTTATAGAGATTACTTTAAAATAAATAAATGAATGAATGATGACATCTCAAAATACTCTACTTAAGAATGGATTCAAATTAACTGTTCTTACTTAAATTGCAGTCTATTTAAAACAACAAGTAACTCTCATTTAAAACCTGCTAATAGGGATCCCTGGGTGGCGCAGCGGTTTGGCGCCTGCCTTTGGCCCAGGGCGCGATCCTGGAGACCCAGGATCGAATCCCACATCAGGCTCCCGGTGCATGGAGCCTGCTTCTCCCTCTGCCTATGTCTCTGCCTCTCTCTCTCTCTGTGACTATCATAAATAAATTTAAAAAAATTAAAAAAAATAAAATAAATAAATAAAACCTGCTAATATTTTCTAATATACCTACAGGGCAGAAGATTGTATTTTATATTCTAAAATCTTATTAAATATGATAGCAATTTATTCAAAACGGTAGTACTTTGAAGTCCTGGTTATTTTCCTATATTGATGTCTTCTAATAAAATTACTAAGTGACTAGACACATACAATGTGAAATACATTCAAGATTTAATTAGAAATCATGTTTATATTATGTATGTATATTTATTTACAGTGATACCCAACCTTACATTTTTTACAAAAACAGAAAGGAAGGAGGGAGAATATGGCTAAAAAAGGGCTACTGGAACTTATAAAAAATATTATTGTGCTTCTCAAACACTCGAGTCGAGTAGTGTACTTTTATTTATGGTCTACATAGTCATATCAATTAATTTTCAATTCTTTTAAAGTTTGGTAACTTATCCACTAGTGGATAACCTGTGGCCTTTTCCTCCCCAGTGCCTGGTACATTCTAAATAGAAGGGCCAAGAAGGCAACAAAGTAGGTGGAAACTGCATTATGAGTGCATAGGCATATGCCCATGTATGTATTTGAATACTTTTGAATAATACTTTATTCAAAATTTTAATTTTTTTTAAATTGCCATTAGGTAAAGTTAATATTTAAAATCAACCTAAGAACAAATTTAAAAGTTAACAATTAGGGGATCCCTGGGTGGCTCAGAGGTTTGGCGCCTGCCTTCGGTCCAGGGCATGGTCCTGGAGTCCCGGGATTGAGTCCCACATTGGGCTCCCTGCATGGAGCCTGCTTCTCCCTCTGCCTGTGTCTCTCATGAATAAATTTTAAAAAATATTTATAAAAAATAAAATAAAAATAAAAGTTAACAATTACCTATAAAGATTCACTGTTCATTAACTATTAACACGATTTTCTAAGCATTTCCTTACCCAGTAGCTCTGCTTGAATGCTCTTATACTTCATCTCATTCATCTTAGCCTGAAGTTGGAAGTCCTTTCCAAATAATTATCATCCCCTCAGGAAAACTAAACATTGAGATGCTTCTTTCCAGGAGACTAAATTAGTATTTTAACCTAGAAAACTTTCTTTTCCTACCTTTTTTTCCTCTACCTGATGCTAAATGCTGAAATAATACTGTAGATTTTATTTCCTCCTCTCAACACTGTTTTCTTTCCTCCCATATGGAAGAATTAGAAAGTGGGAAAAAAATTGCAGAGATCTAAGATTTCCTTCTTCCATTTTATATATCTATTTCTCTCTTCTGTCACCACTGATTAAATTATAGGAGAGTCTTTGCCTATTTCTTTTCTTTCTTATTTTTTAAAAGTAGAATTCCTGGCCCTAAAGTGGTACCAAATAAATAATTGATAATGCATAAATGGGAGTGAAACAACAGTCTCCACCCTTTTCTCTGATGTAAGACCTTCTAGCCCACAATATTTAATTAGTTAACAACCAGATTCTCAGTTAAGTTATTCAAACACTACTTAGCCTCACAAAATCTTTAAACCATCAGGCAAACTAGTTCTTTCGGAAACATTTTTAAACTTATATATCTTAAACTGAATGTTTTGAACATATTCACTCAGCAAGTTCTTTCCTGAGCACCTATTCTAACAATTTAAGTTTTATAAAAGATCTAATGTAGTTTCATTAGTATATTTCTAATTATACTCCAAATTTATATCTATTCCTATATTCCCCTCAAGTCAAAATTCTTATTATAGGTCAACTGTATTTTGAAAGGCTATATTGTAAGGAAGTTTCTTCAGAGCAAAACAAAAGTAACAGCAACAAAATTTACAATTCGCTGATCACCAACAGAGTCAAGCAAAGTGCCATGCTCACAATAGTGCTTCATCCCTATTTATTGTTAAATGGCAATGGAATTTTCTCCATACTAAAAGGTTCTTACATTAGTTCTGGAAAAAATTTCCAGAAATAAGAAATAAGAGAACTAAAGAAGGCTTCTATTTTCAAGTTAGTACTTACTAATCATCAAAAAAGTTTCAGGAATTTCATCTAAGACTTGACTGGGATATAAAAAAGAGCCTATATATTCACTGTACTCCTCTCCTACTAGACTCTAATGGGAAGCCAAATGAATCTGTGTCAAATTGTTTCTCTGTTTAAAAAGTAAGTAATGCTTACAATGAAGCTTGATAAATATCAGAATATATTCAATTGTCTTTACATTTTTAACTATCTTAGAAAAAATCTGCTTCTGCAGTGACATTTTTAAATATAGAGGGTTTTTTTTAGTTTTGTTTTGTTTTTAGAGATTTTATTTATTTATTCACGAGAGAAACACAGAGAGAGGCAGAGACACAGGCAAAGGGAGAAGCAGACTCCCTGAGAGGAGCCCGATGTGGGACTCTATCTCAGGACTAGGATCATGCCCTGAGCCAAAGGCAGGAGCTCAACCACTGAGCCACTCAGGCATCCCTTAAATAGTTTTTTTTAAAGATTTGTTTATTTATTTGAGAGCGAGAGATTGAGTGCACAAGTGCGGGAAGGGGCAGGGAGAAAGAGAATCTCCAACAGATTCCACATTTACGGTGGAGCCTGCCATGGCTAGATCCCAGGACCCTGAGAGTGTCCTGGGCTGAAATCAAGAGGTGGATGCGCTTTTTTTTTTTTTTAAGATTTTATTTATTTATTCATTGGAGACACAGAGAGAGAGGCAGAGACATAGGCAGAGGGAGAAGCAGGCTCCCTCCGGGGAACCTGATGTGGGACTCCATCCCAGGACCCCGGAATCACAACCTGGGCCATAGGCAGACACTCAACCACTGAGCCACCCAGGTGCCCAAGAATTGGATGCTTAACTAACTGAGCCTCCGAAGGTGCCCCAATATTTTTGTATAGATTAAAGACATGCTTAATAACTTAGCAAATATAGGTCAAAACAGTATGAAGAGAAGTATAAAGGGGCTACTCTATTTTTCACTGGCCATATGTGACAGTATCTAGCTTCAGGTACAAATAAATTTATCACTATTTTCCCTAGGGGGGTTCATAGTTCCTGAAATAAAGAAAAAAGTTAAAAAGTATAAATCAGAGGATTTAACTTTATACCAGCCAAGATGAACAGAAAATGTTGATCCTGATTCTGAGACTGAATATATTTTCCATTATATAACAAAAAGAATGTGTATTATTTTAAATTCAAAATTATTTAGCATTCTCCCTGCCTTTTGCCTAGCAGAAATTAGTAAGGGTCTTATCAAGAACAGTATTTGAAAACAGTCTGGGTTTAGGGGTTATCTAGCAAGTGGCTAATTAATATAAACTCTTTTATATATAAACTCAACATAAGAAAGAAAATGTGTATTTATCAGATGCCTTCTGTAGGCCAGATACTACACTAAAATCTGTGCATGTATTATCTCATTTAACATTCACACCTGTTATCAATGCTTTATAAATGCAGAAATAAATGTTCAGAGAGTCTCCATATCCTACTCACAGACTCACAACTCTTAAGTGGAGAGTTGGGTTTAGAACTCAAATATCTTTGAAAGAACAACAGGAAAAGAGAGGAAAGGAAGAGATTTTTGACCAATACAAATTGTAACTCTTTTGATATGTGTATGTAAAGCTAGGAGTTAGAATTAATGTGTTATATGAATGAACAGGGGTTTGAAACATCTCCTAAAGCCTCAACTAACCACATGTAAGATGTGGAACACATGGCCTGATACTATTTACTATTTTTTTAAAAGATGATGATGACATAAAGGTTAGTTGACCACAGTATTCTATGGTTTTGCAACAAAAATATGTCATATGTTAGGCTGTATTAATGGAAAAACCAATAGTACAACATCCAGATGTTAGGAAACATTAGTCTTAATGCTCCAACCACACCACACCTGGGTAGTGTGTTAGGTACTAAGTACTATATTCCAACAATAGTGTCAAAATTTAAAGTAGTTTGAATAGAATTATCAAGTACGCTAAAATGATGACATACAAAGAATTGTGAAAATAAGAGAGATTTAGCCTTTAAAAAAGAAGTTGAGAAGAGATACATTTCTATCTTCATATATTTGAAAAACTTCCAAGTAAAAGAGAAGAAATGGGTATACATGCATTCAATATTATATCAGAAAATAGAAATTAAATGGAAGTTCTAGAGAAGAGAATTTTAATTCAGTTTAGAAGGTATATCCTAATAATTATATCTAACTGGAATGGAATCTCTTGTTTGATACATAGAGACTTTTAGATGTTGCCTTTGAGAGAAGCTCATATGCACACACACACACACACACACACACAAATTAATTAAAGCTTTAATGGGCCTTATATATTTTAAATTTTACTCCATATCACTTTCTAAAATGAGACAATACTAAAGAAATAACTTTGCATGTGGCATCTGCTTAATGCCCTGCCCTGTAATTTCTTTATTGAATATGATACATATTAATGCACATTTCATGCAGATTTCTTGGATTCGTAGATTAAAAATGCTTATAAAATTTCCCTAAGCAATGGGAGTATCCACCAACAGGAATTTCCCAGGGACAGAATTAGGAGTGGCAAGCAGGAAGTTTTCAACACAATACACTATAACCAAAGGCAGATAGAAATCCAAAAATCTCTTTAAAAACCAACATGATGAAAAACACAAGTTTGTCTAAGAGGTGGAAGAAAATCTGACACTCAAATCACAACATGTTTACAGAATGGCTTCAGTGAGACAGAAATCCTCCAAATTTTTGGCCAGCAAACTATTCAGTATTCATTATTCTTACTTCATTTTGTTTAATGAACATTGCTCAAAGACACTCACTGTATGAAAAATATTTTTCTCCTAATTTTCCTGAAAACTCCCAAAATAACAAAAGAAAGTATAACTTTGAACTTTTTTTCTCATAATGCTCTTTTCTCCCATACTTCTTATTTATGTTGTTAAGAATAATAAGACTTAATTTGTGAATACCTGCTTGAGAGAGAATAAGAATGAAGATAAGCCAGCTTAATGATTTATTTTAGCCAAAGACTCATACATTCCTGGTCATAATATCCTTGTCTTCAGCAATGTAAATCAAACCTTAGCAAACCAAAACATTTCAGTTCTACGATGACAGATACCAGCACATTTTTCAGACAAGCCTAAATTAAATTGGATATATCCTTACATTCTCATTTCCAAAATAAAAGTCACTACATAATATGTTGGTTTTTTCCCCCAGTGATTTGGCAAAGGCTTCATTCAGTTAGTTTAATCTCCTTTTGGCTAATCTTCTGGCTGTATACTATCTAAGCCAATTTATGAAGATCGGCACTTATTTCACACACACAATAAGGCAACACAACATTCGCAACAGGCCCTAACAAAGCAGCTCATATCACCAAATCTTGATTATGTAGTGCTGAAGAAGACCTCTGAGGCATTTTAATATGCTTAGAGACTAGCTTGCTACCCTCTGCAGCTATTAGCAATGTGCTCAAGACCCCGTGTGTTAGTATGCCAACACAGAAATTGTAGGACAATTGTTGGCACTGTGCTTTGGTATTTCAACCATGATATTGATATTTATCTATTTTGGTAAGGGCTGCTATGGGAACTGACAAACTGTTTTTCAAAAGATGAGATAAAAGAAATCAGAAAAAGGAGGGGCAGCAATAAAAAGCACATGCACTATGTAATAATTTAATGAATATGACAGAGAAATCTATTTGACATTGTCACTTTTTATAAACATTTCATATTAGTTGTTAATATATTGGTGGTCAAAAGCACTTGGGGTTAGTCCACAGACACTTTGAAGGGCTGAGGGAGAAGGATTTAGTCCTGGTATTTCTTTTGGTCATAAGATTATAATTTCTGATCATCAAGAAGTCCTAAAATCAATAACAGTTTTATATAGAATCATTTATGAAACATTCATCTGTGAAAAACATGAAAAATGGAAACAAATTAAACCTGAATCTAATCAAGCCTAATAGCTCGCTTCTTGTTTACAAGAAATTCAGGGGCTAGGGAATCAACCTATATAATGCCACAAAAGCAAACATACATACAGAATATGAGAAAACTGGCTCAGTTTGCTTCAAAGAGTATGGTAGTGGAGGAACTGTAAAAAATAAATTGCAATGTGTGGTCCTTCTTCAGATACCAATTCACATAAAGAAAATGGAAAATAGTATTTTTCAGATAACTGATAAATTCTGAATATAAACAGAATATTAGATGAACCAAAGAATCAGGGTTAATTTTGTTAGATGTCATAATGGCACTGTGGTAAGGTAAGAAAATATCCTTTTTTTAAAAAGATGTTTATTAAAATATTTGGGGGAGAAATGGTATGGAATCTGGGACTTGCTTCAAAATATATCTGCAATAACCACAACTAAAAAAGGAATAGTGAACAAGTATAGAAAAATCTTGATAATTTTTGAGTTCGAGTGATAGTTATATGAGAATTCATTATAAAATTCTATTTTTACATGTTTGAATTTTTTAAATAAAAATTTTTATTTTATGTTATGGTTTATTAAAATGGCTTAAGTGGCAATAGCTATGGGCAATGTTTTTGCTATAATAAAACAATTTCGGGCAGCCCAGGTGGCTCAGCGGTTTAGCGCCTGCCTTCGGCCGGGGGTGTGATCCTAGAACCCCGGGATCGAGTCCCACGTCAGGCTCCCAGGATGGAGCCAGCTTCTCCCTCTGCCTGTGTCTCTGACTCTGTCTCTCTCAAGAATAAATAAATTAAAATCTTTAAAAAAATTTTTTAAACTATTTCTTTCCTATTTTTTTTCTCTGCCTTTAAACTAAAATTCTTGCCTTTGGGTGGATTTCAGAGGTCTATAAATCCTCTGATCTTTCATTTTCAATTTGCTTCTCTGGCAGAGAGTCCAGTGTCACATTGTCCAAGATACCCCCCAAAATGGTTAGGAGCCATCAGTGGAATAGAAACTTACTGAGACAGTTTTTTATTTCTCTTCAGCTGGCATTTTAAGCTTGTGTGTTTCTACATATTTTTGGTAAATAAATCAGAAATGAGACTAGATGTATGGTGGACACAAACTAAAACAAGTATGTACCCCTGTTTGCCTGGAATAGGCCTACTCAGTTCCTGTTGCACAGGTCTGAATAATAAGTTACATGGTCATGCTAACTCTAAGCCACTCTTAGAGTCCAAATTAGAAAATATCTGGGGATCCCTGGGTGGCGCAGCGGTTTGGCACCTGCCTTTGGCCCAGGGCGCGATCCTAGAGACCCGGGATCCAATCCCACATCGGGCTCCCGGTGCATGGAGCCTGCTTCTCCTTCTGCCTGTGTCTCTGCCTCTCTCTCTCTGTGTGTGTGTGTGTGTGACTATCATAAATAAATAAAAAGAAATTAAAAAAAAAAAGAAAATATCTGGAATGTAAGTAGACACTTGAAATAAATTAGTTTTTGTTGTTATTGTTTGTGCTTACTCTAATTGCTCATACCGACCCTCTAATAACTGTATATATAATTGGCTAAGTCAATGTTTCCCTACTAATTACTCTGATTTAGTAGATAATTGTTAACTTTATGTTGTGTTTTATGCTCTAGCACTTACATTAAGTTCTTTCCCTAAATGGACTACATATACTTTCACGTACCATTCTTGCAGTCTTGGTGCTCTTAGTAAGGGATTTTTTGGATACAAATATCTATCAAATTATAAGTTATTTAAAGTAATTTCTCCAGGAATTTATAAGGAGCTATCAGCTTCCTTCATAGCTAGGTTTTTCACTTATGGGAACACTACTGTACACTTCTCTTGGATCATCTGCCCTCTCTAGTGATAATCTGATATGGTATCCACTTTATAATTAAGACCTGACAATAGCATTACTTTTCCCTGGGGAAATAAAATCAACAAACATTATAGTTGGCCCAAAAGCAATCACTTGGCAAAAAAAGAGAACTTGGTACTCAACTATTTTCACTTGCAACTGAGTTTATTTTCTAGGATTTATCATTGCTAAAAATTACTGATTACAATATGTGTTACACAAACAACCATTCCAACTTGATCAGGCAACATATAATTGCTACTTTCTGGGTGATCTAATAAGAAATATGATTTCTTTATATCTTATTTTATAGTGTGCTTGCTAGGTACACATATACATATGCTGATCCATAGCAAATAATCTCTTCTAACTTTTCAGTTGTTAGATTATATCTTGATTTATGTCAGAGACAATAAAAGATAATAATACCCCTGGAAGGAACTAAATATCCAAATTACCACAATGTGTTTAAAATCTTTGTACTACACTTGAAGAGAATGACCTATATTATTTTTTATCTAGTAGATTCATGTAATTGAAGATGACATTGCTGGATGCCTATGTCCAGATATAAACCTTTAGCTCTCAAGTAGCATGGCAGCAACAAAAGCCAGAGAATACTAAGGATGAATCTGGGAAGAAGGTAGGCTTCATGATGCCACTGTTCTGTATTAATCACTCAAAAAGAATGCTAAAGAGTAGGGATTACTCTCTAAGGTCCTCTAAGGAGTCAGGTAACTAAGAAATTTAAAAACAAAATCAGACCATTGATATCATTAAGCCCAACATCTTTTTACATTAGGTAAAAAAAAAACACACATGGCCCAAAGAAGTTGAATGACTCACCCAAAGGCACACAATAGTTCATAAAAGAACGGGCCTAAAGAGCTTTTACTACACACTTCTAAAACCTGAGATTTTAGAGGAAGAACTATATTCTATGTAGACCACAAGCCAGAAGAAAAATGAAGTTTGAATAAAAAGGGTGAAGGAGACAAGTTGAATATTGTGTAGACCTCAAGAAATTAAGGAAATTAGTACATGGAAAATAAAAGAGCTTTTAAAAAGGAGGATGGAGGGGTGCCTGGGTGGTTCAGTCCATTGAACAGCGGATTCCTGATTTCTGCTCAGTCATGATCTCAGGTTTGTGAGATCAAACCTGAATCCAGCTCCACACTCAGCAGGAAGTCTGCTCCAGATTCTCTTCCTCTCCTCTCTGGACCTGCTTGCTTGCATGCTCTCTCTCTCTCTCTCTCTCTCAGTAAATAAATAAATCTTTAAAAATTAAAATGAAATTAAAAAGGGGATGGATGAGAATGAAAACATAAGGACTTAAAATGTTTCACTAAATCCAAGATGGCCTTCTATGGACCAATACAAAGAGAAAAAACACAAACAGCTCTAGTTGTAACATGAAAATGTCTTCATTTATTAATATTTTTGCAATGTTAAATCAAAGTACTACCTAGAATCAATGAAATCTGGTAAAAGCATAAGATGACATATTTTGAGTTTGCCACACAGTGCTGTTAATCAATTCACTAATTTATTATCCTCCTTTTTCTTTCTCTTCTTCCCCTCTCCTTCCTTTTATCAAGATCATCATCAGCAATATTCTACTAAATACCTTATCTGTGAAAACAAGATTACTCACCTAGTAGCCTTAACCAGCACCAATTCTCAGACTTTTTTCCTATTCTATTACAGAAATAGTCTTCTACTCACTGTGATACCTGGAAACTCATCAGTTGTGAATAAAAATAACCTGGTATAAACATAAAAACTTCCAAACACTGTATTCTAAGGCTATGCTGGAATAAAGGAAAGTGAACTGTTTTCCAAGGTTAGTGTATTTCTATGAAGAGCAGAGGGAGGAAAGTAATTAGCAGCATGAAACATTTGAGCACTGAGCAAAGGCTGCTAAACACATGGGTCCACCACAACCCACAAGGACCTCAGCCTGCCTAGGTCAGGAATTTTGAAATTGGTTGATCCAATCACATCTTTAATTTTGGTTATGCTTGGCCACCCATCAAAATTCAGTCTCCTCTGTCACTGTTGTTCCCACACTGCTGTGTTTCGATCTCACATCTCTAAATTGCCTCTTTCATTTTGTTGTAAATCTACTTTCAATCTAATTCCAGGACTTCCTCTAGACCTTCTTCCTTCAACTAGACCCTGGCCTTCTCATAAAGAAGTTCATCATTTTCTCACCAAATACTATAAGACCATGGATGACATTTTCCTAGTTATCACATTCAAACCATTACCTTCCCAGTCTCACTTCAAAACCCTCCCCACTTTGAGGTACACATCACCAGGCTGTATTGCTCTTTACTCCTCCTTATTACTATCATGTTTCTCTTCCACACAGTCCCCTCAATTCCTTGAAGACTCTGATACCTGATTCAGTTTTACTTTCAACTCCAAAGAATGCTATAATCATTGCTGACCTCACCTCAATACCCATGTCAATAGCTCTTTAACAACCCAGAATATGAGTTCTTTAACCTTCTCTCCAACATTATTATAAGCTACTTTGTTTTCATGAAACATATTAGTACCTAGAACTGTTGCATTTCAGAATCTCAAATTCCAGCATATTAGTCTCTCATAGTTTTTGTTCTTCTTCAAGCTGTTCATTTCTCTACTTACAATACATGTATTCGAATGTCAATGAAGCCTACAGAATTGGTTGTGGTATGTCCAGTTTGGAGATATTCTTTCTTGACTCTTGCTTTCCTTCTATGGCTTAAGAATTACTTGGGAAAAGATTTAAGGAGACCTACAGGAACAAGGTCATAATAAGATGTAAGTTACATGCAAATCAATAAGTTCATGTTGGGTTTCCAGGATATAGCAGATGTTAACAACAACAACAACAACAAAAATAATAAGATAGGTGGTGAAAACAAGGACAAATCCTGAGAGATTGGAGGGTTTTAAGTGATCAGAAAAAACAAAAACAAAAACAGATGTTTAGCTGATTAAAAACAAAAGAAGAGAGGAAGCTATTATCAAATAAAATAAGTTAGTGAATTTGGAACACGAGCAAGTGAGGTTTTTTTTTTAATTTCATTATACAAATGAGGGAACATTCAGAAAAATTAATTTGGGTTTGTAAAAAGCCCTTTCTGTTATATTGTCTTCTGTTTCCTTAACCAAGAATCTCTTTTTCTACATTTTCATTTAGCATGACTTTTTTCCTATACTTTTTTTTGGACCCACTAAAAAGATATACTTCATATTATCTCTGTTGTTTTGATATTTGTAGTTCAGAGTAAGTGAAAAATAATGCTAATATATTTATCTCATAATCTGTGTGCATGTGTAATCAAATAAACCATAGGATTGAGAATCTGGGAAATTATATTCTAGCCTTAGTTCATCCCACCTCTAAAATATGTAAATACTGAACCAGAACTTTATAAATGCAGATTATTTCCTTCCTTCTTTCTTTCCTTCCTTCCTTCCTGAATCATTCCATCCTTCCTTCCTTTCCTTCCTTTCCTTCTTTCCTTCCTTCCAAGAATCCACATTCTACAACCAAGTCTCTATATAAAACAGGCATTCCAGATATAGTATAAGCATAGATAGTGCATATATACTTATAAAGTACTATGTACTCAGTACTCTTCTAAGAACTTTATATACATATAACACCCACAAATAATCCTACAAGATAAATATTATTATCTTCATTTTACAGTCATGGAAACCAGGACACAGAGAGTTAAGTAATGTGTTAAAAGTAATAAATGGCAGAAGTAAGACCCAAACCTAGGCAATCTTGCTCTAGAATCCATGTTCTTAGCCAATATACCACATTGCCTCTTTAAGAGGTACTTAGGGAATCCAAAACACCTTTGAGAAAGGACACGAAAATGTGACAAAACTCCTTTGTAATGAGAAATTCTATAAGGTAAATTCTGGCAGTCCCAGCTAACACTACCCACTTGTGGCACAAATATGTTTAACCAGAGTTCCTTTGTCATGTCATTCATATAAATATGTACTACACACACACACACATACACACACAAATGTATATCCACATAAAAATACACAGACATATGCACCCATAATTCTACATGTGTGGTATATTCACATGTACACACACATATAAACATAAATAGAATATTGTTTTTTTCTTTAAAGATTTTATTTATTTATTCATGAGAGACACAGCTAGAGAGAGGCAGAGACATAGGCAGAGGGAGAAGCAGGATCCCTGATGTGGTACTCGATTCTGGGACCCCAGGATCACGACCTGAGCCAAAGGCAGATGCTCAACCATGAGTCACCCAGGTACCCTAATATTGTTCTTTTTAAAGCCTCCATCAAATTATTGTATTTCATGTAAGTAGAGAAATGAACAGCTTCTACTAATATCTATGTTCTGCACTTTTCTTTTAAGATCTGATGACAGCACAATGAATAGCACAAATTGGAGGTGGATATGGGTCAACAGAATGACGAACTATCTTTCATATACTAAAATGCAAAGGCAAAGCATACTTGTTCCAAACAATTTTTAGGGCTTCATGAGTTAAGGAACTTCAATTTGCTTCCAACTCATTTACACAACTCACTGGAATGCTGTTCTGTAACAACTGATTGATTCACAAATTCTCCCCGCCTCCCCTCCAATTCCTTATAAACAAAGGACAGAGGAGGCTCCTACTTCTCCACATACCCAAGACACTGTTTGGCAACTGTTAGAAAAGAATGTGATTCCACGGTATCTACTTAATTCTAGATTTGCACTTATCACACCAGACATAATTTTCTTTCTCCTTGTCTGTATCCTCACTAAGCTTATAGCTCCCTGAGAAAAATGTTATTTTCAGTTCATTTTTGGGTCTCCAGTATCTAACACAATGTTTGACACATAACACACACTCAAAAGCATTGGATGAATGGTATATGAAGAAACAGACACTGTTTTTTGCTTTCAGTGGTTGTTTCTGCACAGTTATATTCACTTAGTAATAAATAGCATATTCAAAGAATGAAGAACTGATGATGAATGTACAGACTGTAGTAACAAAATTAAATAGCTACCAAAGGCTAAAATCTAGTATGTTATAAACAATTGGCCCAAATAAGTAATAAAACTGATTTATAAAATTTAAGAAAAAAGAACTATGTATATTTGTACCTTAAATGTACATATGAATTTGTGCTTCAAGTTTAAAATATTTCTCACTGTTTCTCAGACCATTCTAACTACTCAAGTTAGGGAGTTGACATTGAAGAAATCTTTTTTAGTCAACATTATCATCCTCAGCCTAACTGTAACTTTAAAATGTTTTCAGTTTAGGGATGGAAGATAAACAATACAGATTTCAAATGAAATGTTCTAAGGAGTGAAAGTAGCTGATTCCTGTTAATTTCTAATTAGCTGTCAACTTTTTATCATAAAATCTTAAAAGAACTGATTATTATCCACTTAATTAAAAGATAAGCTAGTTTATAAATCATCACTAAATTATAGGACTCTTTCATATAAAAATGTTTAAATTATGAAAACATTTTTATCCCTTTCTATCTAAGCAATCTTATTAGAAACTAAGTATGTGTTAAAAACATTTAAATTTATATTGAAATATTTACTTCCTTATAAAGTGGTTATACAAAACAGCTATACTGTCCTTTCGTATTAAAAAAAAAACTATAAAATTTTAGAATTGTCTAACTTTAGGCTCAAAATAAAAGTGAAAAATTAGACAGGGTTTTAAAAACGTACAAATATTCAAATAAATCAGCATTTTATTTTATTTTATTTTTAGAAATCAGCATTTTAAAACTCTTAGAGAGTTAATTTTTTCCTCAAGAATACATCTTATTATTATTATTCCCCTACAGCTTGGTGTGAAGAGAAGCTACCATTTAAATGTTGACTAGGTGAAAGGTAATGAAAGACCTGTACTCTGAAAACTATGAAACACTGATGAAAGAAATTAAAGACAACACACACACACACACAAAAAAAAAGGAAAAATATTCCAAGCTCATGGATTGGATGAGCAAACATTATTAAAATGTCCAAAAAAATAAAATGTCCATACTACCCAAAGCAATCTACAGATTTAATGCAACCTCTATCAAAATCCCAACAGCATTTTTCAAAGAATTGCAATAATCCAAAAATTTATATGGAACCATAAAAGATGCCAAATCACTAAAGCAATCTTGACAAAGAAGAACCAAACCGAATGTGTCACAACCCAGATTTCAAGATATACTACAAATCTATAGCAATCAAAACAGTATGGTACTGGCACAAAAACAGACACATAAATCAATGGAATAGAATACAGAACTCAGAAATAAAACCACAATTATATGGTCAATTAATCTTCAATAAAGTAGGAAAGAATACCCAATGGTGAAAAAAGTCTCTTCAACAGTGTTGGGAAAATTGGAAGGCTACATGCAAAAACAAACAAAACAAACAAAAGACTGGACCACTCCTTACACTATACACAAAAATAAACTTAAAAATGGATTAAGGACCTAAATGTGAGACTTGCAACCATAAAAATCCTGGAAGAGAGCACAGGCAGTAATGTCTCCGATATTGGCCATAGCAACATTTTTCTAGATATGTTTCCTGAAGCAAAGGAAACAAAAGCAAAATTAAACCAATAGGATTACATCAAAATAAATAAAAAGCTCCTGCACAGCAAAGGAAAAGAATCAATAAAACTAAAAGACAACCCACTGAATAGAAGATATTTGCAAATGACATATCCAATAAAGGATTAGTATATAACTGAACACTAATAATAATAATAAGAAGAAGAAGTAACCAATTAAAAATGGGCATAAAACATGAACAGACATTTCTTCAAAGAAGACATCCAGATGGCCAACAGACACATGAAAAGATGCTTAACATCATTCATCATCAGGAAAATGTAAATCAAAACCACAATGAGATATCATCTCACATCTATCAGAATGGCTAAAATCAAAAATGTAAGAAACAAGTGTTGGTGAGAATGTGGAGAAAAATGAACCCTCATGCATAATTGGTAGGAATCCAAACTGGTACAGCCACTGTGGAAAACAGTATGGAGAATTCCTCAAAAAAATTAAAAATAGTATTACCATATATCTAGTAATTTCACTACTGGGTATTTACCCAAAATATATGAAAACACTAATTTGGAAAGATATATGCACCCCTATATTTATTGCAGCATTATTTACAAAAAGCCAAATTATGGAAGCAACCCAAATGTCCACTGATAGGTGAATGGATAAAGAAAATATAGTACATATATACACAATGAAATATTTTTCAGGAGTGAAAAAGAGTGAAATTTTGCCATCTGCAACACAGATGGATCTAGAAAGTATAATGGTGAGCAAAATAAGTCAGTCAGAGAAAGAGATATAAAATATGATTTCACTCATATGTGGAACTTAAGAAACAAAACAAACAAAAAAGAGAGACAAACCCAAAAATAGACTCTCAACTATAGAAACAAACTGATAGCTACAGAGGGGAGCTGTAAGGGAAAAAGTGTGAAATACATGAAGGGAATTAAGAGTACCCTTATGATGAGCACTGAGTATAGTAACTCACCATGTACCATGAATCTTTGTCATGGAAGATTCACATAAACAGTCTTTCTTGTGTGTAAATGTACTCCATTACTGTGAGGTAAAGATAACTAGAACCATGGTAGATTTGTCATTGTTTTATTGTTTCCTCCCCATATAATCTCTTTGGTATGCAAGAGGGACTGAAACTAAAACCAGAGAATGACACCAAATCTTTGTTTCTGCTGCTAGCAATAGTGAACTAGATTATATAGGACCAAATATCATACTGAAAATAACCAAAATGTCCAGAAAAATATTAAAATAATGATTTGAAGGCATTCAAAATACCAAGGCAGAAATGAATTTGAAGGGACCAAAGTATGAAGGAAGAGTAAATCCCAGAGAGCTAAGGCTAGTACTTAGAATATTCAGTAACAGTTGAGAATGTAGGAAACTGAAGAGAATATTCAAGAGATTTTGGGATTTAAGAAGGTACAAAATTGAAGTTTATAGCCCAACAAGTAGGAAGGCCTTGGGCAGAACAAACTTTCCATCAGGACATCTTAGAAATAGAGTGAATCTGAAATAAGCCAGCCTCAAGAAACAAAGACCAACTTCCAATAATTTCAGTCTTGAATGGAGTTAAGATGATCTGAGAATGCTAGCATTCCCAGGCTAATTGCTCTCAAAAGCAAAAGTAAATCTTCTCTGGAGAAAGATAACATCTTCCATAGCTTTATAATATTGCTACATTTAAAAGCGTCTAGTAAAAAATCAAAAATAACCAGTCACTAAAGAAAACATATACAAAAATCTAAGGAAAAAAAAGTGTAATATAAACACAAGGAATTCATAAAATGGCATTATCAGTCATGGACTTCAAAATAAGTGTGATCAAGATATTCAAGGAATTTATTTAAAAGTTAGTAATGCCAGGGACATTACTGGTTGAAACAAAAATAGAGGGATTGATCCCCAGGGCCCCTGGGATTGAGTCCCACATTGGGCTCCCTGCGAGGAGCCTACTTCTCCCTCTGCCTCTGTCTCTGCCTCTCTCTGTGCGTCCCTCATGAATAAATAAATAAAATCTTTCAAAAAAAAACAAAAACAAAAACAAAACAAAGTAAAAGTAATGTCAGGAGATAAACCATAAAAAGAAAAACAAATCGAATTCTAGAAAAAATATAAGTGAAAATAACTCAAGTATAGAATAAGCATCTGATTTAACACAACTGAAAAACAAATAAAACTAGAATATGGATAGATATACGCACAAAAAGAGAGAAAGATACAAAATTCGGGGGAAAAGACAAGAGCGCCCCAGGGAAGCGCGCGCCGCACAGGGCAGGCGGAGCTCCCTAAAGGGCTGGAGCGCCTCGGGTGGGGCCTCGGCAGCAGCTCAGGTGGAGGCTCTCAGCGGAGGGGGCTGCGCGCCCCGGGAGCACGATTCCAGCAGCGCAGACCCTGGATGCCAGGGCGCCGGGGGACTCAGCCCAAGATCCTGCGCTCCCCTCCGGACAGGTGGAGGCGGGGAGGGCACAGGACAGCGAGGACGCTCCTGTCTCCAGGCACCCCAAGCTGTGCAGGTCACGCTGCCCCCAGAGCATCCAGGCCAGTGCAGCCGGGGAGACTGTGGTAGTTACCGCGGGAGCTGACTCTAGGGCTGGAAGGCTGGCCGCTGCCAGTCATATTGTTCCTCCTTGTGTCACCCTGTGCCTGGTAGGGTCGCAGCCGCCAAGGAAGAGGGGACTCAGGATAAACAGCTCCCACTGAGCCCTGCAACTGGCAGGGGGCAGGGCAGCTCACCCAGGTGCACACACGTGAGAATTAGCACAGCAGGCCCCTCCCCGAGAAGACCAGCAGGAAGGAGGGGAAGAGCAATTTCTTGACCCATTAGCACTAGAAAGTTCCAGGGAAAGTCGAGGGATTTACAGTATATAGAAGCAGAGGATATGCCTCCTCACTTTTTTTATTTGTTTTGTTTTCTGTTCTTTGTTTTTTTTTTTTTCCTTTTTCTCTTTTTTTTCCCTTCCTTTTTCCAGTAAAATTTGTTTTTAGCCACTCTGCACTGAGGAAAATGACTAGAAAGAAGAAATCACCACAAAAGAATGAATCAGAAATAGTACTCTCTCCCACAGAGTTACAGAATTTGGATTACAATTTGATGTCATAAAGCCAATTCAGAAACACAATTATAAAGCTACTGGTGGCTCTGGAAAAAAGCATAAAGAATTCAAGAGACTTCATGACTGCAGAATTTAGACCTAATCAGGCCGAAATTAAAAATCAATTAAATGAGATGCAATCTAAACTGGAGGTGCTACTATGAGGGTTAATGAGGTAGAAGAATGAGTGAGTGACATGGAAGCCAAGTTGATGGCAAGGAAGGAAGCTGAGGAAAAAAAGAGAAAAACAATTTAAAAGATCATGAGGAAAGGTTAAGGGAAATAAATGACAGCCTCAGAAGGAAACATCTATGTTTAATTGGGGTTCCAGAGGGCACCAAAGGGACAGAGGACCATAAAGTGTATTTGAACAAATCATAACTGAGAACTTCCCTAACTTGGGGAGGGAAATAGGCATTCAGATCCAGGAGATAGAGATCCTCCCCACTAAAATCAATAAAAACTTCAACACTCCAACATTTAATCGTGAAACTTGCAAATTCCAAAGAAAAGAGAAGATCCTAAAAGCAAGAGACAAGAGACCCCTAACTTATATGGGGAGAACAGCAGACCTCTCCACAGAGACCAGGCAGGCCAGAAAGGGCTAGCAGGATATATTCAGGGTCCTACACGAGAAGAACATGCAGCCAGGAATACTCTATCCAGCAAGCTTCTTATTCAGAATAGAAGAAAGATAAAGAGCTTCCAAGATAGGCAGAAATTAAAAGATATGTGACCACCAAACCAGCTCTGCAAGAAATATTACGAGAGACTCTGTAAAAGAAAGAGGAAATCCAAAGAAACAATCCACAAAAACAGGGACTCAGGGACTGAATAGGTATCATGATGACACTAAATTCATATCTTTCAATAGTAACTCTGAACGTGAATGGGCTTAATGATCCCATCAAAAGTTGCAGGGTTTCAGACTGGAGAAAAAAGGAAGACCCATCTATTTGCTGTCTAGGAGAGACTCATTTTAGACAGAAGGACACCTACAGCCTGAAAATAAAGGTTGGAGAACCATTTACCATTCAAATGGTCCTCAAAAGAAAGCAGGGGTAGCCATCCTCATATCAGATAAATTAAAGTTTATCCCAAAGACTGTATACTAAGAGATGAAGAGGGACACTATATCATACTTAAAGGATCTATCCAACAAGAGGACCTCATGAATATTTATACCCCTAATGTGGGAGCTGCCAAGTATATCAATCAATTGATAAACAAAGTTAAGACATACTTAGATAATAATACACTAATACTGGGAGACATCAACACAGCACTGTCTGCAAATGACAGATATTCTAAGCACAACATCTCCAAAGAAGCAAGAGCTTTAAATGATACACTGGATCAGATGGATTCCACAGATATTTACAGAACTTTATATCCAAATGCAACTGAATACACATTCTTCTCAAGTGCACATGGAGGTCTCTCAGAATAGACCACATACTGAGTCACAAGTCAGGTATTAACCAGTACCAAAAGATTGGGACTATCCCCTGCATATTTTCAGACCATAATGCTTTGAAACTAGAACTCAATCACAAGAAGAAATTTCGAAGAAATTCAAACACATGGAGGTTAAAGACCATCCTTCTAAAAGATGAAAGGGTCAACCAGGAAATTAGAGAAGAATTAAACAGATTTATGGAAACTAATGAGAATAAAGATACAACCATTCAAAATCTTTGGGATACAGCAAAAGCAGTCTTGAGAGGGAAATACATCGCCATACAAGCATCCCTCAAAACTACTGGAAAAAACCTCAAGTACAAAAGCTAACCCAGATCCTGGGATCTGGGATCAAGTCCCACGTCGGGCTCCCTGTGAAGAGCCTGCTTCTCCCTCTGCCTATGTCTCTGCTTCTCTCTCTCTCTCTGTGTCTCTCATGAATAAATAAATAAATCCTTAAAAAACCTTCCCATTATATCCACTATACAAGCAATTCTTACTTGCTAATCAAAATTAGGAACATTCTTAATTAATTGAGTGGATTGCACAGCAGGAAGAGATTTTCAGTATTTGTTGAATTGAATTAAAAATATCTCCTAAATAATTTGGAAGAATGGTGGTGATAGAGGGAAGTAGAAGAGAAAGGTAGACAATATGCTGACTTACTTTGGACTGGTGAATATCAAGTGCTGATACACACTAAAGTAGAAATCCTCATCAGTTGGCATGAAGGAGAAAGAACAGAATCAAAGGAATGGGTTCAAGGGTCACATAACTGACAGGAGGGAAGAAGAAAGGGAAAGTGACAAACTAATAAAAGAAATTTTGTCTTGGAAGAAGTCATAGGAGTTTTTGTTTTGTTTTGTTTTGTTTTTGTTTTGTTTTGTTTTGTTTTGTTTTGCAAACACACGAGGGTTTATTTACAAGCTCAAGTTTGGGTCCAAGTATACCTGACACAGTGGAGCAGGGACTTGGACCACGAGGTGGGTTTCAGCTTAGTTTTATGGGCTGGTCTAGGGGACCTCCAGAAGGGGTGGAAGAATTTCTCAAGTTCTGTTTACATTCTGATACGGGACTTTCAAGGGCATTGAGCTCTGTTCTCATTCTGATATGGGGCTTTCTAGGGCGTTAAGCTGTAAGCTGTTTTTCCCTGTAACTGAGGTAATGTAAATTTCAGCTCTTATTCACAGGGGCCTGGGATGACTGTACTTGTGCTAACACTGAACTTAAAGTGGAATGGCCTTAATTTTCTCGGCCTCCACATTCCCCCCTCTCAGAGGAACCTAAGGAAGGACCCAATCATGGGTCCAGGTTGCTCTCAGAGTGAGCCAGGGGGAATGATTAAATCAGGATGCGAACCAACCTTGTTGCTGTTCTTGCTCCCGTTTACATCCCAGTGAAGAAGCAACATCCTAGTTTAAGGCATCACATAATGCCCCCCTTTGTTGTAGGAAGACTAAGTCTAATCCCCTTCTATTTTGAAGGACAACCTCAGACTAGGGAGTCTTGGAGGTAGGAAATAAATGAGAACGGCGCAGTCTTAGCTTTAGGGGATTGTCCTTGTCTGGTTGGCTTTTCCATTCTGGAACAAAGTCCTTGAGAACAGCATGTGGATCAGCTGGCCAGACGTGGGTGTAGTGGACCCAGGGAGTAATCCCGTCGACCTTGAGAGCGGTGGGAGTGGTCAGGATCACGATGTAGGGTCCCTTCCAGCGAGGCTGAAGTGTCTGGTGTTGGTATCTCCGCATGTACACCCAGTCACCCGACCAATATCAATGGGGGTCCGGGGGTGGCCCAATCTCGTAGAGGGCCCTCAGCTTAGGCCACATCTGGTCAGGGTGGCCGTCTGGTTTGTTCCTGAAGATCACGGCCTTAACCATGCGTGAAACCCTCCAGATGGGGTCCTGGGGGTTTCTCGGATCCCGGACGAGTCCCCTAATGTTGTGCCCAAGATTACGTATCCGAGAAACCACCAAGGAGCTGACACCGATGCAAACACACGAGGGTTTATTTACAAGCTCAAGCTTGGATCCAAGTATACCCGACACAGCGGAGCAGGGACTTGGCTGAGTCATAGGAGTTTAAAAAGAATGGTTTCAGCGGTCTCTGTGATAACTCTGACCCATTAGTACTTGCTACATCACAAACATTTCCTTTGCTCATGTGAGCATTTTTTTTTTAATTTTTTTTTATTTATTTATGATAGTCACACACAGAGACAGAGAGAGGCAGAGACACAGGCAGAGGGAGAAGCAGGCTCCATGCACTGGGAGCCCGACGTGGGATTCGATCCCGGGTCTCCAGGATCGCGCCCTGGGCCAAAGGCAGGCGCCAAACCGCTGCGCCACCCAGGGATCCCATGAGCATTTTTTTAAAAAAAGATTTTACTTATTTATTCATGAGAGACACAGAGAGAAAGCAGAGGGAGAAGCAGGCTCCCTGCAGGGAGCCCCAACAGGACTCGATCCCAGGACCCTGGGATCACACCCGGAGCTGAAAGCAGACACCCAACTACTGAGCCACCCCAGCATCCCCATGTGAGCATTTTAATGGTGAATTCCCTATGAAAACTTGGTTAAGGATAAAAAATTACGGATGATTCTGGAAACTATTCAGGTATGAGCCAGACATGAAGTGCTGCAGTATCATAGCCCCTCTCAGCAGAGAAGGGAAGAATGCTGAAGAAGAAGAAAACTCTCAGGACATGTAACTTCAGGCAGTACATCTTACTGTCTGTTTAGGATGGAAGGAGATCTAGCCTAAGGTCAGATTTTTATACTACTTTTCTGGTAGTAAGACTGGAAGATAGTAACTAGAGGGTTTAGGGGAAACTGCGACTGAAACTCTCACAATAGGCCCAGGAACAAAAATATTTGTATTTAATGAGACTTAGTTGAAGACTTTTAATAATGTGATGAATGTTGTATTCTTCTCTGAAGATATCAGTCATTTTGTTCAGTGAGTTTGGAAATAAAGTTCATATGATGACAAGGATGTAGGCTATGCCTGGCCTCAGTAGCATGGACATTTTCTCACTGAGACTTACCAGGTTGCTTCTACTGCTGGATAATTAATTTTCTAGCAGCTTTGGCCAATTCTGAGTTCAAGATAGGAGATATCATATGTTGAGAACAGTGCATGACATGGTATCTGATTCTATTGGCCCGAATACATTGTGAAAGGTATATTAACTGACCAATTTCTATACAGACATGATATAAATAACGTATTATATATATATATTAATATATATATATTATATATATTAATATATATATATTAATAACGCATTGCCTCAGATCAGTCAAACCACTTCATAGAGAAAGAATAATGCCAGTGGGATTCACTGTCTTATCATAATCATGTATTCCCTTATCCTGAAGCAGCTGATCTGATACAATGTTGGAATAGCTTACTAAAAACTCAGCTATGGTGCCAGCTGGCAACCTTGTAAATGCGGGGTCCTGACTCAGAGATTTATATAGAATATTGTCCTTCTCTAGTCAGAGAATGAAGGTTAGAAGCATAAATGTCTCGGGATTATACCTAATGACCTACTAAAATTGTTTTTGCTTCCTATGCTTATGATTCTTAGTTTTGTAAATATAGAAATTTTAATTGCTAGAGGACATGTGCTTTTGCCCCTTGGAATCTTAATTCCTTTTTTTTATAATTTTAATTCCAGTAAAGCTAATATATAGTAATATATTTCAGGTGTACAATATGGTGATTCAATAACTTCATTTATTACTTAGCTTCTCATCAAGAGAAATATACTCTTAATCACCTCCAGTTATTTCACTATCAGTCCATCTACTTTCCATCTTAACCATCAGTTTGTTCTCTATAGTTAGGTGTCTAATTTTTAGTTTGTCTCTTATTTTTCCCTTTATTTCTTAAATTCCACATTTGAGTGAAATCATATGGTATTTGTCTTTGAGCTATGTCACTTAGCATTATACTCTTTAGGTCCATCCATGTTGTTGCAAATGGCAAGATTTCATTATTTTTTATGGTTGAATGATATCCCACACATATGGTACATCTTCTTTATCCATTCAACTATTGATAACAATGGACACTTGGGCCACTTCCATAATTTGGCTATTGTAAATATGCTGTAATAAACATAGGGTGCACATATCCCTTTTGGATTAGTGTCTTCATATTCTTTGTGTAAATACCCAGTAGTGTGGTTACTAGATCATAGGGTAGTTCTATTTTTAATTTTTTGAGGAACCTCCATGTCTTCCACAGTGGCTTCAGCAGTTTATAGTCTCATCAACAGTACATGAGGGTCCTTTTTCTCCACATTACTCACCAATACATGTTGTTTGGGAATCCTAATTCTTATAGTGAGCAATAGGTGATATATTCAAACTTTGACTGGGAAAGTACCTCTGCTTTCTCATATTATCTGAATTCTAGTTTTGCAAAGTGTCCATATTCCTGTCAACTGTTTTCAGTGCTTAGGATAATAGTTCTACTGAAGTAGGTGCTTAATTATAGCATCTGGCTGTTTGGCGTCCTCATGCCAGTAGGGGAGTAGGTAAAAAAGGAGATCATATAGTAGCTGGGATGATTGACTTCATCTATTAAAGGGATATAGAGTTTTTTGTTGCAGGTAGATACCAAGAGGAATTTGGTAGAACCATGGGATTCCCTGAGATGCCTCTTGTTACTACCATGCAGAGTAATAAGGTTAATAGAAATTTTCTTGCAGCCCTTAAGGGATCAGGCTTCTAAAAGATGGAAGTTTGGACTACTCTACTAGGCAAATATGCATCAATAAGTATTTTTTGAAATGTGAGCTCCATTCTGTGTACCTGAATGCAAGGTACATGGAATGGATACTGGAGGAAAAAATTCCCAAATATTAGCTAAGGCAGAAATAAGGCCTTGGTTTTATTTGTACTTTTTATTGCTGATAGAGGACAATAATTCTTCTCTTTTCCTTTTGAAATAGGAATTATAGTCATTAAAGTGAAAGTTTTAATGAATAATGACCATGAATCCCATTGGCATTATTCTTTCTCTATGAGGTAGATTGGTTGATCTGAGGCAGTTTTCATGGTTACAGCTGAACTAAAGGAATTCTGGGCTCTTCTGGAGATTCTAGACTTGAAATAGATATCAATCCTGGATGTAGTTGTTTAAAGTCAGAGGGATGTGGTTATATCGCCTTTGTGTCTAGATAGTTGAATTGTGGCATTCTTGGATATATAGGAAGTAGGGAGTATTCAGGTATGCTACAAGGCTTGGGGTTGGCATGTTGTGGGTACCTTTTTGGTATAGTGCACAGCAAATAGCCATTTTCTTTCTGAGGGACTTTCCCCCAAAATCTATGGTGGGATTCCTATTGGCCATGTTGGTACCATATAGCCTTGACTTTGTAGCTACATGAGGAGTTGACAACTGACTAAAGCTGGGAAACTCAGATTCTCTCTTATGGAAATTTGAAATTTGAAATCTGATGTTTGATAGGGTTGAATCACATTAATAGTACTGCTGTAGAGAGTAGGTTCCCAAATGCCTACACTAGAGATCCCCATAGCTATTTTGGTTTCTGTTACTCTAAAAGTAGTTATTGATCTCTTTCTTCATTTCCATTGAGAGTGTATGTGTTCTCAATTAATTCCACTTTTTTGTTTGCATTGATTATAGTTAGTTTTCTGTTTATTTCTATGAAGTGTCTTAACTCATCCTGGTCATATATAAATAAGTAGTATGAACCAAAAAAAGGATTCAATACTTGAATTTTGACAATAGACTGAAGATGTAGAAGTGGCAGTGAGGAACAAGGAACATGCTGACCCTCTTCTTCCCAAGGCTAAAGAAAAAAATACCTTTTGTTAGAGTTGAGAGGAAAAGGATGCATCTTGCAAAAGACAGATTTCAGGTTATAAAAGGAGGTAGAAGCAGTATCAGAGCCTAAGGCTGACAGTATTACTTTGTGTTCACACAAGAGATTTGGAGTTCCTTGAGGAATAGAGAAGAGGTTATATAGCAGATGTTCAGTAAATATTTGTTGGATATGTAAAAAAAAGAAGGAGAATGATCACTTCTCATTACAAACTTAGTAAAGAATGCTATGTGTTTTCATTGACCCAGGTTCTTCAAATGATATCTCACTTGCATAACTACTTCGCCAGGGTAAAACTGGCAGAGCTTCCATTCTTTCTGGGGCCATGTTCTCTTTTCTGCCACTCATCCTTGGTAAATACTATTTCAGCAGAGGGGTTCAGTTAGGTTTCAAGAATTTTGACTTTTAGGGTGAAGTTTCAGGATCTCTCTCCCTGACAAAAGGTCTCTGGAGTTATGCAAATTTTCTCTCTAACAAATATTGAGGGCAGGGTAAGATGGTAGAAGAGTAGGGTCCCCAAGTCACCTGTCCCCACCAACTTACCTAGATAACTTTCAAATCATCCTGAAAACGTACGAATTTGGCCTGAGATTTAGAGAGAACAGCTGGAACGCTACAGAGAGAAGAGTTTGCACTTCTAACAAGTACAACTCATTTTTAGCCACTCTGCACTGAGCAAAATGACTAGAAAGAAGAACTCACCACAAAAGAATGAATCAGAGGCAGTGCTCTCTTGCCACAGAGTTACAGAATTTGGATTACAATTCAATGTCAGAAACCAATTCAGAAGCACAATTATAAAGCTACTGATGGCTTTGGGATTCAAGAACTTCATGACTGCAGAATTTAGATCTAATCAGGCCAAAATTAAAAATCAATGAAATGAGATGCAATCCAAACTGGAAGTCCTAACGATGAGGGTTAAGGAGGTAGAAGAATGAGTGAGTGACATAGAAGACAAGTGGATGGCAAGGAAGGAAGCTGATGAAAAAAGAGAAAAACAATTAAAAGACCATGAGGAAAGAAAACAATTTTCAGACCATAAAGCTTTGAAGCTAGAAATCAATCACAAGAAGAAATTTTGAAGAAATTCAAACATGTGGAGGTTAAAGACCATCCTGCTAAAAGATGAAAGGGTCAACCAGGAAATTAGAGAAGAATTAAAAAGATTCATGGAAACTAATGAGAATGAAGATACAACCGTTCAAAATCTTTGGGATACAGCAAAAGCAGTCTTGAGAGGGAAATACATCGCAATACAAGCATCCTTCAAAACTACTGGGAAAAAACTCAAGTACAAAAGCTAACCTTACACCTAAAGGAACTGGAGAAAGAACAGCAACTAAAACCTACACCCAGCAGAAGAAGAGAGATACTAAAGATTTGAGCAGAACTTGATGATATAGAGACCAGAAGAATTGTGGGACAGATCAACAAAACCAGGAGTTGGTACTTTGAAAGAGTTAATCAGATAGATAAGCCATTAGCCAGCCTTAGTAAAAACAAAAGAGAAAAGACTCAAATTAATAAAATCACGAATGAAAAAGAAGAGATCACCACCAATACCAAGGAAATACAAGCGATTTTAAAGCATATTATGAGCAGCTATGCGTCAATAAATTAGGCAATCTAGAAGAAATGGATGCATTTCTGGAAAACCACAAACTACCAAAACTGGAACAGGAAGAAATAGAAAACCTGAACAGTCCGATAACCAGGGAGAAAATTGAAGCAGTCATCAAAAACCTCCCAAGACACAAAAGTCCAGGGACAGATGGCTTCCCAGGAGAATTCTATCGAACATTTAAAGAAGAAACAATACCTATTCTACTTAAGCTGTTCTGAAAGATAGAAAGGGATGGAATACTTCCAAACTCATTCTTTGAGAGCAGCATCACCTTAATTCCAAAACCAGACAAAGACCCCACCAAAAAGGAGAATTATAGACCAATATCCCTGATGAACACAGATGCAAAAATTCTAAGATACTAGCCAATAGGATCCAACAGTAAGTACATTAAGAAGATGATTCACCATGACCAAGTAGGATTTATCCCCGGGATGCAAAGCTGGTTCAACACTCATAAAGCAATCAGTGTGATAGATCATATCAACAAGCGAAAAAACAAGAACCATAGGATCCTCTCAATAGATGCAGAGAAAGCATTTGACAAAATACAGCATCTATTCCTGATCAAAACTCTTCAGAGTGTAGGGATAGAGGGAACATTCCTCAGCATCTTAAAAGCCGTCTATGAAAAGCCCACAGCAAATATCATTCTCAATGGGGAAACCTTGGGAGCCTTTCCCCTAAGATCAGACACACAACAGGGAGGTCCACTCTCACCACTGCTATTCAACAAAGTACTAGATGTCCTAACCTCAGCAATCAGACAACAAAAAGAAATCAAAGGCATTCAAATTGGCAAAGAAGAAGTCAAATTCTCTCTCTTCACAGATGACATGATACTGTACATCGAAAACCCAAAAGACTCCACCCCAAGATTGCTAGAACTCATATGGCAATTCGGCAGCGTGGCAGGATACAAAATCAGTGCCCAGAAATTAGTGGCATTTCTATACACTGACAATGAGACCGAAGAAAGAGAAATTAAGGAGTCAATCCCATTTATAATTGCACCCAAAAGCATAAGATACCTAGGAATAAACCTAACCAAAGAGGTAAAGGACCTATACCCTCAAAACTATAGAACACTTCTGAAAGAAATTGAGGAAGACACAAAGAGATGGAAAAATATTCCATGCTCATGTTTGGAAGAATTAATATTGTGAAAATGTCAATGCTACCCGGGGCAATTTACACATTTAATGCAATCCCTATCAAAATGCCATGGACTTTTTTCAGAGAGTTGGAACAAATCATCTTAAGATTTGTGTGAAATCAGAAAAGACCCCGAATAGCCAGGGGAATATTAAAAAAGAAAACCATAGCTGGGGGCGTCACAATGCCAGATTTCAGGTTGTACTACAAAACTGTAGTCATCAAGACGGTGTAGTGCTGGCACAAAAACAGACACATGGATCAATGGAACAGAATAGAGAACCCAGAAATGGGCCCTCAACTCTATGGTCAACTAATATTCGACACAGCAGGAAAGACTATCCACTGGAAAAAAGACAGTCTCTTCAATAAATGGTGTTGGGAACATTAGACAGTCACATGCAGAAGAATGAAACTAGACCACTCTCTTACACCATACACAAAGATAAACTCAAAATGGATGAAAGATCTAAATGTGAGACCAGAATCCATCAAAATCCTAGAGGAGAACACAGGCAACACCCTTTTTGAACTTGGCCACAGCAACTTCTTGCAAGATACATCTATAAAGGCAAGGGAAACAAAAATAAAAATCAATTATCGGGTCTTAAGATAAAAAGCTCTGGACAGCAAAAGAAACAGTCCATAAAACTAAAAGACAACCTACAGAATGGGAGAAGATATTTGCAAATGACATATCAGATAAAGGGCTAGTATCCAAGATCTATAAAGAACTTCTTAAACTCAACAGCAAAGAAACAAACCATCCAATCATGAAATGGGCAGAAGACATGAACAGAAATTTCACTGAGGAAAACATCGACATGGCCAACAAGCACATGAGAAAATGCTCCGCATCACTGGCCATCAAGGAAATACAAATCAAAACCACAATAAGATCCCACCTCACACCAGTGAGAATGGGGAAAATTAACAAGGCAGGAAACCACAAATGTTGGAGAGGATGCGGAGAAAAGGGAACCCTCTTACACTGTTGGTGGGAATGTGAACTGGTGCAGCCACTCTGGAAAACTGTGTGGAGGTTCCTCAAAGAGTTAAAAATAGACCTGCCCTACGACCCAGCAATTGCACTTGGGGATTTACCCCAAAGATACAGATGCAGTGAAACGCCGGGACACCTGCGCCCCGATGTTTCTAGCAGCAATGTCCACAATAGCCAAACTGTGGAAGGAGCCTCGATGTCCATCGAAAGATGAATGGATAAAGAAGCTGTGGTATATGTATACAGTGCAATATTACTCAGCCATTAGAAATGACAAATACCCACCATTTGCTTCAACGTGGATGGAACTGGAGGGTATTATGCTGAAGTCAATCGGAGAAGGACAAACGTTATATGGTCTCATTCATTTAGGGAATATAAAAAATAATGAAATGGAATGAAGGTTAAAGGAGAGAAAATGAGTTGGAAATATCAGTGAGGGTGACAGAACATGAGACACCTAACTCTGGGAAATGAATAAGGGGTGGTAAAAAGGGAGGTGGGCGGGGGGTTGGGGTGACTGGGTGACATGCACTGAGGGGGGCACTTGACGGGATGAGCACTGGGTGATATGCTATATGTTGGCAAATTGAACTCCAATAAAAAAAAAGTTAAAAAAAACACAAATTTTAATGGTGCCAGAAAAAATAATTAAAATTCCATTTTCATTGTCTATAATATGGGATATAAATTAACTTAATGTTAAGTGTGAAAACAAAGAGACTCCGAAACATTCTACACTTTTGAAAAATGGCTTGAATGTAGTAATTTATTTCTTGCTCATGTAACACTACTGGAGGGTAAACAGGTCAGTAGATTGGTTATTCCTCTTGTGGTCATTTAGGAACTCAGGTAGGGAGGCTTGTCATCATCAGCATGTGGCTCCTGAGGTCACCTTGGGGTATTGTCTTCTTCTCAGCCAAACAGAAAAGGAAAAGAGCATGGGGAGTTTTGTCAAGAATTGACTATATATCATTTCTGTTCACATTCACTTGGCTAGAATTCAGTCTCATGGTCACCTAACTTTCAGTGAGGCTGGGAAATGTAGTCTACTTTGTGTGCAGGAAAAGCTAACAACCTAACAACCTATCTAACAAACCATCTCCTGTGGTTATCCACTATTATCCAGATTTCACTCCTCAGCAATTCTGATAATTACAAGATTTTTTACTTTAAAACAAAAGAAAGTTGGTGCCTTTGCTCCAACTCCTGTGAGTTTCATGACTTAAAAATAAGGTTTATACTGGGGGAGGAAAAGTAATAGATTTGAATAAGCCGAATTATATGCACTTGCATTTTGCCATGTGTATTCAGAATCACTGAATACATTTTTGTATTCATTCCTTGTTATCTACCTGTAAAATTCTGAGCTAACAAATAATCATCCTTCACAATAACAATTCTAGGATCAGGAAAGATAAGTCAAGCTGGGGTTTGCAGATTGGGAGTAAGTATTAATGTGAGTCGGACTGGAGGTGGTTCCAGGAAGCTAGCAACTACTATAGTGTCAGGAGTAGAATTCAGATATAGAGGTGAAAGAGGAAACCAATATAGGTATCCATGGAAAGAGAAAGTAGGAGACTCTGTGCCTTATTTATAGAACTTTCAGTGTACTTATTGGTGGGCAGGAGTCAAGCCCATGGTGTGGACTACCTACAGAGAAGAAAGCAGGTAAATAGGCTTGCCTAGCTGGAAATAGGACTGAAGAGACCGAGCTTTACAGCCTGTGCTGGGAAGAACTTTCATCCTGATTTAGGATTAATACACTGTTCTCCTGATGGCTTTTAGATTTGAAATGACTACGGTGCAAAGTTGGTGGTACCAGTGGAAATAAAATAAAATAAAAGGTTGTTCACATTCAGGTTTGTTGATTTTTTTTTTCATATTTCTTGTTTTTGTTTATATTTCATTTATTTATTTAAAATATAGTTGACATAATGTTACATTAGTTTCAGGTGTACAGCATAGTGATTGGACAACTCTATATTTTATGCTATACTCACCACAAGTATGGCTACTATCTGTGTTGTACCTTTTATTTCCATTACTTATTCATTCCATGACTGGAAGCCTGTATCTCCTACTTACCTTTGCCCATTTGCCTCCACCCCAGCAACCATCAGTTTGTTCTTTATATTAATAGGTCTGATTTTGCTTTTTTTGTTTATTCACTTGTTTTATTGTTTAGATTACATATGTATGTGAAATCACATGGTATTTGTCTTTCTCAGTCTGATTTATTTCACTTAGTATAATACGCTGTAGGTCCATCCATATTGCAAATGTCAAGATCTCATCCTTTATTTTGTATCTACTATGATGATTGAAATTAGATTACATTTTCAGATGTCCAAAGTGCAATTAAAATCATGGCTTGTGCCCAATAAGACCAGTAAGATTGAAACTCAGTCAAAGGAAAAAAAGTTTTAAGCTTTGGTGGTCCCTTGTGGTCTATGAAATATGAAAATGCTTCTTAGATGACTGGCTGACTGGTGACTCTGCAACTATAGGAACATATTAACTCTAAAACACTAAATACAAAGGGAAATGCTTATGATTACATGGCTAGTCAAAACTTTTCACAGAGTTTTAAAAACTATAAGCCTAGTACTTTTCTTTTAAGGTTTATTGATACTATGGAATGTACTTTACATCCATAGCAATTTTGCATGGTTTTATAAGATGAGGAATTACACAGAAAATAAGGTAAACATATATGAATTGTAGAATCATTTATAACTTGAATTATAGAGAAAGTGATGAGACAGGGAAGAGTAGTTATTCACTGAGGTTCTAAGGTCAGAACTGGGTTCAAATCCGAACTTTCCTTTACTAGCTTTGTGTCCTTGTACAAGCTATTTCACCTAAATAAGCCTCTGTTCTCATCTGTAAAATAGAGATAATAACCATATCCAAAGGATATGAAAATGAAAACAACTACTTCTTCTCCTTCTCCTTTTTCTCCTCTTCCTCCTCTTTCTCCTCCTCCTCCCTCTTTTTTGGGTAATTCATTTGGCAGCAAAACCTGATGTGGATACCTTTCAGCATCCTGAGGATTAATAGAATAACTGTATTAGTTTTCTGGTTTGGAGCTGTGCTCAGAGTAAGAGTTTTTCTCAAACCCTGAATTAGTTTGTGAATACAGCTGCTCAGTAAAGGATGGTGTGTCTGTGAGACTGATCAGTGACTATGCCACTGCTGCTGTGGAATTTGTACTCCTCATGGACTGACCAGAACATCCAGGTTTTACACTTGAAAATCATGGCTCATTTGTGGCACATCAGTACAATAAAATGAGTATAGAGTAGTACACGTGAATTTTGCCAGGAAAGCAAGGAGCTGAGTGTTATTTGTTTATAACCACATATTTAGTTTGTGTTTCCATTAATTTACAAGTAGTATATTTAGCACTTAAATCATTAAAATGTTACTGTAAGTTAATAACATTTTTTGTCCATAAAAACATGCCATAGAGACTTGATATTTTTATGCCCTACCTCCCTATATTAAGTTTTAATTTTTTTCAAATGAAATTCCCTAACCATTTCAAGCATGAAGAATTCCATGCTGTGAAGCTATACAGCTGCTAGAGAAGGGCCATATAGTTGACTCTGAGCTCCTAGTGGCTAGCTGTGGGGGACGAGAAAAGTCAAGTTCAAGATTCCTAAGGGTTCTTAGTTGCTTCTTGGTACCAAGACCTTAGAATAGTTTCTTTTGAAGGCCTTGTAAAATGGCATAATACATTGAGAATATTCACAAGCAATTTTGTATAGAGAAACAGAGCTTTCGGAAATAAACTCAAACATAGCAAACTGCTTTGTTGACCCAAATAGTCATGTGAAAGTTGGTATATTTTACTGGCATATAGCTTTAATAGTGATGGTGGAATAAGAAATAATTGTCCTTGTCAGTTTTTTTAATCCATTAAAAAAATTAGCAACAAACTCTGTGGATTGGGAGATCTCAAGAACAATAGAGCATAACAAATTTTTCTCTGGCAGTCAAAATAAAATATTGTATTTAAAATTACTTGAAATCTAGGATTATGATTAAGATAAAATGTTGGTATTTCCAAATTAAAAGTTATATGATTTTTTCCGTTATTCTTCTCCTCCAATTAATATTCCATCTGAGAAGGAAAAGAAGTCTGAAAGGAGAAGATTAAAATAAGTCATTAGTAAAAGGAAGCACATTTAATGGGGATGTGATTATCATGTAGTTCAAAGAAAATTTCACTATGCTTCTTAACTAATTGCTATTTTATGCATACAGTTGCCTCACTTATCTCAAGATAGTTTCAGCTTTAGGGAATATGTAAAAAAATTAAGATATATATATATGTATTATTTAAAATAGACCAAAGTATACACATAAGTATTATTTAATAATTGAAGTATGTAGGTTGGTTGACTTTAAAACTTTTTTTAAAAGTCTTTGTTACTTTAGGAAGAATGTCACACAGTTTGAGGAATTGTTAAATCATAATCACCACCACCTGTCTATTGTAGTTGTAGTCACCAAGCTTACATTGGCAACTGTGAGGATTACCCTCATACTCAAAATCATTAAACAAAACAGAGCAAGAGGATCACCTAGTGTCATTCCCTTCTTCCACTGTCAATTCTGCTTCGGGTTTTCTCTGCTTGTCTTGAATTCTCCAGAGCTTTTAGATACTTGTTTTCTTATGTTTTGCCCAGAGTTTATAATTGGCCATATCAGAAATGGGCATGATTATGTCTGCCTAACCTTTTAAAATCTTTTAAAATTAAGACATTTAATTTTTATCCTGTATTTATCTATGATAATCTTAATTATTTCTACCTGAGAATTTATCCAACAGTGTTGGGATAACCATTCTAATTTTCTTAGATGCAGTAGACATTGTTCCTTTAGGATATGTTTTGTTTTCACTGCATAACAAAAATACTTAAAAAAATTCTTTTAATGACAATAAAACTTTTTTTGTACATTTATTTTATTTGGTTATGATTGGGATTTGGAATGAGAGAGTTTTAATTCTAATTCTAATCTTCCAGTCTGCTGGGCAAATTTTCACTTTTTTTAGCTTCAACTTCTTCACTTGTAAAACAGGGTAGTAATCCCTACCTTATAGTTCTGTTTCGAAATTATGCATGTTAAGGGGCTGACACAGATAGTTGTAAAACAGTGAGAGCTCTATAGGGATAGGTATTATTGTTAGATGCTCCTTCCTGATTTATTTCCAATTCTTAGATTTGGAGAACTAGATATTTTTTGCTCATAATTAAACTTTTGGGTTTCTGAAAGTGAAAAAGATTTTGGAGGACAGATTAGAGTTGATTTTTGAATGGTCAAATTAAGCCTTTGTAATGATTGGGAACAAAATTAAATTCAATTTTCAGGATTAGCTGTAAGAAAGAAGAAAGACAAGTGATGCTATTTTAAGCGCTCTGATAATCATATAGGTTTTGTTTGCTCACATAAAGAATGGTTTGGCAGTATTATCAATAGTGTATACAGTCTTGAGAAATCATATGGGCCAGAAAGTACCTGAATCTTAATCTCAGATATGTTTGGGAGGGATTTGTTGATTACCTACTGGAATGTCAGGCCCTTCCTAGACATGGCATGGGAGACAAACAGGAAGAAGGCAAACTCCCTTTCCCTTGAGGCTCACATGCCATTAATTGATAGCTCTAGGAAAACCCTCCTGGAGAGCACGGCTCTCTGGAATAGTTAAAACAAATGGTTGTTCCAAACTCTTGCTATTGGGACTCTGTTAGTCAGGATTCTTCAAAGAGACAGATCCAGAAGGCTCTCTCATATATGTGTATATGAGAGAATGGGAGAGAGATTGATTTATTTTAAGAAACTGTGGAGGCTTGACAAGTCTAGGATCTGCAGTGTAGGCTGGTAAGCTGGAGACCTAGGGAATAAGTTTCAGTTTTGGTCTAGAAAGTGATCTGCTGGCAAAAATTCCCTCTTATTCCAGGGAGGTAAGTTTTTTCTATTAAGGTCTTCAGTAGAGTGGATGAGGCCCACCTGTATTTATGGAGAATGATCTGCTTTACTCAAAGTCTATTGATCCAAGTGTTAAAGTCATCTAAAAATGTCTTCATAGAAATATCTAGAATAATGTTTGACCAAATATCTGGGGACTATAGCATAGCCAAGTTGACATATAAAACTAACCATCACAAGGACATGTTTTTGGAGTTTGCCTTGGACGTCACAAGGACGAATAACAGATTCAACCTTATATAGTTCTCCAGCCCTTAAGCTTTCATCATTTTCTATTCTGTCCTGACTTTGTTCATCATTGTGCTTGAAGCTATTTTGACTATTGGTACTGCTGAGTCCTTGTGCCTGTCTGACCACACCATTAGCCTTACTTTTACCAGTAAGGCAAACCTCTGTGCCCTATGCAGACCTCTGTTTGTCTTCAACTATCGGTAATCCTATGTTCCACCTTGAACCTAGCCTACTTTAGTCTCCTGCATAGTTGACTTGGCCTATAGATTCCTGACTAAAGTAGGACACTAATAGCTGTTAGGCAGCCTTAGCGTCCTGAAAGTTAATCTCTTCCCCTTAGCTTTGTATATTATTTAGAAGTTATTGCATTTTCTGGTATTTTTATTACAAATTTCAAATACTTCCAGACTTTGCTAATAGTTTTTACAGAACACTGTATGTGATTTGGTGTATTTCTCTTATGCTTTGGGTAGAGCTCGTTTATTTTAAGGCCACTCCTGTCTTCTTTGTTCTCTCATCAGTGTTTTGTGAGGAGGAATAATTATTAAATATACTGCCATTCTTTTAATAATTGAACATGTGTGGTATTTATGACCTTCATACCAGCCTTCTTATTTTGCTGCATTATGACTTTTATTCTCAGGGGCCTGTGTTTCTTTGTGTTTTCAAATGCCACTGTTTGGAATAGCCGTCTGTAGAGTTGTTTCCATGGTGCCTATATCCTGTAAACTAGCCACCCTACCTGATAAAATATTCCAGTGAGTGCTGTGCTTGCTGCTCAATGTTTCAGGTTGGATCTGATTTCCTGGGATTAAATTCCAGATGTTATTTCACAGCTTACCATCTGCCTGATTGAGAACGTTTCTTTCAGGTTGTACATCAGATGTGTGTTCACTACCATTTTAAAATCTTATTTATTAGGTCTCCATTTGTTAGTATTTTTTTCTCTAATGGAATGATAATTTGTTTTTCCCTTTAGAATGATTGCAGTGTGGAAACAATTCTAGCTTAAAAATTACATCAAATAACTTCACAGGTTATATTTTAGTAACTTAGAATATTACAAAAAAGAAGTATGTATTTTCTTTTGCTTTGAACAGGGAGGGAAACTTAAATCGGGAGAACTTTTAGTCTGTAAACATAACTGCTTTTCAAAAACAAATATGAAAAATATTATGACAACAATAAAATCTCAATCATCTAATAGCCTGCTTTGACATTTGGTTTTATTTTACAACTACAATAGATATATATTAACATGTAGTTATTCTCCTTGAAAAAGTATAATCATTTCTTTTTAAGTGTACTTAGCATTTCAAATATGACTCCCGCAGCCTCCTGTGTATTGTAAAAAATGATTACTGAAACAGTTTCACTTTGAAGTACAGTAGTTGAAATCTTCAGATCAATATCACCATTTAAGCCTTTAATATAACCTTATTTACGTCAATCAGATCACAAATGTAGTTTGCTAAGGTAGAAACTACTTGATTTCAGTGCAATTATAACAGACTAATCAATCAATATTTCAAAATATAGGCTTTCATAATGAGATTCTCTATGGATATTGATTTCAATTTTCTGTGTTAATATTAAGAGCCAGTGGTCTCAAACTTAGGTGATCCAAAATATTTTTTTTAACGTAGTTGTTTGAAACTTTATATGCTTTTTACAAAATCTAAAGTAATAAATGCTAAGTTCCCAGGCCTACTCACAAATGCCTATTTAAACCATAGTATAGCTGAAAATAGTGTTTTAATGGTGGCTTAACTTCTTAATTCTCTGAAACCACTGTAACTCCTGATTTTCTTTGTGTTTTTCTGGCTCTTAAGCATGAGAGGGAAGTTTTTCAGTGATTAGAAATAAAAGTGGTTGTTGATCAATGGGGGTTGAGTTTGGATTAGAAGCTTCGTGGATTAGAGAGATGCTAAACATCAGGAAAAGAACAAAGGGAGACTGTGGCCTCTTAGGGCCTAGCAGCAGCAGGAATTGTGCCCCTCCCCTTAGTAGAGAATCTCAGTGTTTCTATATGATCAATAGATGGAGTAATAAGGATGTGGTCCTGGCAAAGGTCCCAGTAATGGTAGCTATATGATCTTTGTCAACTGAATGTTTGTAAGAATCTGGTGTTTGGCAAAATTTAGATGCCAGCTTTACATTTTTTAGAATTTGCTGGTCCAGGGCTTTTAAATTTTTCTTTGCCTTCAAAAATTAATTACAAAGAACACACTCAATACTGCTAAAGTGTTAGTTCATTTTCAACTATTGGTTCGACACATCTCAAATGTAACTTACAAAACTATAAAACTTCTAGGAGATAACAAAGGACAAAATATAGGTGGTCTTGGGTTTGTTGATGACCTTTCAGATACAGCACCATAAGTATGCTCAGTGAAAGAAATTGACATGTGAGATTTCATTAAAATTAAAAATTTTTGTTCTGTGAAAGGCACTATTAAGAGAAAAGACAAGCCACAGACTGGGTGAAAACTGCAAAACATAAAGAACTGGTATCCAAAATATATAAAGAATTCTTAAAACTCAACAACAAGAAGACGAATTAGAAAGTGGGCAAAAGTTCTGAATAGCTACCTCACCAAAGATAATATATAGATGGCAGAAAGCATATGAAAAGATGTTCAACATTATAGGTCACTAGGAAATTATAAATTCTAGAAAAGGCAAAACTATAATGACAGTAAAAAGATCAGTGGTTGCTAGGGTTGTAGGAGAGGAATGAGTAGGTAGAGCACATGACATTTTTAAGGCAGTGAAATTATTCTGTATGATACTGTAATGGTGGATATATGACATGGATTTGGTTTAAATTAAACAATGGTTATCAAATGTCATTGTAGTGGTTGTTACCCATTTTAGGTAGAAATATTTCACACTTTAAAAATTTCTTTTTTTTTTTTTTTTAATTTTTATTTATTTATGATAGTCACAGAGAGAGAGAGAGAGACAGACAGAATCACAGGCAGAGGGAGAAGCAGGCTCCATGCACCGGGAGCCCGATGTGGGATTCGATCCCGGGTCTCCAGGATCGCGCCCTGGGCCAAAGGCAGGCGCCAAACCGCTGCGCCACCCAGGGATCCCCTTTAAAAATTTCTTAATAAACTATCTATCCTTTTTATATTATTCTAAATATTTTATAATAATAGAAGGTATGATGTGACTTGCAAGTGTCTTGGAGTAAGATGATGATAAGAGATTCTGTGAAGTATATTTGAAAAATAGATTATATAAAATTACATGCCAGTATAAGTGAACTTTAATTTGAATGGCACACTCAATTATTTTTCGTTTCTCTCATGAAAAAATAAGCAGTTTGCTTTCTGAGGGTGACGGGGATCCTGCATATCAGCTATGTCATAAATAAAATGGGTATCATAATAGTACCTACCTCATAGGATTGTTGTGAGGATTATATAAATTAATTCATGGGAAGTGCTTAAGATAGTGTCTGTCACATTGTAAATATTCAGTAAATGTTCTTGATGATTCTGATCTGATATTGTTACTGTGAAATTTCTTTAGAGGTTGAAGGTGACAGTATAGTGTACTATAAAGGTGTTAGCTCTGGAACCCTGTTTGTGAGTGAGCAAAAAGAATCTGTGTCTATAGTATTGAAGCTCTTAATAAAGAATGCCCTGAGTCTTAGGACAGTCTCTGAATGAGGTGGTACTTTGTGAACTTCTTGGCTACACATTAGCCAAGTTCTTCCTATTTCACCTATTATTTCCCCGTAAGTACATATTTCCTAAAAATATATAGTTGTACAAACAAAATTAGAAAGTGATCTTGTGCTAAACATGATTTTATCTAAACTATTTTAGTTGCTTTAGATTATTGAAGCTCTCTGTGTGTTTTAGTGTGTGCTGTGCTCTCTGTGCTCTTTGTTGTATCTTTTTTTTCAGCAGATGAAATGGCTTCTATTTTTCTGGCTTTTTCTGTCTTTTGTCAGTGTCACACCTCCTATTTCTCTCTCTCTACTTCTCTACTCTCCTTCCCCATGTATGTACATGCAAAGGCTTCACAGACAGACATGTACACACATACAGATTTTTGGACCTTACAGTTAAGCTGGATTTTTGTCAAAAGGCTTAGGGATTCCAGAGTGAATGCAGCTACCTCTTCCTTCCTTTGGGAGATCAGCATGACTCATTAACTTGAATACTTTTGCTTCACCTCTTTGCTCACTGTTTTGGATATGCTCTGCAGAGCACTTAAATATATGGTCTTTTAATGCATCAGAATGAACTATTATGTTTTGAAAGTCAAATATGAAATGAAAGTAATTTTTTAACCAAGTCTTATTTTTTTTTTTTAATGGGGGAAAAAAAAAACCCATACTCTTCCTATTTATATTTGGCAGTCAGAACTTGGTATAAGGGCAATCTAAACAGGGAAGTCTTATCGCTCTAGGGAGAATACAAAAGGTATCTAGTTATGTTAAGTCTACATAAAGCCACATCTCTAGACTAATATTTTCAAATGTGAAAGGGATAAAATTTATATTATGAACAGCTGTAGATTTAACTTAATAAAGCCTAAAATCATACTAGAAAATATTTCAATTACAGTTCCTAAAACATGAAAGAGGAGATGCTGATTGTACAGTGAATTATTTTGCATAATGATAAATATCTTTTGCACACACAAACACAACAACATTTTCAGAAAATAGCCCACATAAACTTGAAATTTTTAATGGAAATTAGAGATCCTTATTTTTGCCAGTGGTGAATATGTATTCATATTCACATTACTGTACATAATGCATTATGGATTAATTTTAGGACTTTGAGTCAGCCCATTTTCAGTCAGAGATATGAAGCATCTTTTTCTAATGGTAAAATTGTGTTTGGTTAGTTGTAATATGAGAATATTTCTTTTCTTTTCCTTGGTAGTTTACAGCCCCAAATTAAAATGATGATGATAATAACAGTTAACACTTATTGATTGCTTATTATATCAGGTGTTATACTTACTTGCTGCTATTATTCCAATTTTGCAGATTAGGAAACAGAGGAACATAGTGGTTAAACTTGCACAAGCTTACATAACCAGTAAGGAGGCCAGGATTCAAATTCCAGACAGTAGCGTGCCTGAGCTTCCCATTCTGAACTGCTACACTATATTGCCTCCATCATAACTAAGATAACTCATTTTTCTCCCTTAAAATGTCTTGAAAGATCTCGTGAAGAAATACCTCATCCAGCTGCAGAGGAACAACCAACTACATTTATTTTTGGAAATGGTAAGGAGTTGTTTTGCCCTATACATAGGCTTGTAGAACAGTTGCATAACGTGGTCTATCTGTGTAGATTACACTTTTTTCACGATTCATTTAGCTACTTGCATTTGGTATCATTTTCTTTCAACCTGAAGCACATCTGATGCAGATTCACTGGGACGTTCACACTCTATTTTGGTTTTAAAAGCTGCAGACCTCATTTACAAGTGCATGAACAAATAGCCATTGGGAACTACCTCATCCTTTATAGGCTTAACTTTTCTTTTTTGCTGAAAGGAAAATAAGGAAACAATATTTACGGGAATACTGTTTTTATTACAACTGAAAAGGTGCTTATGGATTAACCCACTGATGTATAAAATTTCTAAATTGAGTGGCTTGTTTGAACATAAGAAACAAGTCGCTTAGCATATCTAACCAAATTTCCTAAGAAACTCTTTACATTTATTTGTAAAGATTCATTTTCATCCCCTCCTGCTACCCCCCCCCCCCACCTTTTTGGTCTCTGAACAGGAAGCCCAAGTATATTTTTAAAGTCAAATACAGACTATTTTGTTTTGCTTGTGCTATCCTGCGATTTAAAAGTCAAGGTGTAAAACTGGACAGGTTTCCTTGGAATAGTTCAAAATTGAAAAACAGTTTGATTTCATATTCATTTTAGATTACGTGAGAAATCAACTGGAGATGAGAACTCTTTCACTTCATACAATTCTTGATGCTTTATGAGGTTTAGATTTAAAAAACTATCATACTTTTTACTTGAGGCCTGTATAGTCTTGCTTACTCTAAAAAAATGAAATGAATAAGACATCTGCTAAAAACATGAAAAACAGAATAAAAAGAAAGATTTGCTTACTCAACAACAAATTAATATTTTGCTGTTTCTATTCGATATTATTTTTTTATTAAAAATGTGACATTACATGTAATGTTGAAGTCCTCTATGTTACCTCTTTGTCCCATCACCTCCCTCCCTCCTGAAGCTACGCATTTATTAATTTAGTATCCCTCTAGTTCATAGTTTTGCCTATTGCCTCTCCTGTTTTGGGAGTTGCTATCCTTAAATGGTGATCAAAGTCTGAGGTAGACCATATCTGTAATGCTTTATTTTCAGTCTGCCTGCTTGCATCAATCATCACCTTATTTTTAAGTTCCTTCCAATAAAAATGTCACTAGTATTTGAAAAATCAGTGTTTATTATCAATTCCTATGTTTAATCTTTCTTGCATCTGATTCCTTATTGCCAAAATTTATTTTTAGTAAGAGTCTATAAGTAGCAAGTTCTCATTTTTTAAATGTATGATAACCCTTTTATTTAATTCTCACTCTAATAATTTAGATTTCTAGGTGTAGGTTTCTGGGTGTAGAATTCTAGGTGGACCATTCATTTTCTTCATCAATTAGAAGATAATATTTCGTTGTCTTGTAGCTGGCCTTTATTGCTGCTGATAGGTTGGCCGTTAATCTAATAGTTGCCTCTATAACAATCTCATTTTTTTCTGATAGTTTGAAAGATTTTGTTTTTGCCTTTGGTGTTATGGAGTTTCATTACAATGTCTGTAGGTGTGGACTTAAATGTATGTAAGGTGTGTATCTGTGTATAAGTGTACATATCTTTTTTTTTCAATCTGAAGATTCCTTTTTTTAAATTTTGGAAAATGAGCAGCCAGCATTTCTATATTGTCACCACACATTTCTCTTTTCTCATCTACAAGTTAGGTATGATGTTTCTTCATTCTTATACCTTCAGTCACTTAATTTCTCTTTCGTATTTTTCATCTTTTCCCCCATGTTGTATGTATATTGTATGTCTCTTTGGATGAGTCTAATTTATAGATCTTCACTTTCTTTTTTTTTAAGATTTTATTTACTCATGAGAGACACAGAGAGAGAGGCAGAGACAAAGGCAGAGGGAGAAGCAAGCTCTTCTCAAGAAGCACGATGTGGGACTCAATCCCAGACCCCAGGATCACGCCCTGAGCCAAAGGCAGATGCTCAACCACTGAGCTACCCAGGCATCCCAATCTTCACATTCTTTTTAAATATTTTTTTAAATTTTTATTTACTTATGATAGTCACACAAAGAAAGAAAGAGAGAGAGAGAGAGAGAGGCAGAGACACAGGCAGAGGGAGAAGCAGGCTCCACGCACGGGGAGCCCGACGTGGGATTTGATCCCGGGTCTCCAGGATCGCGCCCTGGACCAAAGGCAGGCGCTAAACTGCTGCACCACCCAGGGATCCCTCTTCACATTCTTTTATTGACATTTTCCATTTCTGGTAATTTTTTTTGTTCTTTTTGTAAGTCACCACCCTTTTTACAAAGCCCTATTCTTGATTTATATACCCTTTATATACCTTTTAAAAAATATTTTAGCGTAGAGAATATATTAGTAATTATATGTATATATGATTCTTGCTTCAATGTTCTGATGGTTGGGGGCTGGGAATCAGTCAATAAACAAACCGATAAATAAAGTATATATCACAGTTTTATAAGTATAATGAAAAAAGATAAATTAGAGTAATTGGAGATAGAGTGTGACCAGAGGATGCTATTTTATATTTGTAGTTAGGAAAGAAGTATCTAATAAAGTAATGTGTGAGCAGAGACCCCCAAAATGAAATTGTGATTTATGTGTATATATGATGCAAGATTACAGGCAGCATGTTCAGTAGGATTACACTCAACCCGCTTTAAGAATGCAGGGAATGGAGTTAGTGAGGTGGACATATGACAGGTAAGATTAGATAAATGGTAGAGGGGCCAGCTCATGTAATTTCACTTTGACTTTGAGCAAGGTGGGAAGCCCTTGGAGGATTTTAAGTAGTCAAGTGACATGATCTGTGTGATGATTTTTTAAAAAGCATGACCTACCCGCTTTGTGGAAAAATTGAGTGTAAGGAGATAAGAGTGGAAGCATGAGCACCAAGTAGGCTGATGTTTTAGTAGTCCAACTAGAGATGATGGTGGTGGGAACAGGATGGTCAAAGCAAAGGTACTGGGAAGTAGTTATATTCTGGTTGTGTTTCCAAGGTGAATATGGAAGCATTTGTTCAAAGATGAATGTGGAGAGAAGGAAAGGAAGGAGTTCAGGATAGTCCTGAGGTTTATAGCCTCAGTGTTTGGAAAAGTAGAGTTCCTATTTATTGAAATTGAGTAATTTGTAGAAGCAACATATGTGAGTATGGAAATTAAGAGCATGGTTTGGATATATACTAAATATCCAAGATGTTGAATAGAGAATTGAGCCTGGTGCTAAAATTTTGGGAGTTATCATCATGAAGACAGTAATTGAAGACAGCAGTAGACAAGATCATATAGGGAGTGATTGAGTTCTGGTATGTAGAGCACAGGCAGATGGAGAGTGACCAGAAATGGAGACTAAGAAAGAGTAGCCACTGAGGCAGCAGGAGAACTAAGCAGAAACCAGAGGACTCTTCGAAGCTGTGAAGAAAATGATGTAAGAAACTAGGGGAGTAATCAACTCAGCGTTTAATGTTCCATTTGGACTGGGTAAGATGTGAAATGAGAATTGGAGTTAGTGACAGGAGGTCAGTGATAACTTCCTTATTCTATCTCTGATAATAGAGCATCACAGAACATCTGGATGTCTTAAATTATTTTATACAACTCATTTTTCGGATACAAATTTGGGAGGGTGACTTCTTATATAAGTGTCTTCATTTTAGAATATGCATGTATGATTACAAATTTGAGATTAAAAAAAAAGACATATCAGAATTGATAGGTTCATAGTATTCCAGTATTGCCTCAAAGATCTCTATTCTTATTTCAGTGTTCTACTAAGCCGCTTTGGTGAGTCCTACTTCAAAATTATTTTCAGAATTGGATTACAAGATTACACACATAAAAAAGAGACTGACATTTGTAATTGGTAGCTATCATCATACTTCAGTTTTTGGTAGCTTCTCTATTAGAATAATAACCTTTAAAAAATTAAGCCCATCCTCATAAAAGGTACTAATTGCCCATCATTTATGCTGTTTAAAACATATGCAAATATATAAAATTATGCAGGCTGCTTTAGTCTTTTTGGGCTGCTATAACACAATTTCCATAGACAGGGTGCCTAAAACAACAAACATTTATTTCTAATAGTTCTGGAGGCTAGGAAGTCCAGGATCAAAGTGCTGACAAATTCAGTGTCTGGTGAGGGCCTGCTTCCTTCATTTATAGATGGTTCTCTTGTCACTGTATTCTTACATAGTAGAAGGAGTGAGCTCTCTGAGGTGTCTTTTATAAGAGCATTGATACCGTCCATGACAACTTTACCCTCCTGACCTAGTCAATCTCCTGAATGCCCCACCTCCTAATACCACTACATTGGGGGTTAGAATTTCAACATATGAATTTGGGTGGGGCAGGTTAGGAGGACAACAAACATTCAGTCCCTTGCACAGGCTCAGAAAAAAAGGTGCACACAGCAGTTTTCATCAACAGTAGTATCAATGGGATAAAGTTTGTACTCTCCCAAGAAGAAAAGATAATCCACATTTGTAAGAGAAATTCTAGTGTTACACACACTATAGTTAAAAACAAGAAGACTTCTTTGTCCTACATTTCTTTAAATACTGTGGTTGTTCCTTCAGTGGGTCTCTTGAATCTCATTAGGGAAACTAACTTTTATCCTATATTCTTCTCAAAGGGGTTAGCTTAACAGCGACAACCTTATATATATATATTCTTGGTTAGAAATATTAAGACTTGTAAATGACTAACAGGTATTTAAGATAAAATCAGGTATATCTGTGAAATACTTATTTTTTGTCCTGGGAGGAATTTGGAATGAGGGTCTGTGCCCTCATTAGAATTTTCAGGAAAATAGTGATAAATTAACTACAAAAGAATGACATCATTGTTCACCTGAGAAAGAAATTGAAGTGGATTTAAAAACTGTATATTTTATGGACTAATAAATGGATTCATTTCTTACATACATTTTAAAAAACACCAGTGTGACACTACATTTATTAGTTATTTTTAATGAAAAAAGTATTAAAAAGTAAACAAAAGTTAATAATGCCAGATGTTGGAAGTGGATAAACAAAAAATAATGCTTGTTAAGATTAGTCAACATTAAACATAAAATGGCCTATGTACATAATCAGAAGAGACATAAAGTGAAGGCGTTTTTTTCCCCTGCTATTCTGTTGCATATTTGAGGATTTAAATGTGTCTTTATACATGAATACAATAAATGGGATCATAATATACCTATTGTCTTGTACCTTGTCATTTTTCACTTTACATTTCTTTGAGATATTTTAGTATAAAGAAAAAAATATATATGTATAAAATACTTTTAGTTCTTCCATCCTGTGGTTGTATTATCATTTATTAAATGATAGACATTTTAGGGTATTTTCGGTTCTTTATTATCAGGAAAAGTTCTAGAACGAACATCCTTACAGCTATGTCTTGACATCCTTTGGAAAGTGCAAGGCAAATTTCTATTGACAGAATAAAAGTGCTGGACAATATCAAATTGAAAAATAGTTTCATCGATATATAATCACAGCAATGGAATAAGAGAATTCCTATTTTCTCTTTATCTATACCAGTGTGAATAGTATAAAACTTTTTGCTATTTTCCAACCTGATAAGAGAAAATGGTGTGTGTGCGTGTATGTATGTTTGTGTGTGTGTATGTGTGAGTATATATATATGAATATATGTAATTGAAGTGAGATTCACATAATATAAAGTTCGTTACTGTAAAATGTATAATTTAGTGACATTTAGTACATTCAGAATGCTGTGCAATCATCAGCCTTTTCTAGTGCAAAAACATTTTCATCACCCCCAACAGAGATCCTATGCTCACAAAGCAGTCACTTGGCATTTTCCTCCTCATCCCCATAGGCCCTAGCAACCACTAATCTGCTTTCTGTCTCTATATAGTTAATTATTTTAGGTATTTCTTGTAAGTAGAAATATATACAATATTTGTCCTTTTGTTTATAGCATCTTTCGGCTTAGCATATTTTTGATCTTCATCTATGGTATAGCATATATCAAGGCTTCATTCCTTTTTATGGCTAATATTCTATTGCATGGATATACCTCATTTTGTTTATTTGTACATCCATTGATGTATACTTAGACCTTTTGGCTATTGTGAATAATGTTACTATGAACATTTGTGTACATATATTTGAGTATCATTTTGAGTTCTTTTGAATAAATACCTAGGAGCAGAATTTCAAGTCTTATGGTAATTCTATGTGGGCCCTCAAAAGGGCCCACCAAACTGTTCTCCATAGCAACTGTATCATTTTGCATTCTCACCAGCAATGTACAAGGGTTGCAATTTCTCTACATCTTCAACAACACTTAAATTTTCTTAAAATGAAAATACAACCATTCCAGTGGGTATGAGTGGTTTTTATTTGTATTTCCCAAATGAGTAATGATGTTAAGTACCTTTTCATATGTCTTTGGCAAATAGAAGTTATACCTTCTTTAGAGAAATATCCATTCAAACTCCATTGATTTGTCTTTGTGTTGTTAAGGTATAAGAATTCTTTATATATTCTGGATAGTAGGCCCTTATATATGACTTACAAATCTTTTTTTTCCCATTCTGTGGGTTATCTTTTTACTTTCTTGATAGTGTCCTTTGATGTACAAAAATTTTTAACTTTAATGAAGTCTGACTTATTTTTTCTTTTGTTGCTCATGTTTTTTGGTGTTGTATCTTAGAATCCATTGCCAAATCCAAAGTCATGAAGATTTTTCCATATGTTATTTTCTAAGAGTTTTATAGTTTTAGCTCTTACATTTGGATCTTTAATTCATTTTTAGTTCTTTTCAAAATGTATATTATGAGATGGGGTTCACTTTTTTCTTTCACATGCAGATATCCATTTGTCCCAGTACATTTGTTGAAGAGACCATTCTTTCCCTATTAAATGGTTTTGACACCCTAATCAAAAATCAGTTGACTATAGATATTTGTTTTATTTCTGGACTCTAGATTCTATTTCATTGTTCCATATGTCTACCTATATTATTGGCTTTTTGATTTACATTTCTTTTCATTGGTAATGAGGTTGATCATATTTCATGTTTCCTTGCTATTTGCATTTATTTTGCCATGACCTGCTTGTTCATAGACTTTCCTGTTTTTTGATTGGGCTATTTGATGTTTTTGATACTTGATTTTGTGTACTCTGTGTATCGTAGAAATTAGCTTTTTATCTGTTATAAAGGATGAAAATGTTTTCCTAGTTTTACCTATTTGTTTTTGATGTTTGATTGTTTTGTGGTATTTTTGATGCGGAATCAATTTTTTCAGATCATCATGTTTATTTCTTTTTTTAATTTTTATTTCTGGGTTTTATGCATTACCTTTCCTGCTTAAAGAGTATAAATAAACATATGCTATGTATTCTCTCAGAACTTTGATGGTTTCATTCTTCTCTTTTCAAAAGTGTCTTTACCATTTTTGTTATAAAAAGTAACACATGCGGGGATCCCTGGGTGGCGCAGCGGTTTGGCGCCTGCCTTTGGCCCAGGGCGCGATCCTGGAGACCCGGAATCGAATCCCACGTCGGGCTCCCGGTGCATGGAGCCTGCTTCTCTCTTTGCCTCTCTCTCTCTCTCCATGTCTATCATAAATAAATAAATCTTAAAAAAAAAAAAAAGTAACACATGCTTTATAATGAATTTTTAAAATCTTCAAAGATATGTAAAACTTGACTATTTATTTCTTCTCTCTCCTTACCGTTCCATTCATTCTTATTCCTTCTGAAGTAACCCAGATTTAATCACCTGGCAGATATTCTTTCACATTTTGTTACATGTATACATATTTGTATAATTTTTTTTCTTTTGTGTGTATGGTTTTTGTTTGTGTGAGGAATGAGGGGATTTTTAAACCAGAAACCTGAAATATATGGAAAAATGTAGTGTAAGATAATTTTATTAAATTTGATAAATTAATGTATTCTATTCGAAAAGATTATTTTGAATAGTGAACCACTTTAAAATTTAATTCAGTCTCTTTCTTCTATATAACTCAAATTAATGGCTTGAGCAATTTCTTATTACAGCATTCCCCTTCCCACTTCATCTCCATGCCACCCCACACGCAGATTTACATCATTAGCTTATTTTGTAATTCAATGAGTCTGTCTTCAAAGGAGACTGTCATTTATGATACAGTGTTTTTTAATTTTTTTTTTTTTTTTGCTTAAGACACATTAGTACAGGATGATGTTTAAAAGTATTTTTTCCTATTTTCATCATTGTTAATGAAGAGTAAATTTGACAGGTTTCAGTGCTGAGTTGAGTGATTTGAAATTTAAATTCTTTTTACACAGATGTGACAAAAATCCACAAAAGCATCCAGTGAGGTTATAGAAAGTTTGCATTGGAAAGTCAAAGGCATATTTTAATGGAAAATCTAAATGGTTCTGTTGGTTTCCTGTCATTCTGAGTTGAGCAGTATTGCCAGCTTTTTGGACTATAGCCAGTCCCTATTTACAGACCCACAGAACAGAGTTTTGCAATCAAGAATTCCAGGTGGGAGAGACCAGAATAAGACAATGGAGGAACGAGAGTTGCAGTCCATGTGGACAACATGTATGATACTTGTTGTAAGTTAAATGTGGTTTAACTAACTTAACTAGCTTCCTGACTGTTATATCAGGATCTTTGGAGCCTAAAACACTCAACAGCCATAATCAACTGGCTTCTCAGACTTGAACCATATAAATTGCTATCTGTGTGCTACTCCTCTTGACATGCACATTTCCTCTGTCTTGTGAAGAGTGGTGTCAACATTGCATTAGAAATATGACTGAAAGCTTATTCTTAAGATCTAAGAATGTGTATTTTTTTTGTAACTGGCTTATTTTTTCTTTCTGCCCTTCAGCATGTCATCTTCATCTCAGTGTTCCTTGTTTTCTGTAGCATCTCTTTTTCTTCATCTCCAGTTTTTCATTTGCCTTTCTTTTTATTTAACTTTTAATCAATTTTCTTCTCCCGTCATACCTATAGTCTTTCTTCATATGTATTTGTTAAATCAAAAAGCAAATGGTGAAGCCCTGATTATATTTGCACTGTGAAGTATTGTGTTTGTGTATTATAAGGACAAATTCAGAATGATCAGCTCAAAAATATAATTCATGCGGTAGGCAAAAAAATTGCCAAGAGATAGTTGGCTATTATCAGTGGAAAATGGTTGAGACACATAACACAAATAATGTAACCGTAGAAATAATAGGAAAATAACAACACACTTTTTGTTTATGATTTTACTATTTATACTACCTTCAAGGAGGTAAAATTGACTGATTTGAGGTTTATGAATTTTTCCTCTTCCACCTGTGATACACTAATAACACTTAAATAAGAAAAACGATGAGCATCAGGAGAGGAAACAAAGAAAAACAAGGTGCCCTAAATATGCTCAACACATTGGATCTCAGCCACCAGGTGACCCAAGAGTTGGCTGAATGTATTTCCAAACTAGACGCATTTCTTTGTTGTTGCATTTCTGGGGATTTGAAACAGCCAATCTTATATGTACATACATTTTAATAACTTTATGAGATGGATTAGTATTTCTGTTAGATTTATTTTATGTGCTTCCATTAAACACTGCCAGAATAATCTGAAACGTTTTAGAAAAGAAATATATTGACAAATGAAAGGGATAATTCTAGGGTTCACAGTATAGATGGAAAGATTAGTGGGGGATGAGTACCTACATTGACTGGATCTTATTAGAACTTGTCACTGTTTGGATTTGTTTCTATGAAATACAGTTTTCTCTTAAACTCAAGAACCTTCTGTATACTTCTTACATATCAGTATGACATTTTTACTCTTGCTCACTTACCAATAATTGTTAGCTATATTGTAAGAAAAATATGTAAGTGTGAAACCACTAAGAGGCTACTTCTGTTTTTTTTTTCAATTAAATTATTTTACTCTTTTCATCATGATTAAGTGTACTCTTTAATCTCCAATACCTATTTCATCTATTACCCCCACCTCTGGTAACCATCAGTTTATTTGCTGTAGTTAAAACAAATGAGTAGATGGGGGAAAAAACAAAAACAAAAAACAAGAAACAGACTCTTAACTACAGCAAATAAACTTAAATTCCATGTGTGAGTGAAATCCTATGGTATTTGTCTTTCTCTGACTGCCTTATTTCACTTAGCATTATACTCTCTGGCTCTACCTATGTCATTGAAATGGCAAGATTTATTATTTTTTATGGCTGAATAATAGTCCTGTGTGTGTGTATGTGTGTATGTGTGTATATGGCACATTTTTATCCATTCATCTGTCATTGAACACTTGGGCTGCTTCCATAGTTTGGCTATTGTAACTAATGCTACTGTGAACATAGGAGTTCAGGTATCCCGCGGATTTAGTTTTTTCGTATTTTTTGTGTAAATACCCAGTGTGATTATTAGATGATAGGGTAGTTCTATTTTTAAATTTTTGAGGCACCTCCCATTTTGTCTTCCATAGTGGCTGAGGCAGTTTGCATTCCGACTAACAGTGTACAAGGTTTCCTTTTTCTCCATATCCTCACCACTAGTTTCTTGTTTTTGATTTTAGCCATTCTGACAGGTGTAAGGTAATATCTCATTGTAGTTTTGATTTGCATTTCCACGACAATGAGTGATGTTGAGGATCTTTTCATGTGTCTGCTGGTCCTCCATTATGTCATCTTTGGAGAAATGTTGGTTCATGTCTTCTTCCCACTTTTTAGTTGGGTTATTTGTTTTTTGGGTGTTGAGTTGTATCAATTTTTTATATATTTTGTATACTAACCCTTTATGGGATATATCATTTGCAAATATCTTTTCCCATCTAGGAGGATGCCTTTTTGTTTTGTTGATTGTAAGAGGCTACTTTCTAGTTTTAATCTTGCTACTAACTTTGTAGCCTATTGGATAAGTGTATTCTCTCCAGAACTTACACTCTTATTTAAAGGGCTTGATGCCACTTGTTATTGTGAATACAATTTTATTGGAAAACAGACCAGAAAAAGGCAGTTCACTCTAACCTAAAGATTTGATTAATCAAATGAGCTTTGAGATATATATATATATATATGTATATACACACACACATATATATATATATATATATATATATATATATATATATATATTCATTCATTCTTTCTATCAGGCAAAAAGCTAATGATGATTAAGTTTATATTTCTCCTCCCCCACTACTACATTCTAGAGCTAAGACTTTGCAAAGCCAAGAATATATCATAGGGATAATTTATGTTTTCTCCCTGCTGTGCCAGTTGAATGACTGAATGAAAGATGATGGGTGGTAAAACATGCTTGAAGTTCTATCTTGTAATGCAAATTATAGGCTCACCTTTCTTGCTTGTCTTATTTATAAACCAGCCTACTTCTCTTATTTTAAAATGTCAACATTCTTAAGATTGGGTGATGGACTGATATTACCAGTTTCTACATGCCTGATGGGCTTGTTGCTGTGTTTCAGAATTGGTTATTTAAAGAGAATATGAAAGGCCCTCCTCCTGTGACAGGTGAGGATAGTACTATCTGTGTCATTGCCTATGCACTAAAGCATGAAGAAGGTGAGAGAGAAGTTAAATTATCTAGGGAGGTAGTCCAACAGGGAACTAAAATCGGTTCACCTAAAACCAAAGTACAAAACATTGGCTTGCATTTGTGCTCTGCCAAAAAAAACTTGCTTTATAATCAGGATCTGGATTTCCTAGAACAGATAGTTTGTAATTTCTGTTTTATACACAGACTTCTGAAATTCCTTTAATAGAGAATACTCTATAATATGCAATATAATATATCTAATCATAAACTTATATCTGGGGTATTTAGATCTATCTGGGATTATCATGTTTTCCTTGTTTTGATTTTATTTCTATTTTCTAGCCAACTATTAATGGACATATGGATGACCACTACAGAAGAATCAAAATGCTTACCTTAAAGTCACTGGTCTCTTTGTCAACCCTGATTTCTTTGTCTCTAGTTGGCTACACTATCTTATAAATGTCTCTAGTTGGCTACCCTATCTTATAAATCTTTCTTAAGATGAGTAAACACGTATTCTAGTTGCCTAGCACATGCTCAGGCATTTTTAAGCTCTGTTCTCTGCAAGGTCTTCCTTTCTGTAATTATGTGTCCCATTGTGATGGTGACAATTAATATGCTTACTTCTTATACAATGAACATCTGGTCATCTTGGGCCAAAGTCTTAAGCTGCTACACTCTGAATGGACTCAAGAGAATAGTTATTGCTATAGAGCAACTTTAAAGTAGCTCAAATAATATAAAGTTCAAAATATGTTTAATTTCCACAATGAGTTCTTTTAAAACAATACCTGTGAAGTAGATAGGTTTAGAAAAGCAATGTGTTTTAGAGATTAAGAGAATCAACTTTGGTATCAGACTGGCAAGGTTTGAATCCACATTTTTTTTTTATCATTTATTTGGCTGTGTGATGTTTGCCCCTTTTTGTCTAAGATTTAGCACCATAATCTCCAGAATAGAATTAATAAATCTTATAACACTGGGTTTCTATGAGATTCAGGTTATTATATACCTAGAAAGTGCTTGATATAATACTTGGCACATTGTAAATCCTAAATACATAGTTGTTAAAACCAATAAGTATTAGATTATTCAAATATGTTTTCTATTTAACTTTCTGTAGTATAGATTCTATATAATCTTCTGTAAGAAGTTATCACAGATATAGTTTTCATCTGAAAATTTACTACAGTGATACTGGTGAAATAGTTTGAGTCCATATGGAAATACAGGGAAGTTCAGCCTATAACCAAGTATGTAAGAAGTAGTTTGGATTATATGTAGCTCTAGAGGCTCCAATAGTCAATCTTCTAGCACCTTTTTTGTTCTGAAGGAATATTTTTCATTTTGAGGTGCTTCCCACAGGATAGTGGACTCTAATTTAAAAACATGTAGGAATAGGTTTGGGAACATAGATTGGCAAATTCTGAAATTATAAACATGTTGACAGCATAATTAAATTTTGAAATGGAAAAGTTACCTTGAAATGAAATGGCCAGAAGAAATAAGATAGGAAATTTCCTTTAGGAAATTTATACTTTTAAAGTTGTCTGTGTGCACTTTTACAGTAGTGTTCTTGTTACGTGTAGAGATCAAGCAATGTGTAAAGAGGGGATAGTCATGGAACAGTGTTAAGGTTGTTAACAAATGAGCCATTTGGTGTTGGATTTCTAGATTTTTTAGTTGGAGTTTGATACGAATAGATACATGACAATATGAGAAACACTTGAAAATTTTTTAAAGGAAGTAAGTCCTTCCTTAAAAAAGATCTTGAAGATTGGAAGTTATAAAATTTAAGAGTAAAAAGGTTTATAATAAGTAAAATAAGTAAAAATGTTTGTGTATACAAGCTTTATGGGCTGTGTGCTACACCTGCTGTCTAAAGCCAATTCAGAGCGACATTTTAAAAAATATTTTTAAAAATATAGCAATAATAACATCCGTTGAAAATACAGGGTTTTTCCCTCCTCTTAACTAAACCGACCATATGGTCCAGATAAATCAGTTGTTTCTGAGATTCTAAAAGCATTTTTTTCTGAGTTGGACAAGAACAAAACAAAACAAAACAAAACACAAAATACTGTTGAGAAACAGGAAGAGTTCAGTTTTCTGTTTAAATTTGATGCTGTAAATTCCCTGTAATTAAGATTTAAATGTATAAATGTAATGTTGAATAAATACATTTTCCTGGGTCATAGAAAAATAATTTTAGAATATGAGGCTGGTAAAGGTCCCTAGTTTGTTGTGTAATGCAGAATGTCCTCTGATAAGATACTTAGGTTTGAGATGGAGTGTATCAGACTCGAGATTTGAGAAAGTCTGTTGGGCTGTGGCAAGGACTCACAGAATTTCAAAGTAGGCAAATTGGTAGGGAGACTGGCCTTCAGGATTTCTACTGAAAGTGTATGTAGGTGACCACTGTTGGTAAGGAAATCTGGTGTTGTGATGCAGTCCTTGGAAAGGACACAGAAGGTGGTACCATCAGAGTCTGGTTGCTGGCAATGGGCAGAAATCCATTTAGGCAGCAGAGTCAGCTTTGAGAACTTGGACTCAGGTCAGGAAAGGATATCTTATCTTAAAGTAAGTTATCAAATATGTGTTTGGACTGTAGTATGTGCAAAGCATTGAGCTGAGAGTGGTGAGGGTTATAAATATGAATATGATATTGTTCCTGCTCACTGAGGAATTTACATAGGGGTGTGAAAATCTATACACAGATGTTTCTGTCCTCTGTGTTAGAAATGCTGATGGAAAATGCAAAGATGAATAGGCAAGCAAAGAAGAAAGAAGGAAAGTTAAGGACAACGCCCATACTGTATAATTAGTTTTTGAAATAGAAAGAAGAAACCCTGAAAAATGTTTTTTCCCCCACATTTGATATGGGAGAAATGTCAAAAGATACTATTACGAACTTGTTCAAAATAAGAGGAAAGGAATAGCTATCAAAAAATATATCTGTAAAAGTTAAAGTTGGACAGCAAAACCCTCTGAAGGATTGTTGCAAAAAGTCAGTAAAGTAGGATTACTTGGTGTTTAAAATGTGATATTGAAAGATTCCTTTTTCCTAATGCAATATAACCATTGATAAAAATGTAAATATTAAATATTTTTCTTCAGTAACCATTACAGGCTTCTATCTTCTGTGTATTGCAAAGTACACAGTCTCAATGTTTTGAATGATTAACCTTCAATTTGTCCATGATTTGCCTTTTTATTTTGCATCTCATGTAAATTCATTCCTGTAAAGTATTGGTAATACAAATAAGCCCCAAGGTAAGCCTGTCTAATTAATTGCTTCCATAGTCTATTGCTGTGTGTACCACAGATTCTGTAAAAGGAACTTAAGCCCAGTGATGGGATTATAAATCATTTTGCTGAGATGGATAAGAAAGCAGATATCTTTGAATGGATGGGGCACCTGGGATTCTTAAAAACAGTAATAAACCTGATTTTCTAATAATGTCTCTCATGTGAACACCTTTGTTGTAGTGCTTGTAAATTATTTTATATCTTTTTTTAAAAAAGGACTCCTAAGTTTTGCTGATCTTTTTTGGGGCTTGCTTTCACAAACACTATTTTAAAATATAATTTGAATGTACTCATTTCAACAGTCAATATGACCTATGTATTGAATCTCCAATTTAATTTCTCTTCATTTCTAATGAAGGGGTAAGGCAGTTAATTTTTGACACTGAATCCTTTTACAGATTCTCATATTTAAAAATAAAATTTTGAGCTTTAGAATTTCTCTGAGATGCATTTGAAATGCATCACATTTTCATGATGTATCTTAACCAAAATTTACTAAGTGAAATTTGAAGAATTAACAGCACATTGTAGTTTTGCATTGTGGATGTGTGCATATGTATGCATGCATATATGAGTATACAGCCTTTCTTTGAAGACAAAGAAAATTTTTGGTGTGCACTCATGCAGTTCTCTCTCTCTAGTGGATCCATTTTCCCTTTTCCCCTAGAAAGATCTCATGTATGTCTTGTAGCTTTTCAGATCACTTTTAGGTATAGAAAACCCATGGTCTTACATGTCAAATAATCTCAATTCAATACTTAATAGGTCTAGCAGTTCAGTGTAATATTCACAACTTTGATTTTAAGTTGAGGCTCCTCTTTTCTCCCAGCTTGGATTTACTGCAGGCCAGTTGTGGGCATGTAGGGGAGGTCAAAGCCAGCTATTTCTCTCTTCTTCATATTATTCTCCTACTTTACCTCCTCTGTGTTCTAGCTGCAGCATTTGACTACTCCAGGGTTAGAGTGGTAAAGAGATAGAAGAGCAAGAAATATTTTATCCTGACTGGTATTGTTTTAAATTGGATTCATGTTTCAAGCTGATTCTTTTTTAGGGGATTTTGTCTCCCACCCTCTCACTCACCTTCTGTTCCCTTAACTGAGGGGAAGTATGTCTTAATTGTAGCTGGAAACTTACTGTTTCTTAAGTCTGTAGGCATCTGGTGGTGACACCTGCAGTTTCTTCTGAGATCTCATATCCTTTGCAGGTGGCTCTCTTTGATCAGACTTAGACCAGATGACCTCAAACCAGCATTTTCTCAAATATAGTCTACATGTGGCCCATGAGAAACACATTTGTTGAGCAAAATATCTCTGGGAACCTAGGCTGATTGTATCATGCAGCTCCTTCCTTCAAAGCAATTGAATAACCCCTCTCTCTCTCTTTAGACTTCTCGGGCAAAAGTCAGTTATGATTGTATCCTGTCACTTTGAAACTTTGATGGCCACATATTAAACTGAGAGGGAAGGAGCAGGCACCCACACTTTCCTCCCTTTTATTAGGGGTTGGAGCTTCACTGTGCAAAGATCTTCTCAAAGTGTATTCTCAATCTTTATTATGTTAATCTTTAAATACTGATTTTTCTATTAATGTAGATGAAGAGTTGAATAGTCCCAGGGCTTTCAGGTACTTCCTTTGGGAAAATTGTAATCTTCCTTTGACAGCCAGCATTGTATATTTTGTTCCTCAATCAAAAATTACATTTTAACATATTATTTAAAAAATTCTCTATAAAATGAGAATTTACCTTAAGTGAATTTGTTTTTTTTTCCATAAAACATATCATAGTTCTGGTTTTGCATAATTTTGCATATATTAATACTCAGAATATGTGAAGAACATGTAATACAGAAAATTGCAATTTTAAGATTCAAGTTTGCTGAAAAAACTTAGAAAGGAACTAGTTTTTTCTAATATTTTATCATATATCTATGTATCTGCCTATTTTTAATGTACATTAGATACTTTTTCTTTTTTCTTTCTCAAAGAGCCTTTTCAAAGATGGGTTAACCAGAAGTTATTTCTGGTATACTGACCTACCCTGTTCCCCCCACACAATGGCAGAAACTAATTTTATTGTGTGTGCTTTTGAGATTTTATGTATTTTTTTTTGTTTTAAATAACTCAAGGGTTTCCATTGTTTCAGAAGGGCCATGTAGGTGGCCAGGAAGATAACAGAGTTATTTCTCTGCACTTTTATTCTGAGGTTAGGGAATTGAGAGTAAATATCTAGTTAATAGTTAACGACATGGGTATAATATCAGGAATAATTTGGAATCATAGGTAAAGATGTGGAAGTCCTATCCATGAAAGTTAGGAGGACGGATGACCTCAGAGAATGGTTTATGGAGGGAAAGCCCTCTCTGGTTGATATACCAGAGAAAATCTTTACAGTGAAACAAGCATCATTAAGAGACTAAGGGATAAAAGAGAGATCCAAAGGGTAAGAAGAAAGCCATGAAAGAATGCTATGGAAGGAGTAACTGCAGTAAGAGTAAAAGAGAATGAAAAAGAATCTTTGGATTTGGCAACAAAGGAGTTAGGAGAAAAGCCAGACTGCAGGCATCTAGGAAATGGAAGCAGGAGGTTTTGCATGTCTATTTGAAAAAAAAAAAAAAAAAGGCAGGACAAGGAATACAAGAAATAAAATAATAGCCCAAAGAGGAATGGGGGTAAAGAAAGTATGTTTTTAAAATTAAAAACTTGCAAACATTTGAAAGAGTTAGTGGCATGTGAGAAATTAAAGTGAAAGTAAAATAAAGCCATAAATCTATTGAAAGGGAGGAGATAAGAGTGGGAGCAGAGTCCCTGGAGCAAGAACACATAGAATTTAGAGCTCAGTTGAAGAAATCAACTTTAGAAAGGAAGTGAGGCACCTCTTTGGGGCTGGAGATCTGAGAAAGGAGTATATGACCAAATACCCACATCTTTCAGAGCTAGTGAATGAGAATTTCTTTGGGTGGATAGTGGAGAGGAAATAAGAATTTGTATTATTAAACAACTCTCTAGAGTCTGAGGATGTCATTCTGGCACTAGATCATGAAATGGCATTTGGAACCCCCTCTTTTAAAACTTTGCCAGGTAAATTTCTATTTCCATTTTATATTTATTTTGATTTAGAAATAAGAGGGACAGAAATTAAGACAAAATAGTTTTTTTTTTATTTTAAAGATTTTATTTATTTATTCATGAGAGGCACAGAGAGAAAGGCAGAGATACAGGCAAAGGGAGAAGCAGGCTCCCCGCAGGGAGTCCCATATGGGACTTGATGCCAGGACCCCTGGGTCACACCCTGAGCCAAAGGCAGATGCTCTACCACCGAGCTACCCAGGTGCCCCAAGATAAAATAGTTTTTAATAATATAGTCATTCTTTTTTTTTTTTTTTTTTTTTCCCCAGGAGTTAGTCTTTTTTTGTGACAGGAAAATATAATTAAATATAATTATTTTACAAAATTCATTTCTTAAAGGTAGAACTCATGCAGTTTTAAATGATGAAAGCTCATCTTTTTCTCTTAAATTATTTCTACTAGAGTTAAACAGATGCTTTGGGTATTTTATTTTAGGCAGTTCAGGAGATACTAAAGCCTGAGTGTTCTTTAGATCTTTTTCAGCATTAGAGGTGTTTTTTTAATGTTCTAAATCTGTAGACATTTTGCTTATTTCTACTAAGCATAGGAAAAGCTATAGGAAATAAACCTAAAAATATCCAATTTCCAGAAAATGTCTAATTAAATTATGGTATATTCTTTCATCAGAATATAATATAATCTAATATAAACTATTGTTTATCGTGGTAGTTATCTGTTGCTGTGTAACAAACCACTCCAAAACTTCTTGAAACAACAATAATTTATTTAATTTAAGATTCCACAATTGGGGCAGAGCTTGTTGGGGAAGGCTTCTCTCTCTTTTATGTGGCATCACCCAGGGAGGCCCAACTGGGGACCAGAGCATTCAATTCTAAGGTTGTTCTTTTACATAGCTGGCAAGTTGGTGTTGGCTTTCAGATGGGTTGAAGGAATCCCTGGTTTTCTAGGGCTGCTTGACTTCCTTCATGGCATGGTGGGAAAGTTCCAAGAGCACGTGTCCCAAAGGAATCAGACAAAGGCTCTACTACCTTTTTAGCCTCAGAAGTCATACCATCACTTCCACCACGGTCACAAGTTGGCCAAGACCCAAGTCTAGGGAACTTACATCCTACTTCTCCATAAGTCAAAGTCACATTAGGAATATATGGAATGGGAGATATTATTGTAGTCATTTTTGAAAAATACAACCTGTCATAATAAATGGAGAAAGGATATGAAATATTGGTATATCAGTGAAGGAAGGATTATAGTATAACCTACATAATCCATATCACTTAAAATAGTGATAAAATCTGTATATTCCTGTAGAAATAATACTTGAGAGGGGAATCCATAAAAGTTTTTATCATGGCCTAATGCTGAGATTTTAAAAATGATTTTTCTTATATAACATATATATTGCATAATATTTATTATGTAAAACATATAATAATATAATAATATGTAATTTATATATATAAAATGTATAAAAGTATAGATATAAAGCATATGTTTATTTTAAAGAAAAAAATAAAATGAATTCCAAAAAAATACAAATAAGAAAAATAAAATGAATACCATATAATCTACCATCCAATTCTATAATGGCAAAAATAAATAAATAAATAAAAATTAAAATTAAAAAACCCCAAGAAACAATTATAAAGTTGTGGACATACCACCCTCATTATTTAACAAATTTTTCTTCATGTTGTCATTTTCTTATATTTAAAAAAAAATAGCCACAGTTGAAAGTAAAATAAAAAAATCCCTAAAGATTACGTGGCATCAGGTGGGTATATATAAAATAATGAGTTCTTATGTTATGATGGTTCTGTTCATTATTTCACTTGAAACATTCAAATCTGTTTATTTTTAGACATTTTATTTCTAAAATATCCTTGAGTTTAGATATATCTTTTATTATTTGTGAAGCTTCAAGTTAATTGATAGTGATTTTTAAAAATCTGCTATGTTATTTACTAAAGTTGAATTTCCATTTTAGGATGTAGATATGTATTACTCAGTTGAAGTATATAATACAATTGGATTTGATTTTTAATTTTCTTTGGGGATATCTTGCAGTCTGTCCACTTCTAGTATGGCTTTCTCACCTCTAGTACTCAGGATAAAGCCTTATCAATTTCTTCTTACCTATGTTTGCAGCTTCCTATTTTTTCCTCTAAATTTCCTGTTCAGCAGAATTCCTCTAAAGGAGAAAAACACTCTGATAGGCATTGATTTTTTTCTCCTTCCTTCCTTCCTTCCTTCTTTCCTTCCTTCCCTCCTTCCTTCCCTCCCTTCTTTCCTCCCTTCTTTCTTTCCTTCCCTCCCCTCCCTTCTTTCTTTCTTTCCTTCCCTTCCCTCCCTTCTTTGCTTGCTTGCTTGCTTGCTTGCTTGCTTGCTTCCTTCCTTCCTTCCTCTTTCCTTCCTTCGATTTATTCATTGGGCAGAGAACACAAGCAGGGGGAATGGCAGAGGGAGAGGGAGAAGCAGGCTCCCTCTTGCAGGGCTCTGTACCCCAGGACCCTAAGATCATGCGCTGAGCCAAAAGCAGATGCTTAACAGACAGCTACCCAGGCACCCTGGGGTTGCTTTTCAAAACTAAAATTTTCTTATGTTTTTCTCTTCTCAATTTGCTTTTAATTCTTTGTTGTCCTTTAGCAACCCCAAATTATAGATCAGAAGAATCGAGATGTTTTGAGAAAGCAATTTTATGCTAAGGAATTTTTACTGAAGCATATATGACAGATTTCCTTTGCAGGGAAAATAAAATCCTCTCTCTCAAGTAGTTTGGAAGTTCTGGGATCCTGGAAATGAGTTAAAATTCAGATGCAGTGGTAAGGAGGCTTTTAAAAGATATCACTACCTGAGTTATTAATATAAATGTATTTTTTGGTTTTAAAAATATTACATAATAAACATGAATCATTTCTTCTTGTTATGTACCATGCATACCTTCCCACCCTATTTGCATAATTAATGGTCCATCATTACCCTTTTTCAGGCTTATTACATGATAGGTATTACATTCTACTTCTTTAATATATTAAATATATGTCCTGTGGGGATTTTTAACTCCTCTTTATTTCTTTTTGGGCTCAAATTTGGCCTAAAAGTTTTCTTTTTTGGGCTAGAATCAAGGCTTGTATTAACACTCTATTTTTTTTTTTTTTAGATGCTTGGTTTCCTTTTTGACAATTTGTTTTACTATTTGAAGACTTAACATGAACAACTATTTCCTAAATATGTTTATTTCAGGGCTTTGTCTATCTATCTCATAATAACTACCATTGTTTCCCTGAGAATTTATGAAGGAAAATATTGGCTTGCTCAGTAGCTACATCTGTGCCAGAAATAAATGTACAATTTTCAAGAGAACTAAAAATTTGTATAATTTATATATCTAAAGAAAATTGTGATTTTTATTCAGATTAGTGTATGATTTTTTTTTTTGGTAGAAAATTTACTTTATGATCAGTGCCAGGGAATCAGTGGATTATAAATACAGATACATTTCAGAAACAGGAGCATTGCACAGTGTGAAGGATAAGCAGACATTTATCAAATTACATATACATCAATAAAATAGTAGCTGTGACCATTGCCTTGAAGTAAAAGTACATGATGATATGAAATGATAGGGAATTTACCTATTCAAGAAAGTCCGGGAAGGTTTTCCTAAACAAGTGATGCTTGCTCTCTAACCTGTGGGATGATGAGTTAGAGTTTACTGAAGAGTAGGTATGCCATTTCAGGGAGAGGCCCAGGGACAGGAGGAAAAACAGAATTAAAAAAAAAAAAAAAAAAAAAACCTGTCTTTGCATTTAGTTTTTAATTTTACCAATGTTTCATGCTAATACCATTGCTTAATAATGTTCTTTTTCATAAGCTTAATGGAGCCAACCCAAATTGATTCCTTCTCAAAATGTATGTTAATTTATGTCCCAGACCTGTAGTAGATGTCATAAACCTTACTTTTAATTTGAACATTGCAATAGCTTAAAATTACATCTTAAAAACCTCATTTATGTTAAAATCAGAAGATGCACAATGTTCATGTTAAAGGTCGGATTAAAGGTCATTTAACTCAAATTCTATCCTGAGTGTTGAGGAAATGAAAATTTGGATGTTCTCTGCTATTTTTAGTTTTGATTCAGCTTCCTCAAATTGACAAATAATTTCATTTATCACTTGTCTTATTTTAAAGTTTTGGATCAGTTTTTCTATCTGATAACTATTTATTTATTTATTTATTTATTTATTTATTTATTTATTTATTTATTTATTTATGATAGAGAGAGAGAGAGAGAGAGAGAGGCAGGCAGAGACACAGGAGGAAGGAGAAGCAGGCTCCATGCCAGGAGCCTGATGTGGGACTCGATCCTGGGACTCTAGGATCACGCTCTGGGCCAAAGGCAGGTGCCAAGCTTCTGAGCCACCCAGGGATCCCCCATGATAACAATTTTTCTGTTTCTGTATTCAGTACTTTGAAAAATCATACTTCATTTCAATGCATAAGCATTTCTAAAAAGGCATAGAAAGAATGAACTTAGAATTTAGACTTTGGGGGATCCCTGGGTGGCGCAGCGGTTTGGCGCCTGCCTTTGGCCCAGGCGCGATCCTGGAGACCCGGGATCGAATCCCACATCAGGCTCCCGGTGCATGGAGCCTGCTTCTCCCTCTGCCTGTGTCTCTGCCTCTCTCTCTCTCTCTCTCTCTGTGACTATCATAAATAAATAAAAAAAATAAAAAAAAAAGAATTTAGACTTTGGGTATTGTTTTTGCCATTCTTTCACATAAAGTGTTAGGAAATACATATTACCTTGAATTTAAGTTATGCTGAATCAGAATGATTTTTCCTTATTGAATATCCATATTTTAGCAGAAGTATATATGTCTTTAAAGATGATATTGTTCAAAGGAGACTTTGGGCCACATATGTCCCTAACATACAGAAATTCTTATATCGAGGGCACCTGGGTGGCTCAGTGGTTGAGTGTCTGCCTTTGGCTTAGGGCATGATCCTGGGGTCAAGTCCTACATTGGGCTCCCCGCAGAGGAGCCTTCTCCGTCTGCCAGTCTCTGCCATTCTCTGTGTGTCTCTCATGAGTAAATAAATAAAATCTTAAAAAATTCTTACTTTGAAGTAATTTATTTGAATTATAAAAATGCTCTATTGGGTGGCAGATAACATTCAGGTATTAATCATCCAATTATTTTCTTTTAAAAATGGTTAACATGATTTTTGTGAAGAAAAAAAAAAGAAAATGGAGCAGTTTGTTTACTTTGCTGTACTACTGATTTTAGCTTTCTATAATCCTAAGTAGAGAAAGCAAAATTCTATACCTTTCCTATTTGTAAGCATATAAAAGCAATGTAAAAAAAATGCTTTGGATTCAAGAGACATGAGCTCATACAATTTTCATTATGATCACATTCTTAATATTCAGAGCACTTCCTTCAGAAGAGGGATTTTTTTTTGGTCCATTATTCTAAATTATTTTATTAACTTGTCATATCAAACAGATACCACTAAGTAAAAGTAACCTTCTCCCATCTCTTTCTCAGAAATTCCTCTTGAGCAGAAAATCCGTTCTTAGATTGAAGAAACTATGCATGACCCCAAATAAAGTGCATTGGTCCTCATACATATTGATTGTATGTTTTGGCTCATCAGTGGGCCATCTTTGGAGATATGCTTGAGCCTTAATGTCTGCAGAGTCAGCTTTTCAGTTAACTGTGTTAACCAAATTTTGCACGTAGACCATAAACTATATGCTGCATCTATTGAGAGAAGAATTGTCAGCTTTTATGCGCTTTTGCAGAGGGTGGAATACTAATGTTAGGATATTTCATACACATTTAGTGAAACAAAGTGAAGTTAAGTGGAAATTTAACAATTTCCCTGCTTTCTGTCTTTTTAGCTTTTACTGTTTACTTCTCTCCAATCTTTTACTTTTTCTTTTACAAGTTCACTGCACAAAGATTATGTCAGCTGGTTAATTTGACTGAAAACAAGTACCTACACTCTGTTAGGAAAGCTTGCTGCCGCCGCCATCATCATCATCATCATCATCATCTTCTTCTTCTTCCTCCTCCTCCTCTTTATCCTTCCTTCCTTCCTTCCTTCCTTCCTTCCTTCCTTCCTTCCTTCCTTCTTCTTTTTGGCTGGACCCCATGTTCATTATTCTCCCTTCTTGATGAACTCAGATGAAGATTCATTTATAGTACATACTATGTACACAGCTACAGTTACTTACTCTGGTTAAGAATCTCCCTGAGTAGTTCTAACATTGGGAAAATCTCAGATATAATAAAACTGTTAACTCAAGAGTAGTAAGGAAGTTAACTCTTAAATGGGTAGCTTGTCCCAATTTACTTCTTTCTTGGGAAACCATGGCTGTTTTAAACAGTGTACCCTGGAACGTGACAACATGTGTTCTATAATTTGTCACTTGGCAATAAATTATATATTCTGTTTCTTTAGTCTACATCTTAGAAAAATTAGCAAGCATTTGTAAGCTCAGGAAAGCTTTGTGCATATTCCATATAGCATGTCTTATTGTCTGTGGTGAGTGGTTTCGTAACAGCATATGCTAAGACAGAGTCAGGGTGACAAACTACACCTACATTGGACTGGCTACACAACCCTATGAAGGAGCCACATTAGGTAGTAAAGAGGCAGTTTGTCCTAACTAGGACATCTAAAGATAATATCATTACTGAATATTGCTATGCTCTAGGCTCTTATAAAGTGCTTTATAGGTACAAGTTTATTTTTCACAATTCTTTGAGATATTAATATTATTTCTATTTTGTAGCTGGAGAAACTGAGGCAGAGAGAGATTAAGGCACTTTCTCAAGGTCACATAGTAGAAAGATGTAATCTGGATTTGAAGATAGGTAGTCTGGCTCAGGTCACTATGTTATGTTGCCTACTAGGCTGAGGGTGAGGTCAGAGCCTGTTATGTTAAGTCAAATGTGGAGAGATAAGCAAAACTCTAAATCCAATAGCATATGCTGGAGGTGATGTTCAGAGAACCACATCCGGTAATGAGCAGCATAAGTGTCATCACTTATGTTTGGTTGGGGTGTCAGTATGTAGATGGCCCACCCAGGAGGGAGGTATGATATAGTGCTCAGGCTGAAAGTTGTAAATGGATTTGGAACCTGGAAAAAAATGTCTATAGTGAGCTGATGGATAGGTCTACACAGAGCAAAAGCCTTAACCTAAGAAAGTTTGTTCTTTCTCTGACCTCCTTTTAAAGCAACTTCTTAGTGTGGGCATATGACACTGGCATAGGTGTCCTTTTCTCCAAAACAGGTTACAAGTGATGGCAGTGAATGGCTGGGTTCTTCAGGGCCAACACATTTTTAAGAGATAAATTGTTCCTCGTTACTCTTACAGCATGAATACATGGAACCTTGTGCATACTGTAATATTACTTGGCTTATTGTGAGTCTTCAGGAAATATGAAATATCTGTGACCTTTTAGAAAAAAGATTAACCTGGTTATCAGCCATAAGTAGTAATTTAATATTTTTATAGTTCCAAATAAAGCACCAAGTACACAGTTGTTCAGTATACTTTTTTTTTTTTAATTGATGCCGGTTTTTCTTGTTTAGCCATAGAAGAACTTAAGCTCCATATATTCTTACTTCAGGAATGTTTCTGAAGAAAAATAGACTGAAACTAGGAGCTATAGAGGCTAACAATTTCCTTGCTAGGTAGTTTCTATGCATGACATTATATCATTTATTCTTCACAACCATCCCAGAAATTAAAGTATATTCGTCCTTAGTTTTTGGTGGAGGAAAGTGAAAACCAGAGGACTTTGAGTAACTTGCATAAAGTTATACAATTAGTAAGCATTGAATCTGGGATCAGAACCTAGGTCTGTAGAACTCCAAACCCTTTGCTTTTATTATCTTTAATCCTCAGGTATTACGAAATAGACAACTTTTACATTTCAAAGAGTAAAATTAAAGAATCTACCAGCTTCATTTTGAATAACAAAGTGATATTATAAACTCATTAGCATTTACTGGTACAACTTGTACCAAAACTAAAATGTGAGAATGGGATCCTTCTCTTGTTCCCATTGCCATCACCTCTACCCCTAACAGTGTACAGATAGATACTCTTCATCCTGAGAGTTGAAAGTTCACAGACACCATTCCATTCCACTCGTTCCTTTCAAGCTGCTCTGGCTTAGATCAGGCAAGCTCCTCATACCTCTTGCTCCAATCCCAAAGGCAGTACTATCAGGCTCTGCACATCTTACAAAGTGGACATAGTACTGCTGTAAGTATTGCTATGTTTTCTCTCAGACTAACCTATCCATTTAAAGATGGGCACAGTTGTGTTGACAAACTTAGTGAATATCAAATTCCTCCTTTAGCATAAATAATAGCTTGTAGTTATTCTGAACCACATTTACTATAAGGCTTGATGAAATTAACCATTTCCAAAAAGTTTTTTGCAAGACAGTTTTTGCGTCTACCTGAGGTTTAGAGTACATCTTTATTTGCTTAGGGTTCATTAGTAGTTCTTCTAAGAATCATAGAACATCCATGTGCCTCCTGATGCTTCAGCATGCAAGGAGTCATGCATTATGCTCTGAGGAGAATCAGGATATCATTGGTATCATCACAACTTTTCCCTCTTTCTATATTTACTGTTAGTACTGTGGATGTTAGATCAGGCTAAGGCATGATGAATCTCCCCTGAACAAGCCATACTTACACTCTCTCCCTTGGGAAAACTCCTTTCTCTGTTTAGTGCCTAAGAAAAACCCAGCTCTCTGAGTCTAGTTTAAATATCTCACGTTTTGTGAAGCCTTTCCTAATTCCTAATTTAGTCTGTTTATCCTCTCTGATCTCTTAGGTTTCTTTACAAAGCACACCACTTCAACCCCTAGTTCTCCCTCTGCTTCTTTTTATAGGTGGTTTCAACCTTCCAGGCTGATAGATAGTAAGGAGGCAGGTAGAACAAGATGTGATTATACATCTATTACCTTCATTTACTCTGGTTCTGAGCAAACAATAGGTTTATCAGAATCAGAAACATTGTAGCACACAGTGAAATTTAAAACATTTCACTTTTAAATATAGTGAAATTCTCTTTATTCTGTTACACAGACCTCTCTCCAAATCCCTTACCCAGCCTTACCCCAAGGTGAAGCCCCACTTGAAATTAACAAAGTACTTTATTCATATGTGTTATTGCACATTGGAATATAATTATAAAAATTTGGAAGCCTCATTTCAGGTGGGTTAAGAGTGAAATTTTGCCTTTACCAAAAATCTTTACTTGGTCAAATTCCAAAATGCCTTCTTGGCTTATCTCATTCCTGTTATTAAAAAAAAAATGCTATTTTCCTTTGCCTCTAATTGTAAGGTTTCCTGGATTTGTGCACTCATTCCTAAAATAACTTACTTTTGGCTTCTAGGTTATTTACCCAATTTGGATACTTTCTCCCTCTTCAATACATGAGCTTTCCTCTTTGATCAATTCACAGACTCTAGCATGTCCCTTTTTATGGTGATATCTTTGTACTCAGCAGTGCATGACAAAGAGTCACTCAATGTCTGCCTATTAAATGTCCGAATAATCTAAGTATTCAGAATCTGGGGCATGTGATGACTTATGACTATTTTCTCCATCTTTGTTTTATTTTAAAAATGATTTATATTTTTCTAGTGCCGTGCACAGTGCTGAATGCCCAGTCAGACCTGAGAAGCACAGAACTAGAAGACTGGCTAGTTTTAATTCTGTTAGTTACCTTTATAACTATATAGGAAAAATTCCCTTCTTTGTTTCTTCTATACTCTCATATGTTACCATACTCAACCGTACTTCTAATAATAGATGTGTGGGTTTTGTCCCCACACTAAGCAATTCTCTGTGACTCTAGCTGGATGTCCTACAATTCAGTTCTAGCATGTAATGGAATTAACATAGACCTCACAGGTTAAAGGCTCTATCCCATGAGATAGCCCCCCTACTCCAAATGCCAGTCACAAGTAGTAGGTCCACAGGTTACCCATAACTTCTGTCCAACTTGGCTGTAAATTGGAGGTTCACATGATGCCCCAACCCCATTCAATTATTTGTTACAACAGTCACAGAACGGAAACACTTAACTTACCTTTGCCAGTTTATTATGGGATAAAACATATGATACAGGATACAAATGAACAACAAGGTGAAGAGATACATAGTGTAAGGTCCCAGAAGGGCTCTAAGTACAGGAGCTTCTGTCCCTGTGGAGTTGGGGTGCAACACCCTCCCGGGATGTAGATGTTTTCACCAACCAAAAGCTCTCTGAATCCTGTACTTTTGGGATTTTTGTGAGGACTTTATCACATAGGCATGATCAATTATTAATTCCATTTCCAGCCCCTTTCCCCTCTCTAGAGAATGAGGAGTAGGGCTGAAAAATCTAAGCTTTTTTTTTTTTTTTTTTAGAGATTTATTTATTTGAGAGAGAGAGAGTGAGTGAGAACATGAGGTGAGCAATAGGGAGGGGCAGAAGGAGAGGAAAGAGAAAAATTCAAGCAGACTCTGAGTTGAAAGCAGAGCCTGAGGCAGGACTCAATCTCAAGGCTCTGAGATTCTGACCTTAGCTGAAACCAAGAGTTGGATGCTCACCTAGCCACCCAGGTGCTTTTGAAAATTCTAAGCATCTAATCATAGCTTGGCCTTCCTTCTGAGCACCCTCCATCCAGGAGCCCACCAAGAGTCAGCTCCTTAGAAAGAAAGACATTGCTATCACCCAGGAAATTCCAAAGATTTATGAGCTCTGTGTCAGGAACCAGGTACAAAGACTACGTATTAGAACAAAAGATGCTCCTAGTGCTCTTATCACTTAGGAAATTGCAAAGGTTTTAGGAGCTCTGTGTCAGTAACTGGGGTCAAAGACTACGTGTTAGAACAAAAGATTCTGCTAGCACCTAGATTTACCTGGGCTTTCATAATCCTGTGTCAGGAACCAGGGGCAGAGGCCAATATAATATGTTTCACAATATGTTTATAATAAGAAAACAAGAATAAATTATTCAAAAAATTAGCTCTTTTCCAATATATTACATTTTCGATGACACTCAAAGATTTGGGGCTGGAAAATTCCTACATCGTGTAATTGAACAATTTTTATAAACCAGCTACTTGATTGCTGGAGAATATATATTTTCTCTTTCACAGTAACTTAAGTAACTTTCCTGATCCATCATATTTAGAATATTATTCCTCAGCTCTCCACAGTGTCAGATGAGAAAACCGAAAACCAGCACTTCCATTTCTCTTTTCCTTTGACCTCCCAGCTTCTATATCGTTATTTTTTCTGTCATAGCTTATAGATTTCACATAATTTTCCACATTTATAATTAAACTATTCTTTGTAGCATTTATACTATATTACTATGTAAATGTTATTTCTCAGAAGTAAACTGAGTCCTCTCATATCTGAAAATTTTTGAAAATATTTTTATTGTGCATCCATGATTGAGTTTGTCTGGAAATAGAATTCTAGGTTCAAAATAATTGAATCTTAGAATTTTTCTGTCATTTGACTCATTGGTTTCTGAAATACCTGTTGTTGTTAAGAAGGCTTAGGTCAGATTAATTCTTTTATAGGTTATCTGATTTACGTTTGTTTTATTTTGCATTTTAGTAAAAAAAAAAATTAAGACCTCTTTTTATTTGGTGTGATACATTTTTGTGATAGTTTCTTTGTAACTGATACATCAGTTAACCCATCTAGGAGTGGGTCTCTTTGCATTCATCCTGTTTGACACTTGGTGAACCTTTTAAAATCTAAACAATTTTTTTTTAAGCTCCAGAATTTTTGGACTCTTGTTTATTTGATTAATTTATTCTTTTTAAGTTCTAACTTTCTGATGTTGATTGCCTATGTTTCTCTTTTTTGTCTTTTCTCTGCCCCCTCAACTCTATGCTTTTTGCTGTGTTCTAGGAGGCATATTTTTTATTCTACTTCATACTTCCCTCTACCTCTTTAATTTTTTTCTTCTTCAAGATTCATAGACAAGGATAGGACAGATAGGCTGCTTTACTTCTTGCCCACCTCTATCTAAAATGAAGAGGGTTGATTTCTAAGATGCTGATCATATATACCAAGAGCCATAAGCCCTCTACATTTCTTTAGAATGAAGGTGGCATATTGGCAGCCACAATGGATGTTGTTTTTGTTTCACAATTTGAGCCAACCCCTGAAAATTGAGATATTTCCCACAAGATGAATTTGTGACTTCTCTGAAGTATCTGTAGCGTGACAACAGTTGTCTGGGACTGTTAGCATAGCTGCTCCATTGAGGTAAGCCATTTGCTCTTCAGTGTGGCATATTCCACACCTCTCCCTTTTGTTTTCCCAACACTGGGGCTGAATGTTTATTGCTATATGTTAGTGTTATATGAGGAATATCTCTCTGTCCACACCTTGATTGTATTCATTTATTCTCTTTATCATGTCAAATTTGTTCTTATTTTAAAGTCTACATTTTTCAGTTCCCTCCACTTAGAATTGGGTTCCCCTGTCTTTGTGCACATGTTTCCTTTGAATTGTTCAGCTCTTAGCTCAGGTAGTATCTCTTCAAAGAGATTTTCTATGACTACTTCGCTAAAGCTGCTCAGAACCCCTCTCTGTCATTATACCTTATATAATTTTCTCCAAGCACCATTTATCTGTCTCTGCCACACTAGAATAGAAGCTCCTACAGGGCAGAGTTTTTAGCTATCTTATTTTATACCCTATTCCTAGAACAGTACTTGGCACTTAATAAGCTCCCAAGAAATGTTTATTGGCAAAATTGCTAGCAATTTTCCTATCAAAGGAAGAAAAAAAAATGGATAGAAACTGTGTGTAAGGAAAATAAAAGTGATCCTATTTTATTGTGGGCATGAAGAATATTGCTATTAAAGGAAACCTGTTACCTTAAGTTCCAGATTAGTCTTCTTACTCATTTTCACTCATTTTAGTTGCCTGTCTGTTAACTCCTCTACTTTACTATACCTGAGTGTACTATCATTGTTTTAGAGCTTCATCCAGGAATAAGCACCGATGGAGTGTAGAGTAGGGGTCTGAGGTATGCTTCCTTCCCGTGGTGGTCCTGTAATTCATCATTTCCAATTTCCCCCTCATCTAACTTTTGTACTGGCCAATTCTGAGCTAGAGCACTTCTGGAGCTACATAATGAACAATGGTTCCTTTGCAATAGCCATGATCCATGCAACTTTATGTACTTTCTGTCTTTCAAAAATGTGTCTATGGCAGGCAGCCTTTAATGTGGTCTCCTCTGATTCCCAGCTCTTGCTAGTCACATCCCAGTGTAGTTCTCTTCCACACCAAACCAGGGTTCATCTTTATGACCAATAGCTTCTAACAGAAGTGTTAGTATGTCACTTGAATGATCAGGTTAGAAAAGAACTTTGCTTTAATTTTGGGTACTCTCTTGCTCAGTCACTATCTCTTGGATCATTCACAAGCAAGATGCCTATCATGAGGACACTCAGGCAGCCTACAAAGAAGACCACATTATGAGAAATCAAAACCTCCAGCTAACTGCCAACAAAGAACTCTCAGACCTGTCAACAACAACGTAAATGACCTTGGAAGTATATTCAACAGCACCTTTCAAATTTTTCAATGCCCACGGCAATATCCTGAGCATGAACTACCCAACTAAGCTGCTTTTAGATTCCTTACCCTCAACTATATGAGATAGTAAAGGCTTATTATTTTAAACTGCTAAATTTGAGGGTAATTTTCCTATACCGCAAAATATAACTAACTAATAAGCATCCAAAATGTTTAGCTGAGGTCACCAACTTTCCACTATTGGTGATCTTACATACTTAATCTATTTTTAGAAAGAAGTAGTGCATAAATAATAAATATGTTATGAACAATAGAGAAACAAATCTAGAGGATTGAAGTAATGTAAATGAGGTTCAATATCAAATGCAGGCAGATCCAACTTAGATACCAGGCTTCATGGCTCCTTCCACTAATAATAAATGGGAGAGTGGTAAGATGCTTTCTCATGATGGAGATGGCTAACAATGTGTATGCTTGCAATGTCACTGTCATCATCTTAGTGATTGTTGTGTTTATGTGGACTTTTGTAGTGTTTATCCACAGAATATGCTCAGACTAAGAAACATAATAATTGTGGGGAATGACTCAAAGTTGATCGTAATATTTGAAGTCATTTCCTTAATCTGTTTTATTCAGCCTTGTTAAGTTTGTTTGAAGGTGCAGTTTTAAATATACCTTTGCGGAATATAATTAGAAATTATTGGCATATAACATCTTCATATAAAAATTCCTTTTCATAATATATTAAATAAATATAATTCAAAAAGAAATTCATATTTCTTTAGATAGAAGATTTTTAAAATGCATTTTCTTTAGTGTTACTTAGTTACATAGGAAACAACAGCCTTTATATTCTGTGTCAGTTTAAATAGCACTTACTAACCAAATGGCCGTTCTTTATTCCTATTATTACTCTTAGTTAATGTCTGAAGTTTTTCTAGAGGCAAGATCTTGTAAATAATGACTGAAAGATTATCCTTTGTGGGTTCTTTGTTCTGCTTATGGTCTTCTTTTCTATGGTCTCAAAGATCTTATAGTAGGCGGCACACAAACTTTACATTTTGTACTACTGCACCATCTAAAATAGTTTTGCTCTGATTCAGTCCTCTGAATTCATTCCAACAGCCAAAACTGTGGAAGGAAATATGTTAAAAATCTTGACTCAGTATCATCTGTAGAATTTGGATTTCCTATAAACAACCTGAGAAGGTGATTTGGTGCACATTGTTTATTGAGGGAGGTCTGTCAGAAGAAGGGGATGGAGGGAAGCAGCACAAAGCAAAGAAGGAGCTAAGCAAGCTAAAGTTCTTAATTAAGTATATAGTTTCGGCTTAAGCATGATACTGTGGGTATCTGTGAATTGTACCAGAGTTGGTTCTACACTGAGGCAAGGGGCTGGCATTTCATGCTCCTATAGTGAGTCATTGGTTGTAGTGTATTTCTCCAAAGAAGGGGACAGCTGAAAGACATTAACAACTAATATTATACTAGGTGGATAATGGGTACACTGATCAGTGAAGGGCATTTCATCAGGCACCAGCAGTGTGTACTACAGGTTATGTCTCAGAATTTTTGTTCCTAATTCATTGTTCAACAAGAATATAGGCACCTATTATATGTTAGGCACTGTGCTGGATGTGTGATAATGAAAGATTCGGTGTTTTCACTCAGAGAAAACAAACTAGCAAAAAAAATTATGGTAGGATGAGTTCAAATAAGGGGCACAGAGAAGGATTAAAATATAGCTGTTATTCTAGTGTTAGAAATGGAAATGTATGAAAAATCTTGTCAGGCAGAGGGTGTGGCCTTTCCAAATACAGGGCAAGGCAGTAATGGGGATGGCAGGGCAGGCAGTAAAGGATGTATCAAAGGTTCTGTATTTGTACATAAGGTGAAGAAACATACAGAAGTAAATTATTTTGGCCACAATTTTTTTTAGACTGAAAAAAAATACAGGTCTTTGACTGCAAGCAACAGAACCCAACTCTGCTTATAGACACAGAAGAAACATATTGGAAGACTAAGTGGGTGCTCACAGACACCATACTTGAAGGAAAATTTGAGGAATCAGCTTAGGAAAGAGCAGAGACCAGGCTTCTGTGCATATTAAGGTATCACGCTCTAATGAACAGCCTCAACAGAATTATGCCATCAGAATGCCTCAACCTGAACTTCATGTGGTCTTTTGTCATTCTGCTCAGAAATTATATTTTAAGAAGAGTACACCTTGTCACATTTTTATCTTAATACTCCTTAGCAAAAATGGGTGTACCAAGACAGTATAATAAATTTCAAAGGAAAATCAAGGTATTATTAGAAGTGGGGTGATGCTGGGCAATCAAAAACACAAATGTCCTGTTTTGGCCAGAGGGCCAGTGCAAGCAGGAATGCCAAAGGTTTGACTGGGGCAAAAGGATCCACCTTGCAGTGACAGGAAGGCAAGAGGAGGTGGTATTTGCATTATTTTTAGAAAAAGTAGATTGGAAGATACACTTTGATCCAAATTTTTAAGTGTTATGTCCGGGTCATGACTGATCTTCTTAGGCCATCATACCCTTTTGAAAAAAGCATTTCATATGGAAAATTTTTGATTACTGTTGGGGAATTACAGAGGGGTGGGCAATTATCTGATTTGTAAAATTGTCTTATATCCACAGAATTTGCTATCTTATTACCTTTTCAAAAATATCAAATTGTCCTTAGTATGTACAATTCAGTTCTCCAGATTCCCAGATTATTGTAGCAATAAAATAAGAACAATAATGGAAGTGATAATAATGCCAACTTTTTTGCTAGAGTTATTAGAATTTGATGAAAGAAAAATATAATAATAAGTATAGCTGAAAGTATGACTTTATAAAGTGATATGATTTAAAGCCAGAGATAGCATTGCTGTTTTAAGGGTTTTTTAGTTTCTCATGGACTTCTAATTGGTTGTCAGTAAATAATATAATTAAAATGAGTATTTATTACTTAATTGAAAAACAACCTTTTTATAATCGTTTGATAATATTTTACATAGATTTTGAAAGCTACACATACTTTTATCACTGGCACTTCTAGATTCATGAAATTAAGTGACAGATGAATTCAAATGTGTTTGAAGATCTATGTACTATCAGATCACAACAAAACTTCATAACTGCCATGCACTGAAAAATGGTTTCAGGGACTAAACCATCTGTCTTACTGCACTGTGTAGCATGCTTTTCCTCTGCTAATTGCATATCTCCTTTTTCTCTTAACAAAACATTTGCAAAGGATACCTCAAAAAAGAGTTGAAACTGAGCTGCTACAGCTAGACAACTTTCTGTATTCTCAATTATATAATGAAGTGTTTGTATTTTTACCTGTAAAAGATTTAATTTTAATCTTACATCACAGTCTTTGTTTTATGTAACCTTATGTTTCAAAGGGTATGTCTGGGTGTGATTTAACTGAATCAGTACACTTTTTCAGACTGCAGGATATTTTTCTTAAGTAAGAAATGATTATATTAAGGATACAATAAAGTAAATGATAATATTTCTACACATGCGAGAAATACCTAAAGTTAAAATGGCTAATACCTATTAAAGATTAAACAAAAGGGACAAATACATAAATAAATAAATAAGACCAAATAAAAGGGACCAAAGTAGCATTTGCTAATCTAAATGCTAAAAATGACAGCTTCTGAAGCCAGTGGAAATTTTTTTTAAGGTAGGTGAAAAACAGACTGAGGAAAAATGTTTTCAAATTTCTTTGCTATATTTTTCTATACATTGACGTAATGGATAGTAGAAAAGAAAGAGACCATTAAAATGTAAAGTTTACTAAATTTAGGCAAATACTACTAGGAATAGTCTGGAATGGTTAAAAGCCAATGAAATTTAAGGAAGCTGTATTTCCTTAACACCATCTTTCTTAGACTTCTGTCATTAACTTATTCTCTTGAGGATCTTATCTGTGCAAATGTGCACTACCATTTATTTCCTTTTTTAAATTGAGCTTTACCTTTAATCTACCTACTTTGGGTTGCCTGTGTGGATCAGTCGTTTGTGCGTCTGCCTTTGGCTCAGGTTGTGATCTCAGGGTCCTGGGATCGAGCCCTGCATGGGCCTCCCTGCTTAGCATGGAGTCTGCTTCCCCTTGTCCCTTGCCCATAATCTCTCATAAAAAAAATAAAATTAAAAAAATCCACTTACTTTAAAAAATCCTTAATCTTGTTCTAAGCATAGAATCTGTAAATAATAATTTAAATTGAAAAATTGTCTACCACTTAAAATTATTGCGTATGTCCCATTATGGACACATTGCCTTGAGAAAGTTATGATAAATATATCAGAAGAGAGCATTCATCTAAGATGAGAGATAAGAAATGAAGGAAGAAATCTAAAGAGCTAAATACAGAACTGCATAATTACCAGAAGCAGTAGAAAATTACACTAAATCTATACTGAGTTTATCCAAATCTGGTCTCTCCAATCATATTGTGAGTGGGTGATGTGAACCTATTTGGAGACTTTCCTATCTTTTCCCCCACCCCATCCACCCTTCCATAATTATCCTGGCTATCTGGGATCAGAAAAATTGTGGAATGGGCTTCAGTTGCCCTCATTTCATCTAGAAGGCTTACTGCAGATGTTCTGTTTTTCTGTTCTCCATATTACCAGCTCCTCAGAAAGCGGCACTTATGTTAAAACCTACTGATTTTTCCCACTTATTCTGTGTACTTCTATTCAAATATTCATATACTATATATATTATTTACTTTAAAAATATTTGCTTTATTTATTCAAGAGAGACACAGAGAGAGAGAGAGAGAGAGTGAGAGAGAGAGAGAGAGAGAGAGGCAGAGACATAGGCAGAGGGAGAAGCAGGCTCCATGCAGAGAGCCTGATGTGGTACTTGATCCAGGGACTCCAGGATCACACCCTGAGCCAAAGGCAGAGGCTTAACTGCTGGGTTTCACGTGTGGTTAAGGCCGTGATCTTTAGGGACAAACCAGACGGCCACCCTGACCAGGTGTGGCCTAAACTGAGGGCCCTCTACAAGACTGGGCCACCCCCGGACCCCCATCGATATCGGCCAGGTGACTGGGTGTACATGCGGAGACACCAACACCAGACACTTTAGCCTCGCTGGAAGGGACCCTACATCGTGATTCTGACCACTCCCACCCCTCTCAAGGTCAACGGGATTACTCCCTGGGTCCACTACAACCACGTCCGGCCAGCTGATCCACATGCTGTTCTCAAGGACTTTGTTCCAGAATGGAAAAGCCAACCAGACAAGGACAATCCCCTAAAGCTAAGACTGCGCCGTTCTCACTTATTTCCTACCTCCAAGACTCCCTAGTCTGAGGTTGTCCTTCAAAATAGAAGGGGATTAGACTTAGTCTTCTTACAATAAAGGGGGGCATTATGTGATGCCTTAAACTAGGATGTTGCTTCTTCACTGGGATGTAAACGGGAGCAAGAACAGCAACAAGGTTGGTTCGAATCCTGATTTAATCATTCCCCCTGGCTCACTCTGAGAGCAACCTGGACCCATGATTGGGTCCTTCCTTAGGTTCCTCTGAGAGGGGGGAATGTGGAGGCCGAGAAAATTAAGGCCATTCCACTTTAAGTTCAGTGTTAGCACAAGTACAGTCATCCCAGGCCCCTGTGAATAAGAGCTGAAATTTACATTACCTCAGTTACAGGGAAAAAAAACAGCTTACAGCTTAACGCCCTAGAAAGCCCCATATCAGAATGAGAACAGAGCTCAATGCCCTTGAAAGTCCCGTATCAGAATGTAAACAGAACTTGAGAAATTCTTCCACCCCTTCTGGAGGTCCCCTAGACCAGCCCATAAAACTAAGCTGAAACCCACCTCGTGGTCCAAGTCCCTGCTCCACTGTGTCAGGTATACTTGGACCCAAACTTGAGCTTGTAAATAAACCCTCGTGTGTTTGCAAAACAAAACAAAACAAAAAACTCCTATGACTTCTTCCATGACAAAATTTCTTTTATTGGTTTGTCACTTTCCCTTTCTTCTTCCCTCCTGTGTTATGTGACCCTTGAACCCATTCCTTTGATTCTGTTCTTTCTCCTTCATGCCAACTGATGAGGATTTCTACTTTAGTGTGTATCAGCACTTGATATTCACCAAGTCCAAAGTAAGTCAGCATATTGTCTACCTTTCTCTTCTACTTCCCTCTATCACCACCATTCTTCCAAATTATTTAGGAGATATTTTTAATTCAATTCAACAAATATTGAAAATCTCTTCCTGCTGTGCAATCCACTCAATTAATTAAGAGTGTTCCTAATTTTGATTAGCAAGTAAGAATTGCTTATATAATGGATATAATGGGAAGGTTTTTTTAAGGATTTATTTATTTATTCATGAGAGACACACAGAGAGAGAGAGAGAGAGAAGCAGAGACATAGGCAGAGGGAGAAGCAGGCTCTTCACAGGGAGCCCAATGTGGGACTTGATCCCACATCCCGGGATCACGACCTGAGCCAAGGCAGACACCCAACTGCTGAGCCACCCAGGTGTTCCTATAATGGGAATTTTTAATTTGACAACTATGACCATGTTATTGTTAGCCTATCAAGAATAAGGAATTGTCTCTAACATCTAACACTTACCATCATTGCAGGGTCTAAAAACCTGATAAATATGATAACTACCTCTTCAGCCAAGTTATTGATTTTAAAAAAAAAAAGCTCTTGTAAGAATGCCAACAAGTAGACAGTAGGAAGAGAAAGCTGAATACAACTCAACAAACACACGTTAAACAACAAACGTAATAGACAACAGAAGATTTGAGAACTACAAGAAGAAACAAGGTCCATTTAGGTAAGATGGCAAAACCAAACTGATTATGAAAAGGCTGTTTTTTTAGCATTTAGGTAAGTTCCTGGTACAAGATTGATGCTTAATCTTGAATGTACGTATATATCAAGATAGGCTGATAATCAGTCTTAAAACTTTAAGTAACATCAGAATCACCCAAAGGACTAATTAGAAGACAAACTAATAAGCCTTACCTCTAGAAATTCTGATTCACTAGACTGGAAGTGAAGAATAGTAATGTGCTTTCCTAACAAGCTACTAATTAAGAACTAGTACTCTAGACGAGGATTTCTCAACAGCAGTACTGTTGACATTGAACACTGACATTATGGGCTGAATAGTTCTTTGTTGTGGAGAGTTACAATATCCCTGGTCTCTATCCACTGGGTGCCAGTAGTGCATACACCCTGTCACAAGACATTGCCAAATGTTCTCTATGGAAACAAAATAGCTTCTGGTAGAGAACCAGTGCTCTGTATCAACAAGATTACCTTTTTGGGTAGTCTGTTAAACTAAAAGACCTCATTACTTCTATAGACACTGTGATCTAGATGCTAACAGAACATTATATAACATCTCACAAGTTATCCTAGTTGGATAAAACAGAAAAATGCTGGCTGAATAATATAAAAGTTAAAAGCCTTTGTATTTATTTAACTATTGGATCCAAGGGCTTTAATTAATAGCCTTTAACACAGAGACAGGCCTCTCAAACCTATATTATTTTGAGATACCTTTTCCTAGACTGGGATGTCAAAGAGGCTGCATTTCTTACAATATCAATCAAATGGTGGTAGCTACCTAGAGTGTCACTTTAAGAAGGATTCCAGAAATGTTTATAGACAAAGCAGGAAAGAATACTGAGCTCACTTGACAATATGAACCCTGGAAAAGGAAATAATGCCATGGCCTAGACTGCTGTTCATCAGTGTCCCAATCTGTATTCCTGTTCCAGATATTTGATCATATCTAATTTTTGTGTGTTTAAACTACCCTCCCATTTTTTTTTTTTTAACTCTGGAGTATAAACCCAGTTAGTTATATAGCATTTCTTCTCTCTACAACATTTTCTATAATTTCCACTTCTTGAAGAAATTCTTTTAATTCAGAATTATGTAGTATACGAGGTCCTATTGTCATTTTTCATATCTTTTGAGAGTCTACAATTTTTTAAGAAAAATAAAATTTTTACTATATGTGCTGCCTTTATTTAAAGAGAGTTCTAATATATCCAGGTACTTGGGAACCTCAAACTCCTTTAGACCTAAGTCTGTTCCATGATCTCCTTGAGAACGAAAAAATCTATTCCTCTCTATAATTAGGTAGTCTGTAGAATACTTATATTATTAAAACACTTCTATGCTTCTCTCATTTTATTCCTATTTACATGTCCTCCGCCATTCCTTGACCCTAATATTTTAGGTTCCACCACTCTCTAACTAGTATGTTTCTTTTGAACAATGAAGAAAATAAGCAAAAGAAAGTTATAAAAGAGACATAATTAGAAAGATTTATTCAGTAATTATGTTGTCTTCAATGTGCCAAAGACTGCAATTATTTTTAATGAAAAATTCTCAAAGAACAAAAATAACCAAAGTAAAGGAAAATAAGTTATAAAAGTCTCTTTTCCATTCTAATAAAATTTCCAAATTCCTACATTTCAAAAACAGTATACAAAATTGGATGTGGTCAGATCTTAAACAACCAGTTTCAACACAAATCAATCTAGGTAATAAACCAACCTCAAAGATGAGTCACTGAATTTGGATTACAAAGTATTTTAAATACAATCCCTTTGGGTGGGGCAAAGGAAATAATTTATTCAACACTGCCAAATCATTGTACTTATATTAATTTATCATTGCTTTTAATATGCAGCTAAAATGTAAAAAAAGCTTATCCAATAATTAGTACTAATATAATTAACAGAAAAATTACTACTGGAGATCAAAGATTCCCATTTATATAATTTTGGAAATTTCAAATTATTTGGAAGTATCGGTATTATAGTCAAATCTGTTGATAAACTTTTTTTTAAGATCAGCTTTATTAAATCACAAATTATTAACAAAACATATATATGTATATTTGTTATATGCAACATGCATATATAGCCATCCTACTTTTAGATTTTGATATTCATTCCTAACATACTGATTTTCTAATGACAACATGGGCATTATTATTAGTATAATAAACATTATTTATATCTGATTAAACAACACTATCATTTAGCATGCAACTAAATAGTAAATACAACAATTAAAAAAAAATACTTCTGACATCGATGAATGCTGTTTACTTTCCATCAGAACACTCTTTTTATCTACCAGGAAACCTCATAGAAGTTCTGTTTTGAGTTATAGTATGAAGATGAAAAGTCAGGGGATAAGAAACCATCTTCAGTGAGCCATACAGAACCTCTAAGAACAAGGAAGGTTAGATAGCTAGTTTCTTAAATTTGGTTATGAAAGAAAAGACAAAAATACAACAAATATAATATTTAAAACAATATTTAAATGCAATATTTAAAAATATGCAAGGTCATATACCTAATTACATTCTCAATTCAATTCTCAATTTCTACTTTGCAAAGAGAAAATCTTTAAAACAATATTTAAGAAGCTGACTGTAAAAAAAAAAAAAGAAGAAGCTGATTGTATGGTTTATGGATTATCCTAGACTTTTTTCCAAATATTAGTCAATTCATTGAAAGAGAAAAGTAAAACACAAATTATTTTTCTAGCTCCTTGAAATTCTTGCAGAAAGCTAACACATATAATAGAATAAATTCTACACTGATTAAAAATTAAACAAAAAATCCACAGAAAAAAGATAATTTAACAATTATTTTGGAAATGGAAGGCTTTTCTAAAAGGAAGCAATCACAAAGGAGGAAATGTTTAAAAACCAAAAACAGGGAAGCCAGGTGGCTCAGCGGGTTAGTACTGCCTTCAGCCCAGGGCGCATCCTGGAGACCCGGGATCGAGTCCCACATCATGCTCCCTGCATGGAGCATGCTTCTCCCTCTGCCTGTGTCTCTGCCTCTCTCTCTCTCTCTCTCTCTCTCTCTCTCTCTGTCTCTCTCAGGAATAAATAAATAAAATCTTTTAAAAATAAAAATAAATAAAAACCAAAAACATATGTCAGCTACACCTCAGTAACCCGCACACCATGCACATCCACATATAAACACCCTTTATACATAAAAGGAAATACTCAAAACTAAAAGGCCAATGGCTGGAAAAAATACTTTCAGCAAATATAACAAAAGTTAGTATCTTAGTTAAGGAACTTAACGAACTGCAGACATAAGAATATGCCTAGAACTTTAAGAGAAAAACAGGCAAAGAAGCATGAATAAGTAATTCACAAAAGAGGAAATGAAATTACCAAAAAAAAAAAAAAAAAAAAAAAAACCAGGAATTTAAAACGAAGTGGGAAAAATACATATTTGGCTATCAAATTAGCAAAGATATTAAAATATAACATGAAAAGATGACAACAATTTACTGAACTAAGCACTCATAAATTATTACAGAAATGTAATCAACCATGAGGAAAGGTATTAAGGTAATGTGTATCAACAGCCTTAAATTTTTTTAAACTTTGTTCCAGTAATTCTGTTTTTAGGAAACTACTCTAGGGCAAAGACCCTTTAAAATGTGGGAAATGCCTCCTTAATTATGTTTGCTTTTGTGATATTTATAATACTAAACTTATGAGAAACTACTGAATAGGGCAGCCTTCGGCCCAGGGTGTGATCCTAGAGACCTGGGATCAAGTCCCACGTCGGGCTCCTTGCATGGAGCCTACTTCTCCCTCTGCCTGTGTCTCTGCCTCTCTCTCTCTCTGTGTCTCATGATTAAATAAATAAAATCTTTAAAAAAAAATAAAAATAAATAATTTTTTTCTAAAAAGACTACCGAATAGATAGTTAAAATGGATGGATAGATACAAAGAAATGACTAAGTAAGCAACAGCAAATCCTGTTACTATAAATTAATACATGTAAAATAAATAGTCTGATATATAATTAGCACTATAAAATATATGCAGTCATTCAAAATTAAGAATATGGAAAAAACTTACACTTGAAAGCCAGGTGAAAAAGTAAAACACTGACATGACGTATATCAACCAATCAGCAAAGAGAACTACACCAAAATGTCAATGAGGAAAACAAAAAAACAAGATTTTGCTAAGGAATTGGATAGCATAAATCAAGAGTTTACTGTGCATTTAAGCTATGCAAGCTATCTACTCCGGTATAAAATTAGAAGTTGGTTTCACTGACTCACGCCAATTGTTAGTTCTCAGGAGCTAGTAATTGTTAACTATGCAACTGTCTAAACTGAAAGCTTTTCTTCCTGAAACATTATTTCAGATTCCATCTTCTTAAAAGACTATTTTTTTTTTTTTTTTTTTTTTTTTTTTTTTTTTTTATTCATGATAGTTACAGAGAGAGAGAGAGGCAGAGACACAGGCAGAGGGAGAAGCAGGCTCCATGCACCGGGAGCCCGATGTGGGATTCAATCCCGGGTCTCCAGGATCGCGCCCTGGGCCAAAGGCAGGCGCCAAACCGCTGCGCCACAGTGCTCCCACTTGGCTGCCCTCCAAGTTTTCTAGCAAAACTGTAAGTGCAGAACCCTTGTCACTGGTGCACATACGGCACAGATAATGTCTATTTTAGTTACATTTGCAGTATTAACAGACTGGAATCAAAAGTTCCTGAAGAGAGGCATCTATTTTATGGAAAAAGCTATTTGTATTCTATTTATGGTAACTAATTTTCTTTCTTTTTTTAAAAAAAAATATTTATTTATTCATGGGAGACAGAGAGAGAAAGGGGGGGGGGGGCAGGCAGAGACACAGGCAGAGGGAGAAGCAGGCTCCAAGCAGGAAGCCTGACATGGGACTGGATCCTGTGACTCCAGGGTCACACCCTGGGCTGAAAGCGGTGCTAAACCGCTGAGCCAACCAGGGTGCCCAAGGTAACTAATTTTCAAAGTTACTTTCTGCCTGAACATAAGTTTCAGTAACAACCAAAGGTGAAACATTGTTATGTTCTTTTACTAAAGAAGAAGAGAGAGAAAGCAAGAAAGCAAAAGAAAAGAAAGAAGCCCAACTTGCATTATAATGACACAAAAGAAACCCCTTATTTAGCTTCAAGGTGTATAAATAAAAACGGTTATATTTGAGGTGAGTAGTTCCTGTCACTGCAGAAAAATCCTCCTTAAGGTCATTTACAAAGGTAATATATAAAGGCGCTTTGGCTTCATGAATTCTCACAGATAAGCATGTTTAAGGAAAGAGGGAGAGAGAGAGAGGAGAAGTAGAGAAAAAAGAGAGAGTAAGAGAGAAAAGTTGATTAATTCTTGTCTCTTGCCAAACCAGAAATAGAAATAACATACACACCACCAGCAGACTATATAATACATATGGACAAATATTGACATTAACATAGAGTAGGAATAACCAGAGTTTTAAATTTTTAAAGTGTTAAGAACAAGATTCTAACTGAATTATAAGAAACTCAGTGGTTGATACAGAAATAATGGATAGGCTCCTAACTTTTATGATTGGCCCATCAAATCTAGTATCTGGCTTCAGAGGCTCCTAGATTCAAATTAGAAGCAATGTTCTGTCATGTAATCCACCCTGTATCGTTCCTCTTTGGTTGCTTCTGTAGGATTTGTATCTAAAGGGGACAGATCAATAAACTCATTCAGTATCAAGTTATCAGAGGTCTCCTCTTTAATAGCTAACTCCCAGAGTACACTCCTTCCCCACCACACACACATCTACATCCAGCTCCCAAAAAAATGGTTATAAAGTAGGCATAATATTGGACCGGTGGCCAGAGATCACCACTCACAATCCTCCATCCTGGACGTTTACAAAAGGAAAAAAGAATTAAGCTCATTTTTCCTGTCTTTTTTTGTAATGTAAATTCTACACATTTGACTAACATCTAGGATCAGCTTTCATGAATATAAGCTACACACAAGCACACTAATTTTAATGTTGTATACAAGACGTTTTTAAAAGGCTGACTAGCTTTATCCTCATCTACTCACCTGGTATGAGTAACAAACATACCAGTTTCTTTCACTTTAATGTCAGTCGTCCCTGAGGACCATATAGCAAACTGGTAAGAAAATTTTCAGTTGAAAGTGGCATTTAAAAATTCACTTGCAAGAAATTAGTAATACCTTTTAGAAGACTAAAAATATTTTCAGTTAGTCAGCAACATCTTTGCTCTATCAATTAACCACAGCATATTTTTGCTCCCAAGTCAACTGTTTTCATTATCCAGACTACCTTTCCCACTTTGATGCTCCTGTCAGTTATGCTTAAAAATGTAAAGAATGCATCATAATGCTAGCCAACAGAAAACAGAACAAAGAAGGTAAATCTCCAATAAGAATAATGATATTAAGTGGTTCAAACACCAAACCAAAGTTTAACTGTTTAGTGCACTTGTCATTATCATTCCCTTTCATAAATATGTATGGCCCAGAGTTAGCTACACATGCTAGCAAGCAGGGCCCTCAAAATGTTCATTATTCCATGGCAGACTAATATATGTTGGGTGTGAAGCATATACTATCTTATCTGGCTACAGGAACTACCATGCACACACACGATTACAATGAGAGTAGTTAACGATCAAGCAGGAGGAGGGCACAACTATCCCAAATTGGGACATTTCTGAGAAACCAAGGACTTTGGGAACAGGAAAGTCAAGTCAGAATCTTCAGTCTTTCTAAAGGATTTAGTCTTTCTAAAGTGACAAAGCTTTATTGTGTACATCTTAAGAGCTGTCAGCAACCATATCTTCTGAATGTAGGCCATTCTTCAGAGAAAGAGACACTAAAAAGAGGTGAAGAAACCAAAATAAAAGATAGCAAGGGTACCAACTGCATACAACCTTCTACTTGCAGTTATTCCCAAAGTCCAGCTGTATCTCTGCCCTCAGCATGCCTCAGTCACACTGCAATGTTCATTAGGATACTTCTATGCTCTCCCTGAAGCTATTTATTCTGGCTGTATAAATACCCATTGTTTCATTGGCTCATTCCCTCAATGGCTGACAGTGTAATGAAGAAGACTTTCCATCAGAAAGTTATGTCAATATGATGTGATAAGTACATCATAACACAGATTTGCATACCACAAATCTATCTGGGGCAACATTGGGAGTGGGGAGGATAGTAAGAGGTGTGGAAGCCAGAATGTGCCTAGCATCCTGAAGCACAGGAAGAGTTGGCTTGGGAAGATAGGAGGAGGAGCCATCCAAGAACCTAGCAGAGAATGGCCAACACAAAAGCAAGGGAAAATAAGGCAAAAAGAAATGTTTCTTGGGCAGATGGCTGTGGAGTTGGCTGTGTTATCCTTCCATTTTTAACAATTTTTTATAGCTTTTCTTCTTTTATATCTCTTTTTCCAACTAGTTTCCTCGCTTCATACTTCCCTACTAGTCCAAATAAAGCTCATCTTAAAATGCATATTTCCCATTAATAGGCAAATCCTTCATTTTAAAAGCCTGAATTAAAAAGCTCCTTTTAAAATGAACTCGAGTTAAATTTAGGCGTAGGTCCACAAAGTAGGGAAAAAAAAATCTGTGTCTATTACATTTCTCTTTCATTGCAGACTGGATATGTTTTCATTCACTTTTGTGCTCTCATTACACAAGGGTTGATAAACAAGTTGGTAATATTCTCTCACCTGAACTGTAGATCTAATAATCCCAGATAAAGACTGTCTCAACTTGCTGATATGTTTGTACTGCTTGATTATGTAATACTAATGGCCTTTTTTAAAAAGAAAATCATGTAATACTCTCTAAGCATCAAACCAAGCTTTCTTTTCCACTACTAAACAATCCTACCCTTGTTCTGCTTTGAAATCATTTTAGGCTCAGCCAACAGTTTTATTGCTCAGCCCAGTCCTCCTCTGGTTCCCAACTTTGCATCAGGCATTCTCATCTCAGACCCAGCTGACTAAGGTTGTTATTTGCCCTCTCCTTCAGTGGAGTTGGTGCTATACTACTTCTGCTTCCCATCTTGCTGCCAGCCACAAATTGAGCTTTCTGCTGTAATCTACATTGCCTTTAACCCCTTGACACAATATTTTAGGTATTTATCACAGCAGTTAGTGACAGCAACTACCATCTAGCCCACATAATGACCTCTGGATGATGACTGGTAGAGTCATCCTTCTTCACTTCACTCAGTCAACTATTTGAACTCTCCTGAGAGTTTTCAAGTCAAGCTTAAGTAGGAATAAATCTCAACCTGGACAGAACAATAATATAAACAAAAGTGTCAATGAGTTCCAACTTTCAGGAGCAGCCACACCCCCCATTCCCAGGCAAATTATGATATGGAATAAGATGAGTAAACAGGTATCCATCCCCCAACAAGGGCAGAGCTTGGAATCAAGTCTCTACAGTAGACTGACCTGGGGCTCAGTCCCCCTTTCATATCACTGAAGTCTCTCATTATGCTCTTTAAGGAAGACCAGCCCTCTTTCTCTTGGACCTTCCTCTGATAATAAATCTCTAGATCTTAAATTTCTACCTGTAATTTATCTTTCTTCCCAATATATTTCCCTATTATTGGACTGAGGTTCTGATTTGTTTTCTGTGCTGTTTATTCTCCATTTTACCCCTACTAAGATCCGTATTTTCCCTATATGTGTTCCAGAAGGCTGACCCCCCTAAGGATTACATCATACAGGTCCCTCTCCTGTCTGGATTCCAGTTGAGCCAATGAGTGGTACAGCAGATTAGAAGATGAGAAGAGAAAAAGGTGAAGATATTTCTTCTCTATTCCTCCTTGCTTCAGTGTTCCATCCCTGGCTGCATTCCTCCACAATTACAACTCTAGCTTCTCCTCCGTAACTCAATTTCTTACTTGGCTCTGTTAACGCTATTTCCTCTGCTTGATCACTAAGTCCTAGGGATGATAACACCTTCCTGCTGATGCTGATCAAAAGGAACAGTTAGCCATTGCTTGTACCCTTAATCCTGCCCATATCTTAATAACTAGCCCCTTCCTTAAAGTCTCTTCATTTAAACCATTTCAGGTAAATGGTGTTTCCTTCTAGGACCCTGACAATGTAATCCTGGTAGTAGACATCTGAAGTTTTCATGGGTCTGAATCACACCCCACCCTCTAGACTGCTTAATAAAAGCAGCCTAACTTTCATTCCAGGTGTCTACTCTCACCCCACAGAGCCCACATGTTTTGGGATATAACTTACTCCATCCCTGACTCAGGATGAAGCATGAGGCTCAGACCTATGCTTACCAATATAACCCTAGCTCACTACCAATAAATGGCTAGGGACAGACACATGACTTAAGTCCAACTGGACTAAAGTCTGGAGCTTCCATATGAGCTAGCCAAGAAAGACAGGCTGTCTTCCACCAGATAGGATTGTACTGAGGATATGGTGTTTAAAATACTTCAAATGAAAGGTGCCAAGAGAACACTATAAAGATGAGGATGACTGGGAAAGCCAGGACACAGAGAACTACAAAGAAGTCAGGTCCTCAGTGACATCATTTGAGCAGGTGGATCAAGTTTGCTTGGCAATAACTCCATATGGATTTTTCAGTTAGATGAATCAACAAGGATCATTTTTGTTTCAGCAACTCTGAGCTGGGTATTCAACCACTTGTAGAAGGAAGAATCCAAAAGGATCCAGCACCATCCTAAGCCCCCAGTCTAGTTATTTTCAATTCTATCTCAATTCCCCTGAAGGATAGGGACTTGCTATACAGAGAGATGCCCCAGAGGTCAGCCAGCAGCTCATCCATATTTCCAAGGGCCTCCTATGAGGAGACTCCTTTGCCTGCATTTTCCAACTCTTAGACACTCCACTATATCACATCAGACCCCAAAGCTACACATCTGCATGAATCACAAATGAAGATGTTTGAGGTCCCTAGACAGCATGCCTAGCTGGACCTGTCCTGACATCCCTTACATGGCAGTATCAGTGTCTCTTCCCACATCTGTCCTACTTATTAAAAATAAATAATTCCTGCTAATAAATCCTAAGATAAACAACCATGTGTTTCCTGAGCTATTACTTCCCTGTCCTCCACACTTACTAACCATTTCTCTTGGATGCTATTGCTTATCAGATCCCAAACATACTTTCAACCTGCTACTCATCTAACCCTCTTTAAGAGAGGAGCCAAAGTATTTACTGCCTCATTTTTTGCACATATCTCACATCAGACTGACGTGTATCGGGCATACTTCTTTCCTATACCTATGCCTCCAAAAACTCCAGAGTTTACCATAGGTTTGTCACTCTCACCAACCTGTCTTGCCAATGCCCCAGCAAGATATTCTGCTGTATGTTTTTCCAAATCTATGAAGATATATTCACAAGTTTATTCATTTCATCAAAATATTTTTTAAAGATTTAATTTATTTATTTATGAGAGAGAGAAAGGCAGAGGCACAGGCACAGGCAGAGGGAGAAGCAGGCTCCATGCAGAGAGCCCGACATGGGGCTCGATCCTGGGTCTCCAGGATCACGGCCTGGGCTGAAGGCCGTGCTAAACCACTGAGTCACCTGGGCTGCCCTTATCAAAATATTTTGATAATAATTTGTATAATGTCTGCACTGGACTCCATGGGATATATATAAAGATAAGTAAAATTGAGTCAAGAAATTGCCCTCAAGAAATGTTTAGGCTAGCAAAATAAATAAGGAAAATGGCCAAAAAGTGATGTGTGCCCTAATAGAGACTTCCAAAGAACAAGAAATAACTTCTAGCTAGAGGTAGCAGTACAGGGAAGTCAGAGGGAAAGCATTATCAATTACAGAATGTCTACTATAGGTCAGACACATTTGGTTTGTACAGCTCTCACCCAATGTATTCAAAAGCCTACTCAATATCTGCATTTATTCCTTCCCCCAAAACTATACAGAAACCAGAAAATAGTTATAAAAAATAATATCACATGACTCCTTGCCTCAAAATTTTCCAATGATTCCCCATCTCATTTAGAAACAAAGTCCTTACAAAAATTGACCTAAATGACCCTGCATGATCTGGCCTTGTTCTCTCTGCCTTAGTTTCAATCTGAAATAGCCAACTGATCTATTTGTTGTTCTTCAAACATGCCATTCACCCATACATATAAGAGACTTGACACCTGTAGTTCCCTCTGCCTGGAATCATCTTTCTTCAAATATCCCCAGGCTCTTTTCAGTCCCTGCTCAAATGCCATCTTCTCAGTAAGCCTTTTCAAACTACCCTATTTAAAACTGAAACCTCACTCTTCCTTCACTTCTGCATTCTCCACCCTTCCTCTCTGTGCCACTTCTGATACTATGTATTTTGTTCTTAATTTACCTATCTATCCCTACCAGAATGTAAATTCTATGAGGACAGGGGTTTTGTCTCTTTTCAATCACTGATATATGCTATTACCACCTGAATATTTATCAAATATCAGAAATATATACTATTTAAAATTTAAAACAATCCTGAGATTTGGATATTCATATTTTTCAGATGAGAAGACTGAGGATCAGAGGGACTATGGTACTTTTCTCAGGATCAGAGAGTCATCAAACTGTAGGACCAGAATCTAGAATCAATCTGTTAGACAATAAGGCTCATGTGTTTAGGAAAAATATAAAGGACTGGAAGACTAGGCTTTCCAAGAAGAATAGGATTTAGTCAAAAGCATGTTTGAGGGCCACAGGAGTAAAGAAAAAAAAAGGATAAGAACATAAGTAAAGGCACAAAAGCTGGGATATGTTTATGAAATAATGTGCACAGAGATGGACACTTAGATGAGGATGGCATGAGCAGGAGTATAATGTAACACTGAAGAGAGCGGGGGAAATGGATAAAATGAGGTTAATTCCTATGGTTCAGAAATGAATCCTTTTTTTTTCCCTTAGCAAAGTGGGACAATGGGTAAAAAAATAAAGCTACATAAAGATGCTTAAGGCAGTTTTCTGCCCAGGCGGAAGATGAAACTCAAACTAGTCCATTCAAACACTCCTTACAAAGACAGATGAATTTAAAGATGAAATGAGGCATGAAGTCTTCATGTACATTTCAGTTAGGCATCTTATCCCACATTAATATAAATAATCAAAAGTTAACTGTACCTACAAAAGCTATTTTCTATAGGTATCCTGAATACTAATTAGGAATTTCGCCCCAAATATATATCTTCAAAAATAATTTTGGACACCATATTAAGAAGGTATGTAGATGTGATAAACCTAATTATCATTTAAATGTTATGTGCTCTGGCTTCTTGAGGGTCAGTAAAAGAATCATAATTAGAAATGCAACTATGTAAATAAGACAATGACTGGAGTCTGGGAAGAGGAATGGCGGGGAAAAAAAGAATCACAAAATCAGAGTTACAGAGCTAGTAGCACTCTTCGAGGTCACCACCAACCTCTTGACTTTGCAGGTAAAGAATCTGAGCATACACAAGTGGCGCATCTAGGTTCACAAAGTTCATGTGTGCTATAGTCTGAACCAGAGCTGTCTCAGACTCTCAGTTTACTGACCTTCAGGAGTCTCCCTCTTATAAACTTTCAGATATAAAGAAACAGTTCTGTGTATGAAACTCCCTAATGCTGCTTAATGGAGGACCCTTGAGAGAATCTTTGTGTAAATGTCTGGGAACTGACAGTCATTAGTTCAAATTCCAGTTAATATAGAGACTTTAGTCATTGAACATTTACTGAAATGGTTTTTATGCTAATAGAGCTTGTTTTACCACAGATTTTCATTTAAGCATCATAGACAGTTTGAAATAACTGAAGCATTCTAACAATAGAAGAATCTCCAAACCTGTTGTAAAATACAGTAAAAAGAAGATCTGACATTTGTGATGATATCTATATGATTCTGGACTCACATATTTCTCTCTCTTCATAGCAGTTGCCTTCTAAAGGAGACACATTGTCTTCTAGACCCTCCCATAATGTCTGCATTCCAACATGAGCTTGACCTCAACCAGACTCACACTAGCCTTTGAAATTCTGCAGTACTTCTTCCTCCAAATGTACTGACTTTGTATATGTACATGAAATTTTAAACCTCTATAACCACAAATACTCTAATTTTACTCTCATTTAAGAGGCAGGGTGATAAACACAAGTAAAAGAAATCTAAAACCTGCTTTAAGTCAATGTTCAAAATAGAGACATTTGAATAAATCTCAAAAATCACAAAAACAATTAAAAAAACAAATGATTGAAAAAATTGTGCAAATAGATAATAATTAAAAGTTTTAAAAATTAGAAATATTTCTCATAAGGCATTGGATATCTTTGTGGAAATAAGTACTTTTAAGGCTTAGTGTCTCCTGTTCAATCATCACTAAGATCAATTTACCTTCTCAAAAGTTTGATTTTGTTTAACAGTATTATTTTCCTTACTTTCACAATCTACTAATACTAATGAAATAACCAAAGCATAAAACAACCATAAAAAATCTTGTGTGACAATCAACCATGAAATTTCGATGGAATTACTGCGAATAAAAAATAAAGATGTCAATGTAGCACCACAGCATGAAGCAGCACATGTAAGCATTAGGAAAAAAAAAAAAAAAAACAGAAAAGAGAAAGATGCATTCATTCAATTGAGTTACTGCCACTCTACAACTGAATGAAACAGAGCAAAAGATGAATGCCCAAAACAATCTACCACATTAAGTGAAAATGGAATGAGAAGCACTTTAATTGGATAAAATTTAAGAGCTGAATTACAAATGCCACATAAATAAATAGCTCTAAATAATGTGTTTTTCCAGTTAAATAATGACTTTAATAAAACAGATGAAAATGTAGGCTGTGTTGTTTTCTCTGCCTGTCAGAATCTCATTAGCATTTCAATTTAAATTCTACAAGTGCACTCAAATCTCTCATTTGTACATCTGGCATAACTCAAAACACTGCCTTATTTGTTAAAAAAAAAAAAAAAAAAAGGCAAGGCAAATGAGCCGATTCACAATATCTTGCAGTGGTATTTTAATGGGTGAAAAACAATGTTGTTATTTCAATGTTGCATAACAGCAGGGGTCTCCAAGTGAAAAAACTGAAAAGATTTAGATAACACTTTCGAAGAAAAATTATTTTTATAACAAAAAGCATGGAATAAGTGTTATGCTATTTTAAAGTATTCCACATACAGAGTTAACATATGAACCATATTCATTTGTCTTTATAGCAAGCTTAGAAATAGTATCTCAAACAATTAATGAAACTCTAATTACAGATAAATAGGACCTTACTTCAAAGTTCTTAGACTGTAACAAAGGTTTTCTAATATATCATTGGAAGCACTTAATTTTAAAAAAGAAAAGTGCAGGGAACAATTCTTCAAATTATTTGTGCTTATCAAGGGCTCTAAAATAATAGTGTATATAAGAGTCACACAGAGGGGTGCCTGGGTGGCTCCGGCATTTAAGCAACCAAGCCTTGGTTTCTGCCCAGGCCATGATATTATGGGTCCTGAGATCCAGCCCAGCAACAGGCTCTATGCTCAGTGGGGTGTCACCCCCTCTGCCCTTCCCCCCCATTCATGTGCATGCCTGTGCAAGTGCTCGCAAGTGCAGGCTCTAAAATTTCTTTTAAAAAAAGAATCACATAAAAATATCTTTTAAATGTATATTCCCAGAGTTAGCCCCAGAAATTCTAATCCATTGATGGGGAGCAAAAATTAGAGTTTTTAACATATATCACAAGTGATATTAATGTAAATGGTCTATGTACCACAATTTGAGAAACACCTGTAGGATAAAGTTCATTTCCTTTAGACCAATATTTCTTTCATGATCTGGTTTTATTCTACCTTTCAAGTTTATTCCATAAAATGAGCTACCTAATTTGATTAATTACCACCATCTTAGCTTTGTGCTAAGTACCACAGTCTGGATCTGAACTTCTTAGATCCTTTATATCACATGATGGATTCAGACCAGCCAAAGGCTAGTTCATGGGATATGGAAAATAAATGATGGGCATTTGCTTTAATTCAGTCATCAGAACCAGAGAGATCCTAACTGAAGTGTCCCTAGGTAGAAAAGATCATAGGAAAAGAAAGAATGGGTAGTAAAGAGTGATGCTTTATGACTAGTTGGTCCTTACAAAGTTCACTTGAATCCACTTACAGCAAGGATTTCATCTGAAAAAGGTTTTTGTTGATTTTCCTAAAATTACTTCATAATACTATAACAGCTGTCAATTCACATTTAATTCATAAAAGGCAGTAATAAATGTCATCTAAGAGAAATATTCCAGGGTTTCATCAGTTTTCCAAATAATCTCTTAATCCTTTGCCATTCTAGTCTCTACTGAAGAATTTAATGGCATTACCTTCATCAATTTTCTCTGCTTCAATTGTCAACTGCTGAATTCTTTGTTGGTGGCATTACATATGATTCAATAAATTCTACAGGATCATTTAATCCAACTTCATGAAATCTCTATCAAATTCTCTATTTTATATAGTCAATTTACATTGTATTCCATAAGGTCTAATATAGTCAGTTAAAAACACAGACACATTTACCACATCTTTTAATCACTAAGAGAATGGCAAAACTTTTGATGGAATAAGCAAAAGTAAAAAATCATATTAATCTGACTGAAGACTAATTTTATACAGGTCTATTTGACTAGGGAATGTTTTCTTCTCATGCCTACTTTAATTCCCCAAAGAACCTAGGAAGGTGTGGATTATAAATAATCTGGTAACAACCCCTATGGATCCAATAAAGCAGTCAGCATTGAAAACATCTGTCAGAATATAGCTAGCAAGCCCCACTAGGCTGGGCATCAGAAAGATCAGAAATAGAGCTATATGCTGTGGGGGAGAAAAGCTGGTAAAGGCACTGTATGTTACTATGTGCTGGGCTTGCCAGTGAGGTGGGAGACATTCCAATAGCAAGTCAGCCAAGTCAGGCAGTTATGGGAAAAAATCTTGAAAAACACAAGTTTCAAAACTCTAGTTCATATATGTTATAGCATAATAAATATTTACTATGTAGGTGCAAAGGAGTTTTATATACATTTTCTCATTAAATCTTCACAAAAACCCTGGGAGGTAAGCAATATTATCATCACTTAGAAAAGCAACTGAAGCTTAAAAATACTAGTTCACCTGAGTCTCTAGAGCTAGCAAGCACCTGAGTTGGAATTTGAACCCAGGATTCTGACCTTAAAATCAATTCTTTGAATTATTATGCTGTAGAGCTTTGTATTTTAAATTGTCTTGATTTTATTTTTTATTTTTATAATTTTACAAAATAAAAAAAAATCTATATACATATATGTACTTGCTTTAATGACATTATCAACATTTCTATCCCCAGCATCTAGCAGTACCTTCTACACAGTACCCATTAAATACTGCTTGAATTAAATTGTTGGTCATATCCATAGCTAAATTAATATTTCATCCAAGTTCAGATGTACAGCAACCAATTATACCACTCCTTTGGGACGGAGTTTGACTTTTTTTCCAGGAACAGACTGAGAAGAAATGAGCCACTTTCTAATAAAGTCTATTACACAGAATCCTGCAGAATATGAATGGAGGATATTTTAACATCTGAGAACGGTTCAGAACATGTAAAAAACTTACAGAGAATGAAATACTTCTTTTCCAGTTAAGGTAGATCTTTTAATTGACAGTTTTGTGATTTCTAGGTACCAAATCAAGCCATGATTCAAGAAATATCTATCATAAAAGAGATAAAAATGCTATGTCCCATCCCTCTACAACAATGCATTCAATTCACTCAACAAGCTATTATTGAGCAACTACTATGTGTCGCACAATTACAAATACTGCATATAGATACATAAGATACCCACACTCATGGAACTGATACTCTAGTGAGATGCAATAAATAGTGAACAACAGAAAAGTTAAAAGGTGGGACTACCAAATTTAAGAGATTTTGCACAGAAAAGGAAATCATCAACAAAATGAAAAGTCAATCTTTTCATGGAATGAAAGAAAATTTTACTAAGGGGTTAACATCCAAAATATATAAGGAACTGCTACAACTCAATAGCAAAAACAAAAACAAGGAAGCTAATTTTAAAATGGGCAAGGGATCTGAATTGTACAAGCTGATATATGTATACATTCTGAAAAGAGTCCCACCATTGTGTTAATTAACATACTCATCACCTCATATGTTTATCTTTTTGTGTGTAAAAACCCTTAAAGTTCAATCCTATAAAATTTTGATTATACAATACGGTATTATCAACTACAGTCACCAAGTATACATTAGATTCCCAGATCTTATTTATCTTATAACTGAAAGTTTATACTTTTTACCAGATTCTCCCAATTTTCTCTGCCCACCAGCCACCAATGACAACCTACATTCCACTTTCTGTTTCTATGACTTTTTTTTTATATAAAGTTTTCACATATAAGTGATACTATGCAGTGTTTATCTTTCTCTGTCTGGCTTACTTCACTTACCATCCCCTCCAGGTTGATCCATGTTGTCACTAATGGCAGAATTTCCCTCTTTTTTTAAAGTTGAGTCATATTCCATTTATAATATATGTATATATATCTTCTTTATATACACACATATATAAAATATAAATATTTTTATCCCATTTATTATACATATTTACATTTTATCCTATTTTTTATATATTATCTTTTATATGTATAATATATAACTCACATTTTCTTTATCCATTCATCTATTAATAAACATTTAGGTTGGGGCTCAATTGGTTGAGTGTCTGACTCTTGATTTCAGCTCAAGTCATAATCTCAGGGTCCTGAGATGGAAGCCATGTCAGGCTCCACAGTTGGAGTGGAGTCTATTTGGGTTTCTCTCCTCCTCCTCCTGGCCCCCCCAACCCACCCTGGCTCTCACACTGTCCCAAATAAATAAATAAATAAATAAATAAATAAATAAAGTCTTTTTAAAAAAATAAACACTTCGGTTATTTGGCTATTCTGACAATTTCATTTCTCAATTATACCTCAACAAATCTGAAAAAAGGATATTTCTAAAGACATTCTAAAAAATATCTAAATAGACATTTCTCCAAAGATACACTGATTGCTAGTAAGCACACGAAAAGATGTTCATCATCCTTAGTCACTTGGGAAATGCTACTCAAAGCCACAATGACATACCACTTCCAAAGATGGCTTTAGTTTTTTATAAAAATGCAAAATTGTAAGTGTTGGCAAGGATGTGGAAAAAGCAGAACCTTCAAACGTTGCTGGTGGGAATGTCAAATTTTGTAGCTACAGTGGAAAACAGGTTGGCCATTCCTCACGAAGTTAAACACAGAGTTACCATACAACAGAGCAATTTCACTACTTTCTTTGCTTTCTCTAATTTTTACTAATTTATTTTGTTAATAAATTTTTTATTTTTGTCATTTCTCGACTATGTTATTACCAAAGTAGAATAAAAGTGAGGAAAGCTTTTACTAAGTACTGATTTTTTGCTTTCTTCATATTTTCAAAATGAGCTACAATTCACATACCACAAAATTCATCCTTTTAATATTTTAGTGGTTTACAGTATATTCATAAATTTGTACAACTTCACCACTTCCAGAACCAAGAGAATCAAAAACATATTCATACAAAAACTTGCACATAAATGGTCTTGGAAGAATTATTCATAATAGCCAAAAAGTGGAAACAACACAGGTGCCCATCAAATGATGAATGGATAAACAATTTTGGTGTATCCATACAGTAGAGTGTTATTTGGCCATAAGAAGAAAAGAGATAGGGAATGACTAAAGGTGGCCAAAAGGTACAAAATTCTAGTTACAATATAAATAAGTTCTGGGGATGTAATGTACAACATGGTAACTGTAGTTAACAATACTGTATTGCATAGTTGCAAGAGAATAGATCTTAAAAGTCCTTACCACAAGGAAAACGAATTTGTAATTCTGTGTGGTAACAGATGTTAACTAAATGTATCATGGTAATCATTTCACAATACATACACATAGCAAACCATTATGCTGTACACTGTAAATACAAAATAATATATTAGTTATATCTCGATAAAACTGGGGGGGGAATAAAGTATGAATACATGCTACAATGTGGATGAACCCTGAAAACAGTATGCTAAATAAAAGAAGCCAGACACAAAACGCAGCAGATTGTATAATTCTATGTATGTGAAATGTTCAGAATAAGCAAATCCATGGAGACAGAGAGATTAGTGGCTGCTAAGAGTTAGGAAATGAGGAATGGGAAGACACAGGTAAAAGGTGCAAGATTTCTCTTCAGGTGATAAAAATGTCCTGGAATTATACAGTGATAATACTTGCACAATATTGTAGATATACTAAAATCTACTGAAGTGTATACTTTAAAAGGGTAAATTTTGGATTAGGTATATTATATCACAATTTTTAAAAATATGAAGAAAAGCAAAGTAATGAGAACCTAACAAAAAGTTTCATCATTTTCTTTACCTTAATAATCAAATAATTGAGAAATGGCAGAACAAATAAATTAACAAAAATTACAGAATAAAAGAAAAAGTCATTCTCTATAAATTTTCAGATGAGAAATGTGTTGCATCTAAGCCAAATATGATTAACACAAAATCCATACAAAATTAATTACCAATCTCTTTTACAGTACACATAATATATGAAATAATTTTAACATAACATTGGCCACTTGATTTATACTGTGAATTCTATGCATAATCTCTGATATTCAAGCAATTTATCATTACTCCTTTAAGATGCAGCAGAAATTAAAGTGGCACATCTACTGTCACTAATCTCCACATTCATATGTGAGCCAGTATAATTTCAAGCCAGCATAAACAGGAAAATAACAATAAACAAAGGGAAATAATGAAATATTAATTACTTCAACATTTACTTTTCTATGGCAGTTTTATTACTTCATAATTATTTTTAGATTGAAAGGAGATAATCAAGAGCCTGAATAATACCTCAGGCAATTTTAATAACCTATATACATTATGCATTTATATTAATATAATATTTATATATGTTTATAATTATTATATATTAAATATACATATTTCTTAAAACTGAAACAAAGAAATAAAAGCAGATGAAACCCTTAGCACTTGTATTTTTTATCATACCACTGAATAATATATTCCAGTTTAACCAAGTGGCCAGTTTGGGAGTTATAGCCCAATGCTCTCAAAATAGAATATCAGCAAGAGTAAACCTGGAATGTATCCAAAAGTATTTCCATAATGAACCAGAAATTTGTCTTCCAAAATACACTCTCTGCATTAAACCTGTGGGGATCATATGTTCTGATTCAAGTGGCAAGAATTCAGTTATAATAAGCAGCCAACTCTCTTGTTTTTTACTCACTAGGACTGCTGTTTACCTGTCCTATAATAATCAGTACGTGTAAAAAAGCAGAAATTAAATTTCTAATTTGATTCAAAGAAAAGAAACCAGAATAGTCTTCCAGTGGTATCTGACCAGAAGGACTGGTGACAACCAGAAGCAGTGTGGCCCAGCAGTGCTCAAGCTGAGAGGTAGGCCAGCAGAGCTGACTACCCCACAGCAAAGCCAGTACGCGGCATGGAGCATTCCCATGGTATAATATAAATAGGCTGGTAGTTAATTTGTAGCCAAGGCAAAGGGTGGTTCCCAGCCCCCAACTAGCACCTGTTTGGAAAACTAGCTTGATGCCTCTCAGGCAAGGGAGCTGTTAAATTGTCCCACCTGCTGTGGAGAGTGTCTTTTGACCCCATATGACCAGAAGGGCTGATAACAACTCCTAGAAGTTGTGTGGCATAGTGGCACTTGAGCCAGAGGTGGGCTGGCAGAGAAAACCCAGTGGCCCTGTTCAGTCAGGGAACTTGTGGTGTGAGTCAGTTGGAGTTAAGACAAAAAAAAAGAGTCTTACCAGCTTTAGAGCTGCTTCCCCCATTACACCTGGGCAGAGTATCTAACTGGTAGTCCTGCTCATCACTCAATACAGCCTTCAGCCTGTCAACCTAACCAGACCTCCTATTAAAGCTGCACAGCCATTCAACAGCCCTATATACAGTGGCATTTAGTTCCTTATCACCAGAACTGCCTTACAGGAAATGCTAACAGCAGTTCTTTGAAGTAGAACTCTAAAGTGGAGCTGAAAAAATGCTAGTTAACATCATAAAAACACTAAAAGGTAGTGTAAATCTCACTGATAATGGTAAATAATACATTCATGGTTAGATTCTGCAATATGGTAACAGTAATGCGTAATTTACTTAGAACTCTAGTTTAAAAGTTAAAAAAAGTAGAAGTAACAAAAACGACCATAATCTGGTATAGTTACACAATATATACAACATGTAAATTGTAACAGCAATAACCTAAAATGTAAGGAGAAAGAAAAGTAAAATTGTAAAGTTTATTAATCCTATCAAAATTAAGTTGTAATCAGGGCACCTGGGTGGCTCAGGTCACAATCCTGGGGTCCTGGGATTGAGCTCCATATTGGGCTTCCCGTTCAGGAGGAAGCCTACTTCTCCCTCTCCTTCTGCCCTTCTCCTTTGCTTGTACTTGTGCTCTCTAGTGCTCCGTGTCTCTCTCGCTCAAATAATAAATAAAATCTTTACAAAAAATTAAATTGTTATTAAAGAAGGGTATAATAACTTGAACATATTTTATATAAGCCTCATGATAATGACAAGGGAAAATCCTGTAGTAATTATACAAAAAAAAATAAGTGAGTTCTATAAGCCATTAGTATGATACCAAAAGACACACACACAAAACAGTAGGATAAGAACAAGGAACAACATATCTACAAAAAAAAGAAAAAAGAAAAAGAGAAAAAATTAACAAAATAGGAATAGTAACTTCTTAGCTATATATAATTATATAAACTGTAAATGTATTAAATTCTCCAAAAAAAGGACAAAAAAATGGTGTAATGGGTAAGAAAAACAAGATAGCACAATATGTCTACTACAAGAGAATCACTTTAGGCTTAAAGACACACATAGGCAGAAGGAGGAGGAGCTCGAGCCATTGGGCCCTGTGGAACCAGGCAGCTGCAGCACCTGGTGTAAGTGGCCATGAGGAAGCATTAATTTTGTGACTACTGCAACTGCTCCTTCCAGGACAACCTCCACAACCACAAGAAGCACCTAAATGGGCTATAGCACCTCAAGGCCAAGAAGGTCTGGTATGACATATTTCAAGATGCAGTTGCCATCTTGCTAGATGAACAGAACAAGCAGCCCTGCAGGAGGTTTCTACTGACAGGCCAGTGTGACTTTGGCTCCAACTGCAGATTTTCCCACATGTCAGAGAGGGACCTGCAGGAACTGAGTATCCAGGTGGAGGAGGAGAGGCAGGCCAAGGAGTGCCCACTAGATGTTGTCAAACTCCCTGAGGGCCATCTAGAAGACTGGTTAGAAAAGAGAGCCAAGTGGCTGAGCTCAGCTCTGAGCAGCAGGGTCGAACCCATGAGAAGCACCATCTTCCAGTACCTCATAGGCTGGCCACCAGTCCAGGAGCTGCCTTTATCCCTGTGGGCACCCTCACCCAGGGGGTGGCCCCTGCAGGCCAGCGTCCAGTGGGGCTGAGACCTTCATCCCCACTTTGACCCCCATCTGGTCAGGTTTGTGTCAGTGATAATAAAGATAAGGGCTCATACTGGGGATTCCATGGGCTCCCTCTCCCCCACCTGCTGCCCTCCCCCCATGGAGCCCTGAAACCACATGCTGGGCCTGGCTTGAATGAAGCCCCAGATCCTAGCTCTGCTCCAGAAAGCTCCATCCTCTCTTCCTCTTGGGATATCTCGAGAAGATAGGTGAAAAAACTTCCTTCTGGATGTTTATAAAGAAAGTCTATCACCAAAAAAAAAAAAAAGAAGAAGAAGAAGACACATAGACTGACAGTGAAAGGATGTAAAAACACATTTCAAGCAAATGGTAAACAAAAAAAGCAGGGGTAGCCATATTTATTAGACAAAATGGACTTCAAACTAAAAATGGTAAAAGGAGACAAAAAAGGTCATAATATACTGAGAAAAGTGTCAGTACATCAAGAGGATATAACAACTTTATTTATGTGGCAATATTGGAGCATCTAAAATATATAAAGCAAAACAGAACTAAAAGAAGAAATAAACAGTAATACAGTAACAGTCACTTTAACACCCCATTATTGACAATGGATAAATTATCCAGAAAATCAATAAGGAAACAGTGAACTTGAACAACACTATAGGCCAAATGAACCTAACAGATATGTACAAAACATTCTATCCAACAGAATACACATTCTTCTCAAGAACCCATGGAACATTTACTAGGACAGACCATATGTTAGGCTACAAAATAAGTCTTACCAAGTTCAAGAGGACTGAAATCCTTACAAGTATCTCTGACCACAATGGCATTAAACCTGAACTACAAAAAAAGGAAAAACAGAAAATTCACAAACATGTGGCAATTAAATAATACTCTCTTGTGCGATCAATAAATCAGAGAAGAAATTAAAGAACAAACAGAAAAGTTTTTTTAGACACACGAAAATGGAAACCACAAATACCAGAATTTGTGGGATGCATCAAAAACAGCTTTAAGAGGGAAGTCCATAGCAATAAACACCTACAAGAAACAAGCAACAAACATCCCAAATAAAGAACCTAACTCTACACTTTAAGGAACTAGAAAAAAGAAGAATAAACAGCCCAACATTAGCAGAAGAAAGGAAAAAACAGAGATTACATCTGAAACAAATGAAATTGAAAACAAAAACTATAGAAAAGGTTAACCAAATTAAGAGTTGAGTCTGAAAAGTTAAATAAAACTGACAAACTCTTAGGCTAATGAAGAAGAAAAGGACCTGAATTAACAAAGCAATAAATGGAAAAGAAAACTTTACAATGGATACCACAGAAATTCTACTATGAACAGCTATATACCATAGCTACTATGAGCAGCTATATATCAACAAACTGGACAATCCAGAAGAATTTCCAACATACTACAGCTGAATCAGGACTAAATTGAAAATCTGAATAGAGCTAGTGTAGAGACTAAATCAGTAATCAAAAGTCTTCCAACAAAGTGAAGCCGAGGACAAGATGGCTTCATTGGTGAATTGTAACAAACATTTAAAGAAGAATTAACAACTATCCTCAAACTGTTAAAAAATCGAACAGAAGGAAGTATTTCCAAACTCATTTTTTAAGGCTAACATTATCCTGATACTAACACTAACAGAAACTATAAGCCAAAATCCCTAATGAATATAGATATGAAAATTCTCAATAGAATACTAGCAACCCAAATTCGGGAGCACATTAAAAGGGTCATTTGCATGGCACCTGACCAGCTCAATCAATAAAATATGCGACTCAATTGTGGTATCATGAGTTCAAGCCCTACATTGGGCATACAGCTTATTTAAAAAAAAAAGAAAAGAAAAGAAAAAAGAAAAGAAAAGAAAAGAAAAAGAAAAGAAAAAAGAAAAGAAAAGAAAGAAAAGAGAAAAGAGAAAAGGGAAAAGAAAAGAAAAGAAAAGAAAAGAAAAGAAAAGAAAAGAAAAGAAAAGAAAAGAAAAGAAAAGAAAAGAAAAGAAAAGAAAAGAAAAGAAAAAGGAAAAAAAAAAGATTATTTGCCATGATCAAGTGGTATTTATTTCAGGGATGCAAGGATGGTTAACTTATGCAAATCAATCAAAGTAATATATCACATAAACAGAATGAAAGAATCATATGATCATCTCAATAGATGCAGAAAAAGCATCTGACAAAAATCGCCATCCATTCATGATAAAAATTCTTTAACTGTCATAGGATGAACATATCTCAGTAATAAAAGGCACATGTGGCAAGCCCAAAACTAACATATCGAAGAACATATTCAATGGTTGAAAGATTTTCCTCTAAGATCAGGAACAAGATAAGAGTGCCCTAACCTCACAACTCCTATTCAATACAGTACTAGAAGTCTAGCCAGAGCAGTCAGGTAAGATAAAGAAACAGTATCAGAATTGGAAAGGAAGAACTAAAATGGTCTCTATTTACAGATGACATGATTTTATATATACAAATCCTAAGGACTCAAACAAAGAACTGTTAGATCTAACCAATGAACAGTAAAGTTGCAGGATACAAAATTAAAAACAGAATTTGAAGACACTTCTGTCAGGAATAGAAACTAGTCGTGCTAATAAGCATAGCAAAGTGTAATGGACAAAAACTCAGACTCAAGCCAAGCAACATGAGAAGGCATATAAGGATAAGCTATGTTAATTTTTTAATTTCCTCATATATAAATGTAAATAATATTAATGCCTAATTTGGTCATTGTAAGGATCACTATAAAACCCTTAAAACAGGTGCTATATATGTAGATACAATTCTAGAAGAGGGAAAAAAAATACATTTCTGGCAGGTTCAATATGTGCTCACTTAGGCATGGTTTTTTTGGAGGTACAGGTGACCCTTCAACAACACAGTTTTGAATTTCACAGTTCCACTTATACATGAACTTTTTTGAAAAATACACTATAGTATTGTAAATGTATTTTCTCTTCCTTATGATTTTCCTAACATTTTCTTTCCTCTAGCTTACTTTATGATAAGAATACATATAACATAGAAAAAAATGTGTCAGTCAACTATTGATGTTATTTGTAAGGCTTCCAGTCAACAGTAGAATATTAGTATTAAAGTTTTTAAGGAATCAAAAGTTACATGCATATTTTTGACTCTACAGAAGATCAATACCCCTAGTTCTCACATTGATTCCAAGGGTCAACTGGACAAAGTAAATTGAGCAACTGCTCCACCAAGAATGGGACAAACAAAATGGAAGGAAATTCTGAGTCTAGGAGATTTAGATAAAGGACTTCAACGGACTTTTTAAACTTATAGGTTGCTAATTGTTGGAATATGTGATGCAAGACAATTACCCTTCATACACATATTTAAAATAGAGTAGATTTGCATCTAATCAGAATGGTTTAGGTATGATCCTGCCAAAAAAGCAAAATTTGGATTCTAGAGATATTTTGTGGTTGTTTCAAGTATTAAAACCCATTAAAAAGAAGAAGAAGAAAATGTTTTAAGAAACTCAAATACAAATTTTCTTTCCTGAAAAAGACTTTGTAGCAGTCTTAGTACTGGTTTTTTGTCTTGGTCTTTTTGGTTTTTGGTTTTTGTAGCACCACTGTCAAGCCAGTCTTGAAGTTTCTCTCCATTTATGAGTTACTGGGCACTGCCCTCAGCTAGGCTGAATCAGAGCTTCATAAGCCACAGTCTGACATCTGCTAATCATCTCTAGGGGAACCCAAAAAGAGGCCATGTCAGGAGTAGTACTTAATCTCCTTCCCTTTTATATGCACAAGTCACTCTCTCATCAAGAGGTAAAAGTCATTCCTCAACGACTTTGGTTTTGGCTGGCCTATGACTATTTTGGCATTGAATATGGAAGAAGGGATGTTTTGAGATTTCTGAGATGTTAAGAATATTTTGTAGCTTCTGTTCTTGCATTCTTGGAGTTTGGAGCCATTATATAAGAAGTACAGTCTACTTGGTGGAGAGAGGAAATTACTGGAGAAGCCCTGAAACTACAGGAAGAAGAGACGCCCAGCAGCTATCTCTACATCCAGGTCAAGTCTCCAAAAAATCCCAGCCAAGTAGACCTCTGACTAGTTATAAATAAAGAATGTCCAGCTGGGTCAAACAACCACAAAAGGGAGGAAAAATGGTTATTGTTGAGTTTCTAATATTTTTAATTTTGAAACAAGTTTAGATTTACAGTGTTTCAAAATTCATACAGAGAGTTCATGTATCCTTCATACCCATCTTCCCCTAATGTTAACTTACATAACCATAGTACAATTATCAAATCAAGGAATTTAACACTGGTACAATTTTACTGACTAGACCTTATTAAAATTTTAACAGTTTTTTCCCCCTAATGTCCTTTTTCTATTCTAGCATTCAATATAGGATCCCACACTACATCTATTGTTTCTCTTCAGTTTCCTCCAAACTATGACTATTCCATAGTCTTCATCTTTCTGACCATGACATTTTTATGAAAACTAGTCTTTTATTTTATAGAATATCTTTTCATTTTGGCTTGATGTTTTTTTCAGGATTAGACTGACATTATAATATTTTTGGCAAAATCACCACAAAACTAATATTGCATCCTTCTCACTGTATCACAGCAGGGGTACATGACATTAGTACCCATGTCTTTGCAGATTGTGTTAACCTTCATCACTTGGTTAAGCTGATTATCCACTCGGTTTCTCAACAGTAACATTACTATTTTCTCCCCCATAATTGATAAAGATCTTGGGACTCTGAGACTGTAAACATCCTGTTTCTTCTCAAACATTCACTGACTGATTTTGTCCATTCTTTGGTGGATCTTGCCTACAAGCTATTACTGTGGAACTGGTCTAATCATGGTGTTATATTTCCTTCATTCCTTCGACATATATTAATTGGAATTCTTTGTAAGGAAAAAGTGTTCTTTCTTCATTTCTTCAATTAGATTAGTATGGATATTTAGTTTAATCTATGAGTTATACTCTGATACTTATCACTATTTTGTTCCTCAAATTGTTCCAGCTTTGGATATTAGGAACTTCTTCACATTGGCTCTTGTGTTCTTTTGACTATTCCTTACCCCCGACAAGTTCCAGGAATATATATACTTTCTCTACTCCAACTCTAGAATGTACCACTTCTCCAAGATCTCTGGTTCCTTTCAATGGAGAATGGTATTTAAAAACCAAGATCTGTTGAGGTGCCTGAGTGGCTCAGTCAGTTAAGCGTCCAAGTCTTGATTTCAGCTCAGGTCATGATCTCAGGATTGAGAGATCAAGCCCCACATCCAGCTCTACACTCAGTGCCCCACATCCAGCTCTACTAAGTGTAGAACCTGTTTAAGATTCTCTCTCTCCCTCTTCCTCTGCCTCTCCCCACCCTGCTCATGCTCTCTCTAAAAAACAACAAATAAACAAGATAAAAAATAAAAACAAAAAATAAATAAATAAAAACCAAGATTTGTTATTAGGTGTGCTCACTACTATGGAGGTGTCACTCTTCCAAGGCCTTGTCAAGTAAACAATGCTAAGAAGCTATATATGTATGTGTATGTATACTGACCTATGCATATACATACATATATAGTTATTTCTTTTTTTTCATATATAGTTATTTCTATGTTGATCTTTATGTGTGTAGATACAGATATGCACATCTTTGTCTCCACATATTTATCTAATTAAAAATTGACTGATAACTCTGATTTTCATTTATTACAAGATTCATTATAGCCCTCTTATTTCCTTATTTGCTACTTCCTTCTCTGATAGTAAGAAACCTGGCTTTTATTTATTATTTTATTTTATTTTATTTTATTTTATTTTATTTTATTTACTCATGAGAGACACAGAGAGAGGGAGGAAGAGACACAGGCAGAGGGAGAAGCAGGCTCCATGCAGCGAGCCTGATGTGGGACTCAATCCTGGGACTCCAGTATCATGTCCTGGGATGAAAGCAGGTGCGAAACCACTGAGCCACCCAGGGATCCCTGGCTTTTATTATATACATTTATTCATTTGTTCAATTCTAAAACACTGAATTATTAACTCATACCTCTGAAAGAAGTACATAAAGTAGTTACTGAACTATTAACCCATATCTCTGAAAAAAAAACATACCTTTTATAAACAAGATGCAATATTTGTATATTCTAGTCAAAATACTGTTCTCCAAAGTTAATTAGATAGATCAGTTATTTTGGTCCCCATTCTGTTCAGTATGGATATTTTATTCATCTGTCATAAGATTAGGTTCAATTGTTACCATGTATATTCATTTGTAACTTTGCCCACAACCTGTAACCTTGCTCACAATCCTGGTAGATTTCAATGATTTCTTTTATTTGATACAGAAAACATAACTCTGATTCTAAGAGTCAAAGTTACACAAAAACAAAAACAAAACAAAAAAGGTATACCCTTCTCATCCTTACAACTCTGCTCTCATTGTCCTGTTTATCCCACTTCTACCCACCACTTATAGATAACTAATTTTTCAAATTGTGATTTATCACTCTTGTATTTCTTTTGCACAAATTTCTTTATATCTCCTTCTTTCTTACATTAATGATTGTACCCTATATATATATATATATTTTTTTTAGTTTTCTTATAACAGTATATACTATAAATAACTCCAAGTAAGTTCACTAATACCTTCATCACGACTTTTTACAGTTGCCTAATACTTTATGGAATTAATATACAATATGCCATAATTTATTAAACCACTCTTATGTATGGACATTCAGGTTACTTCTAATATTTTACAATTACAAGTAATGCTGCAGTAAATAACCTTATAAATTTCATTTTCATATTTTGGGAGGTATATCATTATCATTGGTTCTTATGAGTGGAACCACTGGGTTCAAAAGATAAATAAGATTCCTGGGTGGCTCAGTGGTTGAGTGTCTGCCTTTGGCTCCGGGCATGATCCTGGGATTCCATTAGTCTCCCCAAAGGGAGCCTGCTTCTCCCTCTGTCTATGTGTCTGCCTCTCTCTATCTCTCATGAATAAATAAATAAAATCCTTAAAAAAATCATAAATATATAGTTTTGGTAGGTACTACCAAATTTCCTTCAGAGGATTTTATTGGCTTGAATTCCTCCTAGCAACATGTAAGAATGACTGTTTTCCTTCAGCCTCCCTAACAAAATATAAGTTTAAAAAATATTTTTATCACTGTAAAATGTGAGAAATCATATTGTAGTGCTGTTTTAAGTAATATTTCTCCAATTATGAATGAGTTTGAAGATTTTTTATATGTTTATCATATATTCATGTTTGCTTCTTATGAATCATCCATGTCTTTTTCCTATTTTTCTATGGAATGTTTGGGGTTTTGTCCCACCATTTTTAGGAGTTCTTTGTATGAACCATATCTATGGATTCAAAGAATTGATACTGTTAAAATGTCCATATTACACAGAGCAATCTAAAGATTCTAGGCAATCCCTTATCAAAATATCAATAGTATTTTCAACAGAACTAGACAAATATTCCTAAAATTTGGGGCAGCCCCGGTGGCGCAGTGGTTTGGCACCGCCTGCAGCCTGGGGTGTGATCCTGGAGACCCAGGATCGAATCCCCATCGGGCTCCCTGCATGGAGCCTGCTTCTCCTTCTGTCTGTGTCTCTGCCCCTCTCTCTCTGTGTCTATGAATAAATAAATAAAATCTTTAAAAAAAAATCCTAAAATTTGTATGGATCCGCAGAAGACCCTGAATAGCCAACACAATCCTCAGAAATAAGAACGAGGCTGAAGATAACACAATCCCAGATTTCAAGATATACTACAAAGCTATAGTGCTCAAAACCATATGGTACTGTACAAAAATGGAACACAGATCAATGGAACAGAATAGAGTCCAGAAATAAACCCATATTTATATGGTCAATTGTTATACAACAAAGAAGGCAAGAATATACAATGGGGGAAAGATTTGTTTCAATTAATGGGTATTGGGAAAACTGGCAAAATAAGTGAACTAAACATCTTCTTACACCATACACAAAAAACAACAGAGTAAAGAACTAAATGTGAGACCTGACACCATACAACTCCTAAGGAAAACATCAGCAATAATGTCTTGGATATCAGCATTAGCAACATTAGGAAAACATCAGCAATAATGTCTTGGATATCAGCATTAGCAACATTTTTCTAGATATGTCTCCTATAGCAAGGAAGACAAAAGCAAAAATAAACTATTAGAAGTACAATGAAATAAAAATCATTTGCACAGAGAAGAAAACAACAACAAACAAAAAGGCAACCTACGAGATAGGAGAAGATATCTGCAAATGACATATCTGTTAAAGGGTAGGTATCCAAAATATATAATGAGCTTATACAACTAAACACACACACACACACACAACACACACAAGTGTCAGTTAAAACATGGGCAGAGGACTTTTTCCAAAAAAGACATATACATGGCCAACAGATGCCTGAAAAGATGTTCAACATCACTAATCATCAGAGAAAGACAAAAATCACAATGAGGTATCACCTCACACTAGTCAGAAGGCCTAGTATTAAAAAGGCAAGACATAACAAGTGTTAACAAGGATGTAGAGAAAAGGGAACCCTCAACTACTAGTGGAAATGTAAATTAGTACAACCACTGTGGAAAATGGGATGGAAACTCCTCAAAGAATTAAAAATAGAAATATGATATGATCTAGCAATTCTACTACTGAGCATTTACCCAAAGAAAATGAAAACACAAATTCAAAAAAATATCCACCCCTATGTTTATTGCAGAATTATTTACAATATACAAGATATGGAAACAACTTAAGTGTCCATCAATAGATGAATGGATTCAGAAGACATGGTATGTTTTACATATATAATATATAAAAAACATTATATAGGATATATAATTATATATCTTATAATAATAGAATATTACTCAGCCATAAAAAGAATGGGATCATGCCATTGGTGACAAAATGAATGGACCTAGAAAGTATTATGCTAAGTGAAGTAAGTCAGACAGAAAAAAGCAAATACCATATGATTTCACAAATATATAGAAACTAAAAAAAAGATGAACAAATAAACAAAAACCAGAAACAAACTCAAAAATACAGAAACAAACTAATGGTTGCCAGAAGGGAGAGGGTAGGGGAATTGGCAAAATAGGGAAAGAATATTAAGAGGTACAAACTTCCAGTTATAAAATAAATAAGTCCTGAAGGTGAAAAGTACAGCATAGGGAATATAGATCAGTAATACAATAATGTTGTATGGTAGCAGATGGTAACTATACTTACTATGGTGAGCTCTGTGCATTATAGAGAATTCTTGAATCACTGTTTTACACATGAAACTAATATAACACTATATGTCAAATATACTTGAATAATAAATAACTTAATGAGTTCTTTCTGGAGGCACCAGGGGGCTCGTTGGTTAAGTGTCTGCCTTTGGCTCAGGTAGTGATCTCAAGGTCCAGGGATCGAGTCCCATGTCAGGCTCCCGCTGAGCCTGCTTCTTACTCTCCCTCTGCCCACCCCAGCAGCTTGTGTTTTCTCTCAAATTAAAAAAATCTTTAATAATAATAATAATAATAATAATAATAATAATAATAATATAAAGCAGACCTGGACAAACAAAAAAATTTTAAAAATTTAAAAATAAAGAGTTCTTTGTGTATTAAGGGTATTACCTTTTGTCTGTGTAGACGCTATGAATATTTTCTTAGCAAGATACTTTGTCAGTTGTCTTTTCACTTTGTTTATGGTGTTCTTAGCCACACAGTATTTAAAAACATCTTATATAGTTAAATTTATCACTCTTTTCTATTATTGTCTGTATTTTGAGTCAGAGTTAAAGGTTAAATAAGAATGCACTTGTGTTTCCTTCTAGTGTCTGTATGGTTTAACTTTTACACTTAGATACAAAATCCATTATCTTTAGGTATAATGTAAGACATAGTGTAAAGTAACTTTTTCCAAATGGCCACTTAATTGTTGAAGAACCATTTATTTAAAAGTCTATCTTTATCTCAGTCATTTGAGATGCTATACTTATCATACACTAAATTTTCATATGTAATGGATTTATTTCTAGACTTTCTCTTCTATCACATCGCTCTATTCACATGTGAGTACTACAATGCTTTATTTATAGAGGCCATCAAGTATTCTAGCATATTTTAATGTCTGGTAGGGTTAGTCATCACTTGTTTTTTTTTTCTTTTTCAGTGTTTTTCTGGCTACTGTTAAATATTTGTATGAACTTCAGCATCAACTTCCACTAAATGAATCATTGGTACTTTTGTTGGGGCTCCATTAACTCTGTATGTTAATAAAACGAAGACTGTCATTTTCATAATGTTGAGTGTTAGTATAAGAAGAGAGGAAGTCTATTTGTCCAATTCTATTCATGTTTTAGGAATGTCCGAATTTTTTTTCTAGTACAGCTTTTACACATATCTCATTAAATTTATTCTTAAGAATTTAATCTTCATTGCAATTTAAATTGTTATTTCCTTAGGCTACTAAGTTTGCGGTGGTTTCTCACACAACAACAGATAATCAAAACAGATGAAATTATCAAAAATCCACTATCGCCAGCAGAAAATTAAGTCAGAAGACCACATTATTTTGAGGATAAAGGGGATAAATGATGAATGGGAATTATGTCCTCAAAAATAAGATAATATCAAAGATCATAATATTTCTGCTTATATTCAAAGGCATTTTAAAAATAATGTTTAAATAACATAACACTTCTCAGGTTTAAAAGGGGAAACAATGGTTAGAAACAACATAAAATGCCACTTTGGTTTTCTTAAGCCATTTGGGTAAAGGGGTAAATATCAGAGAAAAGCGACTCCAGATGACAGTCAGCTTATTTGATATTACAATAGTAAAATTATAATGAAGCATTAGGAAAATACTTTCATATCTATTCTAAAATTGCCAGGTATTAGGAACTCCAGAAATCACATTCCACTTTACATATCTGCAGAAGTTATCATGAAAAATTACCATCTTAACTACACAAAATCATTATCATGGAAAAGTAAGTAGTAAAAAAGTCACACACAATTGGTTCAAACCCTTTTACCATCTGCTATATGTGTTTTACACATTTTAATTATTTTTGGAGATTTGCAGAAGCTCTACTTTTTAAAAAATGCCTTCTGTCACTACAAGTGATCTCATAAACCTGATTCTCTCAGATAAACATTTCTAATAAAACAGAGAGAAACCAGTTCAAGTTTGATTCACTCTGGATACCACCATGTAGATGTTGGCCTTGGGAAATCCATGGCCAACTTAGCTTACAAATATAGTTCACAACGTTTAGTGATATTTACAAAAAAAAAATGTATCACCAGGGATCCCTGGGTGGCGCAGCGGTTTGGCGCCTGCCTTTGGCCCAGGGCACGATCCTGGAAACCCGGGATCGAATCCCACATCGGGCTCCCGGTGCATGGAGCCTGCTTCTCCCTCTGCCTATGTCTCTGCCTTTCTCTCTCTCTCTCTCTCTCTCTCTCTCTCTCTCTCTGTGTGACTATCATAAATAAATTTTAAAAATTTAAAAAAAAAACAACAACGTATCACCAGATCTTCTACTAATCCTAAATGGAAAAATACATTTGTTCGGAGTTTAGGGTCAAAAGGCAATTCATCAAAAATAGGGACAACATGATAAAACCTCATTTGCCTATAAGGAATTAAATTGGTAACTTCATCCTCCAGCTGCTCCAACACTAAAAGACACCTAATGAATTGTCTCAAAGGTAATGTAACTAAATTTACAAACACAATTCATAGGAGTTTTTTTAAACACTCACCAAGCATCTATTTTCCCTGATTTTTAGGCACAGTTTGAACAAGCTGTTATGAGTTTGGTTAGAAAAACCAAACTCAGGGTGCCTGGGTGGCTCAGTCAAGTGTCTGATTTCAGCTCAGGTCATGATCTCAGGGTCCTAGGATCAAGCCCTGCATCAGGCTCTATGCTAAGTAGGGAGTCTACTTGTCCCTCTGGCCCTCCCCCTGCTTTTGTGCTCACACATTCATTCATTCTCTCTCTCTGTCTCTCTCTCTCAAATAAAATCTTTAAAAAAAATTAAAATAAAACTCAAAGAAAAATTTTTTACTACAGACTAACCCACTTGGGTTTTATCAGAGCCTAGTCAGTTTGGAGGAAGGGAAACGGAAATAGCCAACTCTAGCCTCCTTTAGCCTTCGTCATGGGGTAAGGGAAATGCCCAACTCCAGCCACTGCTAGCCTTCATTCCTGTCTCACATACGATGGGAAAAACAGAAGTTCTTGTGAAGGTCACAGCCCAACATAAAAGGCTCATATAAAAAAGGAGATCTAATCATAGGACTATAGGCTTCCACTACCTGACACTTTTTAACCACATCAATACCAGGCTCTTATATAACTGTGGATTATAGCTGGAAAAAACAAAACAAATAAGAGTAAGACCTAGACCCTATTTAAGAAGGAGTCTTTAAGGAAATCCAGAGACAACAGATATAAAAACAGTGACATCAGAGGAGGAAATTTTAGCCTCACATACCTATTGCTACAGTAAATGGTAACACAATCTAACTCCAAGCTACATAAAGGTAAAACACTAAAGGCGTGTTTACCTCACTTCCTTTTACTTAATTCATCCCATCTCAGTTTCAAAATAATCACAAGACATGCTAGCAGGAAAAAAAGCACAGGCTGAAGAGACAAACAAAGCATAAGAACCAGACTCAGATATGTTAGAGATTTTGGAATTATCAGACCTGGAATTTAAAATACTATAATACATTCAGAGCTCTAATGAAAGAAATGGGGACAACATGCAGGAACAGATAGATAATATAAACTGAGAGATGCTAATTCTAGGAAAGAATTTCTAGAAAACACTGGAAATAAAAAAACATTGTAAAAGAAATGAAAAATGCCTTTGATGGGTTCATCAACATATTGGACATGCCCAGTGAGAGAATCAGTGAGGTAGATGTTACTAGAAATTTCTCAAATCAAAATGAAAAGAAAAGAATTTTTTAAAAATAGAACAGACTAAGAACTGTAGGACAATTACAAAAGGGATAATTATGTGTAATGGGGAAACCAGGAGAACAAAAAAGAGAGAAAGGGAAAGAAGCAGGAAGAGGAAAAAAGGAAGGGAAGGAATAAAATATCTGAAATACTAATGAATACAAATTTTCCATAATTAATAACAAAACCAAAGCACACATCTAGGAAACTCAGAGAACACCACATAGGATATGAAAAAATCTAAAAAAAAAAGAAGAAAGAAAGAAAGAAAGAAAGAAAGAAAGAAAGAAAGAAAGAAAGAAAGAAAGAAAGAAAGAAAAATCTACATTAATGTATATCATATTCAAACTGCAGAAAATCAAAGACAAAAAAGGAAAGGAGGGAGGAAATGGGAATATGTACACTATCCATGGATATCCAAGATAGTGTTACTTGAAAATGGGTTAGATTGGAAGTAAATGTGTATTTCAAACCCCAGGGCACCACTAAACATTTTTTAAAAAAATAAACATGATTGATACGCTAAAAGAGGAGAAAAATGAAACCATATAAATATGTCTAATACACAGAGAAGGCAGGAAAACAATGAAAGACAGAAAAGGAAACAAATCAAGGGCAACAAGTGGGAAACAGTTACAAAAATGTAGATGCTAAAAGAATTTTATCAATAATCACTGTAATACTGTGATCTAAATATACCAATTAAAAGACAGACTGTCAAGGTGGCTAAAAAGTCAAGACTCAACTATATGTTGTCTGTAATAAACCACTGTAAATATAGAAACAGATTAAAAGTACAGAGATGAAGAAAGATATACTATGCTGACAATAATCAAAAGAAAACTTATGAGTTACATTAACTTCACAAAACAGACTACAGAGCAAGGAAAATTATTAGGGATAACAAGGGGTATTACATCATAACAAAGGGGTCATTCTCCAAAAAGACAGAACAATCCTCAACGTATATGCATCTAACAACACAGCATCAAAATACATGAGGCAAAAATGACAGAACTGCAAGAACCGATGAATTAACTATTATAGCTGGAGACCTCCACACCCCTGTATCAGCAAATAACAGATCTAGCAGACAAAAAATCAGTAAGAATATAGTTGAACTGAACAGTACCATCAATTTACTGGATCTAATTGACATTTACAGAATATTCCAACCAACAACAAAATACACATTCTTCCCAAGTGCACATAAAACATTCACTAAGATGGACCATATTCTGTGCCATAAAATAAACCTTAAAAATTTTAAAATAGAAATCATACAAAATGTTTTCAGACTATAATGAAGCTACAAATCAATTACAGAGCTAGAAAAATCCCCAAATAAATACAGATTAAACAACATACTTCTAAATACTACATGAGTCAAGTAAGTCTCAGCAGAAAAATAAAAATATGAACTAAATAATAAAATTGCAACTATCAAAATTTCCAGGATGCAGCAAAACAGTTCCTAGAAGGAAATTTATATCATTGGACATACACATTTTTAAAAAAGAACCTAAAACCAATTATCTAATCTTACACATTGGTACACAAAAAGAAAAAAAAATAAATCTAAAATAAGCAGAAGAGATAACAACTAGAATAAAAATAAATAAAATTGAAAATAGGAAATCAGTACACACACACACACACACACACACACACACATCAACAAAACCTAACCTGGTACTGTGAAAAGATCAACAAAATTTATAGTCTCCTATGCAGCTAACCAAGAAAAACAAGAAGACACAAATTACTAATATCAGAAATGAAAGAAGGGAGATCACTACTTATCCCACAGATAAAAGATTAATAAGAGTATTATGAACAATTTTATGTCCACATACCTGATAACAGGGGGGAAATGGACTAATTCCTTGAAAGACACAATCTACAAAAACTTATACAAAAATAAATAGACAGGGACACCTGGGTAGCTCAGTGGTTGAGCATCTGCCTTTGGCTCAGGCGTGATCCAGGAGTCATGGGATCACATCCCATATCGGGCTCCCCACAGGAAGCCCTCTGCCTACCTCTCTGCATTTCTCTCTGCCTACCTCTCTGCATTTCTCTCTGTGTCTCTCATGAGTAAATAAAATATTACAAAAAGAAGAAATAGACATCTGAATAAGTCTATGTCTATAAAGAAATTTATTTAATTATTAATCACCCTCAAAAACTGAAAGCACTAGTTGCAGATGGGTTTATTGGTGTATTCTACCAAATATTTAAGAGTAAAACAATACCAATTCTCCTCTATTTTTTTTCCAGGACATATAGTCAAAGGGAATACCAACTAACTCATTTTATAACATTAGCATTACCCTAATACCAAAACCAAAAAAGATATTACAAGAAAGG